>NC_062544.1:104486934-105106254 GCF_016906955.1 Phacochoerus africanus
GTTGACAATTGACAAATACAAAGCATGGGGCAAGTTTGACTGCTTTAGACAAAATCCTGTAAGAAATAAGAACTCTAAACCTAGGCAGCTTGTAAGCAGAAATGGAAGATGCAGATTTCTGCTAGTATAGGCATGTGCTGTCTGGCCTTCAGTATATTTGGCCAAACACATGTGTGACCTTGTCAAGCAGTTAAGAGCTAAGAATCTGAAGGGGCCGACCGACGGAGAGAACACATGGAGAGCCAGCACAGATTAGGTAGGATTAAAGAAGGTGTTTTTCACTACAAACCTAACAGAAAAGTCTGGAGTACCTGCTGTGGCATGATGGGATCAGCAGCATTGCTGCAGCTCCAGGATGCAGGTTCAGTCCCTGGCCTGGTGCAGGGGGATAAAGTATCTGAGGTTGCAGCTGTGGCTTGAATCTGATCCTAGGCCTGGAACTGCATATGCTTCAGGGTTCCCCCCCCCCCCAAAAAAAGGAAAAAATCTTGCAAAATCAGATTATGGTAGGAGGGCTTTGGAACAGGAACTCCTACTGGCTGGTGGGAACATAAGTTGCTATAGTTTAGCATTATTTAGTAATATAAGCATATGTAACATCCTCTTGGGTATGCACCAAAGAAACCTCTGCATTATTTGCATTAGGGTATGTGGACAGGAATTCTAATCAAACCTGGAAAGAGCTCTGGGTCCATCTAGAGCACAGGTCATAAGCTGCTTGCTGTATGTCTATCACAAAGCCCCATGCCATGGTGAAAATGAACAAAGCATAGCCAAATGCAGTGACATGTAGAAAGCTAACAAGCATAAGTTTGGGCAAAAATGTTAACAAATTATTCCTATTATGAGATTCCACTTGTAAAAAGTTCAAGGACAGGCAAAGTTATGCTAGATGCTTTAGAGATGTAGTCCTTGGTGTGAAACATGGAAATCAATAGAATGTCTAAATCATGGGGTAAAAGCCAAGTAGAATAAGAAAATTCAACAAAATACAAAGCATGGGGCATGTTGAAGTGTCTGAATGTCTCTATGAGAGAGGTGAGAATCTAAGAATGTCTGAATTCCCTGGTAGCTCTGAGGGTTAAGGATCTAGTGTTAGCACTCTGGCTCAAGTTGTAGCTGTCAAAGGGGTTTGATACCTGACTTAGGAACTTGTGCATGGCATGGGCACAGCAAAGGGAAAAAAAAAAAAAAAATTTCATCCACATGCTCATTGTGTAATGTGACCTTTCTACTAGCCCATGGCTGGAAGAAGTCTACGTCCTCTCCCTTCTAACCTGAGTGGAACTGTGTGACTCTCAAACTAAGAAGGCCCAGTGGAAGTGATGCTATGTAATTTCCAAGCATAGAACATGAAAGTACCACTCCCTTCTGTATCTCTTGGGACACTGGTTCTGAGAACTCAGCCATCAATCAGTAAGGAAGTCCAAACAGCTTAAGAGAATCCTGCTTAGAAAAGCAGCAAGGCCTTTTACCCCAGGCCCTGGACCAGTAGAACTGCCAGCTAACAGACAGTGTTAACTCGATGGCCCTGTAGATGATCTATACTGAAGGTTAATTATCCATTGTCAATTAGAACCATCTCAACTGATGCCATGTGGAGCAGATGAAAGCCATTCCTGTCAGACTTTCTCAAAAACTGCATGTTTGTGAGCAAAAGGAATGATTGTTGTAGTTTTAAGCAACTTAGCTTTAGGAAAGCTTGTTCCTCAAAAACAGATACAATAGGAAAATTCTAGAAGCATTTTCACTAAAGTCAGAAACAAGACATGGACACCCACTATTAACACTGTATCATAGCAGTGAACTTAGTAGGCAATAAAATTGTGCAAGAATAACTATATACACAATCTATACAACTGACGTTTCTTTATAGAATTTACCAGAAGCATTTCTCTACAATATTATAGCTTTTGTATCTATTATATACATTAACTAGATAATAAAATATTAAGTGGCTATCACATACTTTATATACCTATTTTCCTATTTTTAATGTTTTCTAAATTTCTAGTTGTATAGACATAGCTATCATGAATATCCCATGGTTAACTGGATCAAATAACAGGAATATTTTAGGGATCTAAAGTAAAAGCATTAAGTATTCTGGGATTACATTTATAGTATCACCGAAAGGGACTAAAGGTTTCAATTTATCATTACCCACAGTAATTATTAATCTGTATTAATGCGATTAATGAAAAATTTCATTTCAATGCTGTTTTCTTTGCATTTCAGTTAGGTAGTGAGCAGCTGCTGATGTTCTTTGATTTGAACATACAGAAAGCCACAAAGCTTGATGCTTCCAAAAGCATTCCTCCACATGTGGGGAGGCGAGTCTAGGTGGCCTTAAGGTCCCTCTGCCAGCAAGTCTATGCATAAGCTTACCAAATAAAAAAGCCACTGCCCAAGGTATATACAAAGTTATGAAAGGGAAAAATCTACAACCTAGATAGCCTGTCCAGCAAGATTATCACTTAAAATAGAAATTTCTCAGACAAGCAAAAACTTAAAGAATACAGCAATATGAAACCTATCCTAAAAGTAATTTTTTCTTTTTTCGCTTCTTCTTTATGGTTGTACCCATAGCATGTGGAAGTTCCCAGACTAGGTTTTGAATTGGAGCTGTAGCCACTGGCCTATGCCACAGCCACAGCAATGCCAGATCCAAGCTGCGTCTGCAACCTACACCACAGCTTGTGGCAATGCCAGATTGGGCCAGGGATTGAATCTGCAATCTCACAGTTACTAGTCAGATTTGTTTCTGCTGAGCCACTATGGGAACTCCTCTAAAAGTGATACTGAAAGTTCTCTTCTAAATATAAAATAAATAAGATATAGGATGGATAATATCTAAATTGGAAAGTAATAACATAAATTAGCCAGTATACAGATCAAAAAGAAAAACCTATTTGTGAAAACAGTGATAAACACAAGTAACACAAGGATGAATATGAAGATTTTTAAAAAAGGACATCAAAATCAGAATGGGGAAGGAAAGTAAGAAAATGTAGACACTTTGAAATGTGTTTGAGCCTATATGACTATCAATCTGAAGCAGGCAGATAAAAGGTAAACATACCTGAAAAAATAGAGCAACCTCAAATCAAAAATAAACAATAGAGTCACAGAAACCAAAAAGAAGATAAAAGCAGAAAATGAAATCATCAAACCACAAAAAAAAAAAAAACCAATCAACTGGAAAACAAGGTTTAAAATGATGAAAAACACATATATAGCAATAGTTACCTTAAATGTCAATGGAATGAATGCTCCAGTCAAAAGACATAGAGGAGTTCCTACTGTGGTGCAGTGGGTTAAGAAACTGACTGCAGTGGCTCAGGTCAACGGGAGGCATGGGTTTGATTCCCCAGCCTGGCGCAGTGGTTTAAAGGATCCAGCATTGCCACAGCTGTGGCATAGGTTGCAGCTGTGGCTCAGGTTCAATCCCTGGCCCAGGAACTTCCATATCCCACAGGTGAGCACCACCCCCCAAAAAAAGAGTGGAGGACTGGATTAAAAAAAAAAAAAAAAACCCTACAATATGCTGCCTACAAGAGACCCACATTAGGGCAAAGGACACAAATAGATTGAAAGTGAAGGCATGGTAAAAGATGTTTCTTGCAAACAGAAATGACAAGAAAGTGGGAACTGCAATATTCATATCAAACAAGATAGACTAAAAGGCCATTAAGAGAAGACACTATTTAATGATAAAAGGATCAGTTGAAGAGGAGACTATCATACTCCTCAACATATATGGACCTAATATAGGAACATCCAAATACATAAATCCTAACAGACATAAAGGGAGAAATTGGAATAAAATAGCATTAGGATACTTCAACACCCCACTCACAGCAATGGACAGATCTTTTGACAGAAAATCAATAAGGCAACAAATTCTAAATGATACAATAGAACAGTTAGACTTATTTGATACTTTCAGCACATTACATCCAAAAAAAAAAAAGAATATACATTCTTTTCACCTGCACGTGGAACATTCTCTAGGACTGACCACATACTAGGGCATAAAACTAAACTTTTTTGGTCTTTACAGAGCTGCACCCGAGGCATATGGATGTTCCCAGACTAGGAGTCAAATCAGAGCTGTAGCTGCTAGCCTACGCCACAGCAACGCCAGATCCGAGCTGTGTTTGTAACTTATACCACAGTTCGCTGTAATGCCAGATCCCTAACCCTCTGAGCAAGGCCAGGGATCGAGCCCAAATCCTCATGGATACTAGTCATATTCGTTACTGCTGAGCCACAATGGGAACTTCAAATTTTTTAGAGTATAGAAATTATTTCAAGCATCCTATCTGACCATAACTGCATGAAACTACAAACCAACCAAAGGAAAAAGAAATGAAAACAACAACAACAACAACAACAAAAAACAGCTACATGGAGACTAAACAATGTGCTACTAAAATACCAATGGTTCAGAGTTTCTGTTGTGGCTCAGTGGTTAACAAACCCGACTAGTATCCATGAGGATGCAGGTTTAATCCCTGGCCTCGCTCAGCGGATTAAGGATCCAGCATTGCCCTGAGCTGTGGTGTAGGTTGCAGATGCAGCTTGGATCCCGAGTTGCTGTGGCTATGGCGTGGACCAGCAGTTACAGCTCCGATTTGACCCCTAGCCTGAGAACCTCCATATGCTGTGGCCGTGGCCCTAAAAAGACAAGGAGAAAAAAACAAAACTAATGGTTCAATGAGGGAATAAAAAAGGAAATTAAATACCTCAAGACAAACGACAATGAAAACACAATATAAAATTTGTGCTGTGGGGAGTTTTCTTGCGATACAGGGAATTAAGGACCCAGAGTTCTCACTGCAGTGGCTTGTGTTTCTGCTGTGCCACAGTTTCCATCACTAGTCCAGGAACTTTCACATGCCTAGGGTATGGCAAAAAAAGGGTGGGGGGGAACCTATGGGATACCACAAAAGCAGTTCTTGGAAGGTCACAGTGATACAGGCCTTCCCCTGAAAAACAAGAAAAATCTCAAATAAAACTACCACCTAAAAGAATTAGCAAAAGAGCAACAAGAAAAAAAACCCCCCTAAAGTCAGCAATAGGAAATAATAAGGAACAGAGAGAAAATAAAAGAGATTTTTTAAAATAGTAAAAAAAATAAAAATAAAAAAAATAAAACCAAAGCAGGTTCTTTTAAAGGGTAAACAAAATTGACAAACCTCTGGCCAGGCTCACCAAGAAGAAAAGAGAGAAAACCCAAATAAATTAAAAAGTGAAAGAAGGAGAAACCCTAACTGATACTGCCAAAATACAAAAAGCATAAAAGAATACTATGAGCAATTAGATGCCAACAGATTTGACAACCTAGAAGAAATGGACAACTTTTAGAAACATAGCCCACCAAAACAGAATCAGAAGAAATAATTTGAAGAGATCGATCACTAGAAGTGAAAAAGAATATGTAATAATAATAATAAAAACTCCCTAGACACCTAACTCCAGGACCAGATGGCTTCAGAAGTGAATTCTACCAAACATACAAAGAACTTATACCTGTCCTTCTCAAACTCTTCCAAAGGATTGAAGAAAACACTCCTAAAGACATTCTATGAAGCCACCCCCCACCCAATACCAAAGCTACGCAAAGATACCAAAGAGAAAATTACAGGCCAATGCTTTGATGAATATGGATGCAAACATTCTCAACAAAATTTTATCCAATCGAATCCTACAACACACAAAAAAGGTCTTATACCACGACCAACTGGGATTCATCCCAAGTTCACAAGAATGGTTCAGCATATGCAAATTAATCGTCATATACCACATTAACAAAAGAAAGGTAAAAAAACCCACATGGTTATCTCAAAAGATGCAGAAAAATTATTTGACAAAGTGCAAAATCCATTCATGATAAAAATTCTTACCTAAGTGGGTATAGAGGGAACATATGTCAACATTGTAAAAGCCATTTATGACAAAACCACAGCCAATATAATACCCAATAGAGAAAAGCTAAAAGCCTTCCCATGAAACTCTGGAAAAAGACAAGAATGCCCACTCTCACCACTTTTATTCAGCATAGTATTGGAAGTCCTAGCAATCAGCCAAACAAAAAGAAATAAAAGATATCCAGGAGTTCCCATTGTGGCGCAGTGGTTAACGAATCCAACTAGGAACCATGAGGTTGCCGGTTCGATCCCTGGCCTTACTCAGTGGGTTAAGGATCCAGCGTTGCCGTGAGCTGTGGTGTAGGTTGCAAACACGGCTCGGATCCTGCGTTGCTGTGACTCTGGCGTAGGCCAGTGGCTACAGCTCCAATTAGACCCCTAGCCTGGGAACCTCCATATGCCACAGAAGCAGCCCTAGAAAAGGCAAAAAAAAAAAAAAAGGTATCCAAATTGGAAGGGAAGAGGTAAAACTGTCACTATATGCAGATGACATGATACTATATATAGAAAACCCTAAGGCCTCCACACAAAAACTGTTTGAAATGATTGATGAATTCAGCAAAGTAGCAGGATACAAGATTAACATTCAGAAATTGGTTGCGTTTTTGTATACCAACAATGAAATATCAGGAAGGGAATGTAAAAAAAAAAAAAAAACTTTTGAAATCACCCTCCCCCCACAAAATACCTAGGAATGAACCTAACCAAGCAGGTGAAAAACTTCTATGATGAGAACTATTAAACCTTAATAAAGGAAATTAAAGGAGATTCAAAGAAATGGAAAGATATCCCATGCTTTTGGATTGGAAGAATTAGTATTCTTAAAGTGGCAATACTACCCAAAGCAATCTACTGATTTAATGCAATCCCTCTCAAATTACCCATGACATTTTTCACAGAACTAGAATAATCCAAAAATGTAGATGGAACCATAAATACCCAGTAATGTCCAAGTAATCCTGAGGGATAAAACAAAAAACTACCACAACAAAGAAGGGGCATAACTCACCCAGACTTCAGATAATACTACAAAGCTACAGTAATCAAAACTGTATAGTTTTGGCACAAAAATAGACATATGGATCAATGGAACTGAATAGAGAGCCCATAAATAAACCCTAGAGTCAATCTTCAACAGAGGAGGAAAGAGTATAAAATGGGGGAAAAGAGGACTTCCCATTGTGACTCAACTGATTAAGAACCTGACTTTGTTCCTATGAGGATGTGGGTTTGATCCCTGGCCTTGCTCTGTGCGTTAAGAATCTGGTGTTGCTGCAAGTTGTGGCGGAGGTCACAGATGCAGTTCAGATTCAGTGTCGCTGTGGAACAGGCCAGCAGCTGTAGCCCTGATTGGACCCCTAGCCATATACCGCAGATGAGGCCATAAAAAGAAAAAAATGAGAAAAACACAATGTCTTCAGCAAGTGGTGCTGAGAAAACTGGACAGCTGCATGTAAAGCAATGAAATTAAAACACCTTCACACTGTGTCCAAAAATAAACTCAAAATGGCTTAAGAAACATAAGACAAGACATCATAAAACTAGAAGAGAACATAGGCAAAACATTCTCTGACATAAAATGTTAAATGCTTTATTAGGTCAGTTTTCCAAGTCAAAAGAAATAAAAACAAAATTAACAAATGGGACCTAATCAAACTTACAAGCATTTACACAGCAAAGGCAACCACTGAAAAAAGAACACCTAGGAAGTAGGCTTGGGGGTTAAGAAGCTTACATGGTGTCCCTAAGGATGTGGATTTGATCTCCAGCCTTGCTCACTGGGTTAAGGATTTTAACTTTGCTGCAAGCTGCATCATAGGTTGCAGAGGTGGCTCGGATCCTGTGTTTTTGTGGCTCTGACGTAGGTCAGTAGCTGAAGCTCAGGTTCAAGCCCTAGCCTGGGAACTTCCATATGCCACAGGTGCAGCCCTAAAAAGAAAAAATAGAATAAAAAAGAAAAAATAGAATAAAAAAGAAACCTACAGAATGGGAGAAAATATTTGCAAGCGATGCAACCAACAAGGGCGTAAATCTCCAACATATACAAACAACTCATAAAATTCAACAACAACAAAAAACAAACAGCCCAATCAAAAAATGGGCATAAGACCTAAGTAGACATTTCTCCAAAGAAGACATATGGATGGCCAAAAGGCACAGGAAAATATGCTCAACATCACTAATTATTAGGGAAATGCAAGTTAAAACTACAGTGAGGTATCACCTCAGACTGGTCAGAACGGCCATCATCATTAAATCTACAAATAAAAATGCTGGAGAGGGTGTGGAGAAAACAAAATACTGTTGGTTGGTCCAGCCACTATGGAAAACAGTTTGGAGGTTCCTGCAAAAACTAAAATAGAACATAGTTTCCCACAGCATCCCACTCCTGGGCATATATCCGGACAAAACAGTCATTCAAAAAGATACATGCACCCCCTATGTTCACAGCAGCACTATTCACAATAGTCAAGACAAGGGAAAAAAAGGAAAAAGAAGGAAAAAAAGAAAAAAGACAAGGAAACAGTCTAAATGTCCATCGACAGATGAATGGATTAAGAAAATTTGGTACATACACACAGTGGAATACTACTCATCCATAAAAACGAATGAGTTAATGCCATTTGTAGCAACATGGATGGAACTAGAGATCTCATACTAAGTGAAGTAAGTCAGAAAGACAAATACCATACAATATCACTTATATGTGTGATCTAAAATATGGCAAAAATGGATCTATCTATAGAACAGAAACTGACATGGAGAAGAGACATGTGGCTGCCAAGAGGGAGAAGGAGAGAATAGGATAGACTGAGTTTGGGGTTATTAGATGCAAACTATTACATTTAGAATGGATAAGCAATGATGTCCTGCTGTACAGCACAGGAAACTATATTCAATCTCCTGGGATAGACCATGATGGAAAAGAATATTAAAAGACTATATAGGAGTTCCTGTCGTGGTTTAGCAGAAACAAATCTGACTAGGAACCGTGAGGTCGTGGGTTTGATCCCTAGCCTTGCTCAGTGGGTTAAGGATCCATTGTTGCCGTGAGCTGTGGTGTAGGTTGAAGATGTGGCTCAGATCTGGTGTTGCTGTGGCTGGGGTATAGGCCAGTAACTGTAGCTCCAATTAGACCCCTAGCCTGGGAACCTCCATATGCCATGGGTGTGGCCCTAAAAAGCAAAACAAAACAAAAAACCCTATATGTATATAAAATCTATATATAATATAGATTACTATATAATGTATATCTGAGTCACTTTGCTATATAGCAGAAATTGGCACATTTAAACCAAGTATACTTTAAGAAAAAAAAAACTAAAAATAAAGTTATTGCCTTCCATGGTTGCTGCAAAAATAGAGAGTGATAACTGATAGTTTGTAATTTTACTAGTCAAGGATATTGTCTGAAAACTATGTGTTCTGCACAGAGCTAGGAACATGGAGTTCCCAGAAAACTAAGGTGATTCCCTGTCCTTCTGGAACTTAGTCTGTAATTTGGAGAGAAAACAAACAAAGGCATCTATCATGTGAATGTGCCAAAGGCAGAGATACCTATGCCACTTATGGTTTTCTATCAAAACAGTAGATTTATGAGTTAATAACATACATAACTTGAGAAAAATATTTTACTTTATAGTTCAAACAATTTAAATATTTTACCTTATCCATGCCCATAACAGAAACCACCAGGTAAATTAAAATGGGAAAATAGAGGCATTTATGGCTTTACTACATCTAAATCTAGAACCCTAAGCAGGGCACCTGCCAGGTCACTGTCAGTCATTCTGCTAACCATGGGAGGGCAGACTTCATGGGAAATGCTTCCTTGCTAGCACTTTTTCAAACCCTAGTGTAGACCTGGTATAAGTCTTCTCTGCTATCTGAGATCTGATGCTCAGGGGCCAGAACATGACTGAGGGGGCTGCAAACATAGTTTCTCACCTTTCAGTCTTGCACAAGGGTTCCACCAGGAGGTAGATCAAAGGCCAGAGAAAAACATGTCCCTTTTTGTGACATGAGATTGACAAAGAATTCCCCCGGCACCCTGCCATTGATCAGCAGTCCAAGGGGCTCAGTATTGCAGAGGGCTTCCTCCTGTTCAAATGGACATGGGAGATGAAAAGGGCTCTGGGTAATGAACATCTTTCTCATAGCACTTTCCTGAGGCTGGATGGGCTTGTACTGTCAGCACAAGCACAATTCCTGATGTTTGAACAGGTCCTGCATGACTCTCGTCATTAGTGTGGAAAAGTTTTGGTTTTTGCTTTTTTTCATTTTTTCATTTCTGTCTTAGACTCTTTTATTTTAGCTTTTTTTAAGGGCTGCCCCAGTGGCATCTGGAGGTTCCCAGATTAGGAGTTGAATCGGAGCTACAGCTGCTGGCCTGCACCACAGCCACAGCAATGCCAGATCTGAGCTGCATCTGTGACCCACACCATAGCTCACAGCAATGCCAGATCCTCAAACCACTGAGCTAGGCCAGGGACTGAACCTGCACTCTCATGGATATTAGTCGGATTCATTTCCACTGCACCACAGCGGAAGATCCTAGACACTTTTATTTTATTCTAACTTTGTTGTTCTCCAGATTCCCCAAGGTTATCTTCTTGGGTCAACATCTTGATGGTGCCCAGGTGTTACCAAGTCCAAGCCAGTCCTACTCGCCCCTGAACAAGCCAATAAGTCAAAAGACAAGTTGTTGGGGCAAGGAATGGTGACCTTATTAGGAAATCCAGCAGGCTGAGAAGATGGTGGACTCATGTCCAAAAAAACCATCTTGCCTGAGTTAGAACTCAGGCTTGTTTTATACTAAAAGGGGAGTGAGTAAAGTCAAAATTTCCTAGTCAGCCTTTGAGGGGGATGTGTTAAGTTTTTCTTCCTTGCAGTCATTCAGAGGTGGGCCTGGTTAGGATGTTGCCTGAGCTAAACAAAGGTATTTAAATTTTGTGTGTGTGTATGTGGCTGTGGATGGAAGAAAACAGGGCCATAAGCCTCAAACTTGAAAGCATGCAGCTAGAGTAAGGACAGAGAATAGAATATATAGATCATGGAAAAACATGACCTCTTCTCGGAATGCCAAGAAGCTTACGCTAGGAAAAAACTTAAGATAGTTAAGGCTTATGGTCCCTGTGAAGGGAACAAATAGGGCTGCTGTAGAAGTTAAGGCTTTGCTGAGATAAGATCTGATGATTGTTAGAGCAAACTCTCTTAATCATACACCCCTCATAAGATATGTTTCCTGTATTGGTTTAGCAAGCTTTATCCATGATCTCTTTGAAATTTTTACCCCCCACACTTTTACACCTAGCCTTTGTTCAAAATCCTAATAAAAGATAGACCTTGAGTTTGCTCGGGGCTCTTGCTTGCTACAGCATTAGCCATCTCTGTGTCTTCTTCAAGCTGATCTCTAGGCATAGCCCAAGTTCTGATTGTCATAGATGGAGACATGTGGTCATGCCCATGGCATGTGGAAGCTCCTAGGCCAGGGATCAAACTCAAGCACAGCAGTGATGATGCCAGATCCTTAACTGCTAGGCCACCAGGGAACTCCCATTTTATTCTGTCTATAAACCCAACTAGTGCGTTACTTACCACAGCATAGACTCCAAACACTTGCTACTGTGTAAATGCCATCTACTGTTGTTCAGGAAACCAGAGCCTTATATGAAAGACTTAAAACTTGCAGCAAGTAAAAAACACTCAATAATTTAATTTTGTACAAGAAACTTGGTGCATTTATACACCTTCCCAATTAAAGCCTGCTTCTGTGAAACTACCCAAATTATTTTAGTTTTTGTTTGTATCTTTGAAAAAAAACCTTTAGGCAGTGACTTGACCCCTTCACCTGGGAGATCGTGGCTTATATCACCATTGGACACCCCACCAAAGTGCATAGCTCAGGGGCTTTGAAATATTTTCTAAGGTGGGACATCTTTGTGAAAGTGAGTGGAATTTCTGATACATACTGAAAGAAGTTTGGAATGAATGAAGTGAATAAAAGGGCAATGAAAATGCACACTCCCATTTGAGACGGTAACTGACTCTTTAGGAATGAGATCAAGTTCTTATGTGACTTCTAAGTTGGCACAAAAGGAGATTTCCAGTGAGGGGTTCTAAACTTGCTTTTACCACCTAAAGGGCACTGTTCCTATGCAATTTCTGTCTTGAGTTTAAGGGCTTACCACTCATGAAACTTTACCCATATTTCCTGAAACTTTGTCGAAGGATTAGACCTGATTTTATAATGTACAAGCTGCTCTTATCAGATATAATTTCCCCTGGATAACCACTGAAAACTCAGAGGAAAATATTTTTAAGAACTATTGCTGGAAGATGCTAAGAGAAAACAAAAGCATAGGTTCTGGAGAGGAACAGACCCCTACAGGAACAAAGTCACTGGGTGAGTTTCCCCCCAATTTTTTTTTTTGCAGCTTTTATCTGTTGGTCAACCTCTGTCCATCCCAACCAGGACAGCTGAAACCTGGGCAGAATGCAGTGGGTCTTCTAACTTGAAGATCAAGAACTAGTTTGAGGCAATCACTATAACCCCACTAGTACACATTGGCAATCATCTCAAAGAAAGAAAGAATTGTATTTCCTCAGATGTACAAGGATGGGAATGTGTACTTGAGATTGTTCAATGACAGAGAACCAACCACAGGGGGCAGCATGTAACAGATGTACAATGAACGTTAACTTCCTTTCTCCTCTTCGTTCTCGAGGAATAGGAACAACACTCTGAGTTCACATTTCATGTACCCAAATTCCTCTTTTGGTCCCTTCTCTGAACTTAGTCTAATAAAACATAAAAGAAGGGCAACTGTTCGTGGATGATGGCCCCATAAATATTACCAAGCAGAGAAACTTCAAACACCAAAGAAATCTTAAGTCCATGTTGTTGCTGGAAAAGAACAGGACAAAAGTCACTTTGGGGGATACTTAATATTCAAAGGAAAAAGAAACTTGTAGCCACTGAAGGAATTAGCAATTTCTTCTTTCATCCAGAAACAAGATTGGGACTGGTAGGATTAAGGCAATTAGCCTTGGGCTATCCATGGGGGATTTAAAGGTGGTCCCTGGTCTTGGCCACTGTCACAAGCAGGCCTTCATAATTTTATCTTCCTTATTTTTATGCACTTGTCTATTTTCAACAGTGTAGGTTTAAGAAGCTGCCTTGGAGTTTCCATCATGGTTCTGCAGTAGCAAACCTGACTAGTATCCGTGAGGACTTGTGTTTGATCCCTGGCCTTGCTCAGTGGGTTAGGGATCCGGCATTGCTGTGAGCTGTGGTATATAGGTCACAGACATGGCTTGGATCCTCCATTGCTGTGGCAGTGGCGTGGGCCAGTAGCTACAGCTCCAATTCGACCCCTAGCCTGGGACCGAACATCCATGTGCCTTGGGTTCAGCCCTTAAAAAAAAAAAAAAGGTGGCTTTGTCCCACCTCCAAGGTGGCTAATGCTTAGTGAGTAGGGGGTGTCCCCACTAAGCATTAGCCACCTTGGAGGTGGGAAAAGACAGCATCTCGGATCAAAACTGGACAAGTCTGGCTGATCAAGATAATCACTTGAGCTGTAAAGCCAGCTGCTTCCATTGGTGGGTCATTTTGGCTGTCACCAGTCACACTGCCATGACAACATCTTGACACATTCTTGACACTGAAGCCCACATGGCCCCCAGGAAGGGTTTCATTCAAAGCATCGCAGTTAATTTCAATAGACTTGACTTCAGTTGTAACACTCATTGGAGCAAAGGGAATCACCATGCCAGGTTTGAGAACACCAGTCTCAACCTGACCCTTAGGGACAGAACCACCACCACCAATTTTGTCCATGATCTGGAGGGGCAGACACAAGGAATGCACTCGCCGGCATTTTGACAAGCCCATCTATGGGAAGAGTGATCCTCTTGCCTCAGAGGGTGTTGTTTTAGATGAGGTGTCCCAACGTCCCCACACTTTTTTTTTTTTTTTTTGAGTTCAGCAGTTTATTGCACATAAGATGTGGGGCACCTTCCTACTACCCCATTTTCACACTAACCAAAATAAGGCTGGTTTCCCTGCTGAGAGTAGTCACCAGATGTGAATTAGTAGGCAAAATTCAAAAGGTGAACTGGTGGAGATAGGATTAAGATGGCAGAGTAGAGGACTGGAGTTTAACTTCTCTCATGGGTAAACAACAAAATTACAACCAACTGCTGAACAACCTTCAATAAAATCAACTGGAAGTGACCAAAAAAAGATATCCTACTCCAAAAGACAAAGAGAAGTCCATATTGAGACAGTAGGAGGGGCAGCTACACAATATAAAACCCCATACCTGCTGGGTAGGTGGCCCACAGACTGGAAAGTAACCTATATCACAGAGGCTCACCCATGGGAGACAGAGTTCTGAGCCCCTTGTCAGGTTCCTGTGCCTGGGAATCTGGCATTGGGAGGAGGAGCCCCAGAGCATATGGCGTTGAGGGCCAGTGGGGCTTGTGTGCAGGGGCTCCATGGAACTTGGGGAAACAGAGACTCCACTCTTGAAAGGTGCACACAGGCTTTCATGTGCACTGGGTCCCAGGGCAAAGCAGAGACTTCCCAGGAATCTGGGTCAAACCCGGCTGATGTTCTTAGAGGATCTCCTGGGTAAACAGGGAGTGACTGTGACTCATTGTGGAGGAAGGACTTTGGAGGCAAAGGTCTCAAGAATAATCATCAGCATGAACTCTTCTATTTTTTTTTTTTGTGCGTGAAATTTTATTTTTATTTTTTTACAAAATAAAATACATATATTTAAATACAATTACATTCACACAGATTATTATATCATGGATCTTAAGAAGCAGATTAAGTGACTCCCTCTGGAGAAGTGGAATGGAAAATATGCTGAGACAAATAGGAAATTTATTCTGTACTTTATCCCATTTTGTATGGCTTTCATCTTTACTATTTAGTATTATCTATTACATTTCAATTTTTCTTTAAATATTAGCATTATATTAAAATTGTGTATATTATGCAACTAAAATTTATAAAGGAGGAAGCCTTATATACCATTAAATATTTTATATAGCATAATAAAAAGAATAACTGGTAAGAATAACAAAAATAATATACCCTCTGAAAATAAGTAAAATATAAAATGCATAAATTGGTTAAAAAACAGCATAACTATAAAATATGTCCTCACAATTTGTTACATCTTATTGATTCTTCAATATAGGCATTACACCATTCTAGGTGATGTGATAAACAAGACATTAAGACCTTACATTGTACCATGGAGAGAAATGGTTATTAATAATATAATTGTAGAACTGTATTATTTAATTGTACAGTTGTGTTATTTAATTATAATTATCATAAATTCTTTGATAGAGAGGAAATCAGAATCAGTTCTAAGAAGACTTCAGCATTTCAAGAATGATGTCAAATGACCCCTTTCATGGTGGATATGCACTTATTTACTATGAGATATATTTCTTCTTCAGAGATTCCTTGTTTGTGCATCAATTGTAGATTTTTGGTTTGCAGTTATCCTGAAGTTTTGATATAAAAGTCTATATGTATATGAGATTGTTTTAAGTTGTTGTTCTCTTAATTGCAAGTTCATCTCCAGTGTCCTGCATTTGTACCCACCACTTCTCATGATTTCTGATTGTGGTGGTATAATTGTGCATGGATGGTTTCGTATCTTTACTGCATGTATACCTTTACTGGTGGGCCTTGTCATTTGTGGAATTTTTGTTTCCTGTTGCTGTCTTGTCTTTTCTGCCTAGAGAAGTTCCTTTAGTATTTGTTGTAAGCTGGTTTAGCGTTGCTGAATTCTCTCAACTTTTGCTTATCTGTGAAGCTTTTGATTTCTCCTTCCAATCTGAATGAGAGCCTTGCTGGGTAAAGTAATCTTGGTTGGAGGTTTTTTTCCTTTCATCATGATAAGTATATCATGCCACTCCCTTCTGACCTGCAGAGTTTCTGCTGAAAAATCTGCCAATAAACTTATTGGGATTCCCTTGTATGTTATTTGTTTCTTTTCCCTAGCTGCTTTCAAGATTTTTTCTTTGTCTTTAATTTTGGTTAGTTTGGTTAATATGTGTCTCAGTGTATTCCTCCTTGGGTTTATTTCATATGGTACTCGTGCTTCCTGGATTCGAGTGAGTGGTTCCTTTCCCATGTGAGGGAAGTTTTTGGCTATTATCTCTTGGAATATTTTTTATGTCCCCTTCTTTCTCTTCTCCTTCTGGCACCCCTATAATACGGATGTTGTTGCGTTTCACGTTGTCCCAAAGTTCTCTGAGACTCTCATTTCTTTTCAGTCTTTTTTCTCTTTTCTGTTCTGCATCCATAATTTCCACTAATCTGTCCTCCACCTCGCTTTCATTCTTCTGCCTCCTGTATTCTGCTGTTAGCTGCTTCTAGTGAATTTTTTATTTCAGTTATTGTATTTTGCATCTCTTCTTAAGTTTTATATCTTGTATCTCTTTGCTCAGTGTTTCCTGTAAGTGATCCATCTTTGCCTCCAGTTTATTTCCAATGTCTTGCATCATCTTCAGCATCAACAATCTAAAAAGTCTTTTTCCTGAAGGCCAAGAATCTCCTCTTCACTTAGCTGATTTTCTGGGGTTTTTCCTTTCTCCCTCATCTGAGTTATAGTTCTCTGTCTTTTCATTTTTATAGGTTTTTGGTGTGGTGACCTTTTTACAGATAATAGGGTTGTAGCCTCTCTTACTTCTGATGTCTGCCCCTGTGTCTGAAGTCAGTATGGGGGGCTTGCTGTAGACTTCCTGATGAGAGGGACGCTGCTGAATATTCCTGAGAGCTTTGCTTCCAATGTCCTCCCCTCACAAGCCACATTCACCCCTGATTTCCCAGGATGTCCTCCAAGAACTGCAGTCAGGTTTGACCCAGATTCCTATGGAGACCTCGCTCTGCCCTGGGCTCCAGAGCACGAGAAAGTCCATGTGCACCTTTTAAGAATGGGGTCTCCGTTTCCCCCAGTCCTGTGGAGCTCCTGTGCATAAGCCCCACTGGCCTTCAATGCCAGATGCTCCAGGGGCTCTTTCTCCCTGTGCCAGATCCCCACACATGAGGGTTTGATGTGGGGCTCAGAACTCTCACTCTTGTAGTTGAGTCTTTGTGAACCAGTTAGTTTTCAGTCTGTGGAGCTTCCCACCCAGGAGGTATGGGGTTGTTTATATCACAAAATCACCCATCCTACCTCTTGATGTGGCCTCCTCTTTTTGTTCTGGAGTAGGGTATCTTTTTTAAGGTTTACAGTCCATTTGGGTGGAGATTGCTCAGCTTTTAGTTGTAAATTTTGTTGTTTTTAGGAGAGAAGTTGAGCTCCAGTCCTTTTATTCTGCCATCTTAATCCTCTCCTTATCAGCATGAACTCTTTTAAAGGTGGCCATTTTGGAAAAATCTAGCCCCACCCATCATGGTTGAGAAGCCCCAGGCCAAACAAACTGGGTGGGAACACAGCCCACATACCAGCAAACAGGCTGGCTAAAGACCCTCCCCCCATAGGCACACAGCCACCTCCAATCACAGCCAGCAACAAAGCCCCACTGACCAGAGGGATAGGAATCAGCTCCACCTACCAGTGGGCAGGCACTAGTACCTATCATCAGGAAGCAAGAGAGGCTACAACCCTTCATCTGCAAAAAGGAGACCATGATAAAAATCTATACAAAATGAAAATGCAGTGAATTATCACTCAGATAAAGGAATAAGAAAACAAACAAACAAACAGAAAAACAGAAAATTGATGTAGAGATTACCAACCTTCATGAAAAAGACTTTGGACTAATGATAATAAAGATGTTTAGAGATCTTGGAAATAAACGGAGGCAAAGATTGATAAATTAAACAAACATTGAACAAAGAAATAGAGTATTTAAAGATTAAGCAAGCAGAGATGCTAAATACAATAACTGAAATAAAACATTCACTAGAAGGAACCAGCAGCAGAATTCAGGATGCAGAAGAATGAATGAGTGAGGTGGGAGTCAGACTAGTGGAAATCACTGATGTGGAAGAGAAAAGAGAAAAAAGATTGAAAAGAAATGAAGACAGTCTAAGAGAACTCTGGGACAACGTTAAACTCACCAACATCCATATTATAGGGATGCCAGAGGAGATGAGAGAGAAAAAATCCAGAAAAAATATTTGAAGAGATAATAGCTGGAAACTTCCCTAACATGGGAAAGGAATCACTCACTCAAATCCAGGGAGCACAATGAGTACCATATGAAATAAACCCAAGGAGGAATACACCAAGACACATATTAATCAAACTAACCAAAATTAAGGACAAAGAGAAAATCTTGAAAGCAGCTAGGGAAAAGAAACAAGTAACATACAAGGGAACCTGGGTAAGGTTATTGGCAGATTTTTCAGCAGAAACTGCAGGCCAGAAGGGAGTGGCATGATATACTTAACATGATGAAAGAAAAAGCAAGAGAGGCTACAAGATTACTTTACCCAGCAAGGCTCTCATTCAGATTTGAAGGAAAAATCATAAGCTTTACAGACAAGCAAGAAAATTCAGCACCACTAAATCAGTTTTACAACAAATACTAAAGGAACTTCTCTAGGTGGAAAAGAAAAGACCACAGCTAGAAACAAAAATATTACAAATGGCAAGGTTCACCATTAAAGGCACACACATAGTAAAGGTAGGAAATCATCATCTGGTTATGCTACCAAAACCAGAAATCGTGAGAACAGAAGGGTACAAATACAGGATACTGAGATGCATTTGCAATTAAAAGATCAACAACTTAAAACAATCGTGTGTGTGTGTGGGGGGGGGGTATGTCTATATCAAAACTTATTTACTGCAAACCAAAAATCTACAATAGATACACACACAAATAAAAAAAAGCAACTCAAACACAACACTAAAGATTGTCATCAAACCACAAGAGAACAAGAAAAGCAGAAAAAAAGACCAGCAAAAACAAATCCAAAACAATTAATAAAATGGCAATAAGAACATACATATCAATAATTGCCTTAAATACAAATGGACTAAATGTCCCAGCCTAAAGACAGAGACTGGCTGAATGGGTACAAAAACAGGACCCTTATATATGCTGTCTTGAAGAGACCCACTTAAGATTTTGGGAGAAAGTGAGAGGAGGGAAGGAAATATTCCAAGTAAATGGAAATCAAAAGAAAGCTGGAATAGCAATACTCATAGCAGACAAAATGATCTTAAAGACTATTTTAAGAGACAAAGAAGGACATTACATAATGATCAAAGGATCAACCTAAGAAGAAGATATAGCAATTGTAAATATAACAATTGTAGATATAACAATTGTAAATTTAACAATTGTAAATATAACAATTGTAAATGTTTGTCACCTAAACATATAAGGCAACTGCTAACAACCTTAAAAGGAGAAACTGACAGTAACACAATAATAGCAGGGAACTTAAACACCCCACTTACAGCCATGGACAGATTATCCATACTGAAAATCAACAAGGAAACATAGGCCTTAAATAATGCATTAGACCAGATGCACTTAATATATATTTATAGAATAGTCCATCCAAAAGCAGCAGAATACACATTCTTCTCAAGTTCACATGGAACATTCTCCAGGATAGATCACATTCTGGGCCGTAAATCAAGCCTCAGTAAATTTAAGAAAATTGAAATCATATCAAGCATCTTTTCCAACCACAATGATGTGAGACTAGAAATCCATGACAAGAAAAAAACTGCGAAAAACACAAAGCACATGGAGACTAAACAACATGCTATTAAACAACCAATGGATCACTGAAGAAATCAAAATGGAAATTAAAATATACCTAGAAGCAAATGACAACAAAGACACAATAATCCAAAACCTATGGAATGAAGCAAAAGAAGTTCTAAGAGGGAAGTTTATAGTAATACAAATCCACCTCAGGAAACAAGAAAATGCTCAAAAAATCTACCTTTATGCCCAAAGCAACTAGAGAAAGAAGAATGGACAAAACCAAAAGTTAGCAGAGGGAGAGAAATCATAAAGATCAGAGCAGACAGTGGTAATGAACCTGACTAGTATCCCTGAGGATGCAGGTTTGATCCCTGGCCTTGCTCAGTGGGTTAAGGATCCAGAGTTGCTGTGAGCTGTGGTGTAGTTCACAGACATGGCTTGGATCTGGCATTGCTGTGGTTGTGGCACAGGCCAGTGGCTACAGCTCCAACTCAACCTCTAGCCTGGGAACCTCTATATGCCATGGGTGCAGCCCTAAAAAGGCAAAACGACAAAAAAAAAAAAGGAGAGAGAGAGGACTCAAATCAACAAAATTAGACACAAAAAAGAAGTTATAAGAGACATCACAGAAATACAAAGTATCATAAGAGACTACTACAAGCCAATAAAGTGGACAACCTAGAAGAAATGGACAAATTCTGAGAAAAGTACAGTCTTCCAAGACTAAAGCAAGAAAAGATGAATGGACCAGTCACAAGTACTGACATTGAAACTATGGTTTTAAAACTTCCAACAAACAAAAGTCCAGGACCAGATGGCTTCACAGGCAAATTCTATCAGACATTAAGTTTTTTTTTTTTTTTTTTTGCCATTTCTTGGGCCGCTCCCGTGGCATATGGAGGTTCCCAGGCTAGGGGTCCAATCGGAGCTGTAGCCACCGGCCTACATCACAGCCACAGCAACACAGGATCCGAGCTGCGTCTGCAACCTACACCACAGTTCACGGCAATGCTGGATCGTTAACCCACTGAGCAAGGGCAGGGATCGAACCCGCAACCTCATGGTTCCTAGTCAGATTCGTTAACCACTGCGCCACGATGGTAACTCCTATCAGACATTTAGAGAAGAGGAACACCTAACCTTCCAACTATTCCACAAAATTTCAGAGGAAGGAACACTCCCAAACTCAATCAGTGAGGCCACTGTCACATTGATGCCAAAACCAGACAAAGATGCGAGACCAAAAACAAACAAACAAAAAAGAAAAGAAAATCACAGGCCAATATCACTGATGAACATAGATGCAAAACTCCTCAACAAAATACTAGCAAACCAAATCCAGCAATACATTAAAAGGATCATACACCACAATCAAGTGGTATTTATCCCAGGGATGCAAGGATTTTTCAATACCCACAAATCAATGTGAAATACCACGCTAACAAATTGAAGAATAAAAACCATATGATCCTCTCAATAGGTGCAGAAAAAGCATTTGACAAAATCCAACACCCATTTCTGATTAAAAAAAAAAAAGCGGAGTTCCCGTCGTGGCGCAGTGGTTAACGAATCTGACTAGGAACCATGAGGTTGCAGGTTCGGTCTCTGCCCTTGCTCAGTGGGTTAACGATCTGGCGTTGCCGTGAGCTGTGGTGTAGGTTGCAGACGTGGCTCAGATCCTGCGTTGCTGTGGCTCTGGAGTAGGCTGGTGGCTATGGCTCCGATTAGACCCCTAGCCTGGGAACCTCCATATGCCACGGGAGCGGCCCAAGAAATAGCAAAAAGCCAAAAAAAAAAAAAAGCCTCAAGAGAATGAGCCTAGAGGGAACCTACCTAACATATTAACATATATGACAAACCCACAGCTAACATCGTTCTCAATGGTGAAAAGCCAAAAGAATTCTTGCTAGATTAGGAACAAGACAAGGATATCCACCCTCACCACTGCTATTCAACATAGTTTTGGAAGTTGTAGCCATAGCGATAAGAGAAGAAAAAGAAATAAAAGAATCCAAATTGGAAAGGAAGAAATAAAACTATCACTGTTTGCAGATGACATGATACTATACCTGGAAAATCCTAAAGATGCTACCAGAAAACTGTTAGAGCTCATCAATGAATTTGGTAAAGTTGCAGGATACAAAGTTAATACACAGAACTTGACTGCATTTCTATATACTAACAATGAAAGATCAGAAAGAGAAATTAGGGAAACAATCCCATTTACCATCTCATCAAAAAGGATAAAATATCTAGGAATAAACCTAACTAAAGAGACAAAAGACCTATACTCTGGAAACTATAAGATGCTGATGAAAGAAATCAAAGATGACACAAACAGATAGAAAGATATACCATACTCTTGGACTGGAATAATCAATATTGTCAAGATGACTATACTACCCAAGGCAATCTACAGATTCAATGCAATCTCTATCAAATTACCAAAGACATTCTTCACAAAACTAGAACAGAATATTTTAAAATTTGTATGGAAACACAAGAGACCTCAAATAGCCAGCACAATACTGAAAAAGAAATACGAAATGGAGGAATCAACTTCCTGACTTTGGACAATACTACAAAGCCTCAGTTATCAAAAAATATGGTATTGTCACAAAAACAGAAATACAAATTAATGGAACAGGATGGAAAGCCAAGAAATAAACCCAAGCACCTATGGTCAACTAATTTATGACAAAGAAGGCAAGTGGAAGAACGATAGTCTCTTCAATAAATGGTACTGGGAAAATTGTAAGCTACATGTAAAATAATGAAAGTAGAACACTATCTAATACCATACAAAAAAAACCCCTCAAATTGTATTAAAGACCTAAATATAAGGCCAGATACTATAAAACTCCTGGAGGAAATCATAGGAAGAATGCTCTTTGACATAAATCACAGCAACATCTTGTTTGATCCACTTAGTAGAATAATGACAGTAAAGACACAAATAAACCAATGGGACCCAATTAAACTCAACAGCTTTTGCACAGCAAAGGAAACCATTAAAGAAAACCTTGAAGGACAACCCACAGCATGGGAGAAAATCTTTGCAAACAATTCAACAGACAAGGGCCTCCTTGCAAACAATTCAACCTCCAAAATATACAAACAACTCATACAACTTAACAACAAAACAACAAACAACCCAACTGAAGAATGGGCAGAAGATCTAAATAGAAAATTCTCCAAAGAAGACATACAAATGGCCAACAAGCATATGAAAAAACGCTCAACATCACTGATTATTAGAGAAATGCAAATCAAAACTACAGTGAGGTACCACCTCACACCACTCAGAATGGCCATCATTAACAAGGCAACAAATAACAAATGCTGGAGAGGGTATGGAAAAAAGCTACCCTCCTTCACTGTTTGGGGAAATGTAAATTGGTAAAACCACTATGGAAAACAGTATGGAGGTACCTCAGGAAAGTAAATATAGAACTACCATATGATACCATATCATCCAGCAATCCCACTCCTGGGCATATATCTGGACAAAACTTTCACTGAAAAACATACGTGCACCCCATGTTCATTGCAACACTATTCACAATAGCTAAGACATGGAAACAACCTAAATGTCCATCAGATGACTGGATTAAGAAGATGTGGTACATATACACAATGGACTACTACTCAGCCATAAAAAGATAAACTAATGCCATTTGCAACAACATGGATGGAACTAGGGACTCTCATACTAAGTGAGGTAAGCCAGAAAGAAAAAGACAAATACCACATGATATCACTTATTTGTGAAATCTAAAATATGGCACGGATGATCCTATCTACAAAACAGAAGCAGATCATGGCCAAGGAGAGCAGAATTGTGGTTCCTGGAGCAGGGCAGGGGGTGGTAGGGAGTGGAATGGATGGCAGTTTGGGGTTTGGGGATGCAAACTGTTATATTTGGATGGTCGGGCAGTGGAACCCTACTGTGCAGCACAGGGAACTGTGTGTGATTGGGTCACTTTGCCGTACAACAGAAATTGAAGGAACATTGTAAATCAACTATACTTTAATTAAAAGGAAAAGAAATCAAATATGGCACAAACAGAAAGATATACCATACTCTTGGATTGGAATAGTCAACATAGTCAAAATGACTGTACTACACAAGGAAATCTACAGATTCAATGCAACTCCTATCAAATTACCAATGGAATTTTTCACAGAACTAGAATATTTTAAAGTTTGTTTGGAAGCACAAAAGACCCAGAATAGACAAAGCAATCCTGAGAAAGCAAAATGGAGCTGGAGGAATCAGGTTCCCTGACTTCAGAGTATACTACAAAGGTATAGTCATCAAAATAGTAAGGTACTGGCACAAAACCCGAAATATAGATCAGTGTGACAGGATAGAAAGCCCAGAATTAACCAGCACACCTATGGTCAACTAATCTATGACAAAGGAAGTAAGAATATACAATGTAGAAAAGATAGTCTCTTCAATAAGTGGTGCTGGGAAAACTGGACAGCTACATGTAAAAGAAGGAAATTAGAACACTCAAACTTAGAATGGATTAAAGACCTAAATATGAGACCAGATACTACAAAACTCTTAGAGGAAAACATAGGTACTCTCTGACATAAACTGCTGCAATATCTCCTCAGACCCACCTCCTAGAGTAATGATAACAAAAAAATAAATGGGATCTAATTACACTAAAAAGTTTTTGCACAGCAAAGGAATACTTAAACAAAACAAAAAGACAGCCCATAGGATGGGAGAAAGTATTTGCAAATGAAGCGACTGACAAGGAATTAATCTCCAAAATATATAAACACCTCCTGCAACTCAATGCCAAAAAAACAAACACCCCCATCAAAAAATGGGCAGAAGATCTAAACAGACAATTCCCAAATAAGACATATAGGTGGCCAAAATAATACATAAAAATGTTTAACATCACTAATTATTAGAGAAATGCAAATCAAAATAATTATGAGGTAGCACCTTACACCAGCCAGAATGGCCATCAACAGAAAGTCTACAAAAATAAGTGCAGGAGAGGGTGTGAAGAAAAGGGAGCCCTCTTACACTATTGGTGAGAATGTAAATTGATGCAACCACTATGGAAAACAGTATGGAGATTCCTCAAAAAACTAAAAACAGAATTACCATTTGATCCTGCAATCCCACTCCTGGGCAGCTATCCAGAGAAAACCATGCCTTGAAAAGATCCATGTACTCCAATGTTCACTGCAGCATTATTTACAATAGCCAAGACATGGAAGCAACTTCAATGTCCATCAACAGAGGAGTGAATAAAGAAGATGTAGTACATATACACAATGGAATATTATTCAGCCATAAAAAAGGAATGACATGATGGCATTTGCCGCAACGTGGTTGGACCTAGAAATTATCATGCTAAGTGAAGTTAGTCAGTGAGACACGATCATCATATTGCTATCACTTATACATGGAATCTAAAAAAAAGGATACAATGAACTTATTTGCAGAATAGAAACTGACTCTAAGACTGAAAAATTTATGGTTACCAAAGAAGACGGGGTGGGGATGGGCTGGGGGTTTGGGATAGAAATTTCTAAAATTAGGTTGTGATGATGGTTGTACAACTCTAATAAAATTCATTGAATTTTTTTAAAAAGTTGAACTGGAATCTCCAAAGAGCAAGATTAAAATGCTTTGTATCAAAGCTGTGATAAAAAAAAAATACAGAAGTTAAACCCATAGGCATAGAGGAAAATGGCAATACTGAGAACTTTCCTGAAATGTCAGCTTTGAACCTTATCTAAATTCTGTGAGCTGGTGAGCCCCAGGGAGGCCAGTGCCCCTTGAGGGGGATGGGATGTGATGGGGTGAGCTGTGAGCCAACCTGGCTTCCATCCAGGCATAGCTTCATAGTCCCTCTGGGCAGTGAATTGAGTCCCCGCTGGGCAACACAGGGGAAGAGCATGGGGCGCAGGCACTGTGGAGCTGAGACATGGGTCAGCCAAGCCCTGTGTTGCCCAGCTTTGTGGTGCTCTCAGGAAGTGGGGCCCCCTGTTGGCCTTGGCACTGCTCTGGCCAGGCCACAGGGTCTGGGGACTAAGACTGTGGTCACTACAGACTGACTCCAACTTGGGTCCAGGCCCTTCTTTTTTTTTTTTTTTCTTTTTAGGGCTGCAGCTGCAGCATATGGAAGGAAGTTCCCAGCTAGGGGTTGAATCATAGCTGCAGTTGCCGGCCTTTGCCATAGCCACAGCAATACTGGATCTGAGCCACATCTGTGACCTATGCTGTAGCTTGCAACAATGCTAGATCCCTAACACACTGAGCAAGGCCAGGGATTGAACCTACATCCTCAGAGAGATGTCAGATTCTTAACCTGTTGAACCACAGTGAGAACTCCCAGGCCCTGTTTCTAATCCTCAGTGTCCAAGGGAGAGAGCTGGTCCCAGAGCCTTGGACCAGTGGTAGGAGACGGGAAGGAAAGCTGGGTCAGGCCTCTAAAATCAGCTCCAACCCTTCTGAGTGTGGGCCCAGCAATTGGCAGAAGCCAGGGTGAGGGGCAGGGTGTTGAACAGGTGTCACTGTACAAAGGGGTGGGCAGGCACGAGTCAGGGTCCTTGATGGCTGCTAGGATAGCATGGACTGCTGCACCACCTTCTGCAGTGACTGTCTCATCACCAGCAGACGGCCCACCTCCTCTGAGTACTTGATGAACTGCTTCCAGCCCTGGTTGTGTGTGATCATGGTCATTGCCCAGCTGTTCACCTGCATGATTTTGTCCCCAGTCTGCAGCCCAGCCATTTCTACAGGGCCTCCTTCAGATACCTGTGTGACTGTAAATGCCTTTGCCTGCTTAATCTGAGAAAGGATTTGGGGAGGGATCCTAGTCAATTCTGCCTCCAATGCGGAAGCCCAGGATTAAGTTCTCACCTTGACACAGCTCACCACTGTACCATGGCGGTGACCAGCTGGCCTGGGGTGTAGGACATCTCAACCCCAATCTGGTAAGCAAGCACCGCTCAGTGAAGCCTGTGGTGACAATCTGTGTTCCTTTTTAATGGGATTCATATTGGCCATGTGTTTTTGACCTTCCCTGGGTGCTGTTAGCACATCCTTCTGGTTTTACCTTTTCACAGACCTCAGAGGTGTGGGGGTAGGTGGTGGGGCCAGCATGGTAGGGGCTCATTCCATGAGCTCATTCCATGCTGTCAGTTTTACCAGGGGCTCATTCCATGCTGTCAGTTTTACCAGGGGCTCATTCCATGCTGTCAGTTTTACCAGGGGCTCCTGTGGGGAATCAAATGCCTCAAGCCCAAGGGAGCCCCTGGGCCTCTTATTAGGATATTCCGCTCTACAACATGAGAGGCTCTCCTCTTACTGTGTTTCTTCATTTGTTTTAGCCTGGGGCAATCTCTTTTCCATCCCCAAGGGTGATCTCCTGCCAAAAAAGTGGCGTTTCATTTTGCATCTTCTTTTTTCTGTTGTTGTTCCCTGTTGAACACTTGGAAAGCAACATGTACCAATTGAGAAGGGTTCATTCCAAATGCACCGTCCACTCTTGGCGAACTTCTCCTGATATGTGAGGCACTCCCCAATGCCCCCCGCCCCCCCCAAAAAAGATGAAATTACCATTCTAAGATTTTCAGGGGCCTTGGGATCTGCATTAGTATGATGTCTGTAGGCCTGATAGATCCCTTCCAAAAATTCAGAGATCTTCATTTGTTTTGCTGAGTTTTTTGAATCTGTTCATTCAAACTCTTTTGCTTTGGTCCCCTTTTCAGAGCCCTGCCAAAGTGCACTGGGAAGCAGAGCTCTAATAAGGGCCTTCCTCCCCTACTGGGGTCCCATTTGGTTCCGTTGTGGGTGTTGCCAAGCGGGCTTCAGGTGTGGAAGAGCCTTCCTTTAAGGAGGGTTATGAGAAGTTCCTGTTGTGGCTCAGTGGTTAAAGACTCTAACTAGCATCCATGAGGACACAGGTTCCATTCCTGGCCTTGGTCAGTGGGTTAAGGATCCGGTGTTGCTATGAGCTGTGGTGTAGGTTACAGACATGGCTCGGATCCTATGTTGCTGTGGTTGTGGCGTAGCCCAGCAGCTACAGCTCTGATTTGACCCCTAGCCTGGGAATATCCATGTGCTGTGGGTGTGGACCTAAAAAGCAAAAAAAATAAAATGTGATCCTTCCAATAAATAAGTTGGAAAAATTCAGCCAACTGAATTTGCTTTTAGCCCCCAAATGAAGTCACAGCAAAGAAAACTACCCTGCTCTGGAAGGGGTTTCTGGCTCAAACTGGGTGCCCCGCAGGGCCTTAGATGGTGATACCAGACCAAGTTCCTGTGCCCCAGAAACTAATACAGGCTTTTCTAACTGACCTCTAGAAGGGGGTGCAGTCCTAAGCCCCAAGTGTCAGGAACTGGGGCTGGAAAAGAGCACAAGGTATGGAAGGGGGATATGTTGGCAGAGAGGCTGGAGCAGCTAAAGCTGAAGGTTTGAAGCCATATAGTCTTACTCTCCCTCCCTCCCTTATTTCCCTGAGGTAACAAACAGCACATGTGCTTGCATATTAGCGATTTCATTTCTTCTCCACTTCTTCACAAAATAGCTACAGTCATTCAAAATCACTATCAAACCATAAACAGCAACTGATCATCTAACCATTAAAAGGATGTCTTTTTGGAGTTCCTGTTGTGGCTCAGCAGGTTAAGAACCTGACTAGTATCCATAAGGATGCAGTTTTGATCCCTGGCCTCGCTCAGTGGGTTAAGGATCTGGAGTTGCCATGAGCTGTGTGTAGTTTGCTCGGATCCCGCATTGCTGTGGCATGCTAGGATTTATCCGAATTTTACGAGTTCTACGTGATTTCTAGAATGTGTATATTGATAACATTTACCCATATGATACAAGCTAAGAAGTGTTATCACCACCTATTTGATAGTGCTTTTCACATAATTTAACATACCAGATAAGCCTCATTAGTATTCCTCTCTCTGAGATGGAGAGAAAACCAGTACTCTTAAGTATTCCAGGAACCCTTTGGAAAACCTCAAAGTTAGCTGGAAGTCGAATGAACTTCCTTTGGAATTAAAAATATAAGAAAGTTTTCACCAGTGGTAATAAAAGATCTCAATGGCAAATACAGGTCACTGAAAGAAACGCACAACTACCAAAAGCAGTTTAATTTTTTAGAGAAGACTTTGTCCTCCTAGGGAACCAGATTCAGGTTTTATACCACTGTACCTCTAACAATCATTTTCTTAGTTAAGTTCCATCTTATCTTAGCCAGTGCTGACTATGCACACCCACAGCATATGGAGGTTCCCAGGCTAGAGGTCCATTTGGAGCTATAGCTGCCGGCCTACACCACAGACACAGCAACATGGGATCCTTAACCCACTGAGCGAGGCCAGGGATTGAACCCGCATCCTCATGGATGCTAGTCAGATTTGTTTCTGCAGAGCCATGACAGGAACCTCCTACCTCTATTTTACTTACGTAAAAGCTTTCTCATATTGTTATTTTTCTTGCTAACAAACTTTGTAGCAGGCATAAGGTCTTATTAGATGTCTAGCAAACCTAGGTATAATAAAAATATTATATGTATTGTTAATTACTCTGTAGTAATCAAACCAAGTTTAACCAATATTAAGTTTATTAATATTGAATATTTTCTAGATCATGTGAGCCAGAAATTCATTCTGGCCAATTTTATATTTGAGTATACAAGTGCTTAATTTCCTTTAAGCCAACTGAAGACAGCTCTTTTACAAATTAATATTGGCAAAGCCACACATCTATAACACACACACAGAGGGATCTCAAAGTTTCCACCCCAAAATTTTACAAATCAGGTAGAACAATGTAAAACCTACCAGTTATAAACAAGGTTGGATTCAAATTGAGTTTCTAGCAGAAGGGACAAATTGAGGTCACCTGTCTAGACGGCTAAACCCCTTTTACTAATATTTATGGGAGAGACGCCTTCATTTCTATTTGTAGCATTTGGTGATTTTTGGCAATAAAGTTGAACCTTCCTCTTCTTCCTAGGGTTGTCCCACTCTTGGACAAGAACACACAGGTTTTGGGTTTTTTTTTTTTTTTTCCTGTCCTTTTCCTCCATTTGCTACCAGTAAAAGTTTTAAATATCACAAAACTGATTTGGCTGTAAATGGGGAAACACTACCAAATAAAACAAAATGAAAAACCCAAAGGACAAACAGAAAATCCTAAGAAACTCTCAAGTTTGGTCTTGGGGCTTTACATACACCAGCAACACAGGGCTGTAACAACAAGGTGTAAGGAACACAGCAAGGGTGCCCTACATGGGGCTCAGGGGCCCAGGTAACCCCGCCTACACCCCTTGTGCAGCTCTAATCAGGTACTGTGGCCACATGCTGTTAATCGAGCATCTTCCTCTCCCCACGGGCTCAGAGCTGAATCAGGTCACGTACCCAAAATGTGCCTCAGAGGACTTTAGGGACTGTTGAAACATCCCCCATTTGTAAAGACAGAAATTCAAGACAAACAAAACACAAACTTCACACACCAATGCTACCATCCAAAGAAACAAACGAACTGGTTCACAAATCCGGGAAAAGTCCAACAACTCTTTGCTCCCTCCAACAGGGAATCCCCATCAAGTTAGCTTATTACAGAGAAAAAGCCCCAAACCGCGAGGAAATAAACTTCCCGGCTGTACACACTCGGGGCTTACCCTGCTGTGTGCTGTCCCTCAGCTCCCAAATTTCACTCCTTGCTTGACTGCCAAGCACTGGGGCAGCCGGCTCCGCCTTGGGGGTTTGGAGGGAAAACCCTCAGGACAAGTGGTGCCTGCAGCTGCCAGGGCCTTACCTGAAAACGCCCCCACCGGGGCCTCCAGCGGCGCGTGGCAAGGCTCCTGGTTGGCTGGACCGCCGCAATTTGTTCCCAAGTCCAAACCGGCACTGCTCGCCCCCGACAGGCCAATAAATGGAGAGGCAGTTGCTGGGGAAGGAACGGCGACGTTATTAGGGAAGATGGGGGACCGAGAAGAACCATCTTGTCCGAGTTAGAACTCCAGCTCCTTTCACACTGAGAGGGAAAGGAGAAAAGTCAAACATTCCCTGGTTCCTCTCAGCCTCCGGAGGGGATGCGCTGACTCTGACCTCCCTACAGTCTTTCCCGGATGGGCCTGGTCAGGATGTTTTCCGTGAGCTAAACAAGGGTACTTAGCTTAATGCTCCCTACCTGGGAGGCAGGGCTCCCAGAGACAGGCCGTGATGTCTAAGGCAAGCTTCTAGGCAACACCCCTCTAGTGATTCACTCACATAGAACATAAAGGTTTTCCCTATTGCACGGGATGAGGATGTGGACCCTGCAACAACTGTGGATGAGGAAAGACAGTGTTAAAATGTGTGCCAAGGGACAGACAGACTTGTCAAGTTAGAGATTCTCATCCTTCACTCCTAAGGATTCCTAGCATCACCGGGACTCAGTATTTCCCAGATTTTCCAGGCAAAAGATTCAGATGCAGGGGTGTCTATGTGAAAAACTGGGGGAAACACTTCTTTAGAAACCCTAACGGGCTTGCTGCCCAGAGTGACAGGGTCAGATGAGAGATGGGAGTGGGGTGGAGAGCACAAGGGGATTTGATTGAAGGTCTGAGTAGTATATACATCACCTGGGGTACAAAACACCCTACCTCAAATCAACAACACTTATGTGGCGCAGGATCCCACTGGGCGATTCTTCAATCCTCCCTAGGCTCAGCCCACCTGTGGGGGATTTACCCCCGTGTTGGGGGTCGGGTGGCAGGTGGGCTGGATGATTCAAGACGCCTCTCTCTCAGCTGGGACTTTGGGGGCCCTAGTCAGGGTTTGCGCACATGGGAGCAGGTTCTGGCAGTAACCAGCGTTTTTCAAGTTTCCTCTTCTATCACTTTGCTTTTGTCTTGTTGGCCAAAACAAGTCACCTGTCCAAGGCCACCCTCAGAATGGGAAGGTCCCCAAGAGTGTGGATACAGGAAGGTATGAGCGAACAGAGGCCAAAGTCTACACTGTGGAGGAATGAGAAGAGACAAAAGGCAACTAATATAAAAAATAAATTAAACTAAAAATAAGTAGGAGGTTCCTGAGATTGGTCAGGAGATCCCAGCTCTGACTTCATGAGCAAGGAGTACTGACCAAGGAATCTGGGCTCCGCCTGCCCTGGGGTGAGTGTTTGGGCAAAGAGTTTTGGGAGCCTAAAGTCAGGGCAGTGCCATGCCCCAGTCCTCCACCACAGCTACAACTGGGGCCTGAGCTCGAACAGGTCTGGAAAGAGCCACAGAAAGACAGGGAACTGGGTCCAGGATCCTGTGTGGCTCCCAGGGGTGCAAGGCTGAGACTGCAAGGGTCTTCCAGCTCTCAGTATGCCGCAGGCTAGGACCTGGTGACCACCTGGGGCCGATTCTCCCCGGACAATCCAGGGGGCTTGACCTCCCCCCCCAGCACCAAACCTGCCGCTCACTGCAGGGAAGCCCTCACCCCGCTGACCCCAGCCAGCCAGGAAAATGGCCAAGGATGCCCTGGTTCTCCCTCATCCCGGGTCCTCAGCCCACCCCTCTGGGGCTGTGGGGCAGCCTCCTGGTTGGATTTCCCCTCAGTCCACACTGTAGCTGTGGGGAGACGGTGTCCTCAGGGCACCTACTCCTCCACATTCTCCTCCTGTTTACCTCTGTCTCCATGACCCACCATGGACACAGGTGAACTTCTTTAGCAACTATCTGAGGCCCCAACCTTCCAGGTCAATCCTCAAGGGCTCCAGCCAATAGCCAGTGGCTCCAGCCAATGCCCATGGGTTCCACCCAACCTGCAATGGCTCCAGCCAATTCTAAAATGGCCAGCCATCCCAAAGGCTTCAGCCAATCTCCAGTGGGTCCAGGCAATTCCTAGCACCTCCAGAGGTTCTAGCCAATCTCCAGCGGCTCCAGCAAATCTGTAAAGCCTCACGCCAATCACCATCAGCTCCAGCTATACTGAAAAGCTTCAGCCAATCCCCAGTGGCTCCAGCCAATCCCCACAGGCTCCAGCACATCCCCAGTGGCTCAAGTCTGTCCTCACAGGCTACAGCCCATTCTAAAAGGCTTTAGCCAATCCCCTGCAGCTCCGACCAATCTCCAGTGGCTCTAGCCAAACCTAAAAATCTCTGGCCAAATTCCCAGTGAATCTCCATGAGCTTCAGCCAATCCCCAAGGACTCCAGCCAATACCCTCTACCCTAGCTAATCCCTAAGGGCTCCCATCTGCCCCAGCCAATTCCCAAAAGTTCTAGCCAATGACAGTAGCTCAGCCAGTCCCCAATGGTCCTCAATGACCCTGAATTTGGTCCTTAACCTCCTCTCCTGATGGGGCGGTCACTGTGGCTGGGTCAGCTCCTTTGAGGAGGTAGTGTTTAGTAGGGCTAGAAGTTCACAAGTGAAGAGGGTCTTCAGGTTGTTGTGAGATGAAGAGAAGGAAGGCATGACATTTTGTAGAGGTCCCCAGAGAAATCTGTGTTTGGGAACCTTTCTTGTCATTTACTGTGCAGCTGGACCTTAGAAGCAGAGGAGAGAGTGGAAAGAGACACTGCTGGATGGGAAAGCAGAGGTGGGATCATGAGACCTCATGCCTGGAAGAAGAGTATTAAAGGGTGCCATCAGATATGTGATATTGAAGGAAGCTTTGGGGACAGTGGGAGCAATGGGCAAAGTTCCCAGGCAAGTCTGGGACAGGAAATTGGCCAGGAGATTGTGTGGGGGACCTAGGTATGAGGGAGCAGCCTAGGGATGGCCCTTCAGGTGGAGAATGGCAGACTTTTTTTTAAAGCTATAAACAAGAAATATTTGTCACAGCCTAGTCATGATGGAGGCGAGTCTGTGAAGACATCTCCCCAAGGGTGAAGATGGCTGAGTTTAGTACCTGGCCGACCCCCTGCCCTCAACTGAGATGAGGAAGCAGGGGAAAGGAAGTCAGGGGTATGGTGGGCAGAGGGGAGCACCTAGTTCAATCTGAGAGATGCTTTGTGTGTGAGTAGTGATATCCTGGGCCCCATTCAAGATCCACAGGGAGGGGTCTAGTGTGTGGACAGGGCATCAGAGATGGGCTGGATTCATCAACATACATGTGGAACCACAGAACTGGATGAGATCAGAGAGAGGTGAGCTCAGAAATTGGTGAACAGTCCCATTCCAGAGCCAGGTAGAGGGAGAGAAATTTTGTAGGAGTCCGAGGAGGTCAGGGGAGAGAAAATTAAGAAAATCAAAAGTAAAATTGTCAGGAGTTCCCATTGGGGTACAGCAGAAATGAATCTGAGTAGTATCCATGAGGATGCGGATTCCATCCCAGGCCTCACTCAGTGGGTTGGGGATCCTGTGCTGCTGAGGCTCTGGTGTAGCCTGGCAGTTGTAGCTCTGGTTCAGCCCCTAACATGGGAACTTCCATATGCCTCAGGTGTGGCCATAAAAAGAAAAAAAAAAAAAGTAGAATTGTCTTAAAGGTTGATTAAAAAAAAAAACAAGTTTGGAACAAACATTTGGCAATACTCATAGAAACAGAATGTGATTTCATTTTCTGGTATCTACCAGGAAGTAACAGCAGAGGAGGAGGGAAGGGGAGCAGAATCCTGCTGGCAATAGGAGTGCATGGTGCAGACTTTAAAAAGTCATCTCAGGAGTTCCCATTGTGGCCCAGCAGGTTAAGAACATGATGTTGTCTCCATGAGGATGCAGGTTCATCCCTGGCCTTGCTCAGTAGGTTAAGGATCCAGTGTTGCTGCAAGCTGCAGTATAGGTGACAGATGTGACTTAGATCCAGTGTTGCTATTGCTGTGGCTTAGGCCTGAAGATGCAGCTCCAATTGGACACCTAATCTGGGAACTTCTGTATGCTGCAGGTGCAGCCATAAAAAGAAAAAAACAGTCATCTCACTTAAAGCCTGTCAGCTAATTATCACTATGAGAAAGAAATTCTAAAAATCTTTTTTTTTTTTTTGTCTTTTTGCCTTTTCTAGGGCCACTCCCGTGGCACATGGAAATTCCCAGGTTAGGGGTCTAATCGGAGCTGTAGCTGATGGCCTACACCAGAGCCACAGCAAAGTGAGATCTGAGCCGCATCTGCAACCTACACCACAGCTCAAGGCAACACCACTGGATCCTCAACCCAATGAGCAAGGCCAGGGATTGGACCTGCAACCTCATGGCTCCTAGTCGGATTCGTTAACCACTGCGCCACGACGGGAACTCCCTAAAAATCTTGATAAACTACTTTTCCCACTGTGTAGCAGACTGCTGCCTACACCCCTCCAGCTTGGCCTGGCATTGGGTACCAGCATTACTGCAGCATTGTGTATAACAGAGGAAACTTGGGGAAAACCTTTATGTCCATCCATAGGGGAGAGATTTGATCCCTGGCCTTGGAATTTCCATGTGCCACAAGTGTGGCCAAAAAATAAAAAGGAATTCACATACCTGTATACTTGAATAGATCCTAAAAACGACTGCTGAAAAAGCCAAAAGTGCATGAATATATTCATGCTGACATCTCTTAAAAGGCAATACCTCACATGTATTAAGGAATAAATACACAAATCTAAAACTGGAGTGAAAATATCAGAGATAAGCCCCAGTAATAGTTACTGCTGAGGACTTGAGGGTCCTGCAGTTGGCAGTGGTATTAAAAAGGACTTGAACTTGGAGTTTAAAAAAAGAAAAATGGTGAATGAAAAGTTACTTGTACAATTAAAATGATACAAATGAAAGTAAACAAAAATTTTAAAAGTACTTACGATGAATAAATGCTGAATATTTTTTACTCCTTGTTTGGAAAGTACACTATTCGGTCCTCTCTTGTTTTTTCCTTTGCCTTTAACTTGACAAATCCATACCAATCAGCTTGTGAATAGCAAGCAGAAATGCTAAGTTCTGAAATATTTGAAAGCTGGGAGTCATTGCATCAAAAAAAATTCATGAAAGTATTTTTTTATGCCTATTAAATGTGGGTGGATGTATTTTAGATAGTCCATGAATTTCTGGACTTTAGATTTTGTAATTATCCATTTTGATTAAAATAATAAAGACTTTGGGGAGTTCCCTGGTGGCTCAGCAGGTTGGGCACCCAGCATCGTCACTGCTCTGGCTTGGGTACCTGCTTTTGCAGGGGTCCAATCCCTGGCCTGAAAACTTCCAAATGCTGCGGGTATGGCCAAAAATATAAATGAGTAAAATAAAGAGTCTGATTTGGGCATTACCAAAAGCGCTAGTTAGGATTTTGCTCTGATTTTGCATGCTGGAACCTGGATTGTATAATCAAAGACAGGTTTTTCATCTGAAAGCACATTGAAATGCATTGGCTAATAAAGATATCCCTCAATAGGATGGGTTCCGTTTTCTTTATCCTTTAACTCAGTATTTTTTACAAGCTTCTCAAGCAAAGTAGCCCCTCCCCTTGGGTGGGGGAGGAAAAGGTGAGCCTGAACTCAAATCTAACAGGGTCTCAGAAAGCAGCCCAAATGAAGAATGGCATTTCTTTGAAAGCTCTTGTTTTTGTTTAAAAATATGAGCTTTAACTTCATAATATGTTTCTTTCTTTCTTCTTTTTTTCTTCTTTTAGCCATCCTGTGGCATAAGGAGTTCCCAGGCTAGGGATCAGATCCAAGCTGCAGTTGTGACCTGTGCTACAGCGGCAGCAACACCAGATCCTTAACCCACAGCACTTCAGCGAGGAACCTACATTCCAGCACACCCAAGGCACCACCAATTCCGTTGTGCCACAGTGGGAACTCCATAATACATCTGAGTAAAACTGACACTGCATGAAACTGGATTATATTATTCCTGAAGCCTCATATATGGCTGGGATCCTCTTAAGCTCCACTTCAATAAACAAAGCATGAACATTCCGGAAACTGTGTACAGAATTTTAATATTGTTTGGGAATTTACAAAACAGAGCATAAACATTTAATTTTAAAATAAGGGGTAGTAGAAACTTTCTTTATGTACCTTCACTTTAAACAGTTCTAAATAGAGGAGCAGTTCTGTTTTTTCCCACATTAACTGAATTCGCAGAAAAGCTTAGCAGGTGAATTTGAAATGGAAGCAAAATCCTGTGATAATTTGTATTTTTGAAATAATAAACTCCCAGTTGAGTTCTTTTCTACACTGCCAATTTGAACTATTGAATATCAACAACAATCACTAATGAATTATGTTAGCTATGGAATTATTGATAAATTGTTAGGCATGATAATAGCATTGTGGCTAATTTAAAAAGTTAGAATTTGTTAGCATTATATACAGTACAGAGTGCAATTTGAGGGTGAAGTAATGTGGTTGAGATTTGATGTTAAAACTTCTGACCCACCCCCAGCAAAAAAAATTGTATGTGAGTGGGGGAGAGGGTAAGTGAGGATTAGGTATAAATGAAACAAGAAAAGGAAAATGTTGATAGTTACTGAAACTAGGTTAAATAAAAGAGAGAACTTTCCCTTCTAATTTTGTGTATATTTAAAATTCTTCATAATAAAGATAACAGTCGCAATGTAATTCACTAAAATTTACTACCAAAAACCCCCAGAATTAACTCATATCAAGTATTTAACTAAAACACTGACCATAAAATGCAGCCTCCACAGTGGGTTTCCTGAAATATTCTGTTTTCAATGAAAGTATTTGTTGGATCTTGGCTTTCACCCTTGGGTGTTTTTTTAAAAAATCAACCATGTCAATTAAACAATATTCAAAATGTTAATAATTGGTGAAGAGATTAGAATCCCATGTCATAAAATGACTACGATTGTGGCTGCCTCGGCTCACATCCGTGCAAAGACTGATGGCATTTGTAATTAGAATGCAAAAGCACACTTTGTGTGATTAACAAAGACACTGCAGATGCAGAGAGATGCAACGAGTTCCTTATTCACAAGCCTGGATGCTTTGCCTTTCAGTGTTCAATTCTTTCAATCACAGGTTCCATGAGCCCGAGTCTACAACCTCAGTGTGAGGACTTAACTGCTTTACTTGTCCTTGTATCACTGGAATTGGATGTGCACTGATTGATAATCTCCAAATGGTCACACATAAAGTTGTTTTCCTTTAACAATGGAAGAGAACGTGGAGAGCCTGTGGTGGGGCCATGGGTTAACGATCTGGCCTATCTCTGTGGCAATGAGAGAACTTCCATATGCTGTGGGTGCGGCCAAAAAAGAAAAAAAAAAAAATCAAAGGCAATGTTATGCATTTACACAATGTAGTATATACCATATGTATATAACCGGTTCATATTATTTTTAAAAAGAATATTTCTTGAAGCTAACAATAAACTAAAACTGTGTGGCCAGGAGATACTTGGAAATGTGCTGAACTTCAGCAACTGTTAAAGGACTTGCTGGAGCGGAAGTTGCTGGTAGGAACAAGGTGCACTGTGCGGGCATCTGATTTAGCAGCAAACAAGCAAACACTTAGCTGAAGTTCCAGATGTGGAACTTGACTTCCCATAAAAAGTAGATGCAGACCCCAAATTCGATGAGCCTCCCTTCCACCATATGAAGGAAAAAAGGCCAAGGCTCATAGGAAGACTGTCCTGTGGTCTAGTCTTAGATTGGGCTCCCCCAGGAGCCAACCCAGGGACCAGGGCTCTAGTATAAGGAAGCCCCCACATGTAGGGAAGCAGGGAAGGGAGATGGGGTTGGGAGCCTCACTGACCAGACCACTGGGGCTGCATCTGCTGGGGACTCTGGGAAGCCACGCATAACACAGAGCATCTCAATGGAAGGGGGATGTGGCAAGGTGGGGGTGGGTATTGATTAACAAGTTTCTGGAGTTTAATGATAATTGTGACTTGCTGAAACTTCAAAAACTGAAGTTTTTCATGCTCCATTCTTTGAATTCCACCCCCCGCCACCCACCCCAACCAGGCCCGTAGCATGTAGAAATTCCCAGGCCAGGGATCAAACTTGTGCCACAGCCATGACCCAAACTACAGCAGTGAAAATGCATGATCATTTAACCACTAGGCCACCAGGGAACACCTGAATATTTTAAAGAGTTTAATGCATTTTTTGTTTTCTTTTTTTTTGTTTTTGTTTTTTTGCTTTTAAGGTTGCACCCATGGCATATGGAGATTCCCAGGCTAGGGGTCGAATAGGAGCTACAGCTGCCAGCCTATGCCACAGCCACAGCAGTGTGGGATCCAAGCTGAGTCTACAACCTACACCACAGCTCATGGCAACACCAGATCCGTAACCCACTGAGCAAGGCCAGGGATCGAACCTGTGTCCTCATGGTTACTAGTCAAATTCATTTCTGCTGGCCTCAACAGGAACCCCTTAGCAGATTTCTTTCTTTGTTGGGGAAGGGAGTGGGAGGACCACTGACATCACCTCAGAGCTACAGTGGAATGTAAATGCTTATACACATTTTGTGCAAATTACACACTCATCACCAACTTTCTGGAGAAACTAAGATTCAACACTTACATTTCTATTAAATCTTGGCTTTCATTTATTTGAGCTCTTTGTCATCAAAAACCTCATTGTGAAATGCAAAAACCATTGCCAAATACATAAATAGTTGTAGATTTATATGGTACAAAGAAACTTAAAAAAACCACTGTAGCAAAAGCCATCAGACTACTCTTTGTCACTGTGCATCTGGCTGGTACTCAAGTCTCCAGCAGAGGCAGCAGCTTGGAGCACTTCTCTAACCATCTGAGACAAGGAGGAATTGACTGCCTCTGGGTCCTCGTGTCCTAGCTCACTATAATTTTAGCAAGTGCCCTGAATGCTGTTCTTGAAAGGGAGGCATTAGTTAAGCTGCTGCTTCTAGAAAGAATAGAGAAAAGAGAGATGGTTCCTGGGGTCATCTTTCAGATATAAGCCCATCCAAGTGAGAGTGCCTTTCACCACACCCATGTTTACAAACCAGCAGAAGAGATCATGACAGAAGCAGATGTACACCATGGAGGCCTACCCAACTTGGCCTGGCTTAGTCCCATGTAGCCACTAAAAATAATATTTTGGGAGTTCCCATCGTGGCTCAGTGGCTAACGAATCTGACTAGGAACCATGAGGTTGCAGGTTCGATCCCTGGCCTTGCTCAGTGGGTTAAGGATCCGGCGTTGCCGTGAGCTGTGGTATAGGTTGCAGATGCGGCTCGGATCCCATGTTGCTGTGACTGTGGTGTAGACCGGCAGCTACAGCTCTGATTGGACCACTAGCCTGGGAACCTCCATATGCTGGGAGAGTGGCCCAAGAAATGGCAAAAAGACAAAAAAAAAATATATATATATATATTTTGGTGGCTCAGCAAGTTAAGGATCTGGCATTATCACTGCAGGAGCTTGAGTTACTGCTGTGGTATGGGTTCCATCCTGACCTGGGAACTTCTGGAGCCTGTGGGTGTGGCCAAAATATATTAAGTTACAAAATAAAAATCTTGGGAGTTCCTGTTGTGGGCCAGATATTAGAAGCCGACTAATATCTGTGTGGATGGGGGTTCAATCCCTGGGCTTGCTCGGGGGGGGGGGGGGGGGTCAAGGATCTGGTGTTGCCATGAGCTGTGGTGTAGGTCGCAGATGTGGCTCAGGTTTGGTGTTGCGTTGCTTTGGCTTAGGCCAGTGTCTACAGCAGCTCCGACTGGACCCCTAGCCTGGAAACGTCCATATGCTGCAGGTGCAGCCCTAAAAAGACCCCCCCAAAAAAAACCTCAGGCAAATGATAAACCAGAAAGGATAGAGGGAAAAGTGACATAAACTAGGCCACTCTAGGCCTGAGGGATGTTTGCTTATCTGTCAGGGATGTCACCCAGTCACAGCTACGTGTGAGCCTCGGTGTAACGAGGAAGCTGCTTTGGTAACATCTCACCACTTCAGCGAGGCTGAAATCTAGGAAAGTCCCATTCTCCAGCTGGTGATAATAATTACCTCTTATTGCATACATTATGTCACCATGCTCCTAGCAGTGACGGCTTTCTGCTGTTTCTGCTGACTTGGCCTGGCCATATCTGGTGTACACGGCCGGGCAAATAAAACCTAATACAGATACATCCCCACAATAAATGATAACTGTCCTCAAGTAAGAGAGTTTGACGACACCTTATTATTTATTTAATTTTTTTTGGTTACACCGTTGGCATGTGGAAGTTCTTGGGTCTGGGGTTGAACCCACACTACGGCAGCAACCCGAGCCACTGCACTGACAATGCCAGATCCTAAACCCGCTGAGCCATGAGGGAACTCCTTGATAGCACCTGTTAAGACAGACATTTGATAAAAAGGACATTTGATTCTTTTCAGGGGTGAAATCTTTTAGAAGAAAGAAAATGACGCTGTCCCACAACTTTCAAATCTATCACAAATGCATTTGGTTTTTGGACTTTGTCACACACAGTTCATCCTAAATTCAACTGGTATTGGAGGGACCATCTGAATTAGCTAATTGGATTTATCCAAAGGAAAAATAAAATCTCCTGTATCTTTATGAGAAAGATAAAGATAAAGATCTTTATGAGAAAAATAAAACCTCCTGTATCTTTTGCTGCTTGGAGTTAGGCTCCTACCCTCCCATGGGAGCTGGAAGATGGGGCATCTTCCTTGGGGATGATATTTCAGAGCTGACTCCTGGATCCCTGAGGAAGACATTCCTGGGATGGAAAGCTGGCAGGAGGCTTAGTGAGTTTTTAAAAGGATTTATATACATTTTCAAGAGACAGAGAGAAAACATATAATTACAGGTTTTCTAAAGTAAATGGTCCAAGAAGGAGTAGGGACTCTTATTCTCAACAGGTGGAATTGTCTTTAAAAGGCTTCCTTGTTTTTTCATTTGTATTTATCCTTTCAGCTGTCTTATGCTGCACCGTAATTGCCACCTTACCTGAGCCACAGCAGCAATCAATGCCAGATCCTTAACCCACTGTGCCACCAGGAACTCCATAGGTGAGATACATTTGATTTAAGAATTGATGTTGGGAGATCCCGTCGTAGCTCAGTGGCTAACGAACCTGACTAGGAACCATGAGGTTGCGGGTTTGATCCCTGGCCTTGCTCAGCCGGTTGAGGATCCAGCGTTGCCATGAGCTGTGGTATAGGTTGCAGACGCGGCTCGGATCTCTTGTTGCTGTGGCTCTGGCATAGGCTGGCGGCTACAGCTCCGATTCGACCCCTAGCCTGGGAACCTCCATATGCCGTGGGAGTGGCCTTAGAAAAGACAAAAAAAAAAAAAAGAAAAAAGAATTGATATACTGAGGTTACATGATGTGAAAAAAATTTTTAAGTTTTATAACATGAATATTTATTATACATAGGGGTCATTTCCAACCATGTTTGCCTCTCTTCCATTCCTTAAGGAGACCAGTTGTATCACCTAGAAAGTGTTTGGCTGCTGGTTACGAGGCCTAAAAGAACAGTGCCTTAATTATGATGGGGACATAATTTTCACTTTTTTTTTCTTTTCCTTTTTTTTTTTTGCTTTGTAGTGCCACACTTGTGGCATATGGAGGTTCCCATGCTAGGGGTCAAATCACAGCTACAGCTGCCAGCCTATGCCACAGCCACAGCCATGCCATATCCGAGCTGCATCTGCAACCTATACCACAGCTCATGGCAACACCGGATCCTTAACCCACTGATAGAGGCCAGGGATCGAACCCGCAACCTCATGGTTCCCAGTCAGATTCGTTTCTGCTGTGCCCAGTTTTCACTCTTATAAAGTGACTTCCATTCTCTAGGCCACCCAGAGAGTGTTTGGATGCTCTGGCTGCTTTCAGTGTTCTAGGGTGTCACGAGACATGTTTCTACAATATTTTCTTAGCCTCTTTGCTGAAAACTCTATCTTGTCCTGCTTTACTTTACCCCATCTTCCTGCTTAAAAAACAGTCACAGTGACGGTGAATGACTTAAGCTTAAGAACAAAGACCTATAGGCATAAGTTATTCATAGGGTCAGCTGAATGAGGACTTATTGTGTTGGTCTAGGCACACTGGACCTGTGCAGATTGGCACAGCACAGCATGATACGTCCTCTTAAGAATAAAAGAGGAGCCCCATAGCCCTAAGGAGTTTATGAGGGGTCATTAGCTGGATACACATTAGCAAAGAAGAATGGAGGTGCAAACCGGTTTGCTGCAGATAGGCATGTCTGCAGAAGCACAATGGTGATTCTCTAGATGCTATGCATAGATAGCTGATGCCAAGCTTCCTCAAATGCTAATGATTGTTAAATGCCTAAAGGTCAGAGTAAAAGCTTAATCAGCACCCAGCTATGAGACTTCTAAAATAACTTAAAAAAACCTATATCCTGCACCTACAACCCCCTTCTCACTTGACATAATCCTAAAAAACACAATAAAAGCAGTGTGGTTTCTTAAGGCGGTGCTCTTGAGACCTTGAGTGCCCCGGTTCCCACCTTTACTTAAGATAAATGTCTCTGTGTCTTGTTTTATGTTAACTTTTTTCCTTAAGTTTCCTTAAGTTTCATAGCACCCGTTCTTCAGCCCCATCCTGCTGAGCTGGTCTCGGCACCAGGGCCTCCTATTTGTGCTCTGCCACCTAGGTTTTTATTCCCATGGTTGTACAGTGGCCACTGTGGATCCATTTGAAATATCTCATGTTACAGGTAGAAGGCAGGGAAAAGGGAAGGGGGAAGGGTGCCTGCCACTGAGCAAGTCCACTCAAAGAGCCTCCTGAAGGGCCCCCAAGGTATCTGCCTCCACATCATCCGGCCATCCTGGGCAGCAAGGCTGGGGTGGGAAAGTTCTTTCCACAGCTGAGCTGCTCTGGTATTACAGGGCTTCTGGGACAAAGAAGGACAGATGGAGGAGGTACTGGGGACAATTAGTGGTTTGTGGTCCATGGTTCTTCCAGGTAGTCCAGGATATTTCAGATACTCTTCCCTGTCCTCCAGCCATCACCTTGGTGAAACTAATGTGTCTGGATCAAAGGTTTCAATAAATTCACTTTGGTTAGTTTTTGTGCTGTTCTTTACGTTTTTCATAGTGTTGCTCTAGGAGGAAACCTAGGGCTCATCAGAGTCGCTTCAGGGATTCCACAGATAAACATTTTTCTAGTAAAAGTCAAGACAACATTCTTGTGGAATACCTCTGTCATTTTTATATCAGAAATTCTTGAGCATCTTGGTTCAAGGAGCTTTTAGGGGTTTCTGTAATTTTTTCACCATAGCCATAGACTGAAAGAAATACCTGCCAGTTCTTTTTATGAAGTAGTTAGGCCCAAATAATGTAATAAGCATTTATATTCTAACAACTAAGCAATAATTTGAAAAATACACGTTAAATTGAAAAGAACAGTAACATGTTATTCTATTCTTAGGTAACCACAGCCTGCTAATGGGCTATGTGCAGGAAGTCAAAGTTTGACAACACTATTCTCATTTCCTGTTTCACATGATTTTTCCACAATGCTTGCTTTTTTACCAAGCAAAAACCTAAAAATCCACCTTTATAAAGAATATGACATTACCTGAAAATACCACAGTATAATGTACTGTTGAGATGATTGAAATATCTCAAGCCACTGGTCCACAGGGTGTCAGAGAGAGGTCTAGCGTGGTTGGGTTTTTCCTGACATTTTAAATATTCCATGGCATCCTGTGAGCCTGCTCTGCACCCCAGGGAATCTTGCAGTGTTCAGGAACCATAGGTTTTATACATAGAAGTGCTGTGTGACATATTATCTGGGATGCTGCAGTGGCCCAAACAGCTTGTTGGCCTAAGAGGAGCAAACCCTGAAAGGGGAACATAGAAGAGAAATGAACAGGATGTGGCCTTGAACACACTTGTGTGAAAATTCTATCTTTTATTTACTTTCCCGACACACATGATACTTTCTAATACAACCTTTTCTCAAGGTACTTTTATAGGAAGGGGAGTAGAATATAATACCCTAAAATGGGCCACTTCGGCATGTGTTATTTTGATAACAAAATGATAGGTGGTTGGCAGCTTGTTAAGCACAGAATGAAAACAAAGATAGTTCACTTTTTTCAAAGATTATTCCCATTAATAATAATTCATATTGGTAAAATTAATTTAACAGCTGAGTCCTTCACTTCACTCTCAGCTCTGGATAACTGATATTAATAATTATAATCAAGGATCTGTCACTGCCACATATTGACATATGACAAAGATCCTCCTGGACCAACTTTACTCAGGTCAACTCTGAACCCTCTTCCCAACCAGCTCTTGAACTTGGGACCTCAATGTCCATCTTTGCATCCCTTACTTTTTTCTTTTTTTTTAATTTTTAAATTTTTTTTTGGCTGCGCCTGTGGCATGTGGAAGTTCTCAGGCCAGAGATTGAACACACAGGTCACACCAGTGACCTGGGCCATGCAGTGACAATGCCAGATATTTAACTCTCTGAGCTACCAGGGAACTTAGGGTGTTTTTTTTTTTTCTTTTTAGGGCCACACCTGCGGCTTATGGAAGTTCCCGGGCTAGGAGTAGAGTTGGAGATGCAGCTGCCAGCCTATGCCACAGCCACAGAAGTGCCAGTTCTGAGCCATGCCTGTGACCTGTGCTGCAGTTCACAGTAACATTAGATTCTTAACCCACTGAGCAAGGCCAGGGGTCAAACCTGAAACCTCATGGTTCCTAGTTGGATTCGTTAACCACTGAGCCACGACGGGAACTCTAGTACATTCTTTTTCTGAAGCTCTCCTTTTGCTAGAATCCTTGCTACACTGTGTCCACCCTGTCCTTTTCTAATGGTAATATTACAAGGGGTAAAATCCAGGGGTTGGGTCTAGAAGGTTGAACTGCAGAACCATGTCTTCTACAGAGTGAGTTTTAACACACCAAGTTGGATAAAACTCAGTCCCTTAAGTGGGGAACATAATGTACATTTATACAGGTCACCATTGACCAGAACACAATTGTGACTTAGCTCGAGCAGAGCAGAGAGAGAAAGGGAGAGAGAAATTGGGTGTGGAGCTTGGAAACACAGGGTCTTTGTCTGATTTCCTGGCAGCTTAGTGGGTGTCGAATTCCTCTGATTACCATCTCAAGTTGGGAAGTGCACAGCTCAAAATCTGTAAAATAAGGTCAAAGTCTTGGAGGAGATAGGTTTTCTTTGAAAGTGAGGATTAAAGAGAAAATGAAGAAACATTTCTCTGTTTCTCTCCGATTTGATAAATTCATTATTTACCTTGCAATAATTTTTTTTTTTTTTTGGCCATACCCATGGCAGGTGGATGTTCCCACGCCAGGGACTGAACTTCTGCCACAGCAGCAACCCAAGCCACTGTTGTGACAGTGCTGGATCCTTAACCTGCTGAGCCACACAGGAACTCCTACCTTGCAATAATCAAAATGGTCTTACAGCTATTTATAAAACTATTTTTTTTTCATATTTCCACAGGAAAAATAGTACTGTTATGGATCTGAACATCTCTAGCCTTTTTTAAATCAAAAAACAACTTTTATAACACGTATTTTGGTACATAATTTTTTTAGGTAAACAACCACTGTCCAATTGTGGATGGCAGCTGTGCTCACCACTATACCACCAACACTACTCCATTGTCTAAATGTGGATATGAATTTATGTCCATCTAACTTTCTAGGTAGAATATGGAGATGTCCTGTTCTCACCAGTGTCATTCCTAATGTAACTTTTTCTATAGGTGATTCACTCACTTGGTACTAACTTTCAGTGACCCCTTTAAGACAATGCTTGCCATACCCTCTAACCCCCTTGATGCTCGATTCTCTCTATGAACTGATATAAAATAGTACTATGTTTCACTGCCAATCCATATGGATTTATTTTTAGAGTGATGAAAATATTATAGAATTAGATAGCGGCAATGCCTCCACAATGCTATGAATACATTAATCTAAATTTTACACTTTACCATATAGAGAAAATGAGTGTTTATGTAAGCTTCATTCAGACATAATATGTTGGCTGTGAATTCAATGTTAATGAACCAGCAATGTATATTAAATACAGTGTTTTTGAAAAGAAACATTAAAAAAGTTTTTACACTTTGAATTTGTGACTATTATGATGTGCAAATTCTATCTCAATAAAATCAATTACTGTGTTTTGGTCAAAAGTGGTAGGTTAGCGACACATGCTTATTTTATCTACTCTTATCCAAAAAATTACTAAAATTATAGCAGCAAAACATTTTTAAAAGGGAAAGAATTTTAACAATTTTTACTCCCACATGGGCAGTACAGAATTTTAAAAAAGGTTTTAACCCATCCAAGAAAAGGAGACACCAAAAGATGAGTGATTATAACACAATTTTTGTCTGTTTGTTTTGGCTGTGCCTGCGGCATGTGGAAGTTCCTGGGCCAGGGATTGAACTAACACCACAGCAGTGACTGGAACCACAGCAGTGACAATGCTGGATCCTTAACCGCAGAACCACGTACAATTTGGGGAGATAGAAATGAGTGGAGGGCAGTAAATGACTTGGTTGACTGGAGGAAGTTCCATTTTAAGAGCTGGCAGGGTCATGCCAGAGAAAAGCATGTCAAAAGTATGTGTTGTCTCTACACTTGGGGCACCAGGCCTAGAAGAAAGCAGGGTAAGCCATGGAGGAAGATGCACATTCTGCTGGGATTTTCAAGTTCACTGAACCAACATGCCCTAGTTCCTGGAGGTTTATTATGGTGAAATTTCCAGACTCAGAAACTGTAGAGAGCAGGGTGACAGGCAGGGCTTAGAAAAGGAAACATCCACATACTCATATGAGCCCCTTGAGCACTCTGATTACAGCATGTCAACAGAAGATATTCAAACTCCCCTACCTTCCCTACCCTGCATGGCTGGAAAATAAATTGCCCTTTCCTGAAGAAACTGAGGGGAAAATCCTCCAGCTACTTGGATTTTGAGGTCTGCCCAGGTGAAGGCCAGCCTGGCTGCCCTTTCCACCACACATCAACGAGCCCTGGCTTCTCTTTGGAGCCACAGTCCTGTGACTCCCCCAGTGACCAGGACTTCCAGAGCCCCTGCTCTGAACCACCTTACCTGACCCAGACCTCAAGAGTCTCAAGTTCATCCACTGCAGCACAAGCCAAGCCCTGGCCTCATGGTAGGAGTGAATCAGCCAGCATACATTCATAACTCCTTACTCAGAGGAAGAATATTTCGTTAGCCATGAAGTCAGAATACGGTGAGATTTATATTGGATACTTGTAGTCTCATTAGTTTGCCTTTTCAAGGTTCCCTGAGTGATTCTCTTTTGCATGCAATGTGACATAAGCCTAAAAGGAAACTTAATGGCCATGGTGACATTTATACCTTACCATCATGCAGGGAGCTTTGGGAATTCAAGTGGCAATGCTGCTGTTGGTTGGATTAGTTTCAGGAGTGTCCTTATATCTTGCACATCATTAGTGTGTAGTTCTAAGTATACAAAATGAAGTTTTCCAGGGGCACTGGGTTATAGGATCCATGAAATGTAACAGAGGCACAGAGCTAGATGACTCAATGGTGTGACCTCAGATTTTAGGACAATGATAAGAAAACGCAAATGTCTACTATGTCTGCTACTGAAGCCAATATTATCACGTTAATTAAGTGAGATTCATTTACAGACATCATGTACAAAAAGAGATGTTTTTTAAAAGTTTTCATGGATTTGAATGCAGAGGGTAATTGTCACAGCATCTTCCCAATCCAATCTCTTGTTAAATTAAGTGTATGAGGACACGTGAATGTGAATGTTAGTCTTGGGTGTGTGTTTGTGTGTGTGTGTGTAGGTATGTTAGGGAGGGAAGTGTGGAAGGATGTTTAATCTGCATAGAGTACAGAAACAGAAGCCTAAAAATAGAGATTTGTCAGTGTGACTCCAACTCTGTTCACAGCTTGTGGTTTTGGCTTGTGGTGCATGGCATGGCACATGGCATGGTGAGATGAGACGGTTGCTGTAGTTGGGTGGTACATTGGTGGAAGCATGTGTGGTTTGGTGGGGTGAGCTGGTATGTGGTTTAAGGGGGTACACTTGGTGTGGAATGAGCCTTAGTGAGGGGTTTGGCACAGAGCATTGATTATGTGGGATGTGGGAGGCCTGAGACCAGAATATGGGAGTGTGTGTATATGTATGTGGGTGTGTGTGAGACACAGTTGTAGCCTAGCTTAGCTTTTGTTTAGATTTTCTTTGCCCTTTGTTTTTGTCTTTGTTTTTGTCTTTGTTTGGCCTTTGTTTTGTCTTTGTTTCATTCTTTGTTTAAACTTTCTTTGGCTTTTGTTTGGTCTTTCTTTGGCCTTTTGTTTAAACTTTGTGTGGGCTTTTTGTAGTCTTTGTGTAGCTTTTGTTTTTAAGTGGATCTTGGCTGAGAACGCATCAAAAACACCTTGTGTAATGAAAAATGTGAATATATAATCTGTCCCTATATATTCTGTACGCACTGAGGTAGCCTCAACCCCCCCAGGGACCTAGTGCAGACGTGGAACCTGTTTCACACAACTGCGACCTGAAGGTAAGGGGATTCCATTGCATCTTACTTCACGTGGTGCTTCATCTCCAGGGGGCAAGTGTCTATTTTTGTTTGGGCTGTTTTGTTACATCCCAGGGAAAGGAGGTAATAGCAGTCAGGATTGGGAGGAGGTAGACAGATGGAGGAAGAAAGCACAGAGGACACCAAGGTTATTCTGATGTGGGCAGAGGGCCCTCCTGGGAGGTTCTGGCTGGTATTTGGGATGGTCTGAGGCTGATGAGAATCGCCAAACCTTAACCCAGATTCTCTTGGGTTTAAATTCCTGTGTTACAGGAGCTAGATCAATAGCACTTGTTGGCTTCTTTTTTTTTTTTTTTCCTATTTCTTTTTTTATTGCTTGTCATAATTTGAAAATGAGTTTTTCCTCTTATCTAGGAAGAGCTGCTTCCTCCTACAGCTGGGTTGGGTGAGGTGTACTAGAGGGACAGCAAGGCCCAAGTCTGGTTAGAATTTTGCTCCCTGTAGACTAGCAAGCTTCAATGGAAAAATGTAAATGCTACATCTTGCACAGAATCTCCTAAAAATCAGTTTTTCAATGTTGTGGTTGATAGAAAAAGGAATGAAAAAATTATGTGTCAGGGGAATAAAGTAGCGACTTTGGCTAGAACATTAGGAGGAAAATCAGGGAAAGAATTTTGAAAGCTTTGTGAATAAAACAGGGAGGTGGAGAATAGACTGCTGTCAGATATGCAGCTATGCTAGTTTATGTTTATTTAGAATAACAGGATAATGCCTTAGTGAGTGGATTTAAAAAACTGTTTCAGATTTGTGAAAAAGTCACACATAGCATAAAAATTTCAGATGTACCTTTACCACATTTCCTTTATCACGCTCTCTCTGTGTACACACTTACATGTTATTTTTTTATTGAGCCATTTGAAGTTAAACTACAGGCACAATCCAAACCAGAAAATTAACATTGAGAAAATGCTATTATTCAATCCATTTATTTACAAATAAGGTGGTTGGTAAGTTTAGGTTCCAAATTGGTTGGTTTGCAAACCAAAGTCACTCTCACAGGGAAGTCATTTGCTATCTCTAAGAATTAGCTAGCTTAATCCTGGCAGTCTCTCCAAGATTAGCAAGGCTCTAGATGCCAGAGCATCAGGAATAGAGAAAATAAGAATATAATTAACACACAAGCAGAGACCACATTTGGAGTGAATGGGTATGACAAAGGAAAACAACATATACACTTGAGAGAGATGGCACTTGAGAGCCAGAATATCTGATATAGGTACGTTCAAAGAATGTGTCTATTTCTTATGCAAGTAAAAAAATTCATTACAAGGATAGAAAATCCATAAGTGGATTTTCAGTGATACACAGCAGTGAGTATAGTAGTTTTATAGTACTGTGTAAAAAATGACAACAAACTTAGTGTCTTAAAACAATACTTATGTATTATCTCACAGTTCTGTAAATGAGACATCCAGTAGGGTCTCACAGGTTGAAATCAAGGTGTTGGCTAACTAAGGTCCTATCTTGAGGCTCTGGTGGAGGATCTACACTCAAGCCTCCTCTGGGTGTTGGTTATTTCCTCATGGTTGTAGGACTCAGGTCTCTGGCTCCCTCTGTCTTCAAGCTAGCAATGGTGGGTTGTGAGCTCTTTGCATGCTTCAAATCTCTTTGACTTCTTCCCTTGCCTTTCTCTTAATACAGCTGGAGAAAGTTTTTGATTTGTATGGCTCATGAGATTAGATTTGGCCCACCCAAATAATCCAGGATACTCTCCCTATTTTAAGGTCTTCGACCTTAATTATACATGCAAAGTTCCTTTTGCTGTGTGATAGTACATATTCACAGGTGTCAGGAACTAGGATTTGGAAATTGGTTGAGAGGGCCACTTTGCCTCTCACAGGAGGTTTAGGATTAATAAATGTTGAGCACATTGGTTAAGGTGGTATTTGCCACATTTCTTCATTATAAAATGACTATTTTTCTTTTTAATTGATAACTATTTATTGGGGGAATATATTTTGAGACTATACCCCCTTTTTCTTTAAACTTTCATCTGCTAATTTTAGCACACATTAGTGAACGTTGCTTGCAGAAATTATTACTGTGCTGTTTGAATGGTGATTTTCTATTTCCTTCATTGCTTCTACATTTGTTAGTTGTAATTATTCTTTAAGGAAGACTGTCTCTGATACCTCATCTCTTTATTTACTCAGTTATTTATTTATATCAGTCTGAATCCAATGATATTTATTTTATTCTTTTGATTATAATCCAATACCAGTGTCATTTATTTTCTTGCTCAGATGGCTCTGGTCTTTGGGAACTCTTTAAGTTGGCTCCTGTGCCCTTTTAACATGTCCTTACCTTTTATTAACACTTTCCTTATTTTTTCTATCACTAAATTTGCTCCAAGACCAACCTGTATTTTCTCTGCTTTAGCCTGAAGTCTACCACTATTCCAAGGTGCCAGGGTTTCTTTTATTGGACAGTGTTATTTAGAAACCAAGATCTGGGTACTAAATGTATTCTTTGCTTTTGGGATGTCACTTCTAAGCCTTGTAAGTGAACAGAGATAAGAAACACACATATATATACTAATCTATATACACTCACATCTTTATTTATCTCTGTATCTCTGACTCCAAAACAGTACCAAAGGTTCATCCTAGTGTTCCTCTTTTCCTTGTTTGTAACTTCATTCCCTGACAGAAAGAAACTTGATTCTCATAGTCTACATATATTTACTTATTTGCTCAGTCCTAGTACACATATGAAGTAGTTTTAGAGCTGCTAATCTATAAACTTCTGTGAGTACTAGCAAATGGTATATGTAACATTTGAGTATAGTTATTTTTGTCTTTAGCCTTATAGTGTCCAGTTAAAAATACTATTTTCCAAAGTTATTCAGGTCACATCTTTTCCCCCCATTCCTTCAGTGGGGTTATGTAACTAATTTGTAATCCCGTTAGATTCATTTGCCACAGTCTGCATCCCATCTTCACTGCATCTTGACTGATTTTCTCCTTCCCCACATCCTGACTGATTTTCTCTTTGATTTTTAAGGACATTTTCTTATTCTTTTTGAAATGCCTCATCTTGTCATGCATTCTGTTCATCTTTCCTTTAATTTAACATATCAATAATGGTCATCTCTGAGTCTGCTCCTATTGACCACTTTTTCTCTTGATTTCAGTGTCCTTTTGCTAAATCTTCATGTGTCTTGTTATTTTATTGTATGCTGAACATTGTAGATAATAGATTTTAGAGGTTCTGGGTTAACTAAATTACTGGAGGATCACCATGGTCCTGTCTAGGCTTGGTTTTAGGCAGACCTATTTCACCTTTGCCCTTACTTCTAGGCATGGTTCCACCCTAGGGTGAGGTCTTTATGGGGTTTCAACTGAAAGCCCAAGGTGTTCACCAACATCTCACAGTTTCCCCCAGTAATGTGTAAGCTCTGATATTTCCAACTAGTTATCAACATCTTAGCAAATGTTTTTTCTTGGCCTCCCACAGTCTCGTCCTGCAATTGCCCAACTTTGGAGTTAGCTAAGGATCTGAGAAAAATTGTGTATCTTCTTAGTAGATCCCTATTATTTGTTGCACACCCCTCCAATACCTTCTGGATCTCTGTGGTCTTAGAAACCCCTAACTTTGATCTCTGTTTCTTCTCTCTGCTTGAACTCTTTTCCCCCGTACAACAGTTTGAAAAATATCTTTAGGGAGAAAACCAGGGTAAATGTGGGGTTCACTTTATCTTTCTCTCAGGGATCATAGCCCTGCAATATTTGCTATCCAATGCCTGTAAACAATTCTTTTGTATATTTTGTTCAGCCTTTGTAGTTGTTTTCAGTGGAAATGTAAGTTCAATACTTGCTACTACAGCATGACTAAACAATTTTTTAAATAAGAAAGCTTGTAGAATCATATGATGTCAATCATTCTGTCAAGCAGATGGGAGAAGAGGAGTGTGCCAGTGATGTTCATCTGATTTATTAGAGAAATCTTACAGAGATTTACACAGTTAGAGTGGCCAATTACAACATTATTACTAGAAAAAGCATCAACTAAAACAACCAATCAGAATGACAGGTTTCTTTTGGAAGTTGTTTTTGTGTCTAGAATCTTCATAATTGCATAAGAACCCTTTGTTTAAGCGGCACTTCCAATATATGATATATGTTAAGAAAGAATGGAACAAATGGTATGAATAGTCACATAAATCTTTGGAGTGCATGAGAAAACAATATTGATGTTTTCTAGCAGTTCTCAGTTCTTTGATGCCTTATCAAAGTGGATTCCTTCACCAAGAGCAAAACACTGGAATTTCAGTCATTAGTATTATAAGCAAGAAACAAGTCTGTAGAGCTCATGTTTACTAGGAGAAAGGGCTAAATACTTTTTACTTAATGATGGTGAATTAATTAGACTATACTGTTTTTCCTTTATAATTATAAGGTGGACTTTTAAAAGTTTGCATGGGATTTTGTGATTATATCCTCCTCCTACCCTCCAACTGACAGACAGTACCTAGATCAAACATTGTGATCTTTTCTAGGGCTGTGAGTGTGAAGCTCTGTGTATAAGACATTTGAGTTAACTACAACCTCAGTAATCAAAACACTAAATTAACCAGAATACATTCTACTGCTTCATTTTTAGGGAAAAAAGAAGCAAATGATACCAAGAAAAGCTCATAACAGAGATCTATTCGACAGAAGTGTTCGGATGAAAATACAGGTACAAGTGAATCTCATACTGTTTTGGATCAGCATCTAAATTATGGTATAATGATTGCTAGTATTCAGAATGTCAAAGTAGAATGAGGAATCAGCAAAAGACTGAACAACGAAACTTCCGATAAGAGTTAAACGCTTTAAAACAACTATTCCAGGTGTCTTATAATATTCTAGGTTTTGGGAGTAGAAATATGGAAAAAACACTTCGGCATCGATCAGAGGAGTTCTGACCCAAGTCACCATCTGCTCACCTTTGACAAACCCGCATACCATAGTGCAGAGTGAAGTGTAAAATGTGACCTTTACTCCCTGTATCCTCAGACTCTATGCAGGAGATTCTTTCTATCTTGTTGTCTTAACTGAATCCATCTGGTCTTCTGAGAACAAGGATTCATCTGTCTGCCTGTTAAATGGGGGCCGTTTTACACTCCAAGGAGTTCAGTTTGAGAGTGGGGTCAGTGTCCTCCCCACAGCCACTTTCAGGCCATTACTCCTTCACTCTCTAGTTATTCCTCCAAAATTGAAAGCTTGTGCTCCATTCCTTGTGTCAGTCTTCATCTGACTTCCCAGTCACTTCTCCTTCTTCACTGATAATTGTGTTACTAGACTCCCCACTCCCTCTCCACTTCAACTCCATCCATCAACTTGGATGACTGTAGCTTCCATGAGAATAACCTATTCATAACTCCAGTGTATTATTCACTCTGCCTCATCCATCCACTGTCATGCTGTGGAACTTAGCAATGCTTGAAATTACTCTATCTCTGAATGAAATAGTACAAACATCTAGCATCTCATTTATAACCTTCCTTTTTTTTCAACTTTAATTGTTGGGTTTTTTTGTTTGTTTGTTTTTGTTTTGCTTTTTAGGGCTGCCCCAGTGGCATATGGAGGTTCCCAGGCTAGGGGCCTAATCAGAGCTATAGCTGCTGGCCTATGCCAGAGCCACAGCAATGCCAGATCCAAACTGTGTCTGCGACCTACACCACAGCTCATGGCAATGCTGGATCCTTAACCCACTGAGAGAGGCCAGGGATTGAACCCACAACCTCATGGTTCCTAGTCGGATTTGTTTCTGCTGTGCCACGATGGGAACTCCTCAACTTTAATTGTTAAGTGCCCTGCTACAACTGTTCTTTCACTAGGTACTTCTTTTTTTTTTTTTTTTTTGACAGGATTATACTCAGCATGATTTAATGTATTTAAATTTCAAAAACATACAAAACTAACTGTAAGGAATATATACTTAATTAAAAACTACAGAGAAAATCAGGATGTGGTTACTGGAGTGTGGACTATTTCTGAAGTGCTCAAGGAACTGGAACAAATTTTAGTGAATGACAGCAGTGAGGTTACCTGCACTATTCAGGAATCAGAGGAGTTACCACTGCTTTTAGATGTTAATTTCTTTGGACTTTATTTTTTTATTTTTTGTCTTCTTTTTTTAATTATTTATTATTATTTTTTTCCCACTGTACAGCAAGGGGGTCAGGTTATCCTTACATGTATACATTACAATTACATTTTTCCCCCAGCCTTTCTTCTGTTGCAACATGAGTATCTAGACAAAGTTCTCAATGCTATTCAGCAGGATCTCCTTGTAAATCTATTCTAAGTTGTGTCTGATAAGCCCAAACTCCCGATCCCTCCCACTCCCTCCCCCTCCCATCAGGCAGCCACAAGTCTCTTCTCCAAGCCCATGATTTTCTTTTCTGAGGAGATGTTCATTTGTGCTGGATATTAGATTCCAGTTATAAGTGATATCATATGGTATTTGTCTTTGTCTTTCTGGCTCATTTCACTCAGTATGAGGTTCTCTAGCTCCATCCATGTTGCTGCAAATGGCATTATGTCATTCTTTTTTATGGCTGAGTAGGATTCCATTGTGTATATATACCACTTCTTCCGAATCCAATCCTCTGTCGATGGACATTTGGGTTGTTTCCATGTCTTGGCTATTGTGAATAGTGCTGCAATGAACATGCGGGTGCACGTGTCTCTTTTAAGTAGAGTTTTGTCCGGATAGATGCCCAAGAGTGGGATTGTGGGGTCATATGGAAGTTCTATGTATAGATTTCTAAGGTATCTCCAAACTGTTCTCCATAGTGGCTGTACCAGTTGACATTCCCACCAACAGTGTAGGAGGGTTCCCTTTTCTCCACAGCCCCTCCAGCACTTGTTATTTGTGGATTTATTAATGATGGCCATTCTGACTGGTGTGAGGTGGTATCTCATGGTAGTTTTGATTTGCATTTCTCTTACAACCAGCGATGTTGAGCATTTTTTCATGTGCTTGTTGGCCATCTGTATATCTTCTTTGGAGAAATGTCTATTCAGGTCTTTTGCCCATTTTTCCATGGATTGATGGCTTTTTTGCTGTTGGGTTGTATAAGTTGTTTATATATTCTAGAGATTAAGCCCTTGTCGGTTGCATCATTTGAAACTATTTTCTCCCATTCTGTAAGTTGTCTTTTTGTTTTCTTTTGGGTTTCCTTTGCTGTGCAAAAGCTTTTCAGTTTGATGAGGTCCCATGGGTTTATTTTTGCTCTAATTTCTATTGCTTTGGGAGACTGACCTGAGAAAATATTCATGATGTTGATGTCAGAGAGTGTTTTGCCTATGTTTTCTTCTAGGAGTTTGATGGTGTCCTGTCGTATATTTAAGTCTTTCAGCCATTTTGAGTTTACTTTTGTGCCTGGTGTGAGGGTGTGTTCTAGTTTCATTGCTTTGCATGCAGCTGTCCAGGTTTCCCAGCAATGCTTGCTGATCACTAGGTACTTCTGATTGACTTGCCCCTTCATCTCCCTATCCATTTATGAATACATTCACCCATGCATTCATCAATCACTCATTTCTACATTTGTCTTCCTGTTATGGATAGATCCTAGGATTTATCACTTCAACTGTTCTCCTGCAAATTCTCTGGCAAATCCCAACCCTAGATGAACATATCTGTCTTCATGTCTCCACCCAGGCTTCTGAGAACAGTTGGAGCAAAACACAATGAAGCAGATTGGTGCCACTACAAATTAATGGTCGGTGACCTCAACTAGGCTATCAAAAATACCTGATAGCTTGGTCTTCAGATTTCTGCAAAATCTTTCAAACTCATTCTGTTCTTCTCAAGTCTCCAACTCTCTCTTTCTCAGCTGATAACCTTGCCCCCATTTAACTGGAAAATTGATATTATTAGATGGGAACTTCATACAGCCGGTGTTTTCCCTCTTCCAACAAAAGACAACCCTTCTACATGTGTTCTGAACTCAATCTCCTCAGGTTTCCCTCAAGAACACTAACTGTTTTCTTTTGTATTTTATTTCAATCTCTTCCTTTCTATTAGACCCTTTCCACCAGCACTTAATGCATGGTCTCATCTGTCTCATTATAACAAAGACATCAACAAGTGAACCAATCACCACTTCCCCCCTCCAAAAAAAAGAAAGAAAGAAAAAAGAAAGAAAGAAAGAGAGAAAGGACCCCTGGAAGTAACATTCTTCTCTAGCTACCACTAATTTCTTCCCATTTATTCTCAAATTTCTGGCCCAAGATGCCTATAGTTTTTATTTCCAAATCTTCAGCCCCCTTTCCCTCCATGAACCCTCTGATCAACTGGTTTCAACCCCTTGGTGGAAACATTCTTGTTAAATTCACTGATTACTTCCATATCCCTTCAGCTAATGTACTCTTTATAGTCTGCATATCACACTGCCTCTCAAAATCATCCTACAAAGTTGACTACTCCCTCTGTTGAAACACTCCTTCCTGTGATTTCCATGATACCACATGCTCAGGTTTCCCTCTTTCCTCTCTGATTCTCTTCTTTACCCTTTGTCAATCACTGCTTCTCTACCCAATCTGCCAAAGTGGGAGTGCCCCAGACACTGTCATACTCTCTCCTCACTCCACGTTCTGTCATCTGGGCAATCCCATCCATACCCATGGCTTTGATCACCACCTATACTCCAACAACTTTCAAATTCTATCTCCTCCCCAGACTTCTCTGACTCTTTACTTCATGTCTTCATCTAGCTGCCCTCAAACACTTCAACCCAAATGCATCTAAAACTGAACTCATTATGTGACCTCTTCCCTCAAAGTTTCTCCTCTAGTAGATGCTTCCAACCACTTACCTACTTGCTCAACCTCTATACCCTGGAGTCACCTTTGACAACTCTTGCTTCTGTGAAGAGGTGAATGATTTCAATAAAATTTGGTAAATACAAATTGCAAAATGGAACAAAGATAAGTGGCATTTCATCAAACTGAGGAAGTTTACCAGGGTCACTGCTATTGGCTGACTCAGATGGTGGCCTTGGACACAAAATGTGGGAAAAAGTGTGGTTGACAATGCTTATTTCAGCTTGTCTCTAGCCTGGTCTCTTTGTCTCCCTGAGATGGATGCCCTTGGAGAACCCAAGGCAGAACCCAACCCAGGTTAGAAGCTCTAACCATCCGCTAGCTGTCAGTGGAGCAATAAACCAGCCCATCAGGTAATTTCTCTTCTTTAGCCACCACCATCCCCATCGCTATGACCTTGGGCCAAATTAGCATTTAAGTTGTTGTATTAGACAATGCAAATCTGGAAGGTTAATTTCCTTCTCCATCATTTGAAGGAATTAGAAAGGAGTGTGGAGTTCCTGCTGTGGGGCAGTGGGTTATGATCCGGCTTGTTTCTCATTCACTGAGTGGAAGGATCAGCAGAATCCTGAGGATTCAGACAGAAATCCTCTCTCAAAGAATTCAGCCTGAGATCACAGACATACAGCCGCATTATTATAACATTACAGAGTGTGATGTGTTCACCAAAAGAAATATGTACAAATTATAGCCCAGGAGGGGTGGATCCTTTGGCAAAGTGAGACCTTGGCTGAGTTGTTGAGAATGAATAGGGGCTTACCACCCAAACATGATGGGGAAAAGGCATTCCAGGAGAAGGAGACAGTATGTTCAAAGGCACATCTTTTGATCATAGGATGATGTTTCTGTCCTCTAGCAGTGTGTGAGGGGGTAGGAGATAAAGGGGAAAGGTGGACAGGTACCAGATCATGGGGAGTCTTATGTGCCAAATTAACTAAGAAGAAAGGACTTTGCTCTGTCATGGGGGAGAGCCTCTGAAGTTTTGAGTAAGGGAATGGATAAATGAGGAGACAGAGTCATGCTTTTGGTTCCTTCTCCTGGACCCTCTTGCCCCCTGCCTGTAGAAAAGTATGGACTTATGAATTATTCATTTAAATACAGTTCTAGTGTAAGTCCACAGGATAAGCTAAAACGATGTATTATATAATTTTAGATGTAAAAAAATCCAGAACATTGTGCTTTTTAAATTGCATTCAGAAAATTACCGTACTTCTTACAAGTTTATTTACCTCCACTATAATAAGAAAGGTTTTTACCTCTAAAACATTTTCTAAATACATTATCTTTGTGCTAAGGATACCAACTTTAGGTCACACTTGTTCCCTTCCCTCAAATAGCCAGGATTAGGTAGATTTTGTTCAACTAGAAAGAGTTTTTGCATGAGATTGTGAAATAGTTGTTTCTGGCAGTGTAGTCCTTGGGCCACTTTCATTTGTCTTTGTCATCTGGAAACAAAGTAAAGGATCAAGGACTTAGTTTTGTCTTCCCAAATGAGTTGCCAACTTCAAGACCTCAGTATTCTCTTATGCTGTTAATTTTCATAGTCTCAGCAGTTCCCCAAATCAGTGCTGGATTTTGGCAACATGTTGCTCTTTGTGGAAAAGCACTCTGATTCAAAACAAATATCTGTATGAAATTTTCCATTACCAGGGGAACTGGTTTCCTAACAAGAATCTACTGTTCAACATTTGTAAACATTTTGGTTGCCAAGGAGACAAATGAATAAATGAGGACAAATGGATAAAACCATCCTGAGAGACAGCACGTAGTAGTTATTGCATTTAATTGAAGCAAAGTTCACTTCCGACATTGTATTTTTTGCTGCTGTCATTATCAACACGGAAGTCATTATCTTTAACTGTGTAAATTCACTCCCAGAGGAAAGCTTTAGCCTCTGGCCTGAGAGGAATTAGAAAGGTTTTAGAAACTGTTCAAGATGTCTAAGGGAGATGGTGAATGTGGAGTGGATTTTCTACTCAGTGATAATGGTTTTCATAGCAAGATTTGTCATGCTGGGCAGCCTTGGGAAAGCTGTGGTAGGGGTAGATGAAAGAAGTGGGAGCCTGCAGTGGAAACTTCGCAGCCAGGTTTTATTCAAGAGACAGCTTCTCAACAAAGCACTCAAGTGCATTCAGCAGCTTGGGCACTGACAGCCCGGGAAGGTGCTTTGAACCCTGAATGCACCAGTCCCTGTGCCCCTCCCCGCGCTCTGATTGGCTGCATTTTCCCCTCCTTCATGAACGTCATACCCCCACCCATTTTGGGGGGGGGCTCAGAAGGAGTGTGAAATCGACAATCTCTTATTACAGTTATTTTCTCTTTCCTTGAGTCCTAGAGTTAAATAATTTCTGGCTTTTAAAGATTCCTCTCTATTGTTTACTTATTTAAAAAATTTGTAGTTTGTTTTTTTTCCCAAACATTCTTATTATGAAACCTATAGTTTTATGTGTTTGTATGTTTTCTTCTCATGGCATAGGTCTTGTAACTTCTTGGTATCTTTTATTCTATAAAATCATAGTCTTTGATTTCCTTCCCTCATCCCCACATTTGCTGTGTTAGAAGCAAATGCTAAGATTAGGAATACAGACTAGTTTAGCTTGGCTGGAATCCTGGGGCTCCCATTTTCTCATTCTAACTTCTCTGTGTCTTGGTTTTAATTAGTATAGTTTATGATGAGTGTTGATGCTGTTGGGGTCTTCTGTCTACTTTCATTTTTATCTCCCTTTTGAGTGGTTTAACTATTTTCTATTTTTTAAAAATGCCCCCTGTGTTATAAACTTTGCTTCTATACACAAATGTGTCTGTTTCCAGATTCCAATTTGTTCCATTGATCTATTGGTCTATTCCCAAGCCAATATTCTACCTCCCCCCCCTTTTTTGGCCATCCCATGGCAAATGGAATTCCTGGGCCAGGGATCAGATCCCAGCCACAGTTGTGATCTAAGCCACAACTTCAGCAACCCCAGAACCTTTAACCAACCTTGCTGGGTGGGGATCGAACTTTTGTCCTGGTGCTGCAGAGATGTCACAGGGGGAACTCCTCTACTGTCTTAATTAGTATAGTTTATGATGAGTGTTGATACTTGGTTGAGCAAAACCCTACTCTAAATCAAAATTGTCTCAACTTATCTTGGTCTTTTATAAAAACCATGAAATCATCATGAAAATCTGATGTTAATTGGAATTGAGTTAAATTTAGGGATTTGTTAGGAGATAGACCTTAAAGAAAGTCTAAAAAAAAAAAAAGGAAGTTCCCATGTGGCACAGCAGGTTAAGGATCTGACATTGCCAAAGCTTGGCACAGGTCGCAACTGCAGTGCAATTTTGATCCCTGGCCTAGGAACTTCCACATGCCAGGGGTACAGGAAAAAAAAGAAAGAAAGAAAAGAAAAACGTAAAGAAAGTTCAATAAGATTTCTGGACCCAAGATCAGTATATCAAAATCATTTCAATTGGTCAGGAAGATCCAATTCAAAAATGGAAAATAGTTAAACAAAAGAAACCATTCACGGTAGTTCCCATTGTGGCTCAGTAGTAACAAATCTGACTAGTATCCATGAGGATGCAGGTTTGATCCCTGGCCTTGCTCACTGGGTTAAGAACTCTGCATTGCTATGAGTCCACCTTGAGAAGGAACAGAGTAGGGTAAAGAATAGTCCTGACAGGGAGCTGAATTAGAATTGCCTTTTTTTTTTTTTTTTGCCTGCACCTGTAGCACGTGGAAGTTCCCAGGCCAGGTATAGAACAACAGCCACAGCAGTGACAACACCAAGCCCTTAACCATGGATCCACCAGGGAACCCCCTATAGCTGACTACTTATTAGCAAGAGAGTTTGTGCCAGAAGTGATGAGGTAGTACAAATTCAGAAGTTCTCCTGCCCTCTCCATTCTCCCTTCTTGTAGTATTGCATTAGTTACACAATTATAGAGTAATGAAGAGTTGTAATGGTGAATTCCCTGGTGGCTCAGCAGGTTAAGCATCTAGCATTGTCACTGCTGTGATGCAGGTTCCCCAGCCTCGGAGCTTTGCATGCTGTGAAGGTGGCCAAGAAAAAAACTGTGTTTTTTTGTTTGTTTTTTATTTTTGATACATCTTAGCTGTTTCAATAAATCTGCAATTTCATGCGTTATTAACTGAAGAAATTTTCCCAAGTATATTTTAAATATCCCCTTCCTTTATCCATGTAACATATTAAGGGATCTTGGGACTGATCATTGTCCTGTGGAATTTTGATATCTGAAGCTAGAACCTTGTTCTCACAGAGGGTTCAGGCCCTGGGTAGTTAGGGTAAAGTCTTGCTTCTTGTCCTTCCCATGTGGAGCTCTTTAGTCACAAGACAGGGCAGGCCCTTTCTCACGGTTCCAAGGGATCTCGTTAACAAGAATTGGAGACATGCTCTGTTTTCCAAATTCTGACCTGCATCCATCCCTCTCCTGGCAGGGCCTGTACGCATTTCCACATCTGACTTCCTGTGATCCCATGCAGATGTCTCATGTCACCTTACTACCTGTACTGTCTGTCTTTCCAGAGGGCCGCCCAGCACTAAGGGCTGTGGGCCGCTTCTGTTAAATGATTATTCCATGCCCCAGTCGCCTTTTTAAAAAGATGATAGAAAAGAAGGGCGGATGTATGGAAGGAAGAAGATCCATTTTATGTTCAGGGTTCTCATTTCCAGCTGCAGACTCCTTAGGGGAGAGTGAGAGTGTGCTTAAAGATACCCCGACACGGGTGGGTCTGCAGATGCTAGCGCCATCTCTAGACTGTGTAGGGATGTCTTGATTCAAGTTTTCTAATTAATTTGCCTGAATTAGGAAAAGAAGAATTGGATTCACAACGTCTTATTTTTTTTCCTAAGGAGCCCAGTTTTACAACTTTTGAGGTCAGTTAGAGAGGTCCTTTCCTGTGTTTCCTTTTTCACTGACGAGACTCTGTTGCCTGAGCTAGAGCAAGGGTCCCTGAGGGACATGGGACTGCTAAAGGCCCTCTGGGCACAGGCAGTAACAGGTCGAGGGCCCCTGCAGCCCATGTGAGAGGCACCCCTGGTTCATGCTCTCATTACTCAAGCGTCTATTGAACAGCTGTTCTGAATCAGGCATCGAACAAGGCTCAGAGGGCAGAACATTTAAGGAAACTATAGGATCCAGATGCTTCCCTAGAATTATGTACAGCACACATGGCCAGGCACATAAGAGGGAAGAATGATCATTTCCCCTTGGGGGAATGGAAGGCTCTAGAACGTCTCCCCAGGAAGTAAACTTGGCTTTGGGCTGAACCCCAGGGTGTTAGAAGCATTTCCTATGTGATTGTTGGGTGTAATTGAAGGAAGTAGGGGGGAAGGAGTCTTAAGGCTCAAGGTCCAAAGGCTTGAAATAATCCTGCCTCTTGGGGACCAGCAGAAGCTGGGATGGGCTGGATGTACTCACCAGGGGACAGTCCCCCCTTCTTCTTCTCCTTCCCCTCCCCCTCCCTCCTCCTCCTCTTCTCTTCTCCTTCTTCTTCTAAAATTGAAGTATAGCTGATGTAGGGGGGAGTCCCTTCTTGAATAAAAGCCTTTTTATTGAAAAAAGCCATCTTCCTTGTGGATTTTTGCCTTCATCTCCTTAGCCAGAATGTGATCACATGGGGAGTTGTAGATATTTAACTGGATATACCATGCTGCCAACCAAAATCAGGGCTTGTTATTGATGAAAGACAGAGTGGTTATTGAGTAGTCAGTGGCCATATTGGCCATTATGAGTTTTCTATTATTATTATTACTATTATTACTATTACTTTGCTTTTTAGGGCTGCACCTGTAGCATATGGAAGTTCCCAGGCTAGGGGTCAAATCAGAGCTGCAGCTGCCGGCCTACGCCAGAGCCACAGCAATGTAAAATCCGAGCCGCATCTGCAACCAACACCACAGCTCACGGCAATTCTGGATCTTTAACCCACTGAGTGAGGCCAGGGATCGAACCCGCAAACTCATGCTTCCTATTCAGATTCTTTTCTGCTGTGCCACAATGGGAACTTCTCTATTATTATTATTATCATCATCTTACTATTATTGCTGCTACTACTACTACAACTGTGTGATTTTAGAGAATTTACATAATTTCTTCAGGTGTCAGTTTCCTCATCCCTAAGATGGGGACTGTAGATACTAGCTGGAGCAGGGAATTAGACATGACAGGTATAAAGCATCTGGAGCATAATACATGCTCAATAAATTGCGATGAGGGTTTCTCGTTCTCCCTTTGGTTCCTCTTCTGCACTTCCCTTTTCTCCTTCTTCAAATATCTGCCTCACTTTCCCTTCCTCTTTATAGTATATGAAGATGTCTGGAAACTCTGGAAGAGACTATATTTTACAGTTTCAAATTCAGTCATTTTTCTCTTCATTGTGCCAACTTATAATTATATTTGCTCTGCAATTAGATAGTATAGTTTGTGAAAACATCATGTAGTTTTTGGGGTTTTTTTTTGTCTTTTGTCTTTTTGGGGCCACACCTGTAGCATATGGAGGTTCCCAGGCTACATGTCTAATCGGAGCTGTAGCCGCCGGCCTATGCCAGAGCCGCAGCAATGCCAGATCTGAGCCATGTCTGCGACCTACACCACAGTTTATGGCAACACCGGATCCTTAACCCACTGAGAGAGGCCAGGAATCGAACCCACAACCTCATGGTTCCTAGTCAGATTCGTTTCCACTGCGCCATGAGGGAACTCCCAACAACATGTAGTTTTACAATGATTTTCTTTTAGCCACAAAAGTATTACGATGTCTTTACTTGGTTAATCATTTAATTAATGCTTGAATTAAATGCCACGTGAGATACATAAAGAGTATGTCTGATGAATTTAGGAGAATTAGGTCACTTGAATGAATTCTTAGTGAAAGGGAAATGGAATTTATGAAGCAAGTTATTTGTATTAGGTAGTACTAGGTTCTGTATCTACTTTATTAATACTATCAAAGGCCCTTTGAGTTGAACATTGTTATTATTCGTTAGTCCCCTCTGCTATGAACTGAATGCTTGTATCCCCCAAAATTCATATGTTGAAATCGAATCCCCAGTGTGATAGTGTTTGGAGGTGGGGCCTTTGGGACGTGATCAGGTTATGAGGGTAGAGATCTCATGAATGGGATTAGTGCCCTTATTACAGAGACCCCAGAGAGCGCCTTCACTCATTCTGCCAGTCACATATGCACCAGGAAGAGGGCCCTCACCAGACCCAGAATCTGCCAGCACCTTCATCTCAGACTCCCCAGCCTTCAGACTGTGAGAAATCAATTACTGTTGTGCATAAGCTACCCAGTTTATGGTATTTTGTTGTAGCACCCAAACTGATGAAGACACCCTCTTTTAGATGATGAAACTGAGCATAATAATTCAGAATTGTATTTGACTGCTTGTGGCTGAAATAATAGTGGTTTAAACAAGGTGGAAGTTGGTTTATTTGTCCTGTAAAAGGTGTTCAGTGTTCAAGGGTCCAGGCCCAGAACCACTGTCATCAAGGAATCAGGCTCCTCTAGCTTTATGTTCCACCAAGTGGCTTTACGTACAAAATTGAGCCATGATCCAAAAATAAATTGCTAGATTGTAGTTTGTGCTCAAGCATAAATGGCTAGATTGTAGTTTGTGCCCAAGAATAAATTGCTAGCATGTAGTCTGTGCCCAAGAATAAATAATTGATAGATTGTAGTTTGTTCACATTTTTATCTTCCCCAGATAATTCCAACTTGTTTCTGGAAAAACACAATATTTCAAAGCACACATGGAACATTAAAAAATGCTGACCGTGAACCATGAAATTCAACCAATATCAAAGAGATATCATACAGATCACTCTCTGACTAGAATGCCTTAAAATCAAATGTGAAAAAAAAAATCAAACATAATAAAAATAACTTTGAACACTTGGAAAGTTTTCAACGACTTTTTACAAATAATTGATGAATCAAAGAAGAACTCATTCATATTTAAAGTGAAGAGAAAATGAAAAATTTATGGTAATATTGTGGTATGCAGCTAATGTTGTATGGGAAAGTTATAGTCATAAACACATATGTGAGAAGCGTTTGACTCAAGAATACAGAAAAAGCAAAGAACATAAACCTAAAGAAAGTTGCAAAAAAGAAATAATTAATGCATTCAGAAATTAATGGACTAGGAAAAAAAGAAGAGAAAAGATAAGAAAGAAAACCAAGAAGAGTTCCCATTGTGGCTCAGTGGTTAACAAACCCGACTAGCATCCATGAGGACCTGGGGTAGATCCCTGGTCTTGCTCAGTGGGTTAAGGATCTGGCGTTGCTGTGGCTGTGGTGCAGGCCAGTGGCAGTGGCCTCAGTTCAGAATTGACCCCTAGCCTGGGAACCTCCATTTGCTGCGGGTGTGGCCCTAAAAGACAAAAAAGAAAAAAAGAAAAGAAAGAAAGAAAGAAAATCAAGAGATTGTTTCTGAAAAGACTAATAAAATGGATACAATCTGCGATCTGGCAAGATTAATCAAGAAAATGAGAGAAGATGCAAATATATAATATCAACCATAAAGGGGGCTATGACTATAAATTAATCACAGATTTTAAAAGCCATAAGAAAATGCTATAAGCAATGTTATATCACTATCTATAAAAACTTAAAAGAATGAATGATTTTTCCAAGTATATAAACTTAGAAATTACATAAGTTATGGTCTGACTTTTTATTAACTACATATTTACATGTAAATATTCTCAAGGCAAAAAACATTCAACTATTTTACAAGTGGTTAACTATGGGACAAGAATGAGGAATTTTAATTATTTTCATTCATCCAAGTGTTCTAATTCTCAACAGTGAATACAGGTCTTAAAATTTTACGAAAATATGTTTAATTGAGTCACTTTGCTATACAGCAGAAATTAACACAACATTGTAAATCAACTATACTTCAATAAATTGTTTTTTTAAAAACCACGTAAAGACTGGTGGGGGAGAGATGGAGGAAGCACCTGTGGGTCCCTCCCCTCAGGACCCTGATTGAGTTTACATCTTCCTCCCACCCCCCTTGAATCTTCCTACTCTGGCAGGAGGTCCTGGGATTGTCCTGCTGTCTCTAAACTCCATCCTCTACCATTTTTTCTTCAGGGAGCTCTTTCCCCACCTTTCAGTCTTTTTCACCCTGGGACAGAGACCCATGCATTCCCTGCAGTCTTATCCCATCCCCTGGGCCCATCTCCAGTCCCCCGAAGTCCAGGCTGGACTAATCACCTGGATGCCTGCTCCTCAGAGAGGAGGGCAGAGCACAGGGACCTCAGACAGTATTGAGCCTGGTCAGACAGCACCAGAGGCTGGAGTCACACAGACCTGGGTTCACATTCCCATCAGCCTCTTATTGGCCTTTTGAACTTGCACATGTTCCTTAGCCTCTCTCATCTTTAGTGTGTTGATGATAATGCCATATTATAAAAATGAGATAAAGTCAATAAAATAACCATCATATAATAGGGTCTCAGTGAATGTGAATAATAGTTATTTGCCAGTAGTTTTGACTAATTTACTAGGTATTGTGGGAAAGGATGGCTCGTGTGTATATTGCTGTGGCTTAGCATGTGGACCTTAGCATTCCTAAACTGGGGCATGGTGTGGGATAGATTTGTTGGGAAGTAGATATAGCCATTTAATCACATACCCCAACTAAAGATAATACTTCTGCTCCCAGGGGCCATAGTAACTAGTGCCTTTTCACAGACTATAAACATTTTGCCAAAGGAAAGGGGGAAATGCTATTTTAAAGCTGGGTGACTTTTCATCTGGTTGTCTGAGAAGAATGTTCCAGGGTTCCAGGGAAGACAACTGCTTTCCCATTAGAAACACCCAAGTGGTGAGGTTGCCCCCTGCTGGACATAATGGGTGAAGGCAGACAGTGAGGGGAGCTGTCAATAATTTGAGAACATTCCCCCCTGGGGAAAGGATGGTGAGTGGGAGTCAAGAGAGGTGCAGAGTGACCCACGCATCATGTCAGGAAGGTGGGAATTGAGAATTCAGTCAGAGCAGGAGTTCAGAGTCACAGGAGACAAAATCTCCCTTTTTATTCCATCTCAGTTATTCTTTTTTTTCCTCCGCCCTGCTTTCCTCCCTCCCTCTCTTTCTTTCTCTCGCTCTTTTTCTTCTTTCTTTCTTTCTTTCTTTCTTTCTTTCTTTCTTTCTTTCTTTCTTTCTTTCTTTCTTTCTTTCTTTCTTTCTTTCTTTCTTTCTTTCCTTTCTCTCTCTCTCTATCTCTCTCTCTCTCTTTTCTTTCTTTCTTTCCTTTTTTAGGGCCGCACCTGTGGCATATGGAAGGAAGTTCCCTGGCTAGGAGTCAAATCAGAACTACAGCTGCCGGCCTACGCCACAGCCACAGCAACAGCAGATCTGAGCCTCACCTGCAAGCTACACCACAGCTCACGGTGATGCAAGATCCTTAACCTACTGAGTGAAGCCAGGGATCGAACACACATCCTCATGGATACTAGTTGGATTCATTTCCGCTGCGCCACAGTGGAAACTCCCCATGTCAGTTATTCTTAAAAATTTGGGGCAAGTTCTAGATTTTCTTTTATGTGTGATGAGTGTCAGAGCCATTTGTGGGAAGATGACCCCCAAAAGGCTGGAGGAATTGGGGATGTCCGAGTTGTCTGTGAAAAGCTGAGTAACATCATCTCTGTGCTAGGAGCCTAAAGAGTGTGTCATTTCATTATATCCCAGGGAGAAGAAACTTAATCTGAACTTTACTACATGTGTAGGGTTTGGTAGGGATTTGGCAGGTCTTTAAGTTCATAATTACAGTGACTCAGACCCTAGAAACCGACTTTAGGTTTTCACTGGTTTATAAAATGCTTATTTGCACAAATTTTTTTTTTTTTTTTTTTTGGATACGGCTGACCATCTTCTGCTCATACAAATTTGGAAATTTCTCTTCTAAGAGGCTGCTTACTCCTCTCACCTCCCTGGCTGCCCCTGTTGCTCCTTCCTCCCTGGTCCCTCTTCTTGGGGCTGGAAGGTAGGCCCCTACTCCTCCTGGGAGCCTTCCTAGGCCTGGCTCCTCACTCCAATCACACTCATCACATCCACTCCCAAGGCTGTGCTCGTCCATGAAGTGAAGGACTCTGGCATGTGGAGGCTGTGAGTGCCGTGAACTCATGATATCCCAGAGGGATGAGATGATCACCCTCCCCCTCATCTACTTAGACTTCTGCTCGGCAGATGGCATGACTGGGTTCCCACTCCCAAGGGCTTGTTCCTTCACAGTGATGATGGGTAACTCCCGTACTGCCTCATCACCTGTGTCCTGGCACCATCACTTCTTTCACACCACACCCACCAGGTGGGCTCTCGGTGGGGACTGCAGTTCACCCTTCTGTATCTTTGTTTAGGAATCAAACATTCCCATCGCTCCACAAACCCTTATGTCTGATTGTCCAAATCTCAGGTCCAGATGAAATGCTTCTACCCATGATGTTTTACCTGCTTCCCTAGCTCAATGTCTTGCCCTGCCTTTGGAGACTCTCCATGCCACTGTATCAGCACCTTCTCATTCCAGAGCATGCCTTCCTTGCATTACACTTACTGACATCTATGCAACATTCTTCATCTATACTGTAAGCTCACTCTCAGCAGGATATTTATCTGATCCACCCCCTTAACCTCCCCAGAGACTTGTACTGTTGGGCTCAATAGATGTCTTTTGTGGCCAATAGCACACTATGAGCATCCTTGCCTGTCATTCCAGCTGGTGGATACATTTCTTGAGGACTAGACTAAGCATGGTTCAGCTTTGCATCCACTATAGAGGCTAGCACTGTGCCTGGCACAACCTAAGAATATGATAATTCCTGAATCGAATGGTTGAAGGTGACCCCATTCTTCATTTAGTATTTACTGTACCTTGAAGAACTGTAACATGAAAAGTTAGATGGAAAAAGCAGATGAGCCTGTAAGAGGAACTGAGAAGGAAGGGCCAGAGATGGAGGAGAGAATCTAGGGGAATGTGGAGTGACAGGACAGGGAAGAGTTGACAAGGAGAGAGAGAGAGATCGAATAAGAAGACAGCTGCTTTAACAGCATGGCATCTCTGGGGAGGTGTGAGAACCACTTTGGGAGGACAGGAACACAAGCCAGATTGGAGTGCACTGGGGGAGGAGATGTAGAGATGGAAAAAAGGACTTTTGCTAACTTCTCAAGAATATTGCCTATAAACATCAGGAGTTATAGGGAGGAAAAGACACATGGAGGTAAGATCCAGAGAGGATTCTCCCTCTTTTTTTTCTTTTTAGGGCCACACAAGTGGCGTATGAAAGTTCCCAGGCTAGGGGTTGAATCAGAGCTACAGCTACTAGCCTACACCACAGCCATAGGAATGCCAGATGGGAGTTGTGTCTGCGACCTACACCACAGCTCACGGCAATGCTGGATCTTTAACCCACTGAGCGAAGCCAGGGATTGAACCCACATCCTCATGGATACTGGTTGGGGTCGTTTCTGCTGCGCCACAACGGAAACTCCCAGGATTCTCTTTTAAAATGGGATATTCGTGAGTATGATTTAGGGGCTTCTGAAATGGGGAAGACTTTTCTAAGCAAAATTTAAAACTCTAAGTAAGAACTAGGAAATGAAATTACATAAAAATTATTTTTTGCCTAATAAAAGCAGATGAAGTACTGGGCAAGAACATTTGCAACATGTTTAACAAGTGTAACACATAATTTGAACTGTACACACTGAGGTGCCAAAGAATGTATTTTCTTTTTATAACTACACTCAGCTGGCTCCTCAGTCCTCACATCTCTCTGTAGCAGAAGACGAGTCCATCAGAAAATAAAAAAAATTATACAACATTGTAAGTCAACTATACTTCAATTAAAAAAAACCCAACCAAACGAAAATCAAAGATCTCCTCAGAGTAACTTAGTTGTTTTTAATGTATTCATCCTTAAAACCCAGATCACCTACTCTATCTTCAAAGACTCTATTCCTTTTCCCTGCTTTCCTTGGACTTTGTACAGACTTCTATGGTGTCTTGTAATTACACACTGCACAGTCTATGTGTTGAACTTGACCTTGAGTTTGTTGAAAGCAGGAATATTCTCAGTGCCTAGTATATGTGATCACCTGTGTATATTTGTAGACTTTTGCTTATTAATAATCCTTTAAGTCCCCTGTGTGCTTCAGTGTTTTGGAGTGTTAGGTGAGACTATATCAGCACATGGCACATTCCTACAAAGGATGTTGTAGTAATTAATCCCTCTTTGGAATTTTTTTCAAGACTCAAAATTCCCTTTAGTCTCTCCTCCTCCTTTAACTCCTCCTTTTTAACTGAGGTAAACAGTCAAATGCATGAAAATTAAGTGTACAGCTCACTAAATTTGTACATACAGATACATGTGGGTAGTCAGCTATCAGATCAGGATGCAGAACATTTCCTGCCCCCAGTAGGCTCCCTCCTGCCTCTTCTTAGTTAGACTGCATCTTCTCCAAATATAACTATGTTCTGATTTCTAGCACCATAAACTACACTAGTTTTGCCTGGTTTTGAACCACATATAGATTGAATCATATAGCCTGTATCCTTTTGTCTGGCTTCTTTTGTTCAGCTTTATCTTTGTGAGAGTCAAACCTGCTGTCGTATGTGCATAGTCTGTTCTGGTGTTGTATTTCATTGTGTGGAGAGTAGTGATTATGCTTTTAAGAACAAATGCTTCTTCTTCTTCTTCTTCTTTTTTTTTTTTTTTTTTTTTTTAAGAGAAATGGCCTACCCTAAACCTAGAATGTCATTTTGCCATGGATGTGTCTGGCTTTGTAATATTTTTCCTGTCCTAAATGAGTGGTTAAAACATGAAGGGAAAAAAGAGTACATTTTCATAAAACATGACTTAAAAATACACAAATGAAAATTAATAGACACTTCCCCTGTATTGCCTAGGTACAAACTTTAGGCTACAGGGAGTTCCCTGGTGGACTAGTGGTTAAAGATCTGGCTTTGTCATGGTTGTGGCCCAGATCTCTGCTGTGGTGCAGGTTCAATCCCTGGCCTGAGAACTTCTGCAAGTCATGGGTGTGGCCAAAAAATAAAAATTAAAAATAAATAAATAAGTACATAAAGGTAGGCTACAGAAATGTATTTTACGACATGGGGAATAGAGCCAATATTTTGTCATAACTATAAATGGAGTGCAACCTTGAAAAAGTATAAACAAAAAATTTTTTTTAAAGAAAAAATAAACAAATGCTTAAGTTAGTTCCTTTCCATAGTGTTGGACAGCAAATTGATCTAGATTAAGGGTGGAAGATAGCCCTGGATTTTTTTTTTTTTAATGGTTTTTATTTTTTCCATTATAGTTGGTTTACAGTGTTCTCAGTTTTCTACTGTACAGCAAAGTGACCCAGTCACACACATACGCATTCTTTTTCTCACATTATTCTCCATCATGTTCCATTCCCTGGATGTTAATTTGGAATATGGGAGTAGCAGGGAGCGGGTTCCTGGAGTAGAAAGCTCCCTCACCTGATGTGTTGGGTTTTTTTTTGTCGCCCCACCGATTTTCAGTGAGATGAGTCAGAAAGTAGCTAAGGAGGGCCCCAGACTCTCCAAGAACCAGAAGTTCTCCGAGCACTTCAGCATACATTGCTGCCCGCCATTCACCTTCCTCAACTCCAAACGCGAGATTGTGGATCGCAAATACAGCATTTGTAAAAGTGGCTGCTTCTACCAGAAGAAAGAGGAGGACTGGATCTGCTGTGCCTGCCAGAAGACCAGGTGAGTGGTCTACACTGTCCACCAGCGCCTGGGCTGGACGCTGGTCTTTGTCTCTCAGCTCGAATCCCCCTTCCTGCTCTACTTTGTGATGCTGGGGCTGGGGACCTGCCAATCGCGCTTCCCCCAATCGCGGCCGTCGGCTCCCTGCTAGGCTCCGCCATTGGAAGATGCAGGAGGGAGATTGGAAGGTGGGAGGGGGAGCAGGGCCTGCCTACCGGTTTCCAGCTCCTGTCAGCATCCCTTAAGCAGCAGAGGAGAGCCGCTGCTCCAGCCTCCAGCTTCTTTTGGCCCTCTCAGAACCAGCCGCCGTGCAACGTCCCCTCAGAGGCCCAAGCGCCAGCCAGCTGCACCCCCCGCGGTGGTCAGAGCACCAGCCAAGCCACGGTCCCCTCCAAGGTCTGAACGTCAGCCACGCCCCCGCCCAGAAGCCCGACCTCCACCAGCCAAGCAGCGCCCCGCTCAGAAGCCCAAGCAGCCGCCGCGCAGCAGCCCAAACAGAGGGCCAGGCACCAGTCGTGGGGGGTCCCCCATCAAAGCTACTAGGTTCTGGTAACACCATCTCTTCCCTTTTGTTCCCTAGCCCTAAGGTTAGTAGCTGCTTCCTGTGTTAACTAACAACCGGTTGTCTCAATGGCCCTCCTTCAGCCTTACCAAACCTATGTACCCAATTCCCTGCATTAAATCCCCTCATTTGAAACACCTAGTGTGGCTTCTGTTTCCTCATAGACACTGTTGGTACAGTACTTCAGATGGCAGTGCTGGTTGCTTCCTTTGCCTAGAAGGACTGGAAGTGATTAATCTATCAATTCAAAGTATGGACTGGGTAACAGATTGAATAAATGAGGCCCTCAATGCCCATGTCTCAGAGAGAGAAGGAATGGTGATGCTAAAGAGTATCAGTGTATATGCAAAAGGAAAGGTTCAGCCAATTCATCCATCCCTCCTCCCAATACCCTTCATCTGATGTTAACCTCAGTGGCAAGATCATTCACTAATTCAGTCATTCAACAGACTTGATCGCATCCTACAGAGTTCCACATACCATGCTGGGGGATGGGAACATGATCAGAACAAGTCAGGTTGTTTGCTATTCACCAGGACCAATCAAGAGTATAGTTGCTCACAGTGTAGGGTTAAGTACTCCAATACTCTCACAATCAGTATGTCCATTAGGCTATGGGCTCTGCCTGTCTGGGGCTTCACAAAGGTTAGGTTAGAATAAGTAGAGGATAAAAGGGGGTGATACATGTAGAGAGAATAGGCAAGCCAGAGAACCCATGTTCATCTGCTCCATCTTAGGTAGGTCAGATTTTTTAAAAAATTATATTTATTTATTTTTATGGCTGCACCTGCACCATGTGGAAGTTCCCGGCCTAGAAGCTGAACTGGAGCTGCAGCTGAGGCCTATTCCAAAGCCACGGCAATGCTGAATCCTTAATCCACCGAGGCCAGGGATCTAACTCACATCTTTACAGAGACAATGTTGGGTCCTCAATCCGCTGAGTCACAATAGGAACTACACTTTTCAAAATGACTTAATTTTTCAGAGCAGTTTTAGGTCCATAGCAAAGTTGAGCATGAGATACAGAGGTTTCCCATATACTCCCTGTCCACACACATAGCAGGCCAACTCTTTAGTCCTTTTAGTATTTGGAAATGAACCCATTTTATAAGTTAATAATGAGTGTTAATTGTGTTTGAGGTTCTCATATCTATTCTGATGCCCAGAACCTGCATAGCACCTATGTGTATGTTCATGTCCCACGATGTTTACAGGTTTAGTCTGCAGAAGAATCAACTAGGGAGCATGTTGGAATGCTCCCAGAAAATAAAATTCCTTGGGCCAATGATGAGGTCTGGGGATCTGCATTTTCAACAAGCAACCACCTCACCTCCAGTGTAATTATGTGAGGTTAATTTGTGAAGTTATGGTCTACCAGTCACTAAAACTGTAATAGGGGAGTTCCCATTGTGGCTCAGTGGAAACAAATCTGACTAGTATCCATGAGGATGCAGGTTTGATCCCTGGCTTTGTTCAGTGATTTAAGGATCCGGTATTGCTGTGGCTGTGGGGCCGGCTATAGCTCCAATTTGGTCCATAGCATGGGAACCTCCATATGCCACAGGTGCAGCCCTAAAAAAGACAAAAAAAAAGTAATAGGAAATTGTATACCAGGTTGCCTAATCATTCATTTATGCCTAAGGGGCCTGAGTAATAATGGCCTAGGACAGGTAAGTTTTGACATATGGAGGTAGTTAGGAAATGTGCAGAGCAGAGGAAATGAATTGCATACGAGGCATGTCATCTATGGTGGTGCCTTCAAGCCCATTGTCTCATGTGAGTTGTGTATTGGCAGTTTGGTTGGCTGAGAGTTGAACCAGGACACAGAAAGGAGATGGAAGACAGTGAAAGCCAATTTCATCTGAGCCATAGATTTGTTGGAACTCAACCTTGCTGGTTTTATTCATCTAAACTGGAGAGATATTTTAGTGTTGGTGTATTTTGACTTCCTCTGTTAACTGTTCTTGGTGGGAGTCGTGGGGAGGTGCCTCCAGAGGCTGCTAATGCCTCTTCAGCCCTCATGCCTCTTCAGCCGTTATCTCTTCCTTAGGACCAGGGAGCCTGACAGACTCCCTTCTTAATAACCCACAACATCACAGATGCACCATCTGAGCCTGTCCTGTGATATCCATTTTTTTCTTTCTCAGATTTCCAAAGGTCCTAAGGTAATGCATTAGAGCCATCACTTCACTGTGCCGTTTGCTGTATGCATACATACTCTATTGACACTGACCGACTATCCCAAATCAAAGGGGTGGGAGAAATGTTAATGGGAAAAAATTCACTCCTAAGCAGAGTTACTAAATTATACAGGAAGAAAGAGTCAAAAAAGTTTTCCTGAAACAGGCTTGTTTTCTGAAATGGTGCCATTTTTGAGGTCTGATCTTTAGAGGAGATGAGTTTGACAAAGCCCTTTTGGGACTTTACTAGTTCTCTTGGATAGATCTTTAAAAAAACAGAATATTTAAATCTTAGGATCCAATAGGCATGAATCCTTGCATCCTGATTGAACATGGCAGCATTCTCTTATTTGAATGGAGGAAACCCTGGCATCTTCCTCTTAGTTTGTTTTACTCTCAGTTCTTCAAGATTTTAGGATTTCACAGATTTTCCTTGCCTTTAGGGTTAATACATGTTTTATGAGATAAGACTCTTCTGGTTTCTCGGTGCTCCACCTCTGGGAGCTGGGATCTGTGGTTTTCTGAAAACGGCTGTCATTGTGGCTGTGAGTGACTGATTTGAGACCAGTCACATATATGTGGGAAGTGCTGTGTGTGTCTTTGACACGTTCCTCCACAGCATGTCTTGTACAAACCAAGTCCTGCGCACTAGAAGCCTGGAGGACCAACCTATTTCTACATACATTTTCAAGCCTAGTCCTCAAGACCATGTGCATAGCACCACACCAAGCTCTGGACAATCAGGAGAGATGATGTACACCCCTGGTTCAGCTGCTCAGATGGTATTTGTGAGTGGCCCATCTTTTGGTGATGCTGCTATTCTCCTCAGTAATAACACTGAGCTAGCCCACATTCAGTGGTCCCACCTGCTTGACCTTCTTCTTCTCCTTCAGCCATGTCTTTATTCTCTTATCTCACTTCAGCAGATGAAAAAATCAAAGCCCAGGAAAGACAGCTGACTGTTGGAAGGTAAAGTTTCCACATGGCTCTTGGTTCTCTATAGAATCTGATCTTTTGGAGACAGAGGAGGATCTGGCTTTGAGTCTCTAATTGAAGCCAGCCAGGTTTGGTGTTTTCTATCTGCCCACGATCCTGGGCTAAGCATGGCTATGAATTGCTCCTAAAGTTGAGCAAAAGAAACCCAACTGAAGGACTGCATGCCGGTTTCGTTGGTAACAGAGTGTAAAGCACTCTCCTTTCCTCTTGCAATTGTAGAAGATTCATATTTGTATGAAGTTTTGGGTTTATTTGGAATGATCAAAACTGCCAAAGAACAAAGCAATTATAAACACTTACATGCTTGACACGCTAGGATTTACTTCAGAAAGACGGCCAGCCTGTGAGCAGTTCTTGTGAGGGGTCCAAAAGAGTGTCCTGACAGAACCAGGCATTGGGGCCAGCTTTTAAGGTTTGGGCTGTTGGGTAGGGGTAGCCTGCCTGCTTTTCAGGTCTGCAGGCCCCCACTTGTTCCAGATACCATGATATGACTTGTTATGCTTTAGTCTTTCCTGGTGCCAAGGCATACATTATACATTTTCTCCTTCCAGAAAACCAGGGAGCATTCTCTCTTTCTTTGTGCAGAATTGGGTCAACTAACCCTTTTAGTCCCCTTGAACTTTCCCTCTTAATCTTTATGAGTCATTCCTTTTCTGCCAACATTTTACCTTGGCATCTGATAGGTTCTATTCTGAGCCCTCAGCTTGAGTGACTTTGCCTTCTTTCACGGGTTTAACCATGAGTGGCATGGTGATGACTTTCAAATCTTACAATAGCCCTGGTGTTAAACTCATATATGTTTAACGCAGATCAACACAGATGTTGTCAAACTCAACTCATCTCCTTTTGACTTCTTTCCCATGAACACCAACTCTTTTTCTTATTAACAGTTTCAGTAAGGAGTTTCTGCAGTGGAACAGTGTGTTAAGGATCCAGCTTGTCTCTGTGGAGGTGCTGGTTCAATCCTTGGCCTGGTGCACTGGGTTAAGAAACCTGTATTGCTGCAGCTGTGGGGTAGGTGGATTGGATCAGGGAGCTTCCATATGCTGTGGTGTGGCCAAAAAAGAAAAAAACAATCTCAGCCAAGAGCACCTCAGCCCCTCTAATCACCCCCATGAAGCACAACCCTGACCTCCAACCTCCTACCACATGGCTGCCGATTTTACTTTTTAGAATTTTTTTTTTTTTACTATAACTTAAAGTATGTTAAGAGCTGATGGAAAGGGGTGTGGAAGTAAGGGTGAGACTGGAAAGAAAGCAGAGGGTATGGAGAGCATTGCAGAGAAAGTAGAGTAAGGCTCTTTCATGGTATGTGAGGAGAGACTGGCCACTGATGCAAAGCCATTTGGTTTTGCAAAGTAGAGAGAGATCCATTAGTGGGTGTTAAGATGAAGGCAATTCATACCCTGAGGATGAGAGAGCTGGAGGTTTGAGAAAGTTAGGGTAGGCTTGGAATACTGGACAAGCTGTGAGCACTGCTGAGGGCTTGCTGAGCTCTGCTTAATGGAGCTGCATAGAAACCATCTGTTCTGAGAAGTTTGTTCTCCAGTGAGGGAAATAAATTGCCATCTCTGAGATCGCCAGTGGAAGCATCCAACTCCACACCGACAGGCTGCTTTTCTTCTAGCTTGCTTGTTAAGAGTCCCCACAGCAACTGTTCTTAAACCTTACCAGGTGCCTCTGGTACTCTGACCCCCATTTTTTTCCTTCTCCATCCATTATACTCCTTTTTTTCCCCTGGAAGTTTGATTTTAAAATATTTAAATTATTATTTTTATTATAAATTACTCCATTTATTTAAATTTAAAAAATCAAAACAGTTTACTCATTTCTCCCACTTCCCACTCCTGCCTCTGCAACCACCAATATGTTCTCTATCTATGGGCTTGTTTTTCATTCGTGTGTCTGTTTTTTTAGATTCCAGATATAGAAGAGGTCCTATGATGTTTATCTTTCTCTGACTTATGTTACTTATCATAATGCCGTTAAGGTCCATCCATGTTGCTGCAAATCCAAGTTTCATTCTTTTTTATGAATGAATAACAGTCCATTGTATGTATCAGTTTATTTATTCACTTATCCACTGATGGACAATTGTTTCCATATCCTGGCTATTGTAAATAATGTTGCAATGAACATGAGGGTGAATCTTTTCAAGTTAGTGTTTTTGTTTTCTTTGGATAAATACCCAGGAGTGGAATTGCTGGATCATATGGAAGTTCTACTTTTAATTTTTTGAGGACCCTCCATACTGTTTACCATAGTGGTTGCACCAATTTACATTTCGGTCAACAGTGCACAAGGATTTTCTTTTCTCTGTATATTCACCAACACTTGTTATTTCTTGTCATTTTAATGATAGGCATTCTAACAAGTATAAAGTGATATCTCAGTGTGGTTTCGATTTGAATTTCCCTGATGATTAGTAATGTTGAGTATCTTTTCAGGTACCAGTTAACCATCTGTGTGTTTTCTCGGAAAAAATGTCTATTCAGACTCCTTTCTTCACTTCCCTCCCCTTCCAAATTAGAAGCCACAGCCCAACATTTTAAACTCTCTCAAAAATAACCTACACTTCCCTACCCTTTGAAAATATGTCTCAAATTCTTGGGAAAAACTCCAACTTTGTATGGATCCATTCATCTGCCTTCACAATGTCTGTTGAGTTTTACTGGGGAAGAAACACAGCAGGGCAGTAGTAGTTGGGTAAAAGCAGGATCGCGGTCATTATATCATTAAGCACTGTTTCTTTTGGGAAGTCGTATTTCAGTTACCTGCATTCAGATAAAGCCATGGACCATGATAGGAAAAGCACCATGTTATGTTTGTGTAATACACAACACACACACACACACACACACACACACACACACTCCATGTATATCAGGTTTATGTGCGTGCAATAGAATTCAACCTTTTCAGCAAACAGTTCTATGCACAGACTTGTGTAACAACCACCATAATCACAATATAGAATATTTTCATCACCTTTCAAATGTCCTTCATACTTCCTCTTCGAAGTCAATCCCCAAACCCCTGACAACTACTGATTTGTTTTCTGTACCTGTAGTTTGGTTTTATCTAGAATGTCCATAAACGGAATCATACAGTATGGACCCTTTGAGGCTTGGTTTCTTTCACTTACCATAATACAAGTGAGATTGATCCATGTTGGGGTTGCATGAATCAGTAGTTCTTTCATTTTTTATTGCTGAGTAGTATTCCTTTGTATGCATGAACCTATAACAATTTTCCATTCATGAGTTGAAGGATATATAGGTTGTTTCATTTTTGGTGATTATGAATAAAGCTGCTGTAAACATTCATGTTACTGTAAGTTTTCTTTTCTCTTTAGTAAATTACTAAAACTGACATTGCTGGGACATATGGTAGGTGTATGTGTGAATGTATAAGAAACTGCTAAATAGTTTTTGAAAGTGGTTGGATCATTTTGTATTCCCACTAGGAATGTGAGATGCTCTGTGTTCTTGTCAGCACTTAGTAGCATCAGCTTTTAAAATCTTATCCACTCTAACATGTGTATTGTGGTAATACACTATGGGTTGGTTTTTTTTGTTCTTTTTTGTTGTTGTCTTTTTTTTTTTTTTTCTTTTTAGGTCTGCACTCGTGGCATATGGAGTTTCCCAGGCTAGGGGTCGAACCGGAGCTACAGCTGCCAGCCACAGCCACAGCAACACTGGATCTGAGCCACATCTGTGACCTACACCACAGCTCATGGCAACGCTGGATCCTTAACCCACTGAGCAAGGCCAGGGATCGAACCTGCAACCTCATGGTTCCTAATCATATTTGTTTCCACTGTGCCACAGTGGGAACTCCCACACTGTAATGTAGTTTTAATTTTACATTTTCTGTTGACTAATGATGTTCTTTTAATGAGCTTATATAACATCCTCCAAAAGACATTTATTGGTGAAATGTGTGCTTAATATTTTGCCCACTTTAAAAAGTGGGTTATGTCCTTCAAATTGTGTTTTGAGAGTTTAAAAATATATATCTGGATACAAATCCCTTATCAAGTATATAATTTAAAAATACTTTCTCCCAGTCTGTGATATGCTTTCTTATTTTCTTAACAGAGTCTTGTGAAAACCAAAGTTTTAAACTTTACCATTTTTTTTCCTTTATAGATCACGCTTTTTGTATTAAAAGAATTCTTTGCTTAACCCAAAATTATATGGATTTTCCCCTATGTTTCCCCAAATAAATTTAAAAATTTAAGTTTCACATTTATGTTATAATCTGTTTTGAGTTAATTTTTTTCGTAAATTGTGGGAGATATGGATTGAGGTTCATTTTTTTTTTTTTTTGGCCTATGGATATTCAATAGTTCCAACACAATTTGTTGAAGATATTCTCCACTGAATTAATTTTGCAATTTTGTCAAAAGTCAGTTGACCATAATGTGCATGTTCATTTCTGGACTTTCTATTATGTTCCATTAATTTCTGTATCTTTTTTTTTTTTTTTGCCATTTCTAGGGCCACTCCCACGGCATATGGAGGCTCCAAGGCTAGGGGTCGAATCGGAGCTGTAGCTGCCAGCCTACCCCACAGCCACAGCAACATGGGATCCGAACCGCATCTGCAACCTATACCACAGCGCACAGGCAACGCCGGATCCTTAACCCACTGAGCAAGGCCAGGGATCGAACCCACAACCCACAACCTTAGTCAGATTTGTTAACCACTGAGCCATGATGGGAACTCCATCTGTATCTTTTCTTTCACCAACTTGATTACTATAGCCTTATAGTAAGTGTTAAAATCAGTTTAGTGTAAATTCTCCAACACTTTTTTATTTTTGAAATTGTTTTTTGGCTATTTTAGTTCCTTCACTTTTCCATAGAAATTTTAGTGTCAGTGTGTGAATTTCTACAACACATCCTGGTAAGACTGAATGGGATTGTATTAAGTTTATAAGTCAACTTGGGGAGAACTATACATGGCATATCTCCCCATTCATTTAGGTCCTCTTTGTTTTGTCATTTTCAGCATATAGATCTTGTGCATATTTTGTTTGCTTTACACTTAAGCACTTCATGCTTTTAGGTATGATTAAAAATAGTACTTTTTTTCAATTTCGGTTGTTCATTGCCAATATATAAAAAAATATATATAATTGATTTTTATATACTAATCGTGTATCCCATGCTCTTGCCAAACTCACCTATTCTAGCTTTTGTTTGGGGGGTAGACTCTGGGATTTTCTACATTGACAATCATGTTTTCTGTAAGTAGAGACAGTTTTATTTTTTTCCTTTTTGATCTGTATGCCTAGATTTTGTATACGATTTAAACTACTATTTCACTTAGAACATTTTTTCTTTCTTTCTTTCTTTCTTTTTTTTTCTTTTTTTTTCTTTTTGCCATTTCTTGGGCTGCTCCCGAGGCATATGGAAGTTCCCAGGCTAGGGGTCCAATTGGAGCTGTAGCTGCTGGCCTATGCCAGAGCCATAGCAACGCGGGATGTGAGCCATGTCTGCAACCTACACCAGGGTTCACGGCAACGCTGGATCCTTAACCCACCTAGTAAGGCCAGGGATCAAACCCGCAACGTCATGGTTCCTAGTCAGATTCTAACCACTGAGCCATGATGGGAACTCCTAGAACATTTTCTTCTTCTTTTTTTTTTTTTTCCCCCGGAGCTGTAGCCACCGGCCTACGCCAGAGCCACAGCAGTGCAGGATCCGAGCCGCATCTGCAACCTACACCACAGCTAACGGCAACGCCGGATCGTTAACCCACTGAGCAAGGGCAGGGACGGAAACCGCAATCTCATGGTTCCTAGTCAGATTCGTTAACCACTGCGCCACGACGGGAACACCCTAGAACATTTTCTTTTGAGAAAAATATTTTCACAAGATTAAGTCCTTGCCAAATTGGCTTTCTGAATCATTAAAAGGATTTGGATCCCAAAGGCCTGAGCCCAACCAGATAATGTACTTAGGTTGAGTCGTAGGTTCCTATCTGTTTTTCCTCAAATCCTTATTTCAGGACATGGGTCATCTTTCTGCATTGATTGACATACTCTATCATCAAACCAGAGAATGGGCATGAATGAGCTTTGGACTTAAAGAATCAAAGAGGTTCCCATTACCTCTATGATTTTTTTTAAACATTTTATATAATGATTTAAAAAATTTTTTTCATTATAGCTAGTTTACAGTGATCACTACAATTCTTAATTTGGGTAATTGCCAAGATCACCAGGTACTGAGGTCCCCTTAATGCTTATGAGAGATGAAACTTTTGGGGTTGGATTTATATGATGGACTTAATTCTAGTCTACATTTAGGGCCAACCTCTTCTTGAAGAGGACACATACCCTGAAGAACAGTCATGTGATGGTTGTCCATGTGTGGATCGAAACTCATGCCTCCTCCTTCCCCAACCCGACATGGGCCTGAGCTGTTTCTTTTGCTCTATGTAGACCGTCTATAGTTTTCACCCTTCAAAGCTGTGCTACCAGAAGATGATTTTATATAGGTTTGAGTTTTGCATAATAGCACCTTGTTATTTTCCTATTTTGAGTTGGTCTGTGAGGATGACGTGCAGGGTAATTCATGTAGTCAGGGGACCCCTGCCATTATTGTCAGTGGTAAGCAGCCTTGAAATAGCCCTTAGACTTAAGAGCCTTCACGCTGAGCAGAGACCACCTCCTCCATGGGCTCAGCTGGTACCCTCACTGCTACATTTGACACCCCGAGGTCCAGCTACCTTGCTGGAGTGTGTGTGAATCAGGAGCAGGGTCTCTATCTTACTCTTATATTCTCAAGGTCCAACTCAGGGCTTGGCTGCTCTTACTGACTGAATGAGGCCTATAAATATACCTAGAAGTCAGTTGGGCCCAGTGTGGAGGGCAAGTGATCTAGCATCAGGTTTGAGGCTGAGCACTGCTGCCTGTCCAAGTCACTTATTCTCTTAAAGCTGTGTTTTCCCATCTGTGAAATGTCGCTATAATCTACTTCATTTGTTATCATTGTGGAGTGCTTAGTTCATCATCTTCTACTCAGAGTAAATGGATGTTAGTAGAATTGTTATTTAATAGATACACTGTGTCATTTGATCCTAACTACCAGCAGATCCTCCCTCCCCAATTCAGTTGCTTCCCCTGGTTGAATAGGAGTTCAGAGGTATTGCTGCACAATTTGGCCATCCCCAGTGGCATCAATGTGGCCACCGGGGGAAGGGGTGTGCCACCGAATATTTAGGTGCTCATATTATCTAAGATGTCAAATGACCTATTTACAGTGGTAACTGCACAGAGTGATAGCCAGGCTACATGAGCTTCCATGCTAGTGTCAGCATCCAGGGTTTTATATTTAGCAGGATTTACAGGAAGTGCTAATATGAACAGGCTGGCCCAAGTCTGGAGGTCATGGAAGCAATCCAGAAAACAGAAAGATACTCTCTCCCCAAATTCTAAGGGATATGTTCCAACCTTCCAGGCAACAATTCACCCTGCAAGTTTCGATAGAGTATCTCTTCATTTATTCTTCCTGGTATCCTCAATCCTTTCTGAAGGACACCAGCATTGTTAGCTTGACATAAAAGTTGGGGTTTGGAGTATGCTCTCGTTAGCACTTGAATATGAATTTTATTTCTAAATTTTTAAACTCCCCAAATTACAGGAAAAGCTGTGATTCCCATAAATTCAGTCTCTAGTGTAAAAGTGTACATTCCTGATGCATGTATTTTGGTGTTCTTTTCTTTTTTTCTTTATTTTTTAAACTAAGAACTTGGGTGATGTTCTGAAAGCATTTGACGATGGCCTCATTTTGAAGATGGACATGTAAATTTTTTGCTGTCTAAATAATTTAATCCTTCAGTTAGAGAATAAGCTCTTGAGCAATATTATTTTGGGGCCACATATGTAAAATGTTTTTTTTTTTTTTTTTTTTTTTTACTGGGTGTTGTGAATATTCTTTTTGAAAAACAGATTCCCCATCAAAATAAGAACATGTCAATATGGCCACAGTTTTATAATGTGAAAGAACATCCCTACATGTATATGTATGTATGTTCTTGTGTTCATGCCTATGGGCAGTAAAACTAGTTTTTTCTAGGTGTGTGGGTATTTTGATTTCCTGTGTGTTTTCCTGTATTTCAAAATGTCTGTAATGATTAAATAGAAAAGCAATAATTACTGTATCTAAAAAGAGAAGCTCTTCTATTTTTTGAATTTTTATTTTATTTTTATGTTTTGCTTTTTAGGGCTACACCTGCAGCATATGGAGGTTCCCAGGCTAGGAGTTGAATCAGAGCTATGGCTGCCAGTCTATACCACAGCCACAGCAATGCAGGATTCAAGCCGCGTCTGTGACCTACACCACAGCTCATGGCAACGCTGGATTCTTAACCCACTGAGCAAGGCCAGGGATTGAACCTGCAACCTCATGGTTACTAGTCGAATTCGCTTCCGCTGCACCACAATAGGAACTCCAAAGAGAAGCTCTTTTAAAGAAGCTCTGGCCAGGAAAAAAATATGATTATATTATTTGGCCAGATACTTCCAGAATTAAGAAATTAAAGAGAGATTTTTAAGGCTGAATTTACCAGAAATGTAATAACCTCAAATGTAGTCTATACATTTACAGTTCTATTGACGGAGGGTGGAGAAAGAGTACATCATTAGCAACACTATGGATTTTTATGTTTTTCTTTGTAAATCAGATTGAAAAGGAAGAGCAAGCCCACCCCTCGGAAGAAGTGATGGAGGAGTTTCAGGTGAATGGACGGCCTCAGCTCTCAGTCTCTCTGCTTCTGGACCCACATGCCCTTGGACAGGTTATCTGGCTTTGAATATGATGCAGGGGCAGACACCTGCTGATGCAGCAACTGCCAATGCCCACAGTCTCCATGTCGTGGGGGCTGCTGGGCAGCCAGCCTGGAGGTGAGAGGGGGTACTTCTGTGTGTTATGCTCCAGGTGGGGGTGAGGGGGGGGGGTCCTCCTAGAAGCATCACTCAGTCTCCAGAGCTCTGTGCATGGCTCCTTTGGTCTCAGCTACAGTCCCTTCTCCCCCTAGTGCGCACTGTCCAGGATCTTTGGCTCAGGATGGCCCCAGTGTCAGTCCATGCATTGTCCTCCAACCTCTAGCCCCTTCTGCCACTGGCATCCTGTTGCCTAGTCAGACTTTTGACCTCAACCTCCTTCTTTGTAATTAATCCTCTACATGGGTTCCCCTCTCCCCCTGTGTCCTTTGATTTCCATTTCACCAATCAGTTCCCGGTACCAACTCACAGTCAGAGACACCACTGGCTTTGGGGAAAATTCAAGTTCTTTAATAAGCTATTAGGCTACCAAATGGTCTGGAGATGCAAGGAGATTCCCAGGGAGGGTAGGAGTTGTCTAAATTCACAGGTCAGATGCAGCCCATGTGCTGTGTCAGAAGCTGAGAGAAAAGTCATGAGAAAGGTGCTCCCTCCCACTCCCCAGGTCCCCATCTCCAACCTCATCCTGGAATCTATGAATGTTTCTTCCTGATCTGCCTAGGTGACAGCAAAACACTCAAGGCACTGCCTTTGAGCCTTGTCTAAACCATCTGGACAGTCTCAACTCCAGAACTAATTGCTTTGCAAAATGTGTTGACTCCGGGCAAGCAACCTGGGCTCATGCACAATGCCCTCCCCACTTTCCCTCTCCTGAGGGCTCCTGGAGACAAGTACGGCTCCCTGTAGGACAGAGCCACTGCCCTCCCACCCTCTCCACCTCAGGACGCAGGTGGGCACATTCACAGGACCAGAAGGGGTGCTCAGAGAGTTGCTGTTTTGGGGTTATAGCCCCTCAAATTCCTGGGAAGGGCTGAAGGCTAGTCCCCTGACCCCCACCCCATTGGCCCTGGCTAGGACCCTCTACATACTGTGCAGGAATCAGGAAAACTAGCAGACGAACTTGGCCTTGGGGAGAGGAGAATTAAGTGTGGGAAGAGGTGAGTTAGGGGAGGTAGGTAGTCTTAAGACTTCTCTCCCTGTGTCTGAGGCTGTTCCGAGGCATGTGGCAGTCTGACTCCAATTACAATGCAGTGAGATTGAAGGAGACTTCTTACCTCTTTCTTTCTGATTTTCTCCCACTATCTGTAGCCCTAGACTCTTGAAAAGGACTTTGACCTCAAGCATGGGCTCTCTATCAGGGCCATGGGAACTAACCCCCTCCTAACTCCACTGTGGTTGTACCACAGCCCCTACACACATACACATGCTGGGGGCGGGGCAGGGTTGTCCCCAGGTTAAATGGAGGACCCTTAGATCACTTTTCAGTCCTGTGAAATGTAGTCTGCACATGCATGTGTGAGAGTGCAATGTGTGTGTGTGTGTGTGTGTGTGTATGTGTGTGTGTGTTGAGAAACTTGGCTTTGGGAGAATACCGCTGGGCTCATTTTCTCTCCCAGGCGCAATTGCTGAAGAGCCCCTCCAAGTCCATGCCCCCCGAGGACCCTGGCCACTGAAGCTGATCATGAGAGAAGACTGAATTCCAACATGTTCCCTTCAGGGGCTGACCTTGATTTAGGGTTCCATTGTGTGCCCAGCAGTGGCGGTGCAGGAGCCCCTCCTGGGCTATTTTCCCTACTCAGCTCAGAGCTGAGGGAGAGGGTGGAGGGGATCCATCTTTCTTCAGGCTCCACTATGGTCCATTTCAGAAGCCATTCAAACTTGTTTTAAGCTGGCTGATTTTCTTATTGGCTTCAAAAGTTGGAATTGAAGGGTGAAGGATGCAGGCAACAGATCCTTCCCCCACTCCTCCTCCACCCCTCCGATCCTTCTACTCAGGAGGCCCCGGGGGGTGGGGGGAAGTGGAGCCAAACCCTAACCCAAAAGGTATTGAGGCTCACTGTTCTTCCAGACTTAGTCTACTTTACTTGTGACTCAGAAGCCCTTTCCCTACCCAGCAAGACCACACTCTCTTGCTTCCTTCTCTTTTCTCTTTTTGTACCTGTAAACAATATATTGTCGTATCTATTCAATGCTTGTGCCCACCTCAGGGCTCTGTTCTTGCTGTTCATTCTGCCTTGATGTTCTGGCCCAAGATCTTTGCTCTAATGCCTTAAGCTCCATTATCATCTCAGAGAGGCTTTCCTTGGAAATTCAGTGTGGTTTCCATAGTTACTTTCTATCCCATCACTCTAGCACTTATCACCCTCTGGAATTACCTTGTTCATTTATTTACTTATTTATTGCTTGGGTCCCCTCCTCTTCCTCATGTAAACTTCATGACTGCCAACACCTGTTTACTGCTACACTTTAAGTTCCCAGCACTAGTAAGAACTCAATAAATGCTTGTTGACCGCATGGATGTTTGCTTGTTATTTTAAAAATGAGGATAATTTTCCAAAAGTTTAGATACTTTTGAGAAGTCAAAGGTATCTATTTAGCAACAAGGAACTTTGTAGGGTGACCTTGCAGGGCATCCTCTGTGGGAATAAATGGGAGGTGAGGACAGGAATTCATGAAGGTAGTTGCAACTCCCTCAACTAAGCTGGATCATGAAGGGAAGCAGAGGATGGGGCAATAGCTGGAGTTTTCCATGAACTCAGCTGACACTTAGGCATGTCAGATGTTGCTGGGAAGGAGGCAGCAGAAGGTGTAAGAAGAAGGAGGAGGAGTTAACTGATGGAATCAGGAACTGAGGGCGATTTTGGGAGGAATCCAGGGCAAAGGTGAGGAGATCAGGCACAGAGCAGGGATCCCTTCTCACTGGAACAAAGGAAGGAGGGAAGGAGAGCATAGATTCTGGTGGGTTTGCAGGGTCAGTGGCAGGAGCTTGAAGCAATTCCTATTTGTGGCTTTGATTTTCTTTTGAAGAGGGAGGCAAAGTGGCCATTCATAAATGGGGGGTGGAGGGGGTGATGCTTGGGGTTGGAGATATGAGGACAGTGGAGAAGATTATAAAGAAATCAGTTTATCTAAGGTCTTTGAAATCTTCCTAGATAAACCTTTCTTCCAGATGAAAGTCATTAATTAATTAATTTACAGTGCAAGGTCTATTTTTCTCCTAAAACATTACCTACAATTTCACATTTAGATGTAAATCTAAGATCTAAAGCTGAGACCCATGCGATCTCAAGAGGGAAGGTATGAGTTGGAGGGAAAAAGGCAGAGTCTAGTCTCCTCAAGGAATACAGAATCACAAGGAAGCTTTCACTATGGGAAGCTGCAAAAATGCTGACAGATCACAGTGGGATGGGACTGTGCTGTGAGACAGTAATTTGCTTAGTGTCCACCTGGGCTGCTGTTCTAACACCAGAGAAATGTGAAAACTCAGGACTGGAGGGCTGCTTGCCTGACCCCATAGCACATGTCTCAGCTCTATTAATAGCATCACTAAAAGGTACTTACTATTTCTGCTTAAATAGAATGAAGTATTATTATTGACAAACATGATGTTGTTGATCCAAGAGTGGGGTGTACATTTGTAACTTGGAGAGATTTTTCATACTTACTCTTCTTATTGGTAACACAGGTACACACTTGCAAGAAGGCTGTTAAGGATAGTGATAGAACTTTCTTTTTATTGAATATCAACTATTTATGTTTATAAATGGGAAAAGTTGGTTATGATCTCCATGACCACTGAAACCATGATTTTGACTTTACGGCTATTATGTTATGACCTAGAAGTTGCCAAACTGAGCTTGGTGTAGCCCTGGTATAGAGAGGTCCCCTTAAATGATGAGAGGGAGGTGGAGCCAACAGGGGACCAGGCCATCTCCATGTCAGCTAATGCAGCCTTTAGGGTTTATGGTGACTTCTAATTTTTAGATAAAGGGCCCCATTGTGCTGAACAAGTTGGCAATCCCTACTTTCATGCCTGAGAGCAAATATTGATAGAATACATATGTTAGTAATTTTCTAAATGGTTTCTTGAATTGAAGAATATATTTAGAGTGTTTCTTTAACTGAAGAGTGCAGCAACAGAATGACAATGGAAGAGTGCCTCGCATCATAGGTCTGGGTTAGTCGACGGGTATTTCAGTGACTACTAAATCTGCTTAAGTAACAGTTCACCTACCACCAAGTTGAGTGTTTTGACTTTTGAACAAGGTCTATCCAAACTATGGATGAGCAGAAGAACATAGATGAGCAAATAGTCCTCATGATTATTCATACACTTTTCCTTTTAAGCAAACAGATGTAAAAGCATTATATTCAACGTGGATTTTGTTCAAACACATCTCTGTTGCACATGCAACATTAATTATATAAACTGTGTTAATAGTACATAAAATTGAGGAGAGTGGAGAAAACGAAAGACAACAGCTCAAGTTATTTATATATATAATATAGTTATTACATTATACATTATATATGTTTATATATTATATATTGTGTATGTATATATATATTAGCAAATCAAATATCTATCAGACTTGGGTCATTTGGTTCAAAAACATCTCTTAACAATGAAACTAAGTTCTAAAATAGAACTTAATCTAATTACTAAAGTAACAGTCACATTGGATTTTGGAGCAGTTGAACCATCCTAAAGGTCATAGCTTGAGGTTGGAAGCCTTGGGGAGCCAGCAGTGATATCTGGAGAAGCTCCTCTCTGGAACCCAAAGGCTATATGTATTTTGTAGAGACAGAAAGATGGACAATCTCATGTAATTAGGGTCAAGAAAGAAGATGGTTTCTTGGGAATGTCTGGGTCCATGTTTGAGAAGGTGGCTGATGGCAGTTGAAGAATTTTATGTGTTGAGTTAATGACAGATGTTCCTGATAAAGATAGGAAGTTAATGACTTTAGCATTAGCCAAGGCAGCCCTCCCTGAAGAAAGTAAGAGCTCCTGGGGCCATTACTTTGTTAATGAAGCCACATCAGGGCCAATATAAGAGGCAGATGTTTTATCACATACTGAAAATATTCCCTTGGCCCAGGTGGTGGTCCTTGCGCAGCCCCATGCTGACCTCTAGGCAAATCTATTTGATTAATGATGAAGTGGAGATATCCCTATGGTGTCTACCATCAATGAGGGTGGGGCAGTCTGTCATTCAGAGGGTGTGGGATTCAATAGACATTTTGGCAATTTTTTATAGTTAAGTCATGTTTGCATGCAGAACAGAGGTAGTTTTTCCTGACCTGTCATAGGTCCCTCCACCCAGGTGGCAGCCCAGGCACAAGGAATTCACTTGTAGGCATGCCTCTTCCATAGCAAGGAAGGGGGGATGGGCACAGTGAAGCAGAGTACCCTCGTCTTCATGAGGAATGTGCCAAGGCAGCCAGCTTGGCTCCCAGGGCCTCTCTGTGATGGGAGTTAACTTAGTGATCTTGCTGGATTTGGCTTATTTCTGAGCTCTCTGAAGTACACTCATCTTTGGGTTTGCCATCTGCAATTTCTGTCTCCGGAAGGGAACATCTCTCTTCTCTCCAGGAAGAAACCTTGATGCATCAAAAAGAAAAAGCTTGGTGTCTTGGGCATTTTTTTCCCCTGCATATGGTGAGCCAACAGATTTTACATAATCTATTTTCCCTATAATTCATCCTCCATTTCTTGAATTCTCTGTGAACATTCCCTTCTGCAGCTGACAGCTTCTGTTCTTTCTCTTCTGGTTTATAAACTTTCTGAGTCAGACCCTTTAACAGAATCTTAGTTTTTTGCTGATGGAGATCATTAAGGATCTTTACTGCCAGCTGCAAGATTTTGCATTTATTTTCAACTAGAGCTTTTGCTGCAAGCAGTGAAAAAAAAGGGGGAATCATTTTCCAACTTTTTTCTTCCAGCTGATGCCTTGCTGACACCTCATTATTTGGCTTGGAATGTAAATAGTTTCTGTTTTCTTCAACTCTTGTTAATGTGGATTTTGGTACCCAACTTTTCTGACTTTTCATCTTCATACTGTGGTAATCTTCCAACCTAATCTTTACTTTTAAAATGATCCTGCTCATTTCCTTCCCTGTGATTTTTCTCCTCTGATGCAAAGATCATGATTAAGTTGTTTCAGCTGCAGAGCATATTTATGGAGAACTTCAACTCCATTATTTTTCTATGTCACAGTTCTTCCTGAGACTTGAGATCTTATCTGGTTTGCTCACTGATCCCAGTGGGCAGGGCTGGGAGGGCAGAAGGGGACCATAGCCTTCTCTATACTCTGCCCCCCCCTCCAACTCTCACCTCTTACTCTTGTCCTAGCTCCTGTCTTCCTCCTATCTCTTTCCCTCACTCGTCTGTTTTCCTACAGCTTAAATTCACAGAAGATCTTGGTATTTAGATCTCTAGCAGAGCTGCTAACACTTTATGCACTTTTATTGCTCTGGGTTTCACACTGTCTTCACTATCTTCTCCAGATCTTGTTCCCAGCTGCCAACTCAGATTATGCCCAAACCAGAATCACTTTGATTCATACAGGTCTCCACTGTCATGTGACCAAGAATGACCCTAAGAGGGGTGCTGACCAACATCCAGGTGCATTCTGGCTCCGGGTCTCTCCAATCCCAATTTTTTTCACTTCCCCAAATGGCCTGGTGCAGATCTGCTGTGCAGATCTGCTCTCTGGACTGTGCATGGCTATATAATTGTAGAATCTACTTCATTAACTTGCTTTCACCTACAGTTTTAATTTGCTACTACTTGCATTACCTTAAGTCTCCAAAAGTGCTCAAATACTAGTTCTTAGGTGATACCTTCCCTTTTCTTCTAGTGTATGTGAGCTCTTGAGATCCTAATAGGAGAATCTCTGGAGTCCAAAGGAAGAGACTTAGGAGCATTTAGCACCAGACATGTGATTGTGTGGGTGGGTGGGGGGTTCTTCCCTTTATGTGGCTTCTTTCCTTCTGCTGCATCATGTGCTCTGGGAGAGGTTGTTCCTTCTTCCATCCCCTGATTCCCTGTCTTCCTTGTGAGCAAAATCATATGCAGATGAGAGGTACAGGGCTCCTGGCAGGGGTAAACCCTGCGGTACTCCTTGCCCAAACAGAATAAGGTTTGGTTGGCATGACATTCCAATTTTTTCTCTCTTTCAACTTGTGAAACTCAAGTGGCTGTGAACATGAAAATGCTTTAGTGTACATATATCACCCAACAAGACTTCATAAATCTACTTCTTAAGGCAGCTCTGTTTTCTGAACACTTCTAACCCCTCCCAGGATATAACTGAATTAAAACAATGTTATATAGTGGCTTTCTCATACAAGGAATGCATTATGCCAATGAACTTGTTTAACCCAGGGTAAAAATCAGGCGTGTGTGTGTGTGTGTGTGTGTGTGTATGCACACACAGGTGTGTTTTCTTTCTTAATAGATAAATCATTTGGTCTCAAAATCTGAGCCCCCATTTAAAATTTTTAGGAGATTACCTTTGCTCTCCACCAATTATTTTTTTAGGAGCATTCCTTCCCCATGGAACCCTGGCGCACTAAACACTTTTATAGTGATATCTAAAAGATCAAAACAAAAGAGTCTGTCCTCAAGTTCATGGACAAGTCTGCTCATCACTAGAGTCACTGGCTAAGAAAGTCAATATTTTCTGAATGAATAAATAATCAAGTTATATTAAAGAAAAATTATTTAGAGATATACTGAGTATTATGTAATTAAAGACTCAGAAATGAAAATCCCAGCCATCAGGCAGAGAGCCCAAACAAGAGCATAAGATGCTCAAGGTCACACAACTACTCCAGAGGCTAGCTGAGCACACCTAAGAGGATGCAACCATCTCCTCCGTCCATATGGGGCTGGATGCCTAGACACACAGCTGTATTTAGTGTAGCCTAAACTAAATGTTGGCGAGTGCTCCCTTTATTGCAGGTGGGAGGGTGTGGGCATGGGTCTGGGCCAAGGGCATGGGATCAGGGCAGCTCTCACACTCTCAGCAGAAGTGGAAGTGTCCATGGCAGCTATCACTTTACCATTGTTAGGAGAGCTGGTTCTGAATGAGGGATATGAAAATCCCTGTGGTCAGACCCCTGTTTGAGTGTTACTGGTTATGGGAACTTGAATAAAATGAAGCTCTTTAGGCTTCATTTTTATAGGTGAGGACAATTAAATAGATAATGAGCATAGGGCTGGCACATAGAAAGCACTCAGTAAAATGGAAATATGATGCTCATTCTCATATGCATAGTTCTCGTCACCATTTGTATTTACCTCTTGCACTTATTTGTATACTTTCCATTTGTTTCCACCACTAGAATGCAAGATTAAGGACCATGGTTTCACATCCCTGTGTTGTCTCTTGTCCCCCTTGATTATTTGATCTGGACAAATGTCATTTTCTAGGGTTTATGGGAACAGCTTTGAAAACATGGTCTTGAATCCCCTTCTGACCCCTTTTTAAACATCCATATCCACCATGCTATTGACTTCACAGAGTATGGATTTGGTATACTTGCCACTCTGCTACGATGAACAGTCTTTACCTAGAGATGTGCCATCTTTGCAATTCCTTTTTGAAAGATGATAATAATAGAGTTCCCTCAGTGGTTAATGAACCCAATTAGCAACCATGAGGACGTGGGTTCAATCCCTGGCCTCTCTAAGTGGGTTAAGGATCCGGCATTGCTGTGAGCTGTGGTGTAGGTCGCAGACGCGGCTCAGATTCCTCATTGCTGTGGCTGTGCTGTAAGCTGGCAGCTACAGCTCTGATTGGACCCCTAGCCTGGGAACCGCTATGTGATGCAGGTGCAGCCCTAAAAAGACAAAAGACAAAAAAAAAATAAAAAGAAAGAAAAAAGATAATAATAATGATGAAAAGCATCATCATGAAAAATAAGTATACCATTTCTTAAGATGCATGCAGTAACAGCTTTTACCCAAAAGGTTCTATCTGCTGTAAGACTCTTCCTCCTAAAAACTTTCAGGTTGCTCTCATCCTCCAGCTCATTTACTCAGGGGTTACATCTGTGACTTAGACAAAAATGTGATTATTTTACATGCCCTACCCTAGTCAGTAATAAAGCATTTCATTTGAGGGGCTGCGGCCAGAGACGCTATGGCAGAGTAAGACTAATGTGAGCTATTGTCATCTGCTCAGAGCAAAAGATGAAGGTAGAGTCCTTCCTCTGTTGCAGGCCCTCTGCTTTCATTAGTCAGAGTAGATGATATGATGTCAGATACCCACATGGATCTTTTGCCGCTATTCCACAGAGTAACTCTTATGACCAAGGTGCTTGATTTTACTTAAACCAACCAAGAGCTGGCTTTCAGAAAATAATGATCTATTAAATGTAACTCTTTGATTTTTCAAATGATTTTTCCTCTGCTCTGAGAAATATTTATATGAGTATTCCTATTTAGGCTTTATATTTATAAAGTAAGATTTGTATTTATAAATTAATATTTATAAAGTAAGATTTCATTTGAATATGGTAACCTCTCAGTATATTATTTTTTTTATTTTTTTGTCTTTTTTTGCCATTTCTTGGGCCGCTCCCATGGCATATGGAAGTTCCCAGGCTAGGGGTCGAATTGGAGCTGTAGCTGCTGGCCTACAGCACAGCCACAGCAATGTGGGATCCAAGCCGCGTCTGCAACCTACACCACAGCTCACGGCAATGCTGGATCCTTAACCCACTGAGCAAGGCCAGGGATCAAACCCACAACCTCATGGTTCCTAGTTGGATTCATTAACCACTGAGCCACGATGGGAACTCCCAACTTCTCAGTATATTATACATGTGAATTTTTAAAAAAATTATCTGACCACTTTTTAGCCATCTAGAACTCCAGGAACGTGGTGATCAAATAGAGTACTGAACACAGTACTGCTTATTGACAGTATAAGCCAGTCTGCTTACTGACATAGAACAAGGCCTGGAGCCATACTGGGCTGAGAAAAGGATATGCTGGTCCCATCCTTTGGACCTAGAACCATGCATGCCCTATGGCTGAGCTAACTGAACAAAGCTCCCCAAGGTGGGGCGAGCTTGAGGAATATGAACGATCTGGTTAACCAAAGCATGTTCCCTTGCCAAGTGGTGTATATAATCCTGGGGTAGAACCAAAGGGTTCTGGACAAGGGAAGGGACCCATCATGTGACCAGAAGGCATGAAGTTCTAGGATGTGCCCAGCTTCAGACACCTACCCAGCCCTTCAGTCATGGAGCTGTATCTGTTTCTGAAGAAGGTGGTAAAGGTCAGTTGAGGATGCAAGACACAACCACTGGGAGAATAATATAGAGTTCTAGCTTGATGGTCCCCCCCCCCCACAGCATTTTGAAGATAGTGTCCTGTCGTTTTCAGACTTCTATAATTGCCAATGGGAAATATGTTGTCAGTCTGCTTGTTCTTCCATTGTAAGTAAATTGTATTTTCCCTTTGGTTACTTTTAAAGTTTTTCTCTTTGTCTTCGGTGTTCTGAAGTTTCACTATGATGCCACTAAGTATGGATTTATTTTTATTTATTTTGCTCAGGACTCAAATTTCTTCAATCTGAAGATATGCATCTTTCTTCAAGGATGTGCAAAAAAAGATATTGTACAACCATCATAATGGCAAAAATTAAAACTTATCAAGTGTTGGCAAGGATATGGGAAAAATTCTCATATGCTACCAATGAGAATTTATAAATGATTACAACATTTCTGGGGTGCCGTCTGGGGGTACTAGCAAAACAGGATAACCTAAGATCAAGCAATTATAATTTTAGGCACCAATCCTGAGAAAACTTGCATTCATAGAAAAAGGAGATACATGCACATCTGTTCAGTGAAGCATTGTTTGCCATTGGGAAAAAAAGAGAAAGAAATTAATCAAAATGTTCAATAGGAGGATATATGAATCTATAACGTAATTTTCAAAAATAAAATCCTGAACAGCAGTTAAAACAAATGAATCAGATATACTCACACCAGGTAGGCAAATTTGGAAGACAAAATGAGAAATATAATAAAGTAAAAAGTAGATGATAAATGCAACACAATTCTCTATGGATAAGTTTTAACCACCCACAATACTATAATTGCCCAATATGTAGAAACCATGAGATTTCACATTTTCTACAATGCACTAAAATAAAAAAAAAGGAAACAGGATAAAAGGCAATCCAAAAAATATTTATCCTCTTGGAAATCAAAAAGAAGATCTAAAATAATTCCTGGCTTGAAGAAATAACAGAAATTAAAAGCTACATAGAAATGGTCAACAGTATTAGCCAGACACAGATGTGTTCGTGGAGCTAAGGGAGACTAATGATCAGTCCGGGGTCTCTCCAAGGTTACAAGTCTTAGAAAGCAAAGATACTTGTTCTGAGTCCATTTTTTTTCTGGGTTTTCCTGTGGCTTCTGCTGGTTTCTGACATGGGGAAAATGGGGGAAGAGTTAGAATGTACCCCTCTCTCCGTCTCTCCCAACCTTCCTTTAGTAACAAGTAGGAAAGCACAATAGAAGATAAAAGAACGTAGTAGAATGTAGAGGGATGTAACATGGGCAATGATAGGTGGACAGAAGTTCAGAGCAAAGGAGAAGGCATGGGGGCAGTGTCGTCTGAGGGCTGGGGTCGAAATGCACAGGCAGACACCTGATGCACCAACAAGGTGATGGATTTCTGTCCTTGAGTGAGGGCAGCCAGACCCAGCCAAGCTCAAAGGGAAAGTGAGGATACAAGAGCAACACCAGAGGAAGTCCTGCTCAAGGTGTGGGGCTGGGGTGAGAGGGAGTGCCAGGAGAAGTGGGGAAGCATGCTCGATTCAGCTGAGCTTTAGCTCAGAAAACCATGCTTCTGGAAAGAGGAAGCTGGCCAAGTACTGTTCCAAGGCAGTGGGAGGGCGAAGCCAGAGCATCCTGCTTCTTCACGTGGGGAGGCCAGTTCTCTGTGGAAGTGGCAATACAAAGGCAGGGGAATTGAACTACTCAGAGCCTTCAGGTAGAAATATTTCCTGCCCAAATTCAGGTGCTAAACAAACAACAAAATGAGAACCTCTACTATGAAGAGTTTCCAACCATGAGATATCTGAGGACATTACATTCCTGGGAATAAAGCCAGGGGTGCCATGACAGACAACTAGAAAGAACAACTTAGTGGGCCAGCCCCACTCCAGTAAGACCCAAGGAGGAAACTTCATATTCCTTTAGCCTGTTTTAGCTTTTGGCAAAGCCAGACCCCATGCTCCAAGCTTGCTGGGTTCTATCCTCCATATCATCCAGAAGATACACCGTTACTGCAGAAGGTGACACTGAGGAAAGAGCGTGGTGTGTATTTATTCATGTAAAAAAAAACCCTGGGTATAAGCACAGCAATGTTAATAACTAGAAATTACTGAATTTTCTATGTTGTCTGTTGTGGAAATAAAGCCCTCTGGGGATGGATCAAAAATATCTGGAAATTACTTGAAACTGGTGAATAACTAAATGGAATGATAACTAAAATGTACTGTAATCCAATTGTATTTTTTGTCCTTTAAGGGTTGTTTCCAGGGAGCACTATGCAGTGAATGTTAACAAAAATGACGTAAAACTCCAAAAGCTACTCTATGTAAATTTCTAGAGTGGGAATTCTCATGATGTTTGGCATATTACTCTGATAATTGTATATGTCAATTGGTTTTATGTTCTGACATTTTGACCGGTTTGGGGAAAAATGAGGTGTATACCCAGAGTTTTCCTGGCAAATGCTTAAAAACTGGCTCTCTGGGTGGAAAATCCTGATTGATGGTGTTTGCCAATTTCCATGGTGTAAATAGTACTTCCACTCTGGCTGACTGCAAGCTATGAATGTGCTATCATTGAGTGCAGAACTGGGAAAGGATGTGCAATGTGGACACTTGTGAGTCCATACAAGCCACTGTATATACCCAGGAGCCTGTGTGAAACTACAGTTTTTTACTAAAAATGTTGCCCCATAAATATACAAAGGTACCAGCGGAAGAAAAAATATAAAGGGAAAATAAATTCAAATTGGAAGCTCAAATGGAGAAGAGTAACAGGATTTTTTCAACTTTGTCTATATGCTACATTTTATTATTATATGTTTAAAAGAAAACAAAGTATCTATGTGTCATCTCCAGTGTTCTGAACTCTTGGTTTCTTTGGTGTTCCCTGAGATGGAGGCTAGGGTTTCTTTCCTTTCAGATATTGGTGCTAAGATGATGCTGTCCAAAGAATTGATGGGACCTGCTCACTGTGAAGCCACTTTCAGGATGGCTGAGCTGAGGGTGGTAACAGAAGAAAAGATGAGGAGCCTTCTGAATCTGGGGAGGCAACACTTATATTTATATGTGTGGTTTGGTATGATAATATATTGCTTTAAAAGTTAATGCTAATGGAAACAAGAAAAAAGCAGTTGTTCAAAAATTGAAAAAAATGGATTAATAAACTCTTCTATTAGAGCAAGGCAAGAGGAACTTATTAAAACTGAGGTGAATTAGAAATATCAATAAGAATCCACGGGCATGTTTTTAAAGGAGGTTTATTTGTTCCATCCCTACAGTGATTTATGCCGTTGGATATTTTTGCTGCCATCTGCCTAGTTCCAGTTGGAATGTGGAACAAGCTTATTTGTAGAATTAGTGCTTATGGTTTCTAAAACTATTCTCCACTTCAAGGAACAAATGTCCTTGGAAGATAGTTGATTCCATATTTCTGGGCAGGGGAGAAAAAAACAGGATTCATTTGTAAATTCTAGACATTGAAAGAAAGCAAGGTGGCATTAGGGTATCAGAGAGTCATAAATCCATAATGATGCAAAAGAGAAGATAAAACAGAATTGCCTGAAAAACAGCCTCTGAAATTGTTTACTGAAAAGGCAGTATTATTGATGAATAAAAATCATATGAGTTCTACTCCTAAGTTTTCATAAGCAACAGGGTGCAGATGAAGGATGCTGTCTTTTCCTATAAGGAGATGAACCTGTAGCAGGACAGTCACTGGACAATATCAAAGTTCCAAAGATCTCTGTGAAATGTGACTTATTTAATAGAAGAGGATGCAAGTGGATTGGAGGGAACTGGGATTTTGGGTGAGTTAGGGGTGACCTTTAGGAATTATTTCTCTTATCTTTCCAGCAATGAATTACAATCTTCCCTAAGTATTACCAGCAGTGGTTGCATAGCAGATAGAGGCATCCTCTGAAAACTAAGTTTTTGTTTTGTTTTGTTTTTTTTGGGCTGCACACGAGGCATGTGGAAGCTACCAGGCCAGGGATCGAACCTGTGCCACAGCAGTGACAATACCAGAACCTTAACCCTCTGCACCACCAGAGAATACCGAAAACTAAGTTTTATCAACTAGCCAGCACACATGCACTATTTATTGCAGGTTATGGTGTGTTGTTTATGGTTATTCATCCAGTAATGATTCATTAGATGCGCAAGGGCTCTATATCCTATTTCTATATTATTTTTATTAGCACATGGCTGTGCACCTCAGATGGCAAATCAGAAGCAGCTTTTCTACCCCCAGTAGACCTCACCATGCCTTACCACAAGAAGAAAAAAATCATGTAGATGTCTGAAAATGTTAAGTGGGCCTTACCAAACAGGAAGCTGAGAGGGCAGTATTAGACAAAAGGCATGTTAGTGAAGTATCAAAGTGAGTTAAAAAGTAGAAGCAAAAAAGATAAAGGGAAAATTGTTCCATAAAAATGGAAATTTTAACTGAACTTCTTATTCTAAGGAGATTTTAAAACTAAGAAAGTATAGAAAATAAGTGAAAAATAGAGAGTAGAATGATAAGGGGTAAGCTTGGTCATAAGTAGTTGAGGAAAAAACATGCTCACACTAAACACCAAAAGTACAAAAATCAAGTGGAAAAACAGGTCAGTATAAGGCCATTTGTTTTGTGATAAAACCAGTGAAGAAAAGGACACTTAGGATTTGGTGTTTGTGACAACATCTGGCTCTTTGCAAAATCCTTATCTTAGACACAAGATTTACACGAAATCAGAAGGAAACCAACTACCAACAGGTTTATCATCAACAAAGGAGAGCATGGTGTCAACCACAAAAAGAGGAGGTCAAACCCTTCCCCTAAAGGAGGTGTGGGGGGGCTGTTTTGGACAAGATGTCAGCACCCTGTAGAACTGCCCGGTGAGCAGCGTGAAGGGGTATTGTATGGAAATGGAGTGGGGTTAAACCGAAGAAGGAAGAAAGGAGAGGAGGGCTTTTGGTTTTGTTTAAATATGTAAGTCCAAGGATGGGTGTTGGTGAGACTCTGAGCACCGTCCACAGTCAGACTGTGTCAATCATGTGGGACTGGCAGATTTGCCTTCCTTAGTTTCCTCTTCTCTCCCATGGGTGTCACTGTGAGAACCCACCCAGGAGCTTGTGAATCAAATTGGATTCATCGTGATGGAGAAAGTCTAATGCTCTAAACAAACTGCCCTCGTTGCTAACATCCCTGCAGGAAAGATGAGCCCTCTGGAGAGAGGGTGAAAAAGGAAGCTGTGAACACGTGAGCATCAACCTTGTCCTGGCTCTTTAAATCACTTAACACAATTTGTGGCCATTGGGGTGATACTACTCTGGACCCCGCTGGACACCTCTTGCTTGGATATATGTAAAAATACAGAAGGCTCTATCTCCAGACCTTCGGTAAGGAGAAGCAACAGGGGCCTTGTCAGCTTGGAGAGAAGGGAAGGCAGACTTTACTGAGAATTTCTGAGGAAGCCTGGTGTGTCAACCCCTCCATAACCACTCAGAAAATTAGGGGTATTTTGTTGGGGATTGGAAGTTGTTTGGGAGTATTAATATTTGTTGTCCCATTTCGAAAGTCACAAGCTGGTGAGTCCATAGTCAAAATAATATTCCACATACAAATTCTCTCAAATTTACCCCTTACTCTCCCTACTCCCCTTGCTTTGCCTCCTTACTCAGACTGGATGGATTTTTATCCTGTAGTTTTGGGATGCTGTCCTGCTTCCATCTGAACTCTGTGTGGCCCAATCCAGATTTCCCTCCAGGTACTGGGCTTCTTTTTTTTTCCTCTTCTCTTTCTCTCTTTCTCTCTTTCTCTCTCTCTCTCTCTCTCTCTCTCTTTTTTTTTTTTTTTTTTGCTTTTTAGGGCTGCATCTGTGACATATGGAAGTTTCCAGGCTACGGGTCTAATTGGAGCTGCATCTGCCAGCCTTCACCACAGCCACAGCAACACCAGACCTGAGCTACATCTGCAAATTACACCTCAGCTCACGGCAACACCCTATATTTAACCCACTGAGCAAGGCCAGGGATCGAACCTCTCCTCATGGATACTAGTCGGGTTTGTTACCACTGAGCCACAACAAGAAGTCCAGTGGCTTCTTTTTGATACTGAGAATCTGGGCCCTCTCCTGCTTCTGGCTTTGCTCCTTTACCTGAATTCTGTTACCTATGGGCCTCCGTGCTCCCTCTTGAGATACAAACACACCATACTGATCGTCTCTCTCTGTTCTCTTACATACCAAGAGCATTTGCTCCAATTAATTCTTCACTAACATTATTTTTACCCAGAATGGATCCCGTAGTTTCTCATAAGAGCCAGTAACATTTTGGAGTCAGCAGTGTCCTCATAGGGGAGATGGCATCTGAGTCTGTAGAACAATGAAAGTCGTAAAACGACTCCTTTACTCCAGATTCGTTGGACAAGTACAGACATGAGAGTTTATCTAGTGCCACACATCTAACTTACAGGTGAAAAAACGAGTCCCAGAGAGGACGAATGATTCACCCTATACTTCTCAGAGAAGCTGTGCTAAAAGTCACACACCCAGATTCAGTGTTCAAAAAAAAAAAAACACTCCATCAAGAGCAATTTAGTGACATCATTCTAGAGGCTGTGAGGACAGATTCGAGCAGGGAGAGATTGGCAGGAAAAACATATAGGAGGCTGTTTAAAAGTCGAGGAAATAGTTGATGAAGGAATGGACTCTAATGTCAAAAAAGGAGACTCAGAGTAATTTGCCTCACCAGCCCCATCTGCTCATCCCTATACTTCCCAGGGACCAGACATTCCTAGCTGAGGTAACACTGTATATGGTTGTACAGAGGTAGGAAAGCCTCCAAATGATGCAGCATGAATGGAGATTAGGAAGCCTTATAGAGGCAGAGCGGCAGATAAGTCCACCTCCATGGAATGAGGATTTCCTTGCAAAGCCTGGAAACGTTCACTGTACCTAAGAACTCAGCATGTGGCAAAATTCCAGAAGAGGATCCAACACAGAGTGGAAATATTGAAAGCCCAGTAATAAAAGGAGTACAAACACATTCACTCATAGCTTCCAATGGACAGCACGATGGAAGCCATGAGGAGACCCTGGAGCAAGGTGTCCCAAACCACAGCTGAGAGCAGCACTGCTCACACAGAGTGAGTGGGAGACAGGAGCTCAGGGAGCAGCCCCTAGAATGCCAAGCTATGCCCACTAGACTGAGCACACACAGAGCCTTAATGGTAACTTACAGCATCAGAGCCAACTCACCCCACACTAGACAGTATTAGCTATTTAATTATAACCAACAGTGCTTCTGGGTGTGGTTTTGGAATAAACTGAACTGTCCCCATGCCCAGCCCAGCCACCTACCCATCAGCACAGACCATATTAACACCATCCCCTACCCCCGCCTCCACTGACATGTATTAAAGATTTATTGAGCTGTGTCCTCTCAGGTATTTCACAATACCCTGTTAACTTCTTTATGCATAACACAGCAATTTGAGTAGCATTTTATTTATTTATATTTTTAATTAATTAGTTAATTAATTAATTATTCTTTTTAGGGCTGTACCTGTGGCATATGGAAGTTCCCAGGCTATGGGTCGAATTGGAGCTGTAGGTGCCAGCCTATGCCACAGCCACAGCAACAGCAACACCAGATTCAAGCCGCATTTGTGACCTACACCAGAGCTCATGGCAATGCCGGATCCCCGACCCACTGAGCGAGGCCAGGGATGGAACCCGCATCCTCATGGATACTAGCTGGATTCGTTTCTGCTGTGCCACAATGGAAACTCCTGAGATAGTATTTTAAATGAGAAAAAAGTAAAGTTCTGAGACCCACTCCAAAGTCACATAGCTGATATTTAGAGGACCTGAGGTTCTGACACCCAGGCAAGCCCTCTTTTCCTGGGAAATCTCATGAACTGACACTCTCTGGTGTCCCCCTGGGAGGACTTAGCCGTGTCTTCCCTCAGGATGGGTGATTCTGCTGTTGATTCCCCACCCCCTGTAAGTCCTACATGCTGTCTGGCCGGTAGTGGCCACTGGTGGTGAGCGGTGGAATGACCCAGCTACTCCACACTTCAGATCCAGATGGCGCAAGACCCAAAGCCACAGCCCACAGCTTCAAATGGGAGTCTCTGCATTGAGCGAAATCTGGTACTGAACCATTTCTGGCCAGGCTCCTGGTTTGCACTGGATCCTGATTCCCCAAGGTATGTGCCACCCTCCTCAATCATCTTCATAAAAAATAGCCATCATTGGGAGTTCCCGTCATGGCGCAGTAGTTGATGAATCCGACTAGGAACCATGAGGTTGCGGGTTCGATCCCTGGCCTTGCTCAGTGGGTTAAGGATCCAGCATTGCTGTGAGCTGTGGTGTGGGTCACAGACGCGGCTTGGATCCCGTGTTGCTGTGGCTCTGGCATAGGCCCGTGGCAACAGCTCCGATTAGACCCCTAGCCTGGGAACCTCCATATGCCGTGGGAGCGGCTCAAGAAATGGCAAAAAAAAAAAAAAAAGACACACACAAAAAAACCCAAAAAACAAAAAACAAAAAAACCTAGCCATCATTTACTGAATGCTTTTAGGTGCCAGGCAGTGAACTAAGCCCCAAAGATAGATCTAATTTTCACAATGACACTCTGAAATACCTAGCTTTGTAATCCAAGTTTTGTAGAAGAAATAAATCAGCCCAGAAACAATAAGTTGTCCAAGATTCCATACTTAGGCAGGAATGAGGCTGGGTTTTGAACCCAGTAGCCTAGATCCTGGCTTTCTTGACCTGCCATCTCTAGGAGTTCTTGGTTTTGTCAAATTGGCTGACTCCAGAAACTGACCACAGGTCTTCTTCCTAGTTTTGACTCAGTGACTCACAGACACCGTGGCCTCCTCAACTTTCAGTTATGACCCTGTTTTCTGAACTGGTGATGCCCTTCAACTGGACACCTCCTGCCCCAGAAATTTCCTGAGGCTCATTAGCAACACTGCCTAAGTGTTCTGGTCTTACCTCTTTAGAAGATCTGCTAACCCCTTGTTCTAGCTGAGACCCACTCCAATGTTGAAAAGGAGGGCTAACGCCATTCTCAAACTAGGCATACCCTAAACTGCTGTTTGCTGTGTGAATATCTGTCTAGGCTATTTCCCATCTGTCAAAAAACCTACCGAAATCCAATACAAAATATGGGTTTATAGTGTTTTGTGTCAATCACATGTGTTATTTATGCTATACTAGGCTGAAGTAACAACTACTGATTAATGAGTCAAAGACAATCCACAATTTGTGCCTAGGCTCAGGTGACAGTCTTGAGCAGGTTTGTGGACACCTCTTCCCCAGGTAGGCATTTAAGGACCTAGGATGAAAGAAGCTCTGCCATCCTCAGAACAGGGCTTTCAAGGTCACTACTGTCACGTCCTTCCCAATCAAGTGGAAGAAGGGAAGAGTGTGGAAGATGCAAAGGAAGGTTTTCATGGATCACTGCCACAAGCAGCACGTGTAACTTCTGTTCACATCCTATTGGCTGAAGTGCAAATTGCAAAGGAAGCTGGGGAATGCAATCTGGTTGTGTGACCAAGAAGAAGAAAACCAGATTTCAGTGAACAATAAATTGTTCCTGCCACTCTCTACTTCTGATAAATAGTATTTGAACTTTCTTCTTCAGTTTGCTCTTCTGCATTCTCCTGAATTTAGTTCTTACATATTTATAGCTTTCTAACTTTATTGAGTATGTTTTTTCTTTAAGTCTTCTAGCGAGGTAGCATAAAAGAGATTTAAGAAATGGACATAGTGAAAAATGATTTCTGTGTCTTTTATACATAGATAAGAAAGAAAAGGGGACGATGGAGTGGATTTACAATGAGATCCTGCTGGGTAGCATTGAGAAAAATGTCTAGATACTTATATCGCAACAGAACAAAGGGAGGAAAAAAAATGTATACATGTAAGTGTACCTTGGTCCTCATGCTGTACAGTGGAAAAAAATAAATAAAATTAAATTAAAAAAAAAGAAAAGGGGACGATAGCAAATTTTTGGTTTTGTTTTCAGTTTTGCGAAAAGGCCTACATTTGGGTAACATTTACCAAGATTTTACAGATCATGGGTTGTACCCTGGACATCATTTCCTTCTACATAGATAATCCTATAATTGTAATATGGGTAATCTGATTCCCTTCTTGTGGTTATGCATGTCATGGATGTAGGAGACTGAGAAATGTCAGTCCATCCATGCTAACATGGAATTCCAGTTATGATTTTTTCATGAAGACAGAGCAAATAGAAGTCATTGTATTTATAAACATTTTTATCAACGGAACATTAAATGTAGTGTTTTTGTCTTTTATCCTTAAGCATTATTCATCACATCATAATATATTCTATTCTGCCTTCCAGACTTGAATAAAGATTTCTTGATTTGAATTTCACTAAAAAAGTGTCACATTAATTATTGGGAATTCATATAATGGAACAATATGTAATACTTAGAAAATGAATGAAAGCTTTGTTTGTTGTTAGTGAAGAATCTCTGAGACATATAAATGAAGAAAGCAAGGTCCAGGGTAACTGAGATGATATAAAAACCTAGTTTAAAGAGCAAGTCCTGGTTTTTATTTGTAACAAGTCCAGATGAAAGGGAATGGTAACATTGGTGGATGAGGATTGTTTTTGTTTCTGTCCCAAAGATAAAGTCAATAATTCTATAAGAGCCACGTAGTTGAGTTTCCACTCAGGGATTTCTGGTAAGAAAGGATCAAAATAAAACTCTTCGAAAAAAAATACACCTGGAATTTCAATATGAAGATATTTGTGTGAGACAGTAAGTAATCTTCATCTCTTGTATATCTTAAGAGCCGGGGATTGTTTTCATTCTGCTCCAGGCTATTGAACCACTTTAGCCAGAAAACAGCCATTGAATAGCACATTTTGGATTGAAAGTCATCAATAGTTACTATAGTGAAATAACTGGAGATGCTGTTTTACTGGTTTATGGCAGAGAATGACTCAGAGTAATCTTGTGGTTATAATGGAAAAGCCACAGTATTAGAGATCAGTTACTACCTGAGGGGATCAGGTTATGAATCTCTATACTGAGATCAGGATATCTGCTCTGTCTCTCAGCATGGCTGTGAGGAGCCAATCAAATGTGGTAATAAATAAAATATGAAAAATGCAATATCAGTAGAGTTGATATTACTTTTATTGAATATACTTACATTTAATGTTATATGATGTTTTTTAAAAAACAGTGGTCACAGATCTCAGTTTTCTTGTGTTCTGTACTGTCAGCCTGACTTACTACTAATTAGTCAAAACCATCCATGATGGTAGGCAGACTTGCACTTCAAGGAGAACTACCCTACACAGTAACTGTTTTCTTTTTTCATGTTTTTGATAAAAGTGCTTTGAAATCAAATGTACTAGTCAGAGTTCACATGGCTTGCCTGATGATAGAGTCTTAGATCTGCAGCTGCAAGCTGAGATGCAAGATTGCTAATGGTGCCATTCTACTCTGAGTCTGAAGGCCTGGGAACTAAGAGAAATGACAGTGTCTCAGTCCCAAAGTTGCCAGGTTAAAGACCCAGGAAAAGGCAATGTTTCAGTTCCATACCAAAGGCAGGAAAAACTGATGCCCCAACTCAACAGTCAGCAGTAGGAGTTCCCTGTTTTGAGAGAAGCTCAGCCTTTTTGCTCCAGGCTTTCAACTGATTGGACAAGGCCCACCTACACCAGGGAGGGCAGTCTACTCAGGCTACTGATGCAAATGTTAATCTCATCCAAAACACACTCACAGACATATTCAAAATAATGTCTGACCAAATATATGGGCATCTTGTGGCCCAGTCAATCCTGACACATAAAATTAATCATCACTTCAGGTAAGTCTTGTTTTAAAATGATCTACTTGCAAATAATGACTCATTATACAGTAATAATTTTAGACATCCTTAATTCTAAAAAAATCAGGGGTTATTTCAATTCCCCCAGAATTTGCTCTCCAAATAAATAGCCATTAGAGGGAGCTCTGGTTGTATCTTAGAAACAGAATTATCCTCTATGAATTGATAACATTAATGTGAAACTGTTTCCAGGTGTTTTTGGTTGTTGTTGTTTTTGCTTTTTAGGGCCCCACTCAAGGCAACGCCAGATCCTTAACACTAAGCGAGGCCAGGGATCAAACCAGCAACCTCGTGGTTACTGGTCTGATTCGTTTCCACTGAGCCACAACAGGAATTCCTATTTCCAGGTTTTAATGGAGACACAGAGAATATGTATTTAAAAAATAATTAAACTAAGAAACACTAAGTATCCTTTAACATCACCATTTTATATATCTGAACTGAGACCAGGCTGCTTCTTGGAATACAAGAGCTGAAATGATATAGAGGCAAAGCTCAGTAGAATAGAACAGGCTCTGGGCTGGAGTTTCAGCCATTCCATGAAGCAACTGAGTGGCCTTGAGTCAGTTTTCTCTCATCTCTCTGGCCTGGTTCTTCTCCTGAACAATGAAGATGGCAGAGATCACACAGTGGTATTTGTGGATGAGAGAATTCTAGGAGAATTACATTTTTTTTCTTTTCCCCAAAGATAACATTCTTGAAAATGTTATGTTCTCAAAAGTTGATGGTCTTGAGAGACTTAACCAAGCTCTCATTCATATGGATGATACACTCACAGTCAACCCAGTTTTTGCCATGCAGTTTATGAGCTGTGTTGACATCATGTGGGCACCAAGTGATCCTTGCCTTGAAGTGACAGCTTTGAACTTTTAATCTGTTGCTAAGCCTCTTTTGGATGACTTTAGGCTGATGTTGTCAAAATGACAACAGTTGACTTACAATTACCATTGTACTCAGGTTATAAAGACAAAAGTTCTCTTCAGCAAAGATAATATGCAATTGAAGGCTTTGTCATAGAATAAGGTTTTAGAGTCATAAGTCATTTTGCAAACTGAAAAGGAACCCTCCTACATTGCTGGTGGGAATGTAAATTGGTACAACCACTGTGGAGAATAGTATGGAGGTTTCTTTAAAAAAACCCTAAAAATAGAGTTACCATATGATCCTGCAATCCCACTCCTGGGCATATATCCAGAGAAAACCATAATTCAAAAAGATATATGCACATCAATGCTCATAGCAGCACTATTCACAACAGCCAAGACATGGAAACAACCTAGATGTCCATCGACAGAGGAATGGATAAAGAAAATATGAGATATATATATAATGGAGTACTATTCAGCCATAAAAAAGAATAGAAGTGGAGGTAATTTAGGCCAGGAAGCATATATATATGCTTTTTCTTTCTTCCTTCCTTTCTTTCTTTTTCTTCCTTCCTTCTTCGTTCTTTCTTTCCTTCCTCCCTCCTTCTTTTTTCTTTCCACCTACACTTTCTTTCTTTCCCTTTTTCTTTCTTTCTTTCCTTCCTTCCTTCACTTTCTTTCCTTCCTTCCTCCCTCCCTCCTTTCTTTCTTTCTTTCTTTTTTCTTTCTTTCTTTTTCTCTTTCTTTCTTTCTTTCCTTTCTTTCCCTCTCTCTCTCTCTTTCCCTCTTTCTCTCTCTCTTTCTCTCTTTCTATTTCTCTCTTTCTCTCTCTCTTTCTCTCTCTCTTTCTTGTCTTTTACAGCTGCACCCACAGCATATGGAAGTTTCCAGACTAGGGGTTGAGTTGGAGCTGCAGCTGCTGGCTGTAGCCACAGCCACAGTAATGCAGGATGTGAGCCATGTCTGCAACTCACACCACAGCTCATGGAATGCCAGATCCTTAACCCACTGAGCAAGGCCAGGGATCAAACCTGAGTCCTCATGGATACTAGTTGGGTTCATTACTGCTGAGCATGATGGGAACTCCATGTTCCTGAATGATCTTTTTTTTTTTTGTTTTGGTGCTTTGAGAGGAACTTACTTCTCATATTGCTGTTTCTGAAGACCCCATTGCAAATGGGAGAGGAAACATTGTCTCTGCACCCATATGTATACATGTGTGCACCTGCACATACATGCATACATACTGAACTTACCCCTAGTTGTTACCCCCGTCTTACCCAAACTTTCCTTTCTCTCCATTATGTATAGCCTTCTACTATGAGGAGGTAAAAGAAAGACAGAGATAAAGAAAGGAAGAGAGAGAGAGAGAAAGGAAGGGGCTAGCGAGGCAGAAAGAAGGAAGATATGCCAGGCATGGACCCGGGAACAGTGGGCTCTCTGTGAGAAGTGAAGAGAAAAACAGGATACTGTGGCTTTCTTCCAGCTTCACTCCACATCTTTTTTGTTTGTTTGTTTGTTTTTTAGGGTTGTACCCATGGTATACAGAGGTTACCAGGCCAGGGGTCGAACTGGAGCTACAGCTGCTGGCCCACACCACAGCCACAGCAAGGTGGGATCTGGGCGGTGTCTGTGATCTACACCACAGATCATGGCAACTCTGGATCCTTAACCCTTTGAGTGAGGCCATGGATCAAACCTGCATCCTCATGGATCCTATTCGGGTTTGTTCATCGCTGAGCCACAAAGGAGACTGCTTTTTTTTCACATCTTAATTAAAACCGATAGACAACATGGCCAAGTACAAGTTCCTAAGCATCTGGTGCCTGTACTGAGCCTATAGCGCAGAGGTGGGTCTCACGTATTAAACTTGTAGCCACAAAGCCTGTAACTTTGAAGTTCTGTCGAACCATGTGAGACCCTTTGTTCTCTCCTACTGTTATCCTTTAGGGATTAACAGGGGCTGAAGCCTGAGTGGCCTTTGGCTTTCTTCTTGGTTGGGTGTAAGTTGGTTCAGCCAGTTTGATGGTTATTATTAATGTCTCTTGTCTAATCCAAGATTCCTTCACCGTAAGTCATGCCATGATTTTATGTGCCACTAAAAAAAGAAAAATAACAAACAGCACCAAGTACACTAGAACACAGGCTTAACAATGTCCCCACTCAGTGCATGGATGGGGCACACCAACTTTCCAGTGCTTTGAAATGCCTTTTATTGGTTCTGAGAGACATGGCAATTTCTCCTGCCTTTAGTTTCATTGTGATAAACCATCCTTGTATATTTATCTCAGTAACAAAATGTACCCACATTTCTTCTACTTGTGGGTTTCTAAAGCTTTTGGTTATTGCTTTGAAAGAAATATGAGATTGCAATCACTCCTTTAACAAGAATATCTGTTTCATTAATATAAAATATATACTTGACTGCTCTGTTTCCATGCTTTTCTGCAAACAAAGGCATTTTTTTTTGTTTGCCAAATTACAGTGAAATCTTTCTGAAGATATTTTCAATAATAGACTCAACATTTGTATCTCTGACAATGCATGTAACTCAGCTAAAGCAACAATACTGGGAACAGCCCTGCCCAAGTTTGTTCATGATAATGACAATGGTTTTAGCTGCCAGACCAGGAATTGTGAGATATATCCTGATCTCACAAATGTTAAACCATGAAGGAAAAAAAAGCATGTTTTAGAATCAGAGAAATATCTTTTGTTTGTTTGTTTATGTCTTTTGTCTTTCTAGGGCTGCACCTGCGGCATATGGAGGTTCCCAGGCTAGGGATCTAATTGGAGCTGTGGCTGCTGGCCTACACCACAGCCACAGCAATGCAAGATCCAAGCTACGTCTGTGACCTACACCATAGCTCATGGCAATGTCAGATCCTTAACCCATTGAGCAAGGCTAGGGATCGAACCCGCAACCTCATGGTTCCTAGTTGAATTTGTTTCCGCTGAGCCACAACGGGAACTCCCCAAGAATCAGAGAAATATCTTAGATCTACTTCATTTCTAACAGTTTTGCTGTTCCTTCTTGAGCCCTTTCTCCAGCAGCTCTGCCTCACACAAAGAGCCCTCTCACCTGGCCAGTGTATGCCTGTACCCCTGAGACTCTGCAGTGACTCAGGAGACAGTAGGTTCTGGGCAGTCTTCTGCCCTCAGCAGCAGCATCACTGGCCTGACCACACATCCCACTGCCATTGACCTTCACAGAGAGGATAAGGAGCTGTCTTGTTGCAGGTACACAGAGCAGAAAGAAAAAGAATCCCCCTGTGGAGGGGGATCATTTGTGAGGCAGAAAAGAGGGATCATTTGTGAGGCATTGCATAGGCTTCCAAGGGCTGAATATAAAGTCAGCCAGTCTCATGGGACAGAGTCTATTAAGTCAGAACCTGAGGTCTCTAACTCTTGGGCCATAAGACTCTCCTGTTTCTGCTTCTGATTCCTCCACCTAATAGACACTCAAAAAATATTTGAATGACTGTGGCTCCAGCTCACCATGGCAGCAGCATGGCCTGACTTTCCATGACCCAGCGTCTAGTCAGAGTCTGAGTTTTGTAATTTACATTCCTAATAGAGAAACCTATTAGACTCAGCCCAGCCCATAGATTTGCCTCCACACCAGCTTTCCCCACCTCGGTTTTTGTCAGCTATGTCCAACCTCAGGCTATCCCTGCAGTAGGAACAGTGGGTAGGATCCCTTCTCTCCTCACCAAATGATATGGGCAGGAGAATAAGAAGTGGCCAACCCAGTACAGGTCTGTGCAGGTTTCAATCCTCATCAGAAGCCTTGAAAGATGCTGCATGGGCCTGGCTCAGCGTTGGATTAATTCGTGTCAAGGAAAAACTCAGCTTCCATAGGAATCTGACTGTGGTGGCCAGGCCATATCTGCTATTGCACAGGAAGAGAGGAAGGGACATGGGTCTGACTTTATCCCTGGTTTCAATGATGCTACCTTTTGTTTGATGTAGGCCTGCATAAACCTATCAGGTATGAATACCTTCCCTATGAGCCAAGAAGGTATCTAAGACTGCAGCCTACCCCACCTGCCAGAGCCTCGTTATGGAATTCTGTGATCCCAAAAGCGATAAACAGTGGCAAAGTCAGGGTGGGATGGATATGAGAAGTGGGCAGGTACTTCTGGTGGGGGCTTGTGCATGGGTATGCATATGCAGGTATACTTTTCAGCAGAATATTTCTTTTTAAGGATTTGTAACATTTGTAGGATGAGTCCCATCATAGGCTGCTTGTGGCTTCCACCAGCACTGGCATCGCCTGAGGGCAGATGTCCTGGTAGAGTAAACAGGACATCAGCCTTACAGAAAAAAGTCACCTCTATTATAGACCAATGGTATGACCTTGGTTAGTTTCTTGGATGAGTCCACACTTTCAACCCCCTCTCCATAAAATGTGGGGCGATTGTGGCTTCTCGCCCAGCTGGCAGGATCCCTGCTTATAGAGAATGCTGTGTTGGGGAAACAAGGTACTCACTCTGTTATCAGTGCTATTTAAATGTGCTTGGCTGGGAGCCTTGCCCATTATAGGATTTCTGCCTCGGTGCCCAACGCATTCTCTGCCCATAGACTGTGATACTGACAGTACATTTTGTTGCTGGCAGAGGTGGAAGAAACCCAGCAGGCTTCCTTTGGCCCGACAGACCTAACAGACAGCTTCGGGTTTCCCGCAGATGCTTATTCTAGAGAAGCATCACATTCACAGTCATCCTTCAGATGTTGACCATGGGTCAGCGTGATCGGGAATGTGGGGACGGTCAACCATGGATCTGCCTCCAGCAGCCCATCCACGAGTTTCTCGGTCCAGAAGGGTCCAGGGTTCCATGCTGTGGGCAGACTCCTCCTAGGGAGCCACTGGATTCAAGTTTCCGAACAGCCTGTGGCTGAGTTCATGAAAGCAAGCATGTGACAGCATTTCTCACCAGCAATTCCTTCCAGTGGCAGAGAATTCTCAGATCTGACTCTATAGGATGCTCCTCTGAGAAGACGGGGAGGAATCTGTTTAGAGGATGCCAGGAGGGGCCCCTCACTCATCCTCACCTATTTCTCTAAACTGCATCTTGTTCACAAAGGAGATTTAAGGGCAGTGAGACAAAAGAACAAAAAGAACAAGGTATTAAGAATAAAAATAAAAGAGACTCAGAGCAAAGGAAGATGATGGTGGGGAAAAATGTGAAGGCTGAAGGGGCAAACCAGAGCACCGTGCGTTTTTCTCTGATGACTTTGTAAAAAATTGCCAATCATAGGCATTTAATGCCTCCCCTTTTCAAGGAGAACAAATACTCCCTAGGGACTGGCAGAGTTCAGTTCTGTGGGTTGGAGCTGGGTTTATTCTCCCCTCCCTCTTATTTTCAGGCCTCCTGACAGTCCCCCCCCCCCGCCCCCCGCCACCGCTCCACTTCCCCCAGGAATAGGCAGATGGCTGCTCATCTCCCTCCAGAAGCTGCCTTATGTCACCTTCTGGAGTAAAAGGGTCCAGGTCAGGGTCAAGAGGTTGATACTGGATTTTCCTCTTTCCCTCTCTCCCTTGCCCTGCTCCCTCATTTCTGCTTCCTAGAATCACCTCATTAAACCATCTGTACTCCAGACTTTATCTCACCCTCTGTTTTTAGGGGAACCCAATTTAAGAGAGTTGTGCTGGGCGAGTGCCCTCTAGAAATATCTGCTTCTGAAATGGAGGTTGAGGACATGCGGACTTCCTAGAAGAGGACATTCTGCATACCCCTCTTTCCTAGGAAAGCAGATCCCATGCTTCCTTTGGATTGGCAGAGGAGGTACAGGGACAGGAGTCTGCTGAGGGGCACAGAAACAGCCCCCACACATCAGTGAGCTGGCCCAAATTCCCATAAGGAAGGAGGTCATGCTCACAGAGGGACTTTTTTTTTTTTTTGTCTTTTTAGGGCCACACCAGTGGCATATGGAAGTTTCCAGGCTAGAGGTCGAATCAGAGCTGCAGCTGCCAGCCTCCACCACAGCTCACAGCAACGCCAGATCCTTGACCAGCTGAGCGAGCCCAGGGATCAAATCTGTGTCCTCATGATTACTAACCAGGTTCATTACCACTGAGCCACAGCAGGAACTCCCTAGAGGGACAGAGGGACAAATATTATACAAGGGCTCTGAGTTTCTTAGGCAGCTGGGTTTGTGGGTGGTTTGAGAGGGGCCAGGTGGAAGAGAGATGCTGGCAGGTACTGCCTGGAAAAGTCTTAAATTCTACCAAGTCAAAACCGAAGCTTCATCTTTCCACCTTTTTAGTTTTATTTCATTTTATTTATTTATTTTTACTTAATTTTTTCATTACTCAATGAATTTATTACATTTATAGTTGTACAATGATCATCACAATCCAATTTTGTAGGATTTCCATCCTACAACCCCAGCTCCCGCCCCCGAACAGTCTCCTTTGGAAACCGTAGTTTTTCAAAGTCCGTGAGTCAGTATCTGTTCTGCAAAGAAGTTCAGTCTGTCCTTTTTTTCAGATTCCACATGTCAGTGATAGCATTTGATGTTGGTGTCTCATTGTCTGAATGACTTCACTTAGCATGATAATTTCTAGGTCCACCCATGTTGCTAAAAATGCCAGTATTTTGTAACTTTTAATGGCTGAGTAATATTCCATTGTGTCTATGTACCACATCTTCTGGATCCACTCCTCTGTCGATGGACATTTAGGTTGTTTCCATGTCTTGGCTATTGCACATAGTGCTGCAATGAACATTGGAGTACATGTATCTTTGCAAGTCATGGTTTTCTCTGGATAGATGCCCAGGAATGGGATTGCTGGATCAAATGGTAGTTCTTTGTTTAGTTTTCTGAGGAATCTCATACTGTTTTCCACGGTGGTTGTACCAATTTACAATCCCACCAACAGTGTAATAGGGTTCCTTTTTCTCCACACCCTCTCCAGCACTTGTTGTTTGTAGACTTTTGGATGATGGCCATTCTGATGGCTGGTGTAAGGTGGTTCCTTATAGTAGTTTTGATTTGCATTTCTCTAATAATGAGTGATGTTGAACATCTTTTCATGTGTTTTTTGGTCATCCATATGTCTTCTTTGGAGAATTGTCTGTTTAGATCTTCTGCCCATTTTTTGATGGGGTTATTTGTTTTTTTGGTACTGAGCAGTAGGATGTGTTTATAAATTTTGGAGATTAATCCCTTGTCAGTTGATTCCTTTGCAAGGATTTTCTCCCATTCTGTGGGTTGTCATTTTGTTTTGTTTAGGGTTTCCTTTGCTGTGCAGAAACTTTAAAGTTTGATTAGGTCCCATTTGTTTATTTTTGTTTTTACTGTCATTATTATAAGAGGTGGATCTGAAAAGATGTTGCTATTGTTTATGTCAGAGAGTGTTTGGCCTATGTTTTCCTCTAAGAGTTTTATCGTATCTGGCCTTATATCTAGGTCCTTAACCCATTTTGAGTTTCTTTTTGTGTATGGTGTTAGGGAGTGTTCTAATTTCATTCTTTTCCATGTGGCTGTCCAGTTTTCCCAGCACCATTTGTTGAACAGGCTATCTTTTCTCCATTGTATATTCTTGCCTTCTTTGTCATAGATGAGTTGGCTGTAGGTGCATGGGTTTAATTCTGGGCTTTCTATCCTGTTCCACTGATCTGTATTTCTGTCTTTGTGCCACTACCATGCAGTTTTGGTGATTGTTGCTTTGTAGTATAGCCTGAAGTCCGGGAGCCTGATTCCTCCAGCTCCATTTCTTTTTCAAGATGTCTTTGGCTATTCTGGGTCTTCTGTGCTTCCAAACAAACTTTAAAATATTTTGTTTGAGTTCTGTGAAAAATGTCCTTGGTAATTTGATAGGGACTGCATTGAATCTGTAGATTGCTTTAGGTAGTAGAGTCATTTGATAATATTAACTCTTCCAATCCATGAGCATGTTATATCTTTCCATCTCTTTGTGTCCTCTTTGATTTCTTTCATTTCTTTCTAGTTTTCAGAGTACAGGTCTTTTGTCTTCCAATCCATGAGCATGTTATATCTTTCCATCTCTTTGTGTCCTCTTTGATTTCTTTCATTTCTTTCTAGTTTTCAGAGTACAGGTCTTTTGTCTCTTTAGGTAGGTTTACTCCTAGGTATTTGATTCTTTTGGATGCAATGGTAAATGGGATTGCTTCCCTAATTTCTCTTTCTGATCTTTCATTGTTAGTGTATAGAAATGCTGTCTATTTCTGTGTATTATTTTTGTATCCTGTGACTTTGCCAAATGCATTGATGAGTTCTAACAGTTTTCTGGTAGCATCTTTAGGATTCTCTAGTATAGTATCATCTCATCTGCAAATAGTGATTGTTTTACTTCTTCCTTTCCAATTTGGATTCCTTTTATTTCTTTTTCTTCTCTGACTGCTGTGGCCAGGATTTCCAGAACTATGCTGAAGAGTAGTGGTGAGAGCAGACATCCGTGTCTTGTTCCTGATCTCAGGGGGAATTCTTTCAGCTTTTCACCATTGAGAATGACATTAGCTGTGGTTTTTTCATATATGGCCTTTATTATATTGAGGTAGGTTCTCTCTATGCCCACTTTCTGAAGGGTTTTTATCAGAAATGGGTGTTGGATTTTGTCAAAGGCTTTTTCCACGTCTATTGAAAGGATCATATGGTTTTTATTCTTCATTTTGTTAATGTGGTGTATCACACTGATGGATTTGTGGATATTGAAGAATCCTTGCATCCCTGGGATAAATCCCACTTGATCATGATGTCCAATCCTTTTAATGTATTGTTGGATGAGGTTTGCTAGTATTTTGTTGAGGATTTTGCATCAATGTTCATCAGTGAAATTGGCCTGTAGTTTTCTTTTTTTGTGGTATCATTATCTGGTTTTGATATCAGGGTGATGGTGGCCTCATGGAATGAGTTTGGGAGCATCCCTTCTCTGTGATTTTTTGGAATAGTTTCAGAAGGATAGGTGTTAGCTCTTCTCTAAATGTTTGATAGAATTCTCCTGTGAAGCCATCTGGTCCTGGACTTTTGTTTGTTGGAAATTTTTTAATCACAGTTTCAATTTCAGTTCTTGTGATAGGTCCATTCATCTTTTTCTATTTCATCTTGGTTTAGTCTTGGAAGATTGTACCTTTCTAAGAATTTGTCCATTTCTTCTAGGTTTTCTGTTTTACTGGAGTATAGTTGCATATAGCAGTCTCTTATGATCCTTTTTATTTCTGTTGTGTCTTTTACTTCTCCTTTTTCATTTCTTTTTTTTTTTGTCTTTTGTCTTTTTGTTGTTGTTGTTGCTATTTCTTGGGCTGTTCCCGCGGCATATGGAGGTTCCCAGGCTAGGGGTTGAATCAGAGCTTTAGCCACCGGCCTACGCCAGAGCCACAGCAACGTGGGATCCGAGCCGCGTCTGCAACCTACACCACAGCTCACGGCAATGCCAGATCGTTAACCCACTGAGCAAGGGCAGGGACCGAACCCGCAACCTCATGGTTCCTAGTCAGATTCGTTAACCACTGCGCCACGACGGGAACTCTTCCTTTTTCATTTCTAATTTTATTGATTTGAGTCCTCTCTCTTTTTTTCTTGATAAGCCTGGCTAAGGGTTTATCAATTTTGTTGATCTTTTCAAGGAACCAGCTTTTCGTTTCATTGATCATTTCTATGGTTTTCTTTTTATTTCATTGATTTCTGCTCTGATCACTATGATTTATTTCTTTCTGATAACTTTAGGTCTTGTCTGTTCTTCCCCCTCTAGGGCTTTTTCTTGTTTCTTGAGGTGGGCTTGTATTGCTATAAACTTTCCTCTTTGAACGGCTTTTGCTGTATCCCATAGGTTTTGGAGTGTCGTATCTTTGTTGTCACTTGCTTCTAGGTATTTTTTAATTTCCTCTTTGATTTCTTCAGTGATCTATTGGTTGTTCAGTAGCATGTTGTCTAGTCTCCACGTGTTTGTGTTTTTTGCAGTTTTTTTCTTGTTGGTGATTTCTAGTCGTATAGTGTTGTGATCGGAAAAGACGCTTGATATGATTCCAATTTTCTTAAAGTTACCAAGATTGGATTTGTAGTTCAAGATGTGATCAGTCTTAGAGAATGTTCCATGTGCACTTGAGAAGAATGTGTATTCTGTTGCTTTTGGATGGAATGTCCTATAAATATCTATGAAGTCCATCTGGTCTAATGCTTCATTCAGGGCCTGTGTTTCCTTATTGATTTTCTGTCTGTATGATCTGTCCATTGCTGTAAGTGGGGTGTTAAAGTCCCCCACTATGATTGTGTTATTGTTGATTTGTCCTTTTAAGGTTGTTAGCAGTTGCCTTATATATTGTGGTGAACCTATGCTGGGTGTGTAGATATTTAAAATTGTTATATCATCTTCTTGGATTGATCCTTTGATCATTAGGTAGTGATCTTCCTTGTCCCTTAAATATTCTTCATTTTAAAGTCTATTTTGTCTGAGTATTGCTACTCCAGCTTTCTTTTGATTCCCCTTTGCATGGAATATTTTCTTCCATCATATCACTTTCAATTTGTATGTGTCCCTAGAAGTGAAGTGGGTCTCTTGAAGACAGCATATATATGGGTCTTATTTTTGTATCCACTCAGTCAGTCTATGTCTTTTGGTTGGGGTGTTTAGTCCATTAACATTTAAGGTATGTATGTATGTTCTTATTGCTGTTTTATTAATTGCTTTGGATTTGTTTTTGTTGGTCTTTTTTCTTCCCTTCTTCTCTTGTTCTCTCCTCTTGTGGTTTGATGACTATCTTTGGTGTTGTATTTGAGTTGATTTTTCTTCTTTGTGTGTGTATCAATTGTAGATTTTTGGATTGCAATTTCTGAAGTTTTGATATAAGAGTCTATATATATATACGAGATTGTTTTAAGTTGTTGGTCTCTTATCTGCAGGTGCATCTCCAGTGTCCTGCATTTTACCCTCCTCTTCTCATGATTTCTGATTTTGGTATATAATTATGCATGGATGATTTCATATATTTATATATATATATATATATATATACCTTTACTGGTGAGCCTTGTTATTTGAGGTATTTTTGTTTCTGGTTGTGGTCTTTTCTTTTCTGTCTGGAGAAGTTGCTTTAGTATTTGTTGTAAAGCTGGTTTAGTGTTGCTGAATTCTCTTAGCTTTTGCTTATCTGTGAAGGTTTTGATTTCTCCTTCAAATCTGAATGAGAGCCTTGCTGGGTAAAGTACTCTTGGTTGGAGGTTTTTTCCTTTCATCCTGTTAAGTATATCATGCCACTCCCTTCTGGCCTGCAGAGTTTCTGCTGAAAAATCTGCTGATAACCTTATCGGGGTTCCCTTGTATGTTATTTGTTTCTTTTCCCTAGCTGCTTTCAATATTTTTTCTTTGTATTTAATTTTTTCCCACCTTTTTTAGAGCCCAAGTCAGAAAAGGAAAACAATATTCATTCTGGCTCAAAAAATGAACTCATCCTATGCCCCTTCCTCTCCTCACTTTCCACATCACCCACCAGTTACCAAGCCCATCACCTCAACTTCCTAGAGCTTGACAGAACTCCTGCACTTCTCCACTCTCATACCATTGTAACAGTTGCCTACGTGCCTCCTCTGTACATGGTCCCCACACAATACGGTCTCCACACACAGGAATGGGACTTATCTTTTTATGAAACTTCTCTCCTACTTAGGCTGTTTCATGAGTCTCCATTATTCTTAAAATTCTAACCTGTACGTATGGCCCTCCTCCTGTCCAAGCATTTTATATTCCATTTTTACTGAGCAAAGAGTTCAAGAAACAGGGACAATATCCCCCTCTAGTTAAGTTTTATAATAAGAACCAAGAGTCTCTCTTAATGTTACAAGAAAGAACTTCCATTGAATGCCTACTGTACAAGGGCTTGTCTTACACTAAACCCCTGAAATTTAGGTACTCCAATCACTCCTGCTTTACAGATGGAGATGCATGAAGAAGTCAAATAATGTCACCTAGACCAGCTCACTAATGATGATGGCATCAGGGTCAAACCAGCTAGCCTGACTTTGGAGGAAAACTGCCTTCCCTGCTGTGTCCTGAATTGACCACCTTCAATGTTTGGGCCACAAGCATATATTGGACCAACACATTAACCATTTTATCTCTTGAAGCAACCCTGAGAAGTAGGGAAGTTGGGGAATATTTTCCTTATTTTGCAGAAAGGCAAAGTGAAATTGTAGATAATCTCTAAATATTAACCATGATGATGACAATAATGACATTTCACCGTGTGACTAACACAGGGTGCAGAGAAGGCTCACCTTGCCAGGGGCAGAGTCTCTGTGGATGGTGTATGCAATAGCCAAGGTCACACAGGTACTCACCCAGGAGAGAAGCCTGGCCAGATTCCAGGGGAACTGTTGAGGGGCAGAAGATGGGGGCAGAGAGGACTCAGAGCCCACAGTTCTTACTCTCAGAGGCAACCTGGAGGGACAGGAGGGAGTGAAATAAAAGGGGCTGACTAGCAATAATGATGGTGCAAAGTACAACACTTATAAGCCCTAGCATCTCCCGAATGGTCCTCCCCTGTCAGGTAGTAGTTTTCACACATGGCTTGAATTGTTTTACCTCTTGTTTACAACCAGTGCTAGAAATCTGGGGACTTACCACCCACACGTCCAGCTGTGGTAACCAACATCTTTCCTCTTCCGTGGGGAACTTCTGCACTTAGTGATTCTTTTAATGTTTGGTCTCAGGACCCTTTATACTCCTACAAGTTACTGAGGACCCCAAAAAGAGATTGTTGGTATAGGATATGTCCATGGATACTTACCATATTAGAAATGAACAGCAAGACATACAAATACATATGACTTCGTTTTCAACTAATGGTGATAATAAAATCATTACATGTTAACATAAATCGTGAAGCACTCTATTTTCCAAAATAAGAACTAGTTTCCTAAGAAGATGGACCCTTTTATATTCATGATGGTGCCAGGATGCAGAACTTGGCTGTATAGTTCATGATTTTGCAGGAATTTGACTGAAAGCATTTCATAGCCATATTTTTCTCAGCATTTAGATTATATTTAGATACATTTTAATGGATTTCTTTGGATGCTTAATGCCAGTATCTACACTTCCAGTTAATGAAGTGTCAACTCAGCAGTTCCTGCAGACTAACAGAGCTACCTTCCAAAATGTGCTTTGGCCTGTCTAATGAATAACGTGACCTTCTGGATGGGAACTGAAAGCTTCTGGAGCAGGGAAATTATTTACCTGAGTTTGGTGGATGGTTGTCAGCGCTGGACCTGAGCTGCTGCATCCGTCAGTAGTGAGGCCAAAAGTCAGAGCACCTAAGAGAGACATGTGAGGGCAAACACAGAGAAGAAGGAGAAAGCAAGGGAGTGCATTAAATAAGAAGTGATTTTCAGGTTTCAGAGAGCTCATGAACATACCAACTGACAACATCGAGGTAGGGGTGGCCTTTGGAATATGCTTTAAAGAAGCCTCTTCTGATTCTGATTCTGCTAGCCTGGATTTCTTCCTTAAGCCATCCAGCCTCCACGATCCTGGATGAAGTCTGGCATCAAGGCAGGTTATGTCATGGAACTGTTCTCTGCAGACTTCTGACTGACCGGGGTGCTTGTGTCCTGTGCTTCCTGGCACTGTTCCTCCCCTTGGAGTTCCCTGAGCATACACAATTTTCCTCACTCATCTTTTAAAAAAACTATTTTATGATTTTTATTTGTAATTGTAGTAAAATCCACACCCATAAAATTTACCATCTTAACCATTTCTAAGTGTCCAGTTCAGTGGCATTAGGTATATCCACATTGTTGTGCAACCATCATCACCACCATCCATCTCCAGAGCTCTTTCCATCTTGCAAATCTGAGACTCTACCCATCAGGCAATAACTCCCCATTTCCCCCTCCCCTCCAGCCCCTGGCAACTCCCATTATATATTCCATCCTTATGAATCTGATTTATCTAGGTACTTCATATAAGTGGAATAATTCATTATTTGTCCTTTTGTGATTGGCTTATTTCACTTGGCCTATGTCCTTGAGGTTCATCCATGTGTTAGAATTTCCTTCCTCTTTAAGACTGAATACTATTCCATTGTATGGATATACCACACTTTGTTTGTCCACTCATCTATCAGTGGACAGTTAGGTTGTTCTATGCTTTTTTTTTTTTTGTGGCCTCACTATGGCATATGGAGCTCCCAGGCTAGGGATCAGATCCAAAGCATAGATCCAAGCCACAGCTGTGAACTAAGCCATGGCTGTGAACTAAGCAATGGCTGTGGCAATGCAGGATCCTTAATCTACTGTGCTGGGCCAGGGATTGAACCTGAGTGCCAATGCTCCCAAGTCACTGCCGATCCCATTGCACCATGGCAGGAGCTCTGCTGATATGTTTTGACTATTGTGAATAATGTTGCTATGAACATAGGTGTACAAATATCTCTTCAAGGTTCTGATTTCAATTTTTTAATATATGCAGAAGTAGAATTGTTTGATAATATAGTAATTCCATTTTTAATTTTTTTAGAAGCCATTGTATTGTCTTTCACAGCAATGCATTATTTTACATTCTCCCCAGAAGTGCACAAGAGTTCTAATTTCTCCACATCCTTGCTAACACTTATTATTTTGTTTTTTTGATAGTAGCCATCCTAATGGGTTCTTACTCATCTTTGTATCCTCTAAAATAGGACATGATAAAGGGCCTGGCCTAAGGGATGACTACAATGGGTAGCTTTTAAATTTAATGACCTTTCGGGAGTTCCCATTGTGGCTTAGTGGAAAAGAATCGACTAGGAACCATGGGGTTGTGGGTTTGATCCCTGGCCTTGCTGAGTGGGCTAAGGATCCGGCATTGCTATGAGCTGTGGTGTAGGTCGCATATGCAGCTCGGATCTGGCATTGCTGTGGCTCTGGTATAGGCTATAGCTCCAATTAGACCCCTAGCCTGGGAATCTCCATATGCCATGGGTATGGCCCCAAAAAGCAAAAATAAATAAATAAATTTAATGACATTTTGTTTCAATAATTTTTTTTTCTGGTCTTTTCAGGGCTGTACTTGCGGCATACAGGGGTTCCCAGGCTACAGGTTGATTTGGAACTACAGCCGCCAGCCACAGCCACAGCAACACGGGATCTGAGCCGCATCTGTGACCTACACTACAGCTCACAGCAACACTAGATCCTTAATCCACTGGAAAAGGCCAGGGATCGAACCTGTGTCATCATGGATCCCAGTCAGATTCCTTTCTGCTGAACCATGACAGGAATTCCCCTCAATAACATGTTGAACCAAGTCTCCCTCTAACCTCACCAATGCTGTCTATGTCACTGCACAGTGGTAACATTTATCAGGGATGAGAGGCCTTTGTACCTGAAGATAGTACCTCTCAATACATCCTGTTCACACATGCGAAGATTTGACACTGTAAAGATGTCGATCTTTGCCGACATGATCTATAAAATCATGTTGGAACTTGATACCACAATATAAAATTAACCTAAAAAATAAGCTCTGAGAATAGACACACAAATTCTGAGAAGGAAAAATGGCGGGGCACCGGGAGATTATATTTTGCAGCTACTTAAAACACATTAACACAATGTGCACCTGCTTTTGCTGGAGTCGGAGGGCTGCTGCTATTTTGGTGTGATGCAGAGATTTCTGTTCAACTCCCCTTCCTCACTGTGGCTCAAGGTTTACTATCCCAATTGCAAATCAGAGTGCTGCTGTCAGGAATCTCGTTCTGCAGCTTATTCTCCACTCTTGGCTCTTAGCTCTGGTTCTGGCTCGGAATTTGTTACCCTTCCTTTAGGAAGGAGGGTTCCTGGGAGATTTTTCTTTACTTACTGCAAGTACAACAATCCAAAAAGTAAATTTCCTTTAAGATCTAGGTGTTCTGGAGCAGCTGGGGGCAATCAGCAAAGCATCTATTATGTCATTGTGCTAAAAATAGATTCATTTGAAGAACTCAATATTTTGAACTTTATAACTATTTTGCCTTAGTAGAATCAAGGCAGACAGACCAAATGGCTGGACAGTAGCAGCGCCCCCACCAGACCTCAAGCCCCTGGTGCCCAGAGAACCCCTCTTTTCAGATGCTAAGATGTTGAGTGGACTTTGTCCAGTGGTCTGTGACTTGGTAATCAGTGTTCTGTGATATGGGAGGTCAACTAGGTCTTTAGATCCACAGGGAAATAAGGAAAGACCTCATCCTTATCCCAAAGACTGGCCCGTCTCTCTGCCTTTTTATTACTGGGCTAATCAGCTCTTCTAATTTTTTACTTTATTTTGTTTATTTATTTATTGGCTGCACCCACAACATGCAGAACGTGGCAACACTGGATCCTCAACCTGTTAGGCCACCATGGAACTCCTGATTATATATATTTTAAAGAAAGGTTCTGTCTAGGCTTCTAGACAAGCCAGAATTCTTGTATTGTACTTTCTGAAAGCTGTTTTTTCCTGCCCCCTCCCCCCTGCGCTGCTTTCTCGAGGTATAATTTACATATAACACTGTGTTAGTTTAAGATGTAGTGTGTTGTGAAATCCAAGTATTTTTAATGCTGGGAAATGAGGATCAGGAACAACCAGACAGACTCCAGCTGTCACCCACACCCTCATTTCTCCACCTGTCGACAGCAGGGCACTCAGGCATATAGGAAAATCCCAAGACCCTTTCTTCCCCAAACCCAGCTAAGACTCAGCTGAACCTAGGCTGGGAATCAGGACACCTAGATTCTGGTCCAGCTCATCCTGCAAATATCACTTTTTAACATTTGAGGAAATCTATTGGTCTGCCTGGGTCCTAGAGCACCTGGATCTTAGAGATTACTTCCTCATACAGCGACTAAAGGGATAGTGCAACCATTAAATGGCTACTTTAGAAATGTTATTCAAATGGAAAATAGCAGCTGCAGCAGTATCAAAATCTCACTGAACACCTAAGATACCCAGCGCTTGATGTTAGTTCAATGTTCAGCCTAGGTGGAGAGGCTGGGTCCACAAATAAAACCTAAATAACCGTGTGAGGAAGTATGTGACAACATGTGTCTTTCTGAAAGTATGACCCACAGAAGAGGCCCCTCAAAATATTTCATAAAAGTTCTGTGTTTAAATCACTTTGGAAAATTCTCTCTCTTGTATCCACTCCCTTGGGAATTTACAATAGCTATTAACTTATTAAACATTTTTGTAGCTTCCACACCGGTTACTTGTGTAAGCCAGGATTTCCCACATTGACTTGACCACAGAGCTTCTTTTCAGTAACACCTGCTGACATCAATAGGAACACAATTTGGGAAAGCTGACTTTGACCTTTCCACTTGGGGAGGACTGTCACACAAGAAGCACTCAGTGGCAACAGGAGCAAGCAGGGAATGGCCACACAAAGGAGAAGAAAAGGAGCTGGAGCAGAGCAGTCTGGTAGCTAAGTTTAGAGAGGAAGAAGCCTCCTGTAAAGGCTTGGGCACCAGGCTAAGGGGCTAGACTTATGGGAGGAAGCTCTGTACCTTGTTCCTTGATGAGCTCCCTTCTAAGAGAACTGTGAGAAGCTCATGGGTTGCCACGGCCTTTGAGAACACACCAGAGTCCCTTTGCTGCCTCCATTTCCCAGGCAGAAGACCATCAAGTTAGATCTGTTACTGCCAGCACTTGCTTGGATAAGCTGTACTCAGATGTCAGCCTGCATTAGAGGAACACTCAGAGCTGGCTGTGAAACAGATTGCTGGGCTTTTCTCAGTATTTCTGGTTCAGCTGGTCTCAGAAGGGGCCTGTGAATCTGCCTTTACAGCAAGTATAAGGTGATGCCAAAAGTGCTGGTCTGGAGCCCATCCTTCAAGCACTCATTCAGGAATACTTTTATCCCTGACTCTCTGCCCACCAACAGTTTCTGCCCTGGTGGCCTAAATAGGACATATATAACAGGAATATTTTAAAGGGACTTTGACAGACAGATGGCTGCAGCAAGCTCCCTTACTCATAGGTCTCTATTTTCTCACAGAATCAAGAAGTGGCTTGGTGCTTGGGCCAGATCAGGGCTTGCAAACTCAGATCCTAGAGGTGTCCAGGTAGCCAATAAAGTCAACTGAAGCAAGCCAGAGAGCCCAAGCTGAGACTCAGTTCATGCCAACTGGTGCCATGCTAGGGGGTGGAAGGGGTGGGGCTGATGGTATCCAAGTAGGTCTCATTGTCACCTTTCCATAGGTGAAGAAATAGGCTCACTGAGGATAGATCATGGGTTCAAGGTAACTCAGCTAGAAAGCGGAAGAGCCCAGATTCCAATTTAAAGGGTAATTTCAAAGTTTAAATTCTGCCTCTTATACAGCATCGTCTCTGAGTGTGTCTTACCTCCAGGTCATGGCACAGGCACTTATAAAGGGTTTGTGGGCTGGGGAGGAATGAGGAAGTGTCTCCAAATCCTTCAGATTTGGAAATGTTCTATTTGCTATTTTTTCCTGTTGCTATTCTGAGGTAGAGCCACAGGCACAGGGCAGACTCAGATGAAGGCTGCCTGGGTTTGCTAAATGCTCTTGGTGGCTAAGCTCTACCAGGTTTAATCTTCCTGCTTCCCTGGTACCAGCTTTTCACCCTGGTTCCAACCCTTAATTGGAAACAGAAATTCAGCCTCTTCTCAGAGTCACAGGATGACAATAAACCAAGACAAATTAGACTGAGGCTTGCATGATTTTGAGCTTCTGCTAATGAGCTGAAAATCTGTAGCCAATTTAAAGAGATGGTCCCTGTCATGGTCTGTAGCACACAGCCGGTTTTTACATTTGGGGCAGCATCAAGCTCCCAGTTGTCTATTTCAGATTCTTTATCAGTCCTTTTTACAAGTTGGCTAGGAATAGTAAGCACCACACCAAATGCCTCCTAGGTCACATCATGCAGAATATAATGAGACATTACAGACTGCAGCCTCACAAATTCAGCCCACTTATAATTTAGGTTGATAATATGGTAGGACAGATTGAATTTGTTCATAAACCTCCAGACTCATTTTAGACCATGTTTTGCCCCCAAATTTGTTATTCTTTTGACATATTAGAGCTATGGAGTGAGTGGAATTTTATTTCATGTCTCTTTGATGCAATATCCCCAAATTGGCCAGAGGTGAGGGATGAGGAAGAGAAGGCAGGGACATAGATATAGAATCAATAGAATTATTGGAATTAATAAGTGAATTTTTAGAATTAGTAAGTGGATTTTTATTTATTTGTTTATTTTTAATTAATTTATTTTTTCTTTTTAGGGCTGCATGTATGGCATACGCAAGTTCCCAGGACAGGGGTCGAATTGTAGCTGCATCTGAGGGCTACACCACAGCCATGGCAACACCAGATCCGAGCTGCATCTGTGATCTACACTGCAGCTTATGGCAACACTGGATCCTTTAATCCACTGAACGAGGTCAGGGATCGAACCTGCATCCTTATGGACTCAGGTTCTTAGACCACTGAACCACAATGGGAACTCTAGCAAGTGAATTTTAAGTCCTTCAGCTATAAGGGCAACATATAAATATCACCTGTATTTCTTTAAACAAACACTATAGAAAATAAAATTTAAATTTTGTTTTAAAAATACAATTGCATAAAATGTACCAAATATTTAGGAATAAATATAATGAAAGATGTTTAAGCCCTTCACAGTGAAAAGTAAAAATCACAACAGGAAACTTTAAAGACTACTTCTATCAATAGAAGGAATCTATAAACCCTCAATAGTGTGAAAATGTCAGTTCTCCACAAATTGATATGTAGATTCAATGCATCAGGGTTGAATCTCAGAAGGATGTTTCTTGGGGGAAATCGACAAGCAGATTTTAGCAAAAACCTAAGAAGAGCTAAGCCAATATGGAAGAACAAACTTGGAGGCTATTGAGACTTAATTTAGAATTACATTAATGAATGCAAGTTTGGGCATATGGATCAATGAAACAGAATGTAGAATCTGAAAAGAGATTTAGATGAATGCATTGCCTATTGTCACAAAGGTAACACTGCGTGTAGTTGGAGGAGGAGAGTCTTTTTGATAAATGGTATTAGACCCTCTACACCACATTGTTCACAAAACCCAATTCCAGATAGATTACTGATTTAAATGTGAATATTAAGCCATTAAAGCTTTTAGGAGAAGCATAGGAAAATATCTTCATGACTTTAACATAGGCAAAGATTTCTTTGATGGGACACAAAATGCATGAATACTTAAGGAAAAGATCGATAAGTTAGAATTCATTAAAATTAAGAACTTTTAGAAAAAGGCCCTTCTCTAATCTCCCCTCTTCATTAGGAAAAAAAACCCCCACAATTTAAAAACTTTTACTCATCAAAATCCCATTAAGGAAGTAAAAAATACCCACAGAGCAGGAGAAAATATTTGCCATCTGTATACTAATAACACAAAGAACTTCCACAAATCAATTAAAAAGGCACCTCAATAGAAAAGTGGACACTTAACATAGAAGGATATAAACTATACGAAATATGGTCGACATCAGGGAAATGCAAATTAATCATGAGGGAAATGCAAATTAAAACCACAAGAAGAATACAAACTCTGATCCAGTAATTCCACAACCAGGAATATATATCCCACTTATTCATTATTTTACTTCCTTAAATTCAAATACCCTTAAATTTATTCACCTAGCCCTGGAGTGACTACTGAACTCATAGCCCCTGCTTGAGTGTCCTAAGACTGCAGAGTCCAGGAATTGACACTGGGACCCAAACAGCAAACCTGACATTGTAGGCAGCAGGGGAAGAGCCTCATTTGGGGCCATCTTCAGGGAGAACTAGCCACTTCGCTGTGTGACCCTAGGTAAGGCACTTCACCTCTCTGAATATCATTCTCCTTGTCTACAAAATGGTGTAAACACAGTGACTTCCTCAGAGGGTTTTTGTGCAATTAAGTAAGTCTGTAAGTATATGCCTGACAGAGTTGAATCTCTATTCAACAAAAGCAATACTTTCCCATTTGGTCTCTCCCTTCCCTCACACAATCTCTCATTGGTTTTGAGAATTTCCCTCCAGAACCTTGAGACACGTGGCATGGGAAGACAGGCCCTTATCCCCAGGGGAACTTTCCTCTGCCTCCAGGAAACATGGGGGAAGCAGGCAGCCCACTCTACACCTTCAGCCCTGTCTGGTGAAGACTTTGTGAATTTTAAAAGTGAGGAAGAAATGTCATAAATGTGTATGTACTTCAAAAAGCTCTAAGGCAGTGCTCTTCAAACCTTAAAGTTCCCTCAGACCGCTTGGGAACTTGTAAAATGCAGGTGTGATTCAGTTGGTCTAGGGTGGGGCCTGAGAATCTGCATTTTTACCAGGTGGTAGTCATGGATTACACTCCAAATGATTCCTTCTATATCAAAGCACACACACACAAGATTCCATGCTGGCAGCTGCCTGTGTCCTCATGAGCCAGCCCCTTCCCATTACACACTCTTGTTCACGCTTCCAGAAGGAAGGCACTGAGGATGGGCTCTTCTCTCTCCAAGCTTGGTCCAGCCACCCTTGGCACTGGTCCCCACTGGTTTTCCACTTCCCTGGGCTGTGGGCACCAAGGAGGGAGAGAGCCAATCACCCCGAAGAACAGCCCTACAGCGGCCTCTGCAAAACTTCCACCGAGGAGCACTAGACCTGAGCCCTGCTCAGCAAGGTGGCCCTTCCATCTCTGTCCTGGGCACAGACTGGAGGAGTTGGCCCTCCAGGGAGCAGTGCTTTGCTTTGCAATTTTGTAGAGTCCCCTTAATGCCTTGACTTTCTAGCTTTTCAAGCTCTATTACTTACTGATTCTGCAACTTCGGACTGTTATACCACTTTTCTGCACCTAAGGATCTTCATATGTAAAAATAGGAAGAAAACTACACACCTGTGTTCACAGGAACACTTTTTTTGCAATATCCAGTAGGTCACCCCAGCGTCCACTGGTGGATGAATGAATAAACAAAATATGATACACACACGCACACAGATACACACACACAGATAATTGACTCTTGAACAACATGTATTTGAACTGCTCAGGTCCATGAATACATGTATTTTTATCAATAATGAATATTAGAGTTCTACATGATCTGTGGTTGGTTGCATCTGTGGAGGTATACTGGTGGAGATAGAGGAACCTCTCCCAAAGCCAACAACTGTAAGTTACATGTGCATTTTCTCACCTTCTCCTCATTCCTACTGACAGCCTTGTGCCCAGAACTTCTTTAAAGAACTAGGAAAGAAAAAAAAAAAACACAAACGCAATCATTTGGGGGGTGCCTGTATATCTTCTTTCAAATTCTGAGCTGGACATGAGATCTCCAGTGTGCACCAGCCCCACTCCTAAATGGGAAAATGGACTACTGACCATTAGACCCACAGCCAAAGACTTTAGGTGACATAAATCAGTTACCAAGGACTAAAACTGTCACACTCTGCAGCCACTTATACACCCATTACTCTTGCCAAGATGACTAGCAAGTTGACCTGTGAGTAGCTTAGGGGCTGAAAGGCAGCCCAATACCTAAGTGATATACTTAGGAGAAGCTCCGAAATGACCGACCAACTGCAACTCACAGAAGCAGGTAAATCAACTCTCAGGTGACCTTGGCTGGAGTGACATGCTAAAACAAAAGGAGCATGTGCTTTGAAACCAAGCCTACCTGGGCTTACTACATTGAATTTTGCAACTCACTGGCTGTGTGAAGATGGACAAGTTACTTAACCTTGCTGAGCTGAGTTTCCTTTCATGTAAACTGGAGATAACACGTGCATCTATGTTTGTGTGTAAATTGCTTAGCTGATTTCTCAAGACAGGGAAAATGCTGAGTAAACCTGACACAAGGTGGGTTCTGGAGGTCCTGGAGCTACTGCTGATGCTGTGCAGCATGAGAGTGGCAAGAAGCCTTCTGAGGAATGTGATTCAGAATTAGGGAAAGAAGAAGGTAGAAGCATCTCATCTTTTCTAGAAATTTGCTTCCTTGGCCAGTCCTCCTCGATAGGCGGGGGCCTGGCATCCTCCAGGGCCTTGAAATCCTCCTTGGCCTGGCCTTTCTGCACTGCTTAGCAGCCACCATTACATTTTAAACAGTCCTATTGATTTTTCCTTCCCTTTACCAGCAAAATCCTCCAGGCTCTGTTGACAGAGAAAAGTACATGCTCTGCTTCTTTCAAACTCTCTTGAGTGCAGGGCACTTCATCAGCTCTTTCTGCCTGGTTTTGTGGAGAAAGTCGAGGATGCTGCAAGATCTCTGCAGTCATCTGTCCATTCCTGGCCAGTGCGTGCACTCAGAATCGTGTGAGGCAGGAATAGTGGAGGTGGCTTAGGGTCAGGACTTGGGGATGTGTATATGCTTTTTTATATATTTTTTTCATAGCAAAGCAAGGGAGTCAGATGAAATGTGAGAGCTTTGGCTCACTTGTCTTTCCCCTCCAGACAGGCCTTGTGATTCCACACTCACTACCCTAGGTAGGTGGCTGCTGTCAGCTCTTGCTGACACAACACCCAGGACACTAGATGCCAACTTCTCACCTTCAATGCTTGTGACTTAACTAAAGCCCAGACATGTAATAGGTGGCAGCATGGCCCAGGACTGACTCTTGTGGTCTGGCCTGATGCCTCCCCCTGCATTTTTGCTAGATAATGCTTGGATGATAGCCACTGGGAGTGATGGACAGAAAAGCCCCAGGGCCCTCACAGCCCCAGAGTTTTCCAGAGAAACATAATTAATATATATAGTGACTCCATATATATATACAGAGATTTATTATAAGGAATTGGCTCCTGCCATGATGGCCAGTGACAAGGATCAAGATCTATAGGATGAGTCATCAAACTGGAGATACAGAATCATTCCAGGATGAGTCTGAAGGCCTGAGCACCAGGAGAACCATCCAAGGGCTGACAGGCCCAAAGCCCGGGAAAACATTTCCATTTGTGTCCAAAGGCAAGAAAGGCTGAGGTCCCAGTTCAAAGGCAGTCAGGCAGGAGAAATTCTCTCCTGCTCAGTCAGGGTCAGCTTTTTGTTTCATTCAGGTTTCAGCTGATTGGATGCGGTCCACCTACAAGTGGGAGGGCCATCTGCTTTATTCAGCCTACACATTCGAATGTTAACCTCATCCAAAAACATCCTCACAGAAACACCCAGAATAATGTTTGCCCAAATATCTGGACACCCCATGGGCTAGTCAAGTTGACACATAAAATTAACCATCCCATCAAACAATTCATGTTTGCCATGATTATGACATTCTGAAGCACTGTCAAGCCACATCCAACCAATCTGACTACAAAATTATCAACTCTTATTTCCTCACATTTCCAAGGAAATAAATGCTAAAGCCAGAGAGAAGCAGCAGCTTCCTTCCACTCGTCCACTGTCACACGAAATTTTAGGGCATTTCCTTGGGACAATATAGAGCTGGTCACACTGAAAGGAGCTTGGATTTATGGAGACCTGACATGGATTCAAATCCCACCCCTGATACTTGCTGGCTGTATCACTTTGGGTAAATGACAACATCTGTGAATCTTGGTTTTCTCACATGTGAAACAAGGTGACACCTCCCAAAATGTTCTGTACAAAATAAACGAGATAATGCAAAAGAGTGTCTGAAAGATGGTCAACATTGCCAACACCTCCATAATATGACTTTGAAATGGGGGACAATTTCAACGTGAGATCAGAGCCCAAGGGGTATATTGCTTTAATCCCAGTATATCTGCTACATGGTAGACACTAAAGAAATATTGAATGAATAAATATATACATGAATTTCAGGCCCAACTAATTGTGAGCTTTTAAGAAGCAGATACCAAATTCTGTCTTCCTAAGTTAAACACAGTGCTGTGTTCACATAGTCAGCTTCCAAAAATGTATTAGGATGGGTTTTACAGTTTCAAATTCAAAACACAAAGAGTTTGTTCATAAGCAACTCAAGTCGAAGGGTTTGACTACTTTATAAAAATGGGAAACTATTAGATATTCATTTTTTGTGTCACTCCTCTTAGTATGTCAGAGATTAAAATCGCATTTGATAGCTTTTTGTTATGTTCTCACCAACCAGCCACATTTTTAGTTTAATAATCCTCCCACTACTGAAGCCATTACTTCTTACTTGGGGAAGAGAATAATTCTCTTTTACTCAAAGAGGGCACGTAGGTCTGTTTTACTCCCTCCAATATCACCTATAAAATAATTTATGACTTTCTGTTTTTTTCAGTTTAATGTGACCTTTTCCTGTGATGAATAAAAATGTGCTCATCAACTAATCTCAGGGAACTTTCTGAAAATGAATGCCATGGCTTTATGCAGAGACTTCCTTATTATGTTCACAAAAGGAAAAGGTGAGTCACCAGTGGCTTATGATTTACTGACTTAACAGGACCGTGAGTCAATTGGGCCCTGACTGGAGATGCTAAGCATGCCAGGGATCCAGGTCAATCTGGGCTCCTTGGGTTGCCAGGATAGAATAGGGAGCAGGTCTACCATGGGCAAAATGTTTGAATATACATTTTGCTAAAATTATGTATCAATGGCAAATAAGCACATGGAAAGATGCTCAATATTATTAGCCATTGGGGAAATTCAAGTCAAACCACAATGAGATACCACTTTACACTCACTAGAATGGTTAATCACAATAAAAAAGTCAGATAATAGCAAGTATTGACAAGCATGTGGAGAAATTGGAATGCTCATATCTTGCTGGTGTAAAATGCTACACTCATCTTGGAAATAGCCTGGCATGTCCTCAAATGGTTAAACATAGAATTAAGATATGATCCAGCAACCCATGCCAAGATACCTACCCAAGAGAATTGAAAGCAGGCATCCATATTAACATTGGTACATGAACATTCATAGCAGCGTTATTTATAACAGCCAAAAAATGGAAACAAAGGTCCATCAGCTGATGAATGGATACATAAAATGTGACAGTCACATGATGTTACAGTACACGGCAATAAAAAGAAATGAAATACTAATACATGCTACGATATGGATAAATCTTGAAAATACTACATTAAATGAAAGAAGCCAGTCACAAAGCACTAGAGGTTATATAATCACACTTATGTAAAATGCCCAAAATAGGCAAAGCTGTAGAGAAGGAAAGGAGATTAGTAATTGCCTAGGGATGAGGGAAATGTAAGGTGGGGTAGGTGGCGACAGTTAAGGGATGTGGGGCTTCTTCCAGGAGCAATAGAAGTATTTTGAAATTGGATTTGGGAATGAATGCACAACTTTGTAAATGTACTAAAAGATATTGGACTGTATTTTCATTTTTATTTTTATTTTATTTTTTGCTTTTTAGGCCTACCCTTGCAGCATATGGAAGTTTCCAGGTTAGGGGCTGAATTGGAGCTAGAGCTGCCAGTCTACTCCACAGCCACAGCAACACAAGATCTGAGCCACATCTGCTACCTATACCACAGCTCACAGCAATGCTGGATCATTAACCCACTGAGCAAGGCCAGGGATCGAACCTGTGTCCTCATAGGTAGTCAGGTTCATTCCCGCTGAGCCATGATGGGAACGCCTGGACTGTATACTTTAAATTAGTGAACTGTATGGTATGTGAATTATCTCTCAAAGAGCTGTTAAGAAAATGTTTTAAATATATTGAAAACAGCATTCTACTCTTCTTAAATATTTTTAATGGGTATAAAATTTGATATGACTAACTTGGGTAGTTTCATCAAGTGTGTTAAAATGTAACTCTTTGAGTCCACTTACAAAGATATACGTCATATCACCATTGATAATGGCTAAAATTAGAAACATATTTTCAAAGAGTAGAAAAGATTATAATGAGATCAGAGTTGTGCTTGTCAAACCTAAATGTGCTACATGGAAAGGTAGTCAACATGATTAGTCACTGAGGAAATGCAAATTAAAACCACAGTGAGATACCATTACATACCTATTAGAATAATTAAAATGAAAAAAAAAAGACAATGCTAAGTGCTGGTGATAAAGTAGAGGAACTGGAACTCTGCTGGTAGGAACACAAAATGGTGCAACTACTTTGGAAAACATATTTAAAGTTTTCCTATAAAGTTGAACATACACTTTATGTTCATACAACCTCTACATGAATGTTTATAGAAGCTTTATTCATAATTGTTTCAAACTGGAAACACAAATGTCCTTTTGCTGAGGAATGAATAAACAAACCATGGTACAACCATGCACTGAAATACCCTTCGGTAATAAAAAGAAAAGAATATTAATACATGCAACAATAAGGACAAATCTGAATTCGTTAGGCTAAGTGAAAACAGCCAGACTCAAAAGCTATATGCTGTATAATTCCATTTCCATGACATCCTGGAACAGACAAAAAACCATGGGGACAAAACACAGATAAGTGGTTTCCAGGAACTGGGAGTAGGGGGAAAGGTTGACTACAAAAGGGCACAAAGGAATTTTTAACTGTTCTATTGATTGCAGTGGTAGTCACAGGCATTGGTCATGTGTTTGTCAAGTACGAATTTGTCAAAAGTGACAGAAGTATGGAGTTCCCGTCGTGGCTCAGTGGTTAACGAATCCAACTAGGAGCCATGAGGTTGCAGGTTCCATCCCTGGCCTTGCTCAGTGGGTTAAGGATCTGGTGTGGGTCTGATCAGACCCCTAGCCTGGGAACCTCCCCATGCCACGGATGTGGCCCTAGAAAAGACAAAAAAAAAAAAAAAAAAGAAGCGACAGAATTGTATAAATAGGGTTACTTTACCTGTACGGAAAACTTTTCTTGATAATTTTTTTTTTTTGGTCGTTTTGCCTTTTCTACGGCTGCTCCTGCGGCATATGGAGATTCCCAGGCTAGGGGTCGAATAGGAGCTATAGCCACCAGCCTCTACGCTAGAGCCACAGCAATGAGGGATCCAAGCCGTGTCTGTGACCTACACCACAGCTCACAGCAATGCTGGATCCTTAATCCACTGAGCGAGGTCAGGGATTGAACCTGCAACCTCGTGGTTCCTAGTCGGATTCATTAACCACTGAGCCAGGACAGGAATTCCTCGACAAAATTAAAAAACAAACAACAAACAAACAAACAAAAAAACAGCTATATAGGAGTTACTGTTGTGGAGCAACAGGATTGGCAGCGTCTCTGGAGCACTGGGACACAGGTTTGCTCCCTGGCCTGGCACAGTGAGTTAAGGATTCTGAGTTGCCACAGTTGCAGCACAGGTGGCAATTATAGATGGGATCTGATCCCTGGCCCAGGAACTCCATATGCTGTGGAGTGGCCAAAAAAAAAAAAAAAAAGAAAAAGAAAAAGAAATAAACAAACAAAAAATATGCTTAATTAATATAAGGGAACTTATGTTTGTTTACCACTTTTTGGAAAATGTTGAATATGTTGAATATGTAAAAACATGTAAAGATATCTATGATATAATAGCATATGAAAAAATAAAGTGATTATACTATATCTTTATAGTATAAATACAAATTCTGTATTAAAAAACATATTGGGGAAGAAAAGATAGGAAAAAAAATTAACCAAGATGTCAACTATAGTCATTTGTGACTGGGATGGCTATGGATTTTTAAAAAAATGTTTTCTAGTTTTTGCTATATTTAATAAGTATGTATTGCTTTTCTATAAAAAAAATGAGATGTTAAATTTATGAAAAAGGATGTACAGGAGTCAAAATAATCCTTCCTAAATTACGTATGTGCTCAGAGTATATGTATATTGGTCTAAATAAGATATTTATTAAACAAGCCATTATTGTTTGTGGCTTAAACTTACTCCTCTGCAAAATGAGAGGAATTTGAAATTTTTGGTACTGCTCACCTTGAAGGCAAAATAAACAAATAGCAGCTAATTCAGCACGGGTGGAAAGAGGAATTTGCAAAAATGGAAGCATTCATTTGCATGTCTGGACTTTAATTCACATTCTCCATCAAATGTTTTCTATGGTTTCATGTTTCCCTTTTGAGTAAAACAGGAAAGCTCTCCTATTACTAAGCAACATGTTGATATGAACCACACTCTCTCCCTCATCAAATCTATGACAACATGCTCAATAAAAGAAGATCTACCAGCCCAGTTCTGTTTCCATAGCACTGGCCAGCAGAAAGCTATGTAGTGACCAGACTTATAAAGCATCCTCTTAGATCAGAGACTACACTAATACTGCCACTTCCTGAAGGAAAATGTATCCTAACTCTTCCTGGCTCACCTCACAAGGGCCCAGAATGCTGATGGTTTGAGCTGAATAAGAATCAAGGACATCCTAAATATTTTTGGAAGATAATTTTCTTTGAGCCACTATATGCTTTATGACCCAATAGGCAGAGACCACCGAATTATTGTAACAAACCCTCAGGAGGTGGCAGGTCTACAAAGTCAGATAGATCTGAGGTCACTATGGCTTCCATCTAAAATTGGTAGCAACAAAATTTTTTTAAACTTCTTTGAGCCCCAGTGTTACCATATGTAGTGTGAGGGATAATAAGGCTTATCTTTAAATTATGAGGATTAAGTGGGGGGTAAATGAAAAATGTGTGATATATAATAGACACTTAATAAAAAGTTGTTTCTTTTCCATGGAGGTCCAGGATATTTTTTGCGAAAACTCATAAAGAAGGTGGAAGCCTAGGCAACTGTTCTAGAGAGAACAACTACCTCCTCCCTACCCAAAGTGTGTGTGTGTGTGTGTGTGTGTGTGTGTGTGTTAGGAGTAGGGGTCAGAAAGAGTCATATGCAATGGTGTGGATATATAATTAGAGGTGGAAACTGAAACCTTATAAGATCTGTGAGAGAGGCTTCTGGACTCCTATTGTAAAAATTATGAAGAAAGAGAAACAATTAGCCAACCCATCTGAAAATGTTGGCCATAGCTAATTATAGGGTCATAGTACATTCTAGTTGAAAGATATTTTCAAAAAATTTCCATTTTTCAAGCAAAGCAACAACAAGAGACACCAAGTTTTGGAGAAAAGAAGGGGACTTCTCATGGCCATACAATGTATGGGGAGCAGAAATGGGAATAGAACACTCTCATTGCCCTTTTTCTGGGGAGGTAGGGCCCTCCTTCCTCAGAGAAACTGATGGTCTTTATCTAAAATGCCTGTGTAAATAGGCATTATGCTAGATGCTGGGCAGAGCAAGATGTATAACCTCCCCTAACCCAGCCTTGGTGCAATGCCAGGAAGAAGACAGGAAGGTGGGGAGAGGGGCCATAAGCTGGAAGATGGCACAAGCACAACAGCCAGCCCGTTAGGAGCTGTAATGAAGCACGTGTGCACACATTCACACAAAGATGTTTACATTACATGAGGCCTCAGCAGATTGCTATTTGTCATGTCTGCTCAGTAAAGAGTATACAGGTCTTTGGGAAGTCACTTAAGAGGGTGAGTGATGATGCTTGATAGGAACTAAAAGAAAGAGATGTGCAAGGGTGGCCAACATCCTGGAAAGGTTTATCAGGCCAAGAGACCCTAGAAAGTCACTTGAGAATGATCTCCTCACTTTCATTTTTGATTATGTTCTCCTCACCAGCACGGAACTACAGTTGAGGTCAAGGTCATGTCAATGGATAAAAGATTTAGAGCTGCTAATTGCATATCCATGACTCAAAATCCTATTTCCAGCTTCCTCCCTCTTGTGAGGAAATTCTAGGTCTTCCTAAGAAAGATATCTGAGTGCTTCACATAGAACTTGAAACCAATGTCTCTGTTATACTGGGTGTCAGGTGCCCATTCCTAAAGGGATGAAACTAATAGAGGGGGCTTCAGAGATATTGGACTTGGAGCTGTATGCAGGTTCACAAGGGGACTTTAGGTTGACTCTCTTGTAGAAGAAGTTTTTGGATGTTCTATAAGCAAAGGGGAGAATAAACAGGATATTTCATAGACTGCCAGTCTGTGGTGGTGACCACTAAGTGCTCATCAAAACCTCTCCCTTTTTTATCAGGGTGAAACACAGTGAAACTACATTTCCCAGACTTCCTTGTGATTAGGCATGGTCACATGACTAGTTCTGACAAATGGAAGATGAGAAGAAATTATATACCTTATGGCTGACTGTAGAAAGGTCTGAGGATCTGCCTGTGGGTGGAGCCACATGATGGAGAGTTCATGAATCAATAAATCACTGAACTGCATGAGCAAGAAACCATCTACAGTATTATATTACTAAGATTTGGAGGTTTAGCTGTTACAGTATTTAGCCAGCCCTACTTAACATATTTCTTCAGTTCTAAATGCATATATTTCCATATTTTAGTACTCCATCTTGGACTCGATAAAATACAGTCATAGAAGAAGACTAAGAGGGGCTTATCAATATGCTCACATTCACAAAGCTAGTATGATACTGATCTCTCAAGTCTCCTCAATACTTGAGCAGAAGCTACTACAGTTGACTTACAGCTCACTGTCACAGTGCATGGAGCTGTGGATATTACTCTTAGTGTTCTGAATACTAACCATCTGGATTCTGTGACTGAGGTAGGGATCGAAGGTTGAACGCCAGCTAGATCTGGGAGTAGAGGGAAGGCTGGTAAACCTGGTAAACCACTAAGAGCCCTACTGCATCCAGGAGGCTTCTTTTTGCAGAACTGAGCTCAATTTCAAGTCCTGTCAGATACAGAAAAGAGAAGCCTCAGCCTGCAGTGTTAGTGCGTGTTCCTGTCAAACTGCCTTTGGATATTAGATCTGCCATCTGTACCATGGTGTCCGGTTGCCAGGGTTACAATGCTCTCCTTGAACAGAAAGTCAAACAGTTTCGTAAAGCCCACAGGTAAAGGTTGTTGTGGGCAGAACTGGCTTCCTTTCTGGTACATAAAGGGAAAAGTGTGCTGTAGGGAAAGCAAATACTTTCGATTCCTCCTTTGAGGCCAAGCTGGTAAAGATGATCAGGGTGGAAACCTCAGAGGTGAGCTATATATAAGAAGGCATCTTGATAATGCAGCAGAAAACCCACAGCTGGACACTGGATATGTTGAAAAACTGAACATAAGATCCCATGTCTTTGAGGGGAAGTGGTCCCACATGAATCACCCCACACTCTCCACTCACAGCTAGCCCCTTTCCTCTCTCTACTTTTAGAGCGAATTAAGTCTATATGGCTGAGGAACAAGAAACTCTACAAAAGTAATGATGGAGCTTGGGAAGAAGTACATTTCCCAGATCCTATGTGTGACTTAAATGACAGTTTGATCTTCTGCCTTTTCAGGACTCAGACAGGACTCAGGGTGGTACTTTGAAGGGGACAGGGGACAGGGGACAGGGGACAGGGATATTCTCTGGCCAGGATAATTCAGTTTTTCAGCCCAAGCTTGAAGAGATAGAGCACCCTGCTGGGAGGCTAGATGAGTAACAGACTTTTTAAAGACTTGCTGCTCTCTATTCTTATAACTTTTTTTTTGTCTTTTTGCCTTTTCTAGGGCTGCTCCCATGGCATATGGAGGTTCCCAGGCTAGGGGTCGAATCGGAGCTGTAGCTACCGGCCTACACCAGAGCCACAGCAATGAGGGATCCGGGCCGAGTCTGCAACCTACACCACAGCTCACGACAATGCTGGATCCTTAATCCACTGAGCAAGGCCAGGGATCGAACCCGCAACCTCATGGTTCCTAGTTGGATTCATTAACCACTGTGCCACGACGGGAACTCCTATTCTTATAACTTTTGATGCTTCTAATAATTTTGCTACTACTTCTGTTTCTAATACTCCTAGTATTTATGACCACTAGTTCTTCTAAAATAATTTCCAGTGAAAGTATTATAAATGTAATATATGCAAGTAGTAAGAGTGGTAACTGAACAAAAACACATAAAATGAAGTTTCTTTCACTTACTTTGGATACCCAAGAACTCAGCAGTAATCAATCTAAAACATTCCTTGGGTTACTTTAAAAATATTCTGTTCATATAAAGACATATAAATACATTTTGACAGATGTGGGATTTAATATATACTGTGTCTCAACAGTATATATTTTTATTACTTAACACTGTGTCTCAACAGTATATATTTTTATTACTTAACACTGTGTCTCAACAGTATATATTTTTATTACTTAACACTGTGTCTTGGATATATTTCCTGGTTAGCACCTGTAGAGCTATATATATGTGACAAAATGTGGCAACATGGTTCAGTAGAAAGGGCATGGGCTATAATTAAGGATATGTGAAAGAATTTGACTGAAATATGACAATAATTCATTCTTTTTGTTTTGTTTTGCTTTGTTTTGTTACTTATCTTTATTTACACATGTTGCTTTCCAACTCACCCTCTGCTCATGGAGCAGGGGCCCTGCCATGGTCTCTAACACCTAGCAGCTTCAGGCTTTACAACAGCAAAATTCTTGCAACAACTCAAATGTCCATTAAAAGGAAATCATATAAAAATATATAGCAAAGCATCCATGTTCTGTTTGATGTTAAATTTTATTTTATTTTTTGTCTTTTTAAGGCTGCACCCATGGCATATGGAAGTTCCCAGGCTAGGGGTCAAATGGGAGCTGCAACTGCTGGCCTATGCCACAGCCACAGCAACATGGGACCCAAGCCAAGTCTTCGATCTACACCACTGCTCATGGCAATGCCAGATCCTTAACCCACTGAACAAGGTCAATGATCAAACCTGCGTTCTCATAGATACTAGTCGGGTTCATTACCACTGAGCCACGACGGAAACTTCTGTTTGATGTTAAACTTTAAAAACGTTACACAAAAGAGTTCTTGAACCAAATTTGGGACAGTTTTTCTTCCTTGTGCTCTATATTTGTAATTAATTCTTTTCTATAACAGCTTGTTCAAGTTTCATGTCTCAAAAAATTCTTTCTTACCACTCCAAGGATATGTATTGAACATACTTTAAATTCTTACTCCATGAGTTTTTTTTCCAAGTGGCCCTTTAATTTGGCCTCCTTTAGTATCATTCATTCAGTCTGCTTTTCTTTTTATTTTATTAAATTTTTTTTCTTTTTTAGGGCTGCACCTGAAGCATATTGAAGTTCCCAGGGTAAAAGTCAAATCAGAGCTGTAGCTGCCAGCCTACACCATGGCAACTCAGGATCTGAGCCACATCTATGACCCATGCCACAGCGTGCAGCAATGCCGGATCCTTAACTTGCTGGGTGAGGCCAGGGATCAAACCCGCATCCTCATGGATACTAGTTGGGTTCTTAACCCACTGAGCCATAACAGGAACCCCAGAGTGCTTTTCTTAAAGAGTGCTTACATTCCTTAGACGTTGGGTTATTTTGTTTTATGAATGAACTTGGCTTGACCCAGGAAGGATATAATAAGTCCAAACCTTAACTTGAGCAACACTTAAACAACTTTATTAGCTGAGTGAAGACATGCAGTAGGAACATTTCAGGATGGAGAGGAAAGGAGTAGGTGTTGCAGTTGGGTTTGACTAACCCTTGCTAGTGTCTTTCCCAAATTTCTCAGGTGCCCATTACCCTCATGGTACCTCTGCCTAGGAGCTTTCACTCCCTTTTGCAAGAGGCTCAACCACTGGACCCAGGATGAAGGAATGTGACATGGGGATGTTTAGAGGCTTGCCAATTTGCTAGCCTCCATTACTACTGGATCCTCCACACCTGGCCAGTGTAGCATTAGGGTGATCTTTGTCATGTGTAAATGAGATCATTAACTCCCTGGCTTGAAATCTTAGCACAGGCTACTGTGATACTGGATGAAAAGCCCAAGCCACAAGGCCCTGCATGATATGACTCCTATCCATCTCCCTGCCTTGTCTCTGTCCATCCAATCTCTAGGAATCCCTATCCATAAAACCTTCCTGGAAGCCAGAAGACAAGAGAACATACTAAGATAATCCACAGAAGTCAGAATTCTGGTGAAAAGAGAAAAATGGCAGGATGAAGAGTGGCTCTGAAGGGGAATGAAAGGGATACTGCAAGTTCAGAGACATGGGCCTATGGAGCTAGTGGTTACCTAAGTTGGTAATTAAGGACTTTCTTGAGGAGCCATGTTTTAATTGCCTAAAAGTGTTATAGTCACCTAGTATGAGCAGAGTATGTAAGTGGGGAAGTGTTCAGGGATGCTGATCCCCCTCCCAGGAGAAAGTATTTTCTCTAACTTTTCACCCTATGGGTATAGTAAAAGCCTAAATAAAGTGAGGGGGAAATTTTCATTCTCTCTAGGACAGGCATCTTGGGAAAACTTAAGAGTCAATGAGCCTGCACCATTCAAGGTAAGTATTTAATCTGTAAGTGGAGCAATCTTATAACATCCCTGAAAGCTTAATCAAGGTCCTCTTGATCACCAAGATCCATGATTTAAAAAAAAAATTATTTAGAAGTTGAACATTTTCCAAGAAATCTGTGCAGAGTTTTATTTCTTTTAAGGAACAGAATGTAGAGTTTAAGATGTGTGTGTGTGTGTGTGTGTGTGTGTGTGTGTGTGTGTGTCTGTGTGTGACTAGAGTGTACGTAAGTGTAAGGAAGTTAGCTGGGGTTTTGCCTGCTCCTCCTCTTTTCCTTACCTCAGCAGCGCCTAGATAGCAGTTTGGAAAATTGTAATAGAATCTGATGTAGTCCAACTTCACTGCATGGCCAGAAAGCCCAGTCCTAAGACTTCATTCCAAGTTCATGCTGGGACCAGAGTTTTAAATCTCCTTTACACTCGGTCTACGGCTCTGTCAGGCTCCCTACCCTGCTTCCCATATGGTCTCTGGTATACTCACAAGTACATCATTAAGCAGATCCAAAGCATCTTAGATTTGAGAAACATATCACATGGAGTGGTGAGATCAGAACAGATAGAACAGATTGGGGGAAGGAGTGTGGTACATGTCAAAAGAAAAAAAGAAAGCTGAGGAGCCAATACTAAACCCCAAATTTATTTTCTGTTGACTTAGGTTTAGAGGTGAGCAAGTCTTAATGCCACCATTTTATCTACTCATTAATCAAGACATAAACCTTCTAATTCTCACAGATGTTAAGGATGAGTTATTCTTGAAGCATGCAGGCCATAGATGACAGGTACTCCATCAGCCTAAAGTATTTTTTGGAAGCAGTGGAAGTCAGTGAAAACTGACCTGGTTACTAGAGTCAGTTGGAATGCAAAGCTATTTTGATGGTTACCACAGGAAGCAGCTGCTACTGAAGAAATCATTGACCTATCTGTTAATAATCTAATTAGGAATTGGCTTTGGGGGCTTATTTAGGTCTCCATGTAACGGCAGACTGAAGACCTTATTAAAGCTGTCCTGAAGTTAAAGCCAACCCACCTTTGAAATTTAAAGCACAGACCAAATAGTCCACACAATGAACTTTTGGGACATTTTCTTACTATGTCTCCATGCTTTGGAATTCCAAGTTTGGCCTCCACATCTACCACTTCTAATGTGTTTGCATTTTATTTTTTTTTAGAAAAACTCTAAATATTTACCAACACTTATTATCAAAAGTAAACAATGAAAGGAAGCAGTCAATGCAAGGATGCTACATTGTATACTGAATGCTTGACTGCTCCCAATTCTGTCTTAGTGATTGAGAGAGCTTGGATTATCAGTCAGTGGAAGTTGGTCACTAAGTCTCAGTCCAAACCTAAACCATCTGGGTCTGTCAACCAGTAACAAATGATCTTCATCTTTTGTTACTTCTCTTGTATAAAGTTAAGTCTAAGTTCTTGAGCCTGTCATGTTCCCACTCAAAGCCTATTTATCCTCTACATTTTCAGACAAATTTAAGAAGCAACCCAACCAGATGATAGACTAAATATTTCAAAATAAGAGCACTTGGGCTCCCTCTGAGTTTTCAGTTTCTGCAGTCAGGCTAGACAACCTAACAGAGTCACAGATTTTTCTGTGCAAATTATTCACATCAATAGAAAAATCATTGGTTTATGATCCAGACTGGCTAGCTATGATTCATCAAGAATGAACTTTAAGTTAACAGATTAAATGCCACACTGCCTTTGGAAAATTAGGACATTCAATCCAGATTCTACTTAGATATTCTACTTAGAGTGTTAAAGCAAGAAACAGAGTAATATTTTCTTCCATCATCAGAGTGCCTAAGAATTCTAGACAAGAGTTTTTGTTCAAATACATGATGGTTACCAAAGGAAGAGGGCATTTTTGCCTATGGCCAGAGCATATGGATCATCAAACTAGAGAATCAAGCACCATCAACTATAATGAGTTTTCGTGAGACAAAATTTCCACCCTAAGAATTTTTAGTTCTGGTAATAATGCCTAAGTAATTCAGACCAACCTCTCATCAAGAACAACTAGAGCCATGAGCTGTGGTGTAGGTTGCAGACACATCTTGGATCCAGTCTTTCTGTGGCTGTGGCATAGGCCAGCAGCTGTAGTTCTGATTTGACCCCTAGCCTGGAAACTTCCATATGCCATGGGTGCAGCCTTAAATGGACAAAAGACAAAAAAAAAAAAAAAAAAGAACAACTAGAAACATGGAAGAAAGCATTTTTTTAAGGAATCTGTTCAGAGGCATCAGAGAATTGAGAAGATAGTGAGTAATTATTGTTCCAGGAACTGGGCAGAGAATAGAACACAGAGAAATGAACTCAGCAGGTGGGGCCACTTTTCTGTAGGGTTAGCACATGGGAGTAGAGCCTATTACCAGTTTTTTGAGTGATCTGAGTGCAATGGAGGGCTGCTCATCTAACATCTTTCTCATTCAATTTCTTTGGATGCCTTTGGTGAGCTTCCTGTTGATTCCATGCACAACTAGTGGGGATTTTAATCATGACTTCCCCCAATATGGTAGGCATATGACCCAAGCTGGAGGCAATCAAATCCTATGCCACCCAGGAGAACAACATTAAGGTAAATAATAAGTTTGAGAACTGAAATTTTAAGAAGTCTAACTCTTAGAAGTAGCTAGGAGAAGGGTTGTAGGAAAGAAGTCATTCAGCCAACGTGTGATCGATAAGCTCTGGTGTGAGTGGTGTCATGGAAGTCAAGAGAAGTGAGTTTTTTGGTAAAAACAGCAGAGGTCAACTATGCTGGATGCTACTGAGAGGTCAGGATGATGACTGAAACCTTCTCTCATATATGGCAATATGGAGGTTTTGGGTGATTTTTGACAAATTTCAGGAAAGTGGCAGGGGAGAAGCCATATTGGAAAGGGAAGGAAAGAAAACAGGCAGTGAGGAAATGAAAACACTGTGCAGACCATTATTTTGTGGCTTGGGTTTGAAGGGGGTAGAACATGCAGTAATATCTAGAAGTAGATAAGGAGTCAAAGGAGGTTTTGTTTTGATTAAGAAAAAAGACATTCAGGCATGCTTTATGATCTCTTTTATCTCGAATAACCTTTTGTCCTAGTTTTAAGTTCCTCTTTATTTTGTTTCTTTATAACCAACTTCTTGGTCTCAGATATTGAAAACAAGTAAGTCTGTAAAGTCCCGCATATGGACATACATGTTTGGGAGCTTTAGAATTGTCATAAGATGGACTCTAGGTTATCTAGTCCAATCACAATGTGTTTTACTAAGGTCTTCCACCTGGTCAATGAAGACTAGCAAAGCCAAACTTCATAGCTGAATCCAATGGCTTGCAGGGCTCAGATTCACTCTCAGAGCTGTCATAATTCTATATGGAGAGAAACATCTTGAAAGCCTCCTTTCTCCAGTATCCTGAGAGTGTGCTATGTGTGAACCTGTTCTTTATCATGTTTGGGATATTGATAACATTATGTCTCTGGACTTCAAGGCCTCTCCAAGGAGATAAAACTCAAAAAGCCTCTAGCAGAGATAAAAATTACCAGACACTTATCATCCCACCTATCTCATTGTATTTGTTACAAAGTACCTGAGCCCCCTCCCCCACCTTGAGCAACCTGGTCTACTCCTTCCTGCCCCCTACTAGGAAAGATATGTGGCCTACTCCTCACCCCACCCCTATAGGAGTAATATAGGCCCCAACCAACCAGCATGTGTATCCTTAGACCTCCCCTCTCTCCATTGTCTCTGGGCTATAAAAATAGACATGCCCATGTGCTTGGGGTTAGCTTTCCCTGATTGTTAGGAAGTCATCCTGCTGTGCTAGCAGTGTCTCATCTCAATAAACATTTTTTTCTCTTCACCTTGCTATGAGCTTTTTCCAACCCATGCATGGGCCCCAACATAAGTCTAGAGGTTAGACCTTATAATTGGGCAATATCTCTGACATACATTCTAAGAACTTAATTGGCCAGTCAGTTGGAAATCTCGGCTACCACATTCAGTATTATTTCTTAATTGGCTAATTGGCCCAGTGAGGCTCTCTTTCAGCTGCAACTCAGAATCTAGACAAAGTTGTGGGTAAAGCAGTAAGTATATAATGCTTTATGTAGGAGCCCTCTTATCAAGGAAGTGCCAAGAAAGAGTAAAATGAGAAAGAAAACAAAAATAAAATCAAAGTTTAAATAAAGATGAAGTAATCAAAGGATTGTAAGCTTTTTAAAAACTTCTTTTTAAAAAAGAGCAAATAGATGAATATCTTAAGTCATGATCAAACATCAGATTCTGCCTACATGGTTGAATGCATCATAAAGAATTGAGATGGCAAAAGCAAAGTTACAATTTTATTATCTCCTTAAAAACTTAATTCTCAAGTTCCTGTCATAGTCTGGAAACTTTTCCACAGATACAAAATTACTTGAAGTAGATTGGTGTCCTCAACCCAGGTAAGGCACCTAATGCAAGTATAGCTAAAACAAACAGTACTTTCAATGGGATATTAAACATCTGGCTCAAGGCTTACAAATCTCTGAAACTGCCAGATTGCTATTTCTGAAAGTGCTAGGCTACTGACTACATTTGGCATGCAAGCTAGGAGGGTGGGGAGCAGGGAATAATTCTATATTTGAGCAAGGTGTCTTCCTTCCTTCCTTCCTTCCCTCCCTCCCTCCTTTCTCTCTCTTTCTTTCCTTCTTTCTTTCTTCCTCTTTTTCTTCCTCTCTTTCTTCCTTTCTTTCTTTCTTTCCTTCTTTCTTTCCTTCTTCCTTCCTTCCTTCCTTCCTTCCTTCCTTCCTTTCTCTCTCTCTCTCTCTGCCTCATCTGCAGCATGCAGAAGTTTCTGGGCCAGGGATTGAACCCAAACCACATCAGTAACCACAGCCTCAGAAGTGACAACACCTGAGTCCACAACTGCTGAGCTACCAGGGAAATCCCAAGATGTCTTTCTCAAAGAAAATTTTGGCTTTTCAGGACTTCCTGTTTTCTCTTGAATGACCTAGGTTATTGCATTTTTTTTTTCTTAAAAATTTTCCCATCAAAAGAAAGATTCAGGAGTTCCTGTTGTGGCTCAGCAGTAATGAATAAACTAGTGTCCATGAGGATGCAGATTTTATTCATGGCCTCAAACAGTGGGTTAAGTATCTGGCGATGTCAGGAGCTGTGGTGTAGGTCACAGATGTGGCTCAGATTCCCTCTTGCTGTGGCTGTGGTATAGGCTGGCAGCCGCAACTCCAATTTGACCCCTACTCTGGAAACTTCCATGTGCTGCAGGTGTGGCCTTAAAAAGCAAAAAAAAAAAAAAAAAAGAAAGAAAGATGCAAATAAGCTTTCATGTATATATACATATACACGCATACACAGAACAGATGAGTTTATTTCTTCTAGAGCAAGCAATAATGTAAATTTTTATAGTTTTTCTTTTTCTTTTTTTGGCTGTGTATTTGGCACATGGAAGTGCCCAGGCCAGGGATCAACTCATGCCACAGCAGCAACCCAAACCACTACATGACAAGGCCAGGTCCTTAACCCACTGTGCCACAAGGGAACTCCCATAGTTTCCTTTTTAATTTTAATTAATTAATTTTGCTTAAGGTCACACCTGATGCATATAGAAATTTCCAGGCTAGGAGTCAAACCGGAGCTGCAGCTGCAGGCCTACAGCACAGCCACAGCAACAGGGGATCTAAGCCATTTTTGCTACCTACTCCACAGCTCAGGGCAACACCAGATCCTTAACCCATTAAGCGAGGCCAGGGATCGAACCCACATCCTCATGGATACTAGTTGAGTTCTTAAACTGCTAAGCCACAACAGGAACTCCTTCTTTTTAAAAATAATGCTTTTTATTTTATTTTTATTTTTTTGCTTTTTACGGCTGCACCTACAGCACATGGAGGTTCCCAGGCTAGGGGTTGAATCATAGCTACAGCTGCTGGTCTACACCACAGCCACAGCAACACAGGATCTGAGCTGCATCTGCAACCTACACCATAGTTCATGGCAATGCTGGATCCTTAACCCACTGAGTGGGGCCGGGGATCTAACCCACAACCTCATGGTTCCTAGTCCGATTCATTTCCGTTTCACCACAATGGGAACTCCCTAAAATAATGCATATTTTGATGAAAGACTGGGGAACACTAGTTTGGTTTTTTCATCATGGAAATAGCAGTGATTTGTCTTCACTTGGAATATGTTCCCGTTTGGAGAATGGACATGAAAAGCCAGAATTTGCTAGTACCAAAGGCACCATCTGTAAACTTACTGAATGCCTTGGAACCTATCAATCATCACTCACAACAGAGTTTCTCTCTGAGCAACCCATTTCATAGCATAAAAATTATGACATACTTAGCTCTCACCTCTGAAATGCTCTGGACTCACAGTCTTCTACATCACTGAGAAGGAACTGGCCCCGTAAAACGGCTGTGTTGCTAACTGGAAAAACCTTGCTTGATTTAGGTGCCGTCCTTCAGAATGCAGTCTGTATTCTCAACATGCAAATGATAAACAGAATTTGAGAACAGAGTAGTTGTGATCCTTCTCATCACTGGCAACCACTGATCTTTTTACTGCCTCCAGAGTTTTGCATTTTCCTTAATGAGTGGGAATCATACAGTATGAAGCATTTTCAGGCTGTCTTCTTTCACTTAGTAATATACATTTAACTTCATGTCTTTCTGTGGTTTGATAGCTCATTTTCTTTTATCACTCTGGAATATTTCACTTTTTTCAATGTACCAGTTGGTCCATTCACCTATAAAATACATCTTGGTTGCTTCCAAGTTTTGGAAATTAGGAATAAATCTGCTATAAGCATTCATATGCAAGTGATTGTGTAGACATATATTTTCAGATTATTTAGGTAAAAGGAAAGAAATATGATTCCGGGATTTTATGGTAAGAGTATGTTTAGTTTTCTAAGAAACTGCCATACTGTCTCCCACAGTGGCTGTGCCATTATGAGTTCCCACTAGCAATAAATGAGAGTTCCTCTTTCTCCACATCCTCATCAGCATTTGATGTTGTTAGTGTTTTGGATTTGGTACATTCTATTTTTTTTTTTTTGTCTTTTTAGGCCTGGACCATGGCATATGGAGGTTCCCAGGCTAGAGGTGAAATCAGAGCAGCAACTGCTGGCCTATACCACAGCCACAGCAACTTGGGATCCGAGCCGTGTCTGCAACCTACATCACAGCTCGTGGCAATGCTCAATACTTAACCTACTGACCAAAGGCAGGGATCAAACCTGCATCCTCATGGATGCTAGTCAGATTCGTTTCTGCTGAGCTATGACGAAAACTCCTGGATTTTGTACATTCTAAGAGGTGTGCAGTAGTATCTGTCTGTTGTCTTAGTTTGCAGTTCCCTGATGTCTTATTATATTGAATATCTTTTCACATGCTTATTTGTCACCTGTATATCTTCTTTGGTGAGGTATTTATTCAGATCTCTTTCCCATTTTTTTTGGTCTTTTTGCCTTTTTTATGACCACTTCCCGCAGCATATGGATGTTCCCAGGCTAGGGGTCTAATTGGAGCTGTAGCCACCGGTCTACGCCAGAGCCACAGCAACGTGGGATCCAAGCCAGGTCTGCAACCTACACCACAGCTCACGGCAACGCCGGATCCTTAACCTGGTGAACAAGGCCAGGGATGGAACCCGCAACATCATGGTTCCTAGTCGGATTCGTTAACCACTGAGCCACAACGGAAACTCCCTCTTGCCCATTTTTAAATTGGGTTGTTTATTTTTATTATTGTTGAATTTTAAGTGTTCTTTGTATATGTGGCTATCAGTCCCTTATATTAGGCCTGTGTTTTGCAAAGATTTTCCTCCCCATCTCTGGCTTGTCTTTTCGTTCTGTTAATATATTTGTTTTTTTAAAATTCTTTGACATCTTCTTTAACTTCCTTGCTCTTTTTCAGATTTCTTTTGCCTAGTCTAACTTCAAGAGTCAAATGTTTATTAATTTTTTATTTGGTTTGATTTGAACATGAAAATATGCATCTCCTATAGTTTCTTCTTAGTGCCCTCTAATAGCTAGTGTTTTTAAAATAATGATAAGTGACAGATATGTAGGAATTTAAAAAATAGTAGAGTAAGTTAAAAAAAATGAAAAGGAGACATGCTACATGAAGAACAGTATTTAAACAAAATGATAGGGGATTTCCACTGCTTGATATGACACAGTGACTTGCAACAGACTGATGCTTTCCTAAGACTGATGAGAAAAGTGGATAAAATAACAAAATTTCATTTTTTTGGTAATCACAGAAAAATTGCTGAGGAAACAGGACTCTGGGCCAAGATTCTGGAGGAAGGGAATTGCAGACTGGTGAGCAGACATTCTAGAACTATTCTGCCTTCAGGGAATTTGCCAATTCTTGACACCCATCCAGGCAGAAGGCAAAGAAAGGCAGAGAGCCATCATTTATAGGCAGAAAACCAAGCAGAAATTCTAGCAATCTCACAGACCAGGGGATAAGAAGTGGAGTTTGAGGGTGGCCCAAACAGCCACAAGACCCCCATGAGAGAAGACAGTACTTGGAAGAGAGTCTGATGCTGTCAGGTTTCTTAGAGGCATTTGCCAAATTCTTAAACTGCAGGGAAGAAATATCAGACACTGATAAGAAAAACAAAGGGCAAAGCAGAATCTTTTGCACTTTCATAGTACTGAGAAAATTAAAAACTGAGTTTAGGGCTGACCATGAGCAAGAGGGCCAGTTAGCAACCTAGTAGCTCAGTTAGAAACTCCAAAGGACCACAGGGCAGAAGCAGGGGGGATCAGAAGTAGACTAAATTATGTCAAAAGTGCAACCCAACCTTGAATTAGCTTGGTCCCTGAATGGATTAAGGTAATTAGTCCATCATCTCATGATCTGCATACCAGAGGAGATGTTGAAACTTTTTAGAGAAATAAAATATCATTCAGGCTTTCTACAGCTTGACACACAATATATAAACTCATCAAGGAATTACAAAGCCTTTCTAAGAAACTGAAACAAGAGAAAAACAAACAATAGAACCAGATTCACAGATGAGATGTTATTAGAGCTATCAGAGAGGGACATTAACATTTTTAGAAATAATATATTCAAGGAAAGATGGAATTCCTGTTGTGGCTCAGCAGGTTAAGAACCCAACATAGTGCCCATGAAGAGGCAGGTTTGATCCCTGGCCTTCCTCAGTGGGTTAAGGATCCAGCATTTTTGCAAGCTGTGGTTCATACATTGCAGATGTGGCTCAGATCTGGTGTTGCTGTGGCTGAAGCACAGGCTTGCAGCTCAAGTGCCAACTAGACCCCTAGCCCAGGCACTTCCATATATGCAGGTGCAGCCATAAAAAGAAAAAAAGAAAAGAGAATTTTACAAGAAAACTAGAACATATAAGAACAGAAATGCTAGAATTAAAAAGTACTGGAATTGCCCTATGACCCAAGAATTCAATTCCTAAATATAACAAGTATTTGTCCATGTATTCAGTAATGATCTATTTAAAGAATATTTTTAGAAGCTTCAGTTCATAATAATCTCAGATAGGAAACCGCTCAAGTGTCTATCAGTCAGTGAATGAATAGACATGCTGTGGTAGAGCCATACAGTGGAATACTACTTAGCAATATAAAGTGAGGAACTACTGATACACTCAAAGCTAAACCTTTCTTTCCACATTTTCATTTCCTCTGTCATGTCTGCCCCTTTCCTCTTTTCTTTTTCCCTGAGAGGAAACTCATGTAGTGAACCTTAGCTACTCTGGCTCTTGCACACATGAATTAATAGCAAATAAAGTTGGTTTTGCTTTCAAAACATGCTTCTTTTCAAAATATCAATTTCTTTTAAATTGAATTTTGAATACAGCCACTTCTCATGACACCTGGCCCGACTACACTTATATAAACCATGACCATTTCTCTCCTAGAACCTTCAGGTGGGCTTCAGGCAGCTGTACTTTCCTCTACAATCCCCTATAGAAGTGGGCCTTCAGGCATGGACATCCAAAAATTTACCTCTCTGCTCACAATCACTCAGCGATTCCCAGCTCACGCAAAATCATATCCTGATTTAAAAGGTCCCACATCCTCTCTCTTCTTCCCTTGCCAAACTCCAGACCCACAGGCCTCCTTACTCCCAAATTCCCTCTCAGGAACCTTCCTTGCTCTCCACGACTTCCTCCTCAGAGTTGCCCTTGACTGAGAGCCTCCTCACCTGGAGTAGCCCAGAAGGTTAATCCCCACTCTGGGGGCCCAGTGATTGACATGGGGCTACAAAGTACTGTCCTTTGCCCCAAGGTGGGGCAATGCTGGGACAAAAATATAGTCTCATGCTGACTTTACCTGGGACAACATCTCTGCTCAGCTACTTTCCCTGCCTTTTATTTCTTTTTCTTTTTTTTTAAAATTTTGTCTTTTTAGGGCTGTACCCATGGTGTATAGACGTTCCCAGGCTAGGGGTCAAATTGGAGCTGTAGCCACTGGCCTATATCACAGCCTCAGAAACATGGGATCTGAGCTGCATCTGCAACCTATGCCACAGCTCACAGCAATGCCAGATCCTTAACCTACTGAGGGAAGCCAGGGATCGAACCTGCAGCCTCATGGTTGCTAGTCAGATTCATTTCTGCTAAGCCACGACAGGAACTCCTCCCTGCCTCTTCTTGCTTCCTTCCTTCCCCTCTTCCTAAGAACACTTTCCTAATAAATGACAGGCATCCAATGCCTCTCTCAGATGCTGCTTCTAGTCAGCCTAACCTAAGACCCAGAGCTACTGCAGAAGAAAGTGCAATGATTAGGCTAAAGAAAAAGGCTTCAAAAGCCAATTTCTGGTACTAGTGGTGTGGATGTTGCCCATTCCATATGTGCAGTGGGGCTCACAGGTTTTGGAGTATAGAAACCTGAAATCTGCAATAAGCCTACCAGTTAACAACACTTAAAAAGTAATCGATGTATCATAGGTAAGGGATAAACCCTCCGACATTGCTACAACCAGGACAAAAGCCTTGGCATACTATCAACGTGGAAAGTTAAAAATTCTGGAAACAAAGCCAAAAGAGATAATACCAAGATAAAAGGTCTATAAATCTAAAGGCAGAAGTTCTCTCTGTACCCAAAGAGTAAGGAGTAGTTTTTTAAAGTGCCTCCTTTGAGTAAGTCTACATTTAAGGAGGCTTCTTGGAAAAGTTTCAGAGGAAAAGCCAAGTGTTCCCAAGAGGAAAGGCACTTAGCCTGTCCAGACCCCATCTCTTGGGGCTGAGGGTATAATCTCTCAGGCAACTGCTTGGCGAGGAAGCTTCTATTAGCCAAGGGCAATGTGAGGGAGCTCGCCCACGTAAGCCATTAGCTGCAGTACCTGCAGTAGCTGTGGACAGGTGCGCCAGGTGGTAAAGAAAATTTAGGAAGGCATCAGTAGGGTCTACCATACCTTGCCCCATTAAAAGCTATTAAGATAGTGAGAGTGTCATTAGAAAGCACTTCCTTGCATGTCCCTAAAAGGTAACAAGCAGGTCTCCTGCCCTTGACTGCTCTAGGGGTGGATATGTGTTTGGAGACTTTTCCTTGCTAATATCCAATTATTTCTTCCTGGATTTTCCATGACCACAGTTGTTTCCCATCACCCCCAAATTGTGGCTATCACAAATTCCTTATTCTTATTATCCAAAATACTACTTTTCACAGAAGCATATTCAGAGGACTGTACTCACTGAGGACATCTGGAGTCCCCAGCTAAACTGACTGTTCACCCCACACACACCCCTCCGCTCCCCGCTCATATCATATCACAACATTCTTAGCCACAGCATTGCACACCATCCAGGAGGTTTGCTATAAATCATAACTTGAGCTAAAATTCATGATGAGTCATGTATTAGCTCCTCCACTCTCTTTCTTTTAGTTTAATTTTATTTGAATCCAAGTAATACACTTATACAGATTTTAAAGGTCAATGTCCCCAGAGGACAGTCTACCAGTCTCCTTCCTGAGATGCATGTGATTGACACCGGAGTTCCTATACCAGATACGGAATGAGATCCATGAAGCATCAATGCAAACTTGACCCTCTGTACAGCATCTCACCCCACCCTTAGCTGTTTATATTTCCAGAAAGTTAATCTCCCTTCTCTTGCCAGCATGTCCCTGGGCTACCTGGGGTATGAGGGCCGATCTGGGGGTGGATTCTATCAGCTCCACATTCAAACTATCAACAAATCTTTCTCAGCTTCAACCTACAGACTCCCCATTTCATCTTAGAGTAATTGGTAACTCTGCTTCCTACATCTTCCTTGAGGTCTGTGCTGGCAAGTCATCACTTGTTTCTTGTTGCCTTCACTATCTGCAGCACCAGGTTTAAGACTGGCCTGGTTAGGTAAGCCAGTTACCAGATAATCATTTCATTTCCAGCCTTTCAAAATTCATAGAAATTGGGTGTAATCTCTGGTTCTACTTGACTAAATTCCTGTTCTCTTTGTTCTTCTGAATTGATGGCCTTTAATTCTTTAAATTTTACTTTTTTTTTTTGTCTTTTTAGGGTCACACCCGCGGCATATGGAGGTTCCCAGGCTAGGGGTCTAATCGGAGCTATAGCTGCCGGCCTATGCCACAACCACAGCAACTCCAGATCTGAGCTGTGTCTGTGACCTACACCACAGCTCATGGCAATGCTGGATCCTTAACTCAGTGAGCGAGGCCAGGGATCGAACTCGAAACCTCATGGTTCCTAGTTGGATTTGTTTCCACTACGCCACGACGGGAACGCCTTTAAATTTTACTTTAACGGGGTTTGTAAAGGAATAGATATATGTGCTTGGGTTCAGCCTGCTGGAATTCTATTCTAGCTTTATCAGAATTTTGTCTTTTAGTGAGACTTCTCCATAGGATCCTTGCTCAAATCCATAATATTTATCCAGAGAGTATGAGGTGTATGACAGTAAAGACATGGCTTTATTTTTTACTTTCAAACAAAAACCTACGGAGAAAGGAAGGGATAAAGTCTTGAATGGGGAGAGGCTGACTAATTTCTGCCATATTTCCACCCTGTCCAAGCCAGCATCTCTTTCAGGTGCATTGGAAACATAGCTGGGGCTGACAGTGCCCCATCTACCTGTACCAGGAACTAAACTTTAAATAGACTCTTTAAAAAGCCATTATTATAGTGCAGTTTTTTTGCCATCATAGGCTTTCCTATGTTCAAAGCTGAGCTATGAAAGATTGCTTCTGTTTATTTGTGTGTGAACATTGACTTCACCATTTGAACTTACAAAGAGCTTATTCAGAAATAATCTGTCATTTCTTGGTGGCCCTCAAAAAACACACGAAATTCTTCCAAAGAGAACCCTTTGACTGAGCATACCTGAGTCTAGGTTCTAGACTAAAATTTCTCTTGAAAATATGGCCCTATTTCCAACTTCATTTCTAATTCTGACATGTAATCCCATGGATAACCATTAGGGGGTGCAAGAATTTTAATGTAAGGTCCTCCTAAAGGCCTTTTTCATTTAATGAGCAAGTGGACTTTTTCTTATAATTTTTAGGAAAAAAACTTTTTAAGCCACCATGCATTTAAATGTTTTTCTGTCAGGTCACCAAATGCAAATAAAATAAGAAAGAAAAACTAATAAATAATTAGACTACCAATCCATGTTTCAACATGAAACCTATTCACTGATTCATTCGACAAATATTTATTAAGTACCTACCAAATGCCAGACACTACACCAGACACGACATATCAGATTTAGTAATAAACATGCATTCATGCATGCCTCAAGAGTATTCAATTTGATTTTTCTCTTTCATATTACTTATCTGTAAAAACTTTGAATTCACTCACAGACTTCTTACAGATGACATCAGAATATTTTAGGAGAGATTTTGGCTAAAGATCAGGGAAGAATCACTTTGCTTAGCTAGATACAAAGTGAACTAACAGGTACCTTTACGAAGTTCATAAGGAGAAGAATTAAAACTTTAGAGACATCAATCAGAAGATGTTTTAGACAAAATTCATTACTTTTCTTATTCAAGATACATTGAGTAGAAATTTGAAGTTATTCTCCATTTTTCCTCTGTTCACTACTAGTGATACATCCATCCTTTAATTATTTCAAAGGGCAATCATATCTAGGGATCATCCTACCGTCCAACTTAGGAGGAAACAAATAAGAAGTTCATCTACCACAAAGCACCGAGGACACAAACTAGCCAGTGCTTCTCCCCCCAGATAACCTGCATTCCTCTTTCGTGTCCAGGATGACAGATGATGATAATATCTTTTCTTATTGAAGTATAGTTGATTTAGAATGTCATGTTAATTTCTGCTGTACAGCAAAGTGGTTCAGTTACATATTTTTTCTTTTTTTAAATATTCTTTTGCATTATGGTTTATCATAGAATATTGAATATAGTTCCCTGTGCTATACAGTAGGACCTTGTTGTTTATCCATTCAACATACAATAGCTTACATCTGCTAACCCAAACTCCCACTCCATACCTTCCCCAACCCGCTTCCCTTTTGACAACTATAAGTCTGCTTTCTACGTCCTGAATCTGTTTGTTTCTTTTTTTCTTTCTTTTTTTTAACATTTTATTCCATTTCTTTATTTCTGTCCCCAAGGGGAAAAATACATATTCATTTATACAACACTGTGCCTTGGAAAAATCGAAGTTTTTTTTAAATAATTATTTTCCCAATACAAATTTTTTCCTACTGTACAGCATGGTGACCCTGTTACACATACATGTACACATTCTATTTTTCACATTATCATGCTCCATCACAAGTGACTAGATATAGTTCCCAGGGCTACATAGCAGGATCTCATTGCTAATCCATTTCAAAGGCAATAGTTTGTATCTATTAACCCCAAGTTCCCCCACCACTCCACTCCCTCCCCCTCCCCCTTGGCAACCACAAGTCTGTTCTCCAAGTCCATGATTTTCTTTTCTGTGGAAAAGTTCATTTGTGTCTTATATTAGATTACAGATATAAGTGATATCATATGATATTTGTCTTTCTCTTTCTGACTTACTTCACTCAGTATGAGAGTCTCTAGTTCTATCCATGTTGATGCACATGGCATTATTTCATTCTTTTTTATACCTGAGTAGTATTCCATTGTGTGTGTATATATACACCACATCTTCCTAATCCAATCATCTGTCGATGAACATTTGGGTTGTTTCCATGTCTTGGCTATTGTGAAGAGTGCTGCAATGAACATGTGGGTGCATACGTCTTTTTTAAGGAAAGTTTTGTCTGGATATATGCCCAAGAGTAGGATTGCTGGGTCATATGGTAGTTCCATGTATAGATTTCTAAGGTATCTCCATACAGTTTTCCATTGTGATTGTACCAATTTACATTCCCACCAACAGTGCAGGAGGGTTCCCTTTTCTCCACACCCTCTCCAGCATTTGTTATTTGTGGACTTATTAATGATGGCCATTCTGACTGGTATGAGGTAGTATCTCGTGGTAGTTTTGATTTGCATTTCTCTAGTTATCAGTGATGTTGAGCATTTTTTCATGTGCTTGTTGGCCATCTGTACATCTTCCTTGGAGAAATGTCTATTCAGGTCTTTTGCCCATTTTTCCATTGGGTTGTTGGCTTTTTTGCTGTTGAGTTGTAGAAGTTGCTTGTATATTTTAGAGATTGATGTCAACTGCATCATTTGAAACTATTTTCTCCCATTCTGTAAGTTGTCTTTGTTTTCTTTTTGCTGTGCAAAAGCTTGTCAGTTTGATGAGGTCCCACTGGTTTATTTTTGCTTTTATTTCTGTTGCTTTGGGAGACTGACCTGAGAAAATATTCATGAGGTTGATATCAGAGAATGTTTTGCCTATGTTCCCATCCGGGAGTTTGATGGTGTCTTGTCTTACATTTAAGTCTTTAAGCCATTTTGAGTTTATTTTTGTGCATGGTGTGAGGGTGTGTTCTAGTTTCACTGAAACCTGCAGCTGTCCAGGTTTCCCAGCAGTGCTTGCTGAAAAGACTGACTTTTTATGTTCTTGCCTTCTTTGTCAAAGATTAATTGATCATAGGTGTCTGGGTTTATTTCTGGGTTCTCTGTTTCGTTCCACTGGTCTGTCTGTTGGGTTTGGTACCAATACTGCACTGTCTTGATGACTGTGACTTTGTAATGTTGCCTGAAGTCTGAGAGAGTTATGCCTCCTGCATTGTTTTTGTTCCTTGGGATTGCTTTGGCAATTCTGGGTCTTTTGTGGTTCCATATAAATGTTTGGGTTGTTTGTTCTAGTTCTGTGAAAAATGTCCTTGGTAATTTGGTAGGGATTTCATTGAATATGTAGATTGCTTTGGGTAGTATGGCCATTTTTACAACGTTAATTTTTCCAAGCCAGGAATATCTTTCCATTTCTTTATATCTTCTTTAATTTCCTTGATTAATATTTTATAGTTCTAAGCATATAAGTCCTTTACCTCTTTGGTCAGGTGTATTCCCAGGTATTTTATTTTTTGGGGTGCAGTTTTAAAAGGTAATGTATTGAAGAAATCAATAAAACCAAGAGCTGGTTTTTGAAAATGTAAACAAAATTGACAAACCTCTGGCTAGACTCACCAAGAAGAGGAGAGAAAAAACTCAAATAAACAAAATCAAAAATGAAAAAGGAGAAATCACAATGGATACTACAGAAATACAAAAAACCGTGAGAGAATACTATGAACAATTGTATGCCAACAAATTTGACAACCTGGAAGAAATAGACAACTTTCTCAGACTTACAGCCTGCCAAAACTGTTTCTGTTTCATAGAAAGGTTCATTTGTGTCACATTTCAGATTCCACATATAAGTGATATCACAAGGTATTCGTCATTCTCTTTCTGACTTCATTTAGTATGAGACTCTCTAGTTGCATCCATGTTGCTGCAAATGGCATTATTTCCATCTTTTTAATGGCTGAATAGTATTCTGCTATAATGTGTACCACATCTTCTGCTTTGCTTTTTAAAAATTTTATGGCCATACCCATGGCATATGGAAGTTACCAGGCCAGGGATTGAATCTGAGTCACAGCTGCAGCAATGCTGGATCATTTAACTGACTGCACCTAATTGGGCTTTGAACTTTTGCCTCCACAGTGACCTGAGCCACTGCAGTTGGATTTTTAACCCACTGAGCCACAGTGGGAACTCCTGTACCACATCTTCTTAATCTGTTCCTCTGATAATGGACATTTCAGTTGTTTCTATGTCTTGGCTATGAACATATGGGAGCATATGTCTTTTTAAATTATGGTTTTTGTCTGGATAAACGCCCAGGAATAGGACTGCTGGATCATATGGTAATTCATTTTTAGTTTTCTGAGGAACTTCCATACTGTTTTCCACAGTGGCTGTACCAACTTATATTCCCAGATGGTGATAAAATTTTATTCCAGGCTCTCCTTTTACATCTGAGGTTTTGTCTACTCTCTAAAGGAGTATTTCAAAGTAGCAAGTGAGCAAAAACGTGGTGGTGCATGAGCATCACATTCATCCATTCTCTGCCATTGTCGTACCATAAAATTGTTCTCAAGGAAATGGAATGACCTAGGTATTGCTGTATCATACTCTCTTGTTGAAGATTTACTATCTCATATGTTCCCAGATCAAGAAAGTCTTAGCCACCCCAGACTGGCACAGTGGGTTAGGTTGCAACTGCAGCTCAGATCTGATCCCTGGCCCAGGAACTCCATATGCCCTGGGATGGCCAAAAAAGAAAAAAAAAGAAAAAAAAAAAAGAAAAGAAAGAAAGGAAAGTCTTAGCCTACAGTAAACGGTCCAGAAGCCCTCTGGGCCTGACAAGCTGACAAGGAAGGGCTGTGCCGGGATCCCAAATATATGTTCATCTTTGTATTGGCTTTGGTGGGAAATATGACAATATTTATTATTAATTCTACCACTGGAAAGAAACTGATTAACTTTCTCAACGTCAATGCAAAAATAACAAGAAAGGAAGGAAGGGAGGGGGTGGGAAGGAAGGAGGAAAGAATCAGGTGCTAGTCTGGAATTAGCAATGTGACAAGGTAGTGGAGCTATGGACAAATCTTGGATGGGAACTGCACGGCAGTGGTGGAGGAACAGTTCCCAGAAACATGGGCATGTTCTCAGAAGAATGGGCTCTGAAGACAAGACAATAAATATCTACTGTGGCAAAGATCACTGTCCCTTTTTACTGGGCAATTAATTCTGGATTTTGGATAGAGAGTTATTTTAGGCATGATTGATATGGAAGAAACTTTGACCTTTTTTCTGATTCAACAAAAACATTTCAAGAAAAATTTCAAGAATGGGTACTATTTAAAATTACACTGAGAAATTCTTGGAATCATCTCAGATAGTACACTATAAAAAGGTAAAATATCAAATGTTTCTGATTCCAGCAAACCTCCCAAATTAGTCTTTCATCTACCAAAAATGAAACTTTGCACAATTCCTGGTAAAAGACAGACTTTCCCTGACCCCATTAAATATCTCATTTCCAAACCCCTTACATTCTCAACTTTGATATCTGAGGGCTAGTGGCAGCAGAATAGAAGCTCATTTTTAATTGCCCCATCTATAGAAAGAAGGGTGATCTCTAGAGAAACACAGTTTGAATGTATGTGAATTTAGCACCTTTAAATTATCAGTGGAAAATAGGCAGATACTTCATCTGACAGGGGAAAGATTTTCAAGTATGAAATTGAATTTAGATCCTGCAGTCTGCAAGAGTCCTAAATATAAAATGTTGGGAGAGATGTAAAAGTATTATCAGCTGCTTTGTTTGAAGGAATTGGTTGTTGCTTTGTTTTTATGAAAAGATTCATCCCTTAATTAACAAACACTGAAAGGAATTTTGAAACATTTTAATTTCACATTCGAAGTTAAATTGAGATGTTTTAATTCATATATCCAAAGATTAGAACTAGATTTTATTTCTCAAAGACTGTTGCATAATGCCTACCTAGAAAAAAATTTATTGAGGCCTAACATGATCTCAAGTGTGCAGTTCGATGAATTTTTATATATGTATATATCTATGTAGCATTACCCAGATCAAGATATAGAATATCCCCAGCATCACAAAAGACCTCTTTCATGCCCCTTTATGGTCCTACCCCTACTCATGGGCCCAGAGGTAACCACTATTCCAATCTTTAGGAAATTTGAATTTCATAAAAATGTAAAAATTCAGCATACACACTTATTTCTCTGAGATTCTCCTGTGTTTTCAGGTAGCAATGGTTCATTTGTTCTCATTACTCGATATTATTTCATTGTATGAAGAGACCACAACTTCATTACCCATCTATTGTCTTTCCGTTGACACATGACTCATTTCTCTTAGAGACAGCTTAGCAGTAGACTTGTTGATTCTTTGGGTTAGCTTGACTAGATAACGCCAGTTAGTTAGTTACCTAATAGGATTGTACCAATCACACTGTAATAAGAAAGGGGAGTTCTTGTTGTTTTACATCCTAACACCTCTTGGTTATAGTCAGCCTATTTATTTTTAGCCATTTCTGTGAGCACAGAGAGTTGGCTTACTCTGGACATTTGGAAACAACTGAAATGCCCTCACAGTAGTGGCCTACCATGGCATACTACTCAGTTGACAAAAGGAACAGAGTATCTTACTGTAGTTTTACTTTGCAGTTCCCTGAATCCTACTGATATTATTATTCTTTTCCTATGCTCTCACAGTTATACAAAAGTCTTAGAGGACTAAAAAGTCAATGTAATAGAAAATCTTAACTACATAATAGCAAGAATATCCAGAACACAAGAGAAAATTTTGAGACACACAAAAAGGCAGGAAAATATAAGCAATAACCAGGAAGGAAAAAAGTCAACAGAAACACTCTCATACATATTACAGAATTAGCTGAGAAGAACTTTAAAAGTTAATGTGAATAAGTTCAGGGATATAAAGAAAAAGACATACTGAATGAGTGAACAGATGGGTAATCACAGTGAAGAGATGGAAACTTTTTAAAAAGAACTAAATTGAAATTTAAGAACTGAAAAATATAATATTTGAAATTAAAAATTCATTGGACAAGGAGTTCCCTTCATGGCTCAGTGGTTAACAAACCCAAATAGGATCCATGAAGATGCGGGTTTGATTACTGGTCTCACTCAGTGGGTTAGGGATCCAGCATTGCCATGAGCTGTGGTGTAGGTCACAGATACAGCTCGGATCCTGCGTTGCTGTGGCTGTTGTGTAGGCTGTAGCTCTGATTCGACCCCTAGTCTGAGAACCTCCACGTGCCACAGGTGTGGCCATAAAAAGAAAAAAGAAATTAACTGGGTTTGCTTAACATTGAGTGGACACTGGAAGGCATTTGTTAAATGGTCAATGAACTTAAAACTAGATGAATAGACAGGTTCCATCCCTGGCCTTGCTCAGTGGTGTTAAGGATCTGGCTTTGCTGTGAGCTGTGGTGTGGGTCGCAGATGCAGCTTGGATCCTGCCTTGCTCTGGCTCTGGCTTAGGCTGGTGGCTACAACTCTGAAAGGACCCTTAGCCTGGGAACCTCCATATGCCATGGGTGCAGCCCTAAAACGACAAAAAATAAAAGAATTAAAAAATAAAATAAAATAAAACAAAAATACACTCAAAATGGCTTAAAGACTTAAATGTAAGAGAAGACACCATCAAACTCCTAGAAGAGAACATAGACAAAACATTCTCTGATATCAACCTTACAAATGTTTTCTCAGGTCAATCTACAAAGGCAGCAGAAATAAAAGCAAAAATAAACCAATGGGACCTCATCAAACTGACAAGTTTTGCAAGCAAAGGAAACCATAAAAAAAAGACAACTTACAGAATGGGAGAAAATAGTTTCAAATGCTTCAACTGACATGGGCTTAATCTCTAAAATATACAAACATCTTATACAACTCAACAGCAAAAAAGCTAACAACCCAATGGAAAAATGGGCAAAAGACCTGAATAGACATTTCTCCAAAGAAGATACACAGATAGCCAACAAGCACATGAAAAAATGTTCAGCATCATTGATCATTAGAGAAATGCAAATCAAAACTACTATGAGGTACCACCTCGCACCTGTCAGAATGACCACCATTCACAAGTCAACAAATAACAAATGCTGGAGAGGAGAGAGTGTGGAGAAAAGGGAACCCTTCTACACACTGTTGGTGGGAATGTAAATTGGTATAACCGCTATGGAAAACAGTATGGAGGTACTTCAGAAAACTAAATATAGAACTATCATATGATCCAGCAATCCCACTCTTGGGCATAAATTTCAACAAAACTTTCCTTGAAAAAGATACACACACCTGTATGTTCACTGCAGCACTACTCACAATAGCCAAGACATGGAAACCACCTAAATGTCCACTGACAGATGAATGGATTAGGAAGAAGTGGTACATTTATACAATGTAATAATACTCAGCCATAAAAAAGAACAAAATAATGCCATTTGCAGCAATGTGGATGGAACTAGAGAATCTCATACTGAGTGAAATGAGTCAGAAAGACAAAGACAAATACCATATGATATAATTTATATCCAGAATCTAATATATAGTACAAATGAACCTCTCCACAGAAAAGAAACTCAAGGACTTGGAAAACAGAATTGTAGTTGCCAGCAGGGAGGGGGATGGAGTAGGATGGACTGGGAGGCTGGGGTTAATAGATGCAAACTATTGCATTTGGAGTGGATAAGCAATGAGATCTTGCTGTATAGCACAGGGAATTATATCTAGTCACTTATGATGGAACATGATGGAGGATAATGTGGGAAAAAGAATGTGTGTATATATATATATATATATATATATATATATATATATATGTATGTGTGTGTGACTGGGTCACTTTGGTGTACAGTAGAAGTTGACAGAACACTGTAAACCAACTATGATTGAAAAAATTAAAATCATTAAAAAATAAAGTTTTTAATTAGCAAAATAAAAGGAATAATAAAGAGCAGAAATCACTGAAGTAGAAGGCAGCTGAACAAACCAAAATAAACCAAAAGTGGAAAGATCCATAAAATTGATAAACCCTTATCTAAACGATCTAAATGAACCTCTAGCTGAGAGGAAGAGAAAGGGAGAGAGGGAGAGGGCAAGAGAGAGAGCGAGAAAGGGCACAAATTGCTAGTATCAAAAATAAAAGATGGATATTTCTAGAGAACATACTGGTATTAAAAATTAATAAGGAATACTGGGAATTATTTTATCCCAATAAATTACTTAGATGAAAAGGATAATTCCTTGAAAGATAGAATTACCAATAGTAACACTAAAAGAAATTTAAAATCTGAATAGCCCTGTATCTATAGTAAAAATATTAAAATCAAAATTAATAAATCACTTCTCACAAAGAAAACTCCAGACCCAAATGGTTTTCCCAGTGACTCTTATCAAACACTTGAGAAAGAAATAATGCCAATATCACACAGGTTTTGAAAAAATGGAAAACAGGAGAACAGTACCCAATTCACTTTTAAGGCCAGTGACACACTTAGAACAGCACCAGTTAAAGATGTTTTAAGAAAAGAAAAAAAAAAAAAATGAAGAGGCTGTAGGTACTGAGCTAAAGTGATGGATTTTTGATGTTTCAATTTTTTGTTCTATAGTTCCCAGTTATTCAGACAGTCGCTAATTTAGGCGTTGGTGCAAAAGGATTTCTTGAAAATGTAATTAAAATCCCTAATCGGTTGTCTTTTTTTTATGGGCGCACCTGTGGCACATGGAAGTTCTCAGGCTGGGGTCTAATTGGAGCTGCAGCTGCTGGCCTACACCACAGCCACAGCCACACCCAGATCCCAGCTACATCTGGGACCTACGTGGCAGCCTGTGGCAATGCTGGATCCTTAACCCATTGAGTGAGGCCAGTAACCACATCCTCATGAATACTAGTCGGGTTCTTAACCTGTTGAGCCACAATGGGAACTCACCTAATCAGTTGTCTTTAAGTATAGAAGATTATCCGTTTAATCTGGGTCAGCCTGATACAATCAGTTCAAAGTCCTTAAAAGCAGGACTAAGGCTTCTGAGAGAGCTAGAGAGGGAAAAAAATTCTGCCTGTGGATAACAGCTTCAGCCCATGCTGGTGAAGTGCCAGCCTCCTTCTGGTCAACCTTCTCTGGCTGAACCCTCACTTACAGAGGAAGGACAGCATTAGGAGTTACAAACGTCCACAGGACCAATTACAACAGGCTTTACAGACCATGTTAACAAGTAGGGACTTTTTAAGTATAATTGGATATAGGCAGTAAGTATAATCTAAGAGTTCTCCCAAAAAGTTTGCATAATTAATACCTACTTTCTGCTCACTGAACTAGAGAAACAAAATGACATCACAATGTTGGTGGGTTTAATAAAGAGAAACTAGAACCATTTATATTTGGAATTATATTCCAGTGAAATAATTAACAAATATATGTATTTAATTATATTTATAGAATTTAAGTATATAATTAAACACACTTTCTCTCTCTCTCTCTCTCTCTATATATATATATATATATATGTTTTCTACTACTGCATAACCTGTTACCACAAACTTAGCAGCTTCAAATATAACACCCATTTATTAACTCACAGTTCTGTAGGTTAGAAGTCTGGCATGGTTTGGCAGAATTCAGTTCTTTGTGATAGTCTTGGGATGAAGTTGTTATTTACTTACTGGCTGTGAGCCAGCGGCCATTGTCAGTTCCTAGAGGGTGCCTCCAATTCCTTGCCATATGGCCCTCTCTCTCTCCAACAGAGAGTCTCCCTTGTACTGAATCCCCATCAAGCTCTGATTCTTACTGACTTCTCAAACTCTAGTCTCTAGACCTACACTTGAAGAGCTCATGTGACTAGGTCAGGCCTAGTTGACAAATCTTTTTTTTTTTTTTTTTTAAATGGCCACACTTGCAGCATATAGAAGTTCTCAGGCTAGGGATGGAATCAGAGCTGCAGCTGCAGGCCTATGCCAGAGCCACAGAAACACAAGATCTAAGTTGAATTTGCAACCTACACAGCAGCTTGTGGCAACACTGGATTCTTAAACTATTGACCAAGGCCAGGGATCGAATCCACATCCTTACAGACACTACATTGGGTTCTTAACCCACTGAACCACAATGGGAACTCCAAAATCCTCCCTTCTTAAAGACAACATAACCTAGTTGTGGAGTGACATCCACCTTATTCACAGTCCTGGGGATTATAAATAGCATATACACTGGGGAGTGGGAAGTCAGGGCTATCTTAAAATTCTACCCACTGTAGTATCTGTACCTGTTTCTAATCTAGAAAGACACATAGGGAGATAGGCACACAGAATGTTTGTTCCTGTAGTATTCATATGTTCAAATATGTGTCTACTGGAAATGACCAAATCCCCAATTCTAGGCCAGGCACCCTGAGGTATGTCTTTCTTTCTTTCTTTCCTTTTTTTTTTTTTTTTTTTTTTTGGCTGCATCTGCAGCAGGTTTCTGGAAATTCCTGATCCAGGGATTAAACCCACACCACAGCAGTGATAAAGCCGAATCTTTAACCACTAGGCCACCAGGGAATTCCTGAGACACATTTCTTTATAATCTGTGACATCCTTGCCTACTTGCCACCTCTAATAGCACTGTCAGTGGGAAAATACAACATGGAATGATTCATGTGCAGTGACAATAGGAATTCTGAAATCATATATTAGAATTACCCTGAGGATAAGATTGAAAACAGGGAAGAGAGGTTTTGTTTCCCCATAGTTGTTGCAAGGTAGAAGAGGGCAGATAGATATCAGATGTCTTACAATAAACAAATGGGCTTCTGCTGTCTTTTACCCTTTGGGGGTTTCTGCCCACATGAGGCAAAATCTTCAAAATAATTGGGCAGAAGTTGAATGAATTTGGCAAAGACATGCCATCAGTTGAAGCCAGACTCTGATCATTTCAAGGTTGTACGAAGCTGGCTTGCAGAGCCAGGGCTGCTGGGGAGATGCATTCAACAAGGAGGGTGGAGGGGTGGAGTGACTCAAACGCCCCCTTCCTCCCCTGCCGCCAGGGCTCCCTTTGCCGTGGCTCTGCCTCCCCCTGACTGTTCATCCCTGAGTCACTGATTGTGAGTGACAGCTGGAGTAAATAGAAAGCCCTTGCCTTCTCTCTCGGGTCTGCTGTCCAAACTCCTTTCCCCTCCGGCTGCCAGCCTGGGGTCCTAGTTGCTGCCTGATCCTTCCAGGCTTTGGACAACCTTCCTTCACACTTCAGGTATCAGACTTCATTTGGCCTGCTTTACTCAGCAGGCCTCCCCTGTCAGAGGGCGAGTGGGGGAGCAGGGCGGGAAGCTGGCCTTCACACTTCAGAGAGTTTGGTAAATGAGTTTTTCACCCCAATGGTAAAAGCACTGGGACAAAGGGACCGTATTTATATGAAAGCTGTAATTCAGACATCGATCTTCTTGGTGAATTTGTGTTCTACATTTTCTCAGAAACCAGAGAATAAACTAAACTTCTTAGGAAGACCCCAGATTGCTTTCAAACAGCACAAGCTAGAAAAGCAAGGTTCAGTGATGTGTGCTCCCTGTAGAAACCTGACAGCTCCTGCTCCCAGTTCTCCGATTCAGCCTTTAACGCTCGTACTCCCATTTCATGGGATAGAACATAATGGAAGATAATATGAAAAAAAGAATATGTATATATATATATATATATATGAATGATTGGGACAATTTGCTGTACAATAAAAATTGGCACAACATTGTAAATCAACTATAATTTTATTTTACTTTTTTTTCTTTAGGGCTGCACCCATGGCATATCAAAGTTCCCAGGTGAGGGGTCAAATTGGAACTGCAGCTGCTGGCCTACACCACAGCCATAGCAACACCAGATCCGAGCTGTGTCTGTGACCTACAGTGCAGCTAATGGCAATGCCAGTTCCTTAACCCACTGAGTGGGGCCAGGGATCGAACCCACATCCTCATGGATACTAGTTGTGTTCATTACCACTGAACCACAAGGGAAACTCCAATTTTTTTTTTTTTTTGTCTTTTTAGGGCTGCACCCGCGGCATGTGGATGTTCCCAGGCAAGGGGTCTAATCAGAGCTGTAGCTGCTGGTCTATGCCAGAGCCACAGCAACACCAGATCTGAGCCTCGTCTGCAACCTATACCACAACTTATGGCAATGCCCGATCCTTAGCCCACTGAGCGAGGCTGGGGATCAAACCCGCAACCTCATGGTTCCTAGTTGGATTCGTTTCTGCTGCACCAAGACAAGAACTCCTCGGAAACTCCAAATTTTTAAAAATGTTAAAAAAAAAACAAGATGAAAATGTAAAAAAAAAAAAAGGTATATTCTTAAGCTTTTATTTTTTTCTTTTTCTTATTATTATAGTTGATTTACAATGTTTCATCAAGTCTGTTATACAACAAAGTGACCCAATTACACACATTTCCCTGTGCTGTATGGTGGGATCCCATTGCACATCCATGCCAAATATAACAGTTTGCATCCCCAAAACTCCCCAAATTCCTATCCATCCCACTCCCTCCTCTCCCCCAACTCCCAGAACCCCAAGTCTGCTCTTCTTGGCTATGATCTGTTTCTGTTTTTTGTTTGTTATTTTTAGATAGGATCATCTGTTTCATATTTTAGATTCCACAAATAAGTGATCTCATATGGTATTTGTTTCTCTCTTTCTGGCTTACTTCACTTAGCATGAGAGTCTCTACATCCATCCATGTTGCTGCAAATGTCATTAGTTTGTCTTTTTAATGGCTGAGTAATATTCCATTGTATATATCCATTCATCTATTCATTTAGGTTGTTTCCACGTCTTGGCTATTGTGAATAGTGCTACAATGAACATAGGGGTGCATGTATCTTTTTCAATGGAAATTTTGTCTGGATATATGCAGTGGAATTGTTGGATCATATGGTAGCTCTATATTTAGTTTCCTGAGGTAACTTCACAGTGTTTTCTATAGTGGTTGTACATTCCCACCAACAGTGGAGGAGGGTACCTTTTTCTCCATACCCTCTCCAGTGTTTGTTATTTGTTGACTTGTTAATGATGGCCATTCTGACTGGTGTGAGGTGGTACCTCATTGAAGTTTTGATTTACATTTCTCTTATAATTAGTGATATTGAGCATTTTTTCATATGCCTGGTGGGCACCTCAATGTCTTCTTTGGAGAAATGTCTATTTAGGTCTTCTGCCCATTTTTCAATTGGATTGTTTGTTTTTTTGTTGTTGAGTTGCCTGAGTTGTTTGCATATTTTGGAGATTAGCCTTTGTCTCTTGCATCATTGGCAAAGATTTTCTCCCATTCTGTAGGTTGTCTTTTTGGGTTTTTAAAAAATGGTTTCCTTTGCTGTACAAAATCTTTTGAGTTTGATTAGGTCCTATTGGTTTATTTGTTTCTTTACTGTCATTATTCTAGGAGATGGATCAAACAAGACGTTGCTGTGACATATGTCAAAGAACGTTCTGTCTATGTTTCCCTCGGAGAGTTTTATAGTGTCTGGCCTTAAATTTAGGTCTTTAATACACTTTGAGTTTATTTTTGTATATGGTGCTATATAATGTTCTACTTTCATTCTTTTACAGGTAGCTCTCCAGTTTTCCCAGTAACATTTACTGAAGAGGCTGTCTTTCCTCCACTGTATGTTATTGCCTCCTTTGTCATGTATTAGTTGCCCATAGGTACTCTGGTTTATATCTGGGCTTTCTATCCTGCTCCATTGGTCTATATTTCTGTTTTTGTGCCAGTACCATATTGTTTTGATGATTGCCGCCTTGTAGTATTGTCTAAAGTCAGGAAGTTTGATTCCTTCATTTTCGTTTTTCTTTTTCAATATTGCTTTGGCTATTCAGGGTCTCCTGTGTTTCCACACAAATTTTAAAATATTCTATGCTCGTTTTGTGAAGAATGTCTTTAGTAATTTGATAGGGATTGCATTGACTGTAGATTACCTTGGGCAGTATAGTCATTTTGACAGTATTGATTCTTCCAATCCAAGAGGATGATATATATTTCCATTTTTGTGTCATCTTTGATTTTTTCATCAGTGTTTTATAAACTTTTCAGATTATAGGTCTTTTGTTTCCTTAGGTAGGTTTACTCCTAGGTATTTTATTCTTTTCAATGTAATTGTAAATGGGATGGTTATTCTGATTTCTCTTTCTTATCTTTCATTATTAGTATAAAGAAAAGCACTTGATTTCTGCGTATTAATTTTGTAGCCTGAAACTTTGCCAAATTCATTGATGAGCTCTAAGACTTTTCTGGTGCTGTTTCTAGGGTTTTCTAAATATGGTATCATGTCCTCTGCAAACAGTGTTTTATTAATTTTCTAATTTGGATTCCTTTTATTTCTTTTTCTTCTTTCATTGCTGTGGCTAAGACTTCCAAAACTGTGTTGAATAATAGTGGTGAACGTGGACATCATTGTCTTGTTCCTGATCTTAGTAGGAATATTTTCAATTTTTCACCATTGCGAATGATGTTGGCTGTGGGTTTTTCATATACGGTTTTTATTATGTTGATGTAGGTTCCTTCTATCTCCACTCTCTGGAGAGTTTTTATCAGAAACAGGTGTTGAATTTTGTCAAAAGCCTTTTATGCATCTACTAAGATGATTGTATGGTTTCTATTCTTTGTTTGTTGATGTGGTGTATCACATGGATAGATCCGTGGATATTGAAGAATACTTGCATCCCTGGAATAAATTCTACCTGATCATGGTGTTTTTAATATATATTTAGATTCAGTTTGCTAGTATTTTGTTGCGGATTTTTGCATCGATATTCATCATTGATATTATTCTGTAATTTTCTTTTTTTGTGCTATCTTTGTCTGGTTTTGGTATCAGGGTGAAGGGCAGCCTCATAGAGTTTGCAGTGTTCCTTCCACTGCTATTATTTATTTATTTATTTTTTATTACTCAAATGAATTTATCACATCTGTAGTTGTATAAGGATCATAACAATCTGATTTCACAGGATTTCCAACCCACAGCCCAAGCACATTGCCCCACCCCCCAAACTGTCTCCTCAGGAGACCATAAGTTTTTCAATGTCTGTGAGTCAGCATCTGTTCTGCAAAGAAGTTCAGTCTGTCCTTTTTTCAGATTCCACATGACAGTGAAAGCATTTGATGTTGGTGTCTCATTGTCTGAATGACTTCACTTAGCATGATAGTTTCTAGGTCCATCCATGTTGCAAAAAATGCCAGTATTTCGTTCCTTTTAATGGCTGAGTAATATTCCATTGTGTATACGTACCACATCTTCTGGATCCACTCCTCTGTCGATGGACATTTAGGTTGTTTCCATGTCTTGGCTATTGTAAATAGTGCTGCAATGAACATTGGAGAACATGTGTTTTTGCGAGTCATGGTTTTCTCTGGGTAGATGCCCTGGAGTGGGATTGCTGGATCAAATGGGAGTTCTATTTTTAGTTTTCTGAGGAATCTCCATACTGCTTTCCACAGTGGTTGTACCAATTTACAATCCCACCAACAGTGAACTAGTGTTCTTTTTTCTGCACACCCTCTCCAGCATTTGTTGTTTGTAGACTTTTGGATGATGGCCATTCTGGCTGGTGTAAGGTGGTACCTCAGAGTGGTTCTGATTTGCATCTCTCTAATAATGAGTGATGTTGAACATCTTTTCATGTGTTTCTTGGCCATCTGTATGTCTTCTTTGGAGAATTGTCTGTTTAGATCTTCTGCCCATTTCTTGATAGGGTTGTTTGTTTTTTTGGCATGGAGCTGCAGAAGGTGTTTATAAATTTTGGAGATTAGTCCCTTGTCAGTCGATTCATATGCAAAGATTTTCTCCCATTCTGTGGGTTGTGTTTTGGTTTTGTTTAGGGTTTCCTTTGCTGTGCAGAAACTTTGAAATTTGATTAGGTCCCATTTGTTTATTTTTGTTTTTACTGTCATTATTATAAGAGGCGGATTTGAAAAGATGTTGCTATTGTTTATGTCAGAGAGTGTTTGGCCTATGTTTTCCTCTAAGAGTTTTATCGAATCTGGTCTTATATCTAGGTCCTTAACCCATTTGGAGTTTCTTTTTGTGTATGGTGTTAGGGAGTGTTCTAATTTCATTCTTTTCCATGTGGCTGTCCAGTTTTCCCAGCACCACTTATTGAACAAGCTGTCCTTTCTCCATTGTATAGTCTTGCTTCCTTTGTCATAGATGAGTTGGCTGTAGGTGCATGGGTTTAATTCTGGGCTTTCTATCCTGTTCCTCTGATCTGTATTTCTGTCTTTGTGCCACTACCATGCGGTTTTGGTGATTGTTGCTTTGTAGCCTAGTCTGAAGTCCGGGAGCCTGATTCCTCCAGCTCCATTTTTCTTTTTCAGGATGTCTTTGGCTATCCTGGGTCTTTTGTGCCTCCAAACAAACTTTAAAATATTTTGTTCAGGTTCTGTGAAAAATGTCCTTGGTAATTTGATAGGGATTGCATTGAATCTGTAGATCGCTTTAGGTAGTAGAGTCATTTTGATAATATTAACTCTTCCAATCCATGAGCTTGGTATATCTTTCCATCTCTTTGTGTCCTCTTTGATTTCTTTCATTTCTTTCTAGTTTTCAGAGTACAGGTCTTTTGTCTCTTTAGGTAGGTTTACTCGTAGGTACTTGATTCTTTTGGATGCAATGGTAAATGGGATTGCTTCCCTAATTTCCTTTTCTGCTCTTTCATTGTTAGTATATAGAAATGCCGTCGATTTCTGTGTATTGATTTTGTATCCTGTGACTTTGCCAAATTCGTGGATGAGCTCTAACAGTTTTCTGGTAGAGTCTTTAGGATTCTCTAGGTATAGTGTCATGTCATCTATAGGGACATGACAAATAGGGGTAGTTTTACTTCTTCCTTTACAATTTGGATTCCTTCTATTTCTCTTTTTCCTTTCTTTTTTTTTTTTTTTGTCTTTTTGCTATTTCTTTGGGCCGCTCCCGTGACATATGGAGGTTCCCAGGCTAGGGGTCGAATCGGGGCTGTAGCCACTGGACTACGCCAGAGCCACAGCAACACGGGATCCAAGCCGCGTCAGCAACCTACACCACAGCTCACGGCAACGCCAGATCCTTAACCCACTGAGCAAGGGTAGGGACCGAACCCACAACCTCATGGTTCCTAGTCCGATTCGTTAACCACTGCTCCATGACGGGAACTCCCCTTCTATTTCTTTTACTTCTCTGATTGCTGTGGCTAGGACTTCCAAAACTATGTTGAAGAGTAGTGGCGAGAGCAGACATCCTTCTCTTGTTCCTGATCTCAGCGGGAATTCGTTCAGCTTTTCACCATTGAGAATGATGTTTGCTGTGGGTTTGTCATATATGGCCTTTATCATGTTGACATAGGTTCCCGTTATGCCCACTTTCTGAAGGGTTTTTATCAGAAATGGGTGTTGGATTTTGTCAAAGGCTTTTTCCGTGTCTATTGAGAGGATCATATGGTTTTTCTTCTTCAGTTTGTTAATGTGGTGTATCACACTGATGGATTTGCAGGTATTGAAGAACCCTTGCATCCCTGGGATAAATCCCACTTGATCATGTTGTACAATCCTTTTAATGTATTGTTGGATGTGGTTTGCTAGTATTTTGTTGAGAATTTTTGCATCGATGTTCATCAGTGAAATTGGCCTGCAGTTTTCTTTTTTTTGTGGTATCTTTGTCTGGTTTTGGTATCAGGGTGATGGTGGCCTCATAGAAGGATTTTGGGAGTATCCCTTCCTCTGAAGTTTTTTGAAATAGTTTCAGAAGGAGAGGTGTTAGTTCTTCTCTAAATGTTTGATGGAATTCGCCTGTGAAGCCATCTGGCCCTGGACTTTTGTTTGTTGGAAGTTCTTAAATCACAGTTTCAATTTCAGTTCTTGTGATGGGTCCATTCATCTTTTCTATTTCATCTTGATTTAGTCTTGGAAGATTGTACTTCTCTAAGAATTTGTCCACTTCTTCTAGGTTTTCTGTTTTATTGGAGTATAGTTGCATATAGTAGTCTCTTATGATCCTTTATATTTCTGTGGTGTCCGTTGTTACTTCTCCTTTTTCATTTCTAATTTTATTGATTTGAGTCCTCTCTCTTTTTTGCTTGATAAGTCTGGCTAGGCATTTATCAATTTTGTTGATCTTTTCAAGGAACCAGCTTTTTGTTTCATTGATCTTTTCTATGGTTTTCTTTGTTTCTATTTCATTGATTTCTGCTCTGATCTTTATGATTTCTTTCCTTCTACTAACTTTAGGTCTTGTCTGTTCTTCTCTCTCAAGCTGCTTTAGATGTAAAGTTAGCTTGTTTATTTGAGCTTTTTCTTGTTTCCTGAGGTGGGCTTGTATTGCTATAAACTTTCCTCTTTGAACGGCTTTTGCTGCATCCCATAGGTTTTGGAGTGTCGTATCTTTGTTGTCACTTGCTTCTAGGTATTTTTTAATTTCCTCTTTGATTTCTTCAGTGATCTATTGGTTGTTTAGTAGCATGTTGTTGAGTCTCCATGTGTTTGTGTTTTTTGCAGTTTTTTTTTCTTGTTGTTGATTTCCAGTCATATAGCGTTGTGGTCGGAAAAGACACTTGATATGATTTCAATTTTCTTAAAGTTACCAAGGTTGGATTTGTAGTTCAGGATGTGATCAATCCTAGAGAATGTTCCATGTGCACTTGAGAAGAATGTGTTGCTTTTGGATGAAATGTCCTATAAATATCTATGAAGTCCATCTGGTTTAATGTATCATTCGGGGCCTGTGTTTCCTTATTGATTTTCTGTCTGGTTGATCTGTCCATTGCTGTAAGTGGGGTGTTAAAGTCCCCCACTATGATTGTGTTATTGTTGATTTGTCCTTTCAAGGTTGTTAGCAGTTGCCTTATATATTGTGGTGAACCTATATTGGGTGTGTAGATATTTAAAATTGTTTTATCTTCTTTGTGGATTAATCCTTTGATCATTATGTAATGTCCTTCTTTGTCCCTTAAAATATTCTTCATTTTGGGAGTTCCCGTCATGGCTCAGTGGTTAACAAATCTCACTAGGAACCATGAGGTTGCAGGTTGGATCCCTGGCCTTGCTCAGTGGGTTAAAGACTCAGTGTTGCTGTGGTGTAGGTTGCGGAGGTGGCTTGGTTCCTTTGTTACTGTGGCTCTGGTGTGGGCCGGTGGCTACAGCTCCGATTTGACCCCTAGCCTGGGAACCCCAATATGCCATGGGAAGTGGCCCAAGAAATGGCAATAAAAGACAAAAAAGAAAATCCTTCATTTTAAAGTCTATTTTGTCTGATATGAGTATTGCTACTCCAGCTTTCTTTTGATTCCCGTTTGCATGAAATATTTTCTTCCACCCTCTCACTTTCAATTTGCATGTGTCCCTAGAAGTGAAGTGGGTCTCTTGCAGACAGCATATATATGGGTCTTGTTTTTGTATCCATTCAGCCAGTCTATGTCTTTTGGTTGGGGCGTTTAGTCCATTAACATTTAAGGTAATTATTGATATGTATGTTCTTACTGGCATTTTATTAATTACTTTGGATTTGTTTTTGCTGCTCTTTTTTCTTTCCTTCTTCTCTTGTTCTTTTCTGCCTAGAGAAGTTCCTTTAGTATTTGTTGTAAGGCTGGTTTAGTGTTGCTGAATTCTCTCAGCTTTTGCTTATCTGTGAAGGTTTTGATTTCTCCTTCAAATCTGAATGAGAGCCTTGCTGGGTAGACTAATCTTGGTTGGAGGTTTTTTTCTTTCATCACGTTAAGTATATCATGCCACTCCCTTCTGGCCTGCAGAGTTTCTGTTGAAAAATCTGCCGATAACTTCATCGGAGTTCCCTTGTATGTTATTTGTTTCTTCTCTCTAGGTGCTTTCAAGATTTTCTCTTTGTCTTTAATTTTGGTCAATTTGATTTGTATGTGTCTCAGTGTGTTCCTCCTTGAGTTTTAGTTATATGGTACTCGTTGTGCTTCCTGGATTTGAGTGACTGATTCCTTCCCCATGTTAGGGAAGTTTTTGGCTATTATCGCTTGGAATATTTTTTCTGTCTCCTTCTCTCTCTTCTTCTTCTTCTGGCACCCCTATAATATGGACGTTGGTGCAATTAACGTTGCCCCAGAGTTCTCTGAGACTCTCTTCATTTCTTTTCAGTCTTTTTTCTCTTTTCTGTTCTGCATCCATAATTTCCACTAATCTGTCTTCCACCTCGCTTTCATTCTTCTGCCTCCTGTATTCTGCTGTTAGCTGCTCCTAGTGAATTTTTTATTTCAGTTATTGTATTTTGCATCTCTTCTTAAGTTTCATATCTTGTATCTCTTTGCTCAGTGTTTCCTGTAAGTTATCCATCTTTGCCTCCAGTTTATTTCCAATGTCTGGCATCATCTTCAGCATCAACAGTCTAAAATCTTTTTTCCTGGAGGCTGAGAATCTCCTCATTGCTTAGCTGGTTTTCTGGGGTTTTTCCTTTCTCCCTCATCTGAGTTATAGTTCTCTGTCTTTTCATTTTTATAGGTTTTTGGTGTGGTGACCTTTTCACAGATAATAGAGTTGTAGCCTCTCTTACTTCTGATGTTTGGTCCCCTGTGTCTGACGTTGGTATGGGGGGCTTGCTGTAGGCTTCCTGATGGGAGGGGCTGATACCTGCCCCCTGGTAGATGGAGGCGATTCTAATCCCTCTGGTGGGTGGGACTTAGTCTCTCAATGGGATTAGAGGCAGCTCTGTGCCTGAGGGGTCTTTAGGTTGCCTGTTTACTGAGGGGGTGTGGCTGTGATCCCCCATGGGTTGTTGTTTGCCCTGGGGCTTCTCAGCAGCTGACTGATGGGTGGGGCCAGATTTTCCCAAAGTCGCCACCTCCAGACAAAGGCACTGCTACTGAATATTCCCGAGAGCTTTGCTTTCAATGTCCTTCCCCCACAACAAGCCACATTCACCCCTGTTTTCCCAGGATGTCCTCCAAGAACTGCAGTCAGGTTTGACCGAGATTCCTATGGAGACTTTGCTTTGCCCTAGGACCCAGTGCACATGAAAGTCTGTGTGTGCCTTTTAAGAATGGGGTCCCTGTTTCCCCCAGTCCCATGGAGCTCCTGCACTCAAGCCCCACTGGCCTTCAACACCAGATGCTCCGGGGCTCTTTCTCCCCCTGCCAGATCCCCACATGAGAGAGTCTGATGTGGGGCTCAGAACTCTCACTCCTATAGGTGAGTCTCTGTGAACCAGTTAGTTTCCAGTCTGTGGAGGTTCCCACCCAGGAGGTATGGGGTGTTTATATTGCTAAATCACCACTCCTACCTCTTGATGTGGCCTCCTCTTTTTCTTCTGGAGTAGGATATCTTTTTTAAGGTTTCCGGTCCATTTGGGTGAAGAGTGCTCAGTCTTTAGTTGTGAATTTTGTTGTTTTTAGGAGAGAAGTTGAGCTCCAGTCCTTCTGTTCTGCCATCTTAATCCCGTCTCAAATCCCTCTGCTATTTTTGTGCCACACAGGAAGTCCCCTCTGCTATTTTTTGAAAGAATTTCAGAAGAATAGTTTTTAACTCTGCTCTGAATGTTTCATATAATTTACCTGGACTTTTGTTTTTTGGAAGGTTTTTAATCACATACTCATTTTTGGTACTTGTCATTGGTCTGTTCATATTTTCAATTTCTTCCTGCTTCAGTCTTGGTAGGTTTTACTTTTGCTAAAAAAAAAAAAAAAAAAAGGAGGCGGGAATAGTCTTTTTTTTTTGTCTTTTTGCCTTTTCTAGGGCTGCTCCCTCAGCATATGCAGGTTCCCAGGCTAGGAGTCTAATTGGAGCTGTAGCCGCCAGCTTACTCCAGAGCCACAGCAATGCGGGAACCAAGCCGTGTCTGCAACCTACACCACAGGTCATGGCAATGCCAGATCCTTTAACCCACTGAGCAAGGCCAGGGATCGAACCCACAACCTCATGGTTCCTAGTCAGATTCATTAACCACTGAGCCACAACGGGAACTCTGAATATTCTTAAACTTTTTAAAAAATCTCCCTTTCCTACATGTCAGAGAGGACTCTGAAGAGCAAAATTAATTTTCCTACTTCTGATATCTTAGGTACTTAGAACAAATGTGAGTGGCTTAAGAAGGAGAGCATGGTGATACTGAAATGTGTAGGTTTTTTTTTCCCCGACTCCAGGGTCCCATCACTGACTTTCAATCAACACAGTTCTACACCTGTTCACAAATGTAGGCAATGTATTGAGGTCCACCACGACTGACATGTTTTGTTTGAAAACTTCCTGAAATCACCATTAATCTTCACAGCAAATCTATGAGGTAAATGTAACATCTCCAAACCTAAGATTCCCAGGTTGGTGACTTATCCCCATTTTGCGGATATGAAGCAGGCCAGTAGAAGGGCCAGAATATAATTACTAAAAAAAAATTCCATGAAGTGAAAAGACAAATGACAAATGAAGACAGACCTTTCCTAGAAAATATAAGAGAAACAATGCAAAGAATCAATTTTTAAATGTAAAAGTGCAAAGTTTTCTTTCCATTTGTCCAAAATGAGAGGAAAAAAACCCAGAATCTATCTTTATTACAACTGATTTTGAAAACAGCTTGGCAATTTCTTTAAATGTTAAGCATATGCTTTACCATATGACCCAGCCAATCCTGGATATTTACTCCAAACAAAGACAAGCATGTGTCCACATAAGGACTTGAAGATGAATGTTCAGAGCAGCTTTAAATATAAGAGCCACAAAATGGAAACTGTTCAAAGGTCCAGCAACAGGTGAATGAATAAGCAAACTGTAGTCCATACATACAATGGAAAGGTACTCAGCAAAAAAAAAAAAAAAAAAAAAAAAGATGAACAATTAATACACACAACAACATGGATGAGTAAGATAATACTTAACACTGAATGAAAGAAACCAGGCAAAGAGAATTCAAACCGCATGATACCATTTATATAAAATACAAACTAATCTATACTGACAGCAAGCACATCTCCTGTTGCTAGGGGAAGAGGTATGGATTACAAAGGGGCACAAGGGAACTCTGGGGACAATTATCTTTTTTTTTTTTTTTAGGGCCCCACTTGTGGCACATGGAGGTTCCCAGGCTAGGGACTGAATCATAGCTGCAACTGCCAACCTATGCCACAGCCACAGGGGATCCAAGCTGGGTCTGCAATCCACACCACCACTCACTGCAATGCCAGATCCCCAACCCACTGAACAAGGCCAGGGATCAAACCCTCATCTTTATGGATACTAGTCAGGTTCATTACCACTGAGCCACGACGGGAACTCAGACAATTATCTTGACTGTGATAGTTGTATGGATGTCATCAAATTATACATTTAAAATATATGCACTTTATTGTATAAATTATATTTCAATAGAGCTGTAAAAACAGCAATGATTCTTCTACTCAAAATGGAAAAAAAATATGCCTATGTGCTCAAAAGTTTTGAAATAATTTTGAAGCTTATGAACAATGGCATAGACTCTTTTCATTTGAATGTTAGGCACCAATTAGAAAAATAATTTCCACTGTTCAGACTCTCAGATAATAGATAATTCTCTGATGGGATGGTATGGAACTCGGAATTAATATTATGGCTTCCTGTGCTATATCTTCCCATGGATGTTGTGCTTGTAAGATACGTGTTATCTTTCTCTTCCTACTGCAAATATTCCTGACTTGGTCCATGCAATTGGATATGTCAACATTCCTACTACTCAGGAAGAGCTGGAGAATAGCTTTTGCCCTTAGCTCCCTCCATGGCAGGAGAAGTGACTTAATCTCGTGGGTGGTATTACTAAAAGAAGTGTCCCTCTCTCTGGGAGACCAGCATGGAACCTGGGAACTTCCATATGTCTTTTCGTTCCTTCTCCCCCTCCTTCTAGATGTAAGTACACCTAGGATGGTCCTCTTGTCCATATGACTTGATGGGGGTTGAGGTACACCCAGATCCTTCATCCATGTGACTGGAGATAGAACTCCCCCACTTGTGGCAGCAGGGTCTAGGTTTGACTTGAGGTGGAAAGAGGTCATTGAAAGCTGATTCCGGCCTCAGGTTTGAGTCATATTCCAAAATATGGCTAATAATGAAGTGAATATGATGATTCAACTCTCCATGCTAAATTGGTTCTGAATTCCTAAAGGAGGGAGTTGTGATTAAAAGGACAAGGGGTTCATATCAGGCAGAGATACTATTGCAAAGCATTCTGCATGGAAGGGAATGACAGGTGTGTTGTCCTACTCCCAACAAGAGGAAGGATCTTTCTATAGGTAACATAAAAAGTAAAGCACTTGTAGAGTTCTCTGGTGGTGCAGTGAGTTAAGGATCTGGCATTGTCACTGTTGTGGCTCAGGTTGCTGCTGCAGTGCAAGTTCGATCCCTGCCCTGGGAACTTCCACATGTTATAGGCTTAGCCAAAAAAGGAAAGGGAAAAAAGTAAAGGACTTCCAGTTATAAAACAAGTAAGCCATGGGAATGTAATGTACAGCATGGTGTTCACAGTAAATGATACTGTTTGAAACCTGCTAAAAGAATAAATTTTAAAAGTTCTCATCACAAGAAAAAAATGTTTTGTAACTGTGTGTGGGGACGAATGTTAACTAGACTTACTGTGGTGATCATTTTGCACCACGTACAAATATAAAATTAGTACACATACAACTAATATAATGTTATATGACAATTATATCTCAGTTTATTTAAAGAATGAGAGAAGATTTATTTTAAAAAGTAAAGGAAGACACAGGTGAATTTTTTGTCACATTACTAAGTTAGAGTTTCTCTCACCTGGCATTTTAATATGAAAGTTATAAAAGGTATTGTTACACCTTTAAATCAATAGATTCAAGGAAGAGAGTAATCACACCTCTAAACTTAGGATGTCAATACTGCTTGATGGTGAGCGATAAAATTTTCATATGTGAAGGTATTTTTTTTTGTCATTTAGTTGCTAAATTGTCTAAGAACGATTTAGAATAAAGAGTTGAAGATTTGGGGGAAGCATTGTTATATAATATTTATTTTTGTCTTTTTCTAGGGCCACACATGCGGCATATGGAGGTTCCCAGGCTAGGGGTCGAATAGGAGCTGTAGCTGCTAACCTACTCCAAGGCCACAGCAACACCAGATCCGAGCCATATCTGTTACCTATACCACAGCTCCCAGCAATGCCAGATCCTTAAGCCACTGAGCAAGGCCAGGGATTGAACCTGCATCCTCATGGATGCTAATCAGATTTATTTCCACTGCACCACAATGGGAATTCCTGTTATACAATATTTAAATGATTAAACCACTTATTAGATGGTTTTTCCTGAATTCTTTATGATTTCAGTTTTTTAAAGTGGGAAAACCTGAGATCAAAAAAAAGGGGAGGGAGATTTTTAAAGACACCCAGAGATCCTTTTTACTTTGTCACACATCTCTCCATTAATTTCTGAACTTGTCATGGCTGAGGAAGGGATGGAAAATTTTTGTACAGGAAAAGTCAGAGAACAGAGATGTCATGTGCCCAGAGATGAAGAAATAGTACTGAAAGAAATGACCTGTAGTGAAAAAAATAAGAACCCACTGTCAAGATATGGGCATAGATTGAAGGAAAGACACGTGTGAGGGCCCCATGCAATGGCAGGCCATCATCTCGCCATTTTCAACTTTGTGGTACACTCATGAGGGCACTGAGGGACTAATAGTCTCAGTTAAGTGTCTGCCCCAGATGGGGCAGCTTCGCGAACAGTTTCCACCAGCCATTTCTTGGAATTCTCTTGTCTTTTCCTGTCACCTGCCACTGAGCCCAGAAGTGCTGTAAGAGACCCCATCTCCCACCAGCCTCATCAATTCTTTTTTTTTTTTTTCTTTTTAGGACCATATGCATGGCATATGGAAGTTCCCAGGCTAGAGGTTGAATAGGAGCTGTAGCTGCTGGCCTATACCACAGCCACAGCAATGCAAGATCTGAGCCTCGTCTGTGACCTACACCACAGCTCACGGCAACGCCGGATCCCTGACCCACTGGGGCAAGGCTAGGATTCAAACCCACATCCTCACACATATTAGCTGAGTTCATATCAAACCCAAGCCCCAGCGGTGACCTGAGCCATAGAAGTGACAGTGCTGGATCCTTAGCTACTAGGCCACCAGGGAACTCCCTAACCATCTTCATTTTTAAACCAGTAACTCCAATACCTATATTTGTTTGTTTTCAAGGGACTTGGGAAGGTCTCTTCAGGTGCAATGGGGAGGGGTTCCAAATTCTTGGGTTGCACAGGTGCCATCAAAATAGTTTATAATGTCTATGCCTCATCATTTCTGTATACTTCTATTAAAACTATATGCTGTCCTACAGTGAAGAGCCTGGAGAGTTGGATTGGACTTCCTCAAAAGTAACAGAGTTGGGATAACAGAACCTCCATTAGGAAAATGAGGTTAAGTAAAGTGCCTTTTCCAAAAGAGAGAAAGCTGGAGCCAGCTAAGATTTGAACCCAGCTGTGTCTGAGTTCAGAATCACACTATTTAACCACTGCTTTATAGGATCTCCTTTCTGAGGAAGAGTGTGCTATTTCCAGCCCTAAGTAGGTCAGTGTACATAACTGTGTTTGTTTCTTACAGATCTTTACCGTTTCATTGTGAACATGGCAGTCCATGGCCTTCTTTGGTCCTTCTCTTTCATGAGTGATTCCCAGAACCAAATCCCTGCTAGTCTTTTAGAATCTCAAGTATATCTGATAATTCAAGAAAGATTCCAGGAGCCTTGCACTTTTAATTATAAGTGTAACCTCCATGCTGCTGCTCCTACCTCCATTTGCCACAGGTACTTAGCCTCAGGTCTCACTCTGGGCCAATCTTATAACAGTATTTATTTCTTTACATCATTCACAATACCAAATCCCATCCTCAAGTATAGATTTAACTAAAGATTTTGTAAGGCAGAAGAGGTAAATTATGTTACATAACAGCATTTCGCTCAAAAATTCTGGGATATCTTCAAATTCTCTCTTCTTGGACTTGCAGCATTCTCTGCCTTTCAAGCTTCTTATCATTTCTTCTTGGTTCATTTGTGGAACAATTTAGCTCTCTCCCTGTGTGAAAGGATACATACCTCCACAAAACCACTGAGAATATTGTCAAATGGATCAAATACTATTGCTTCTGAGTAAAAGGATATTTCTTTTAACTGAGCCAAGCAAATGATTCTTAATCAATGAATAGCCAACAATTTTAAAGACAGTGAGGCATTGTAAACATTTAATGTAGAAGGTGGCAAGGTAACAGAACCAGTTAAAACCCATTCTGTTCAGGAGAGATGAGAGGAGAGATGGTTAGGTTTTTTTGAGAGCCACTCCTGATATCTTTAGAGTGAATATGCCTTTTGTTCTCATGGAAACATTTGTTCCTGGAGAGGCTTCTCACCTGAAAAATGAGGAGGTTTGACAAATCATTTATCTATATGAGGCCAACAGAAATTCACTGGGGCTGAAGTTCACGTGTTCAATCTCAGAGACTTGGTGGGAAAGTTGAGACTCCTCCAGAAGTCTCAAGCCCAGTCCAAACTCAGGGGTAAAGCCAGTATTGTATTTGCTTCCAAAATAGTTTTTAAGCAGCTAAGACTTTACGTCCAGCAGGGCAGAACAATGATAATGTGGACCAGAGTCAAAGAACTCCATCCATGTAGACACACATTCTGCTATATTTTTGTCTTTATCAACACTGCCTCCTGGTGTGCTGATGTGAAGAGGGACTGGGAACTTTTTGGGAGGATTTGCACAGAACTAGAGAGAAGACAGTAAGCTTCCTCATACCCTGCTGCCTCTCTTCCTGGTCTCTCCCAGTATCTCATCCACTGTTTTTCTTTAGCCTGAGTGAATTACAGAAGAGGCTCAGTACTATGACTATCGTGGTATGAGATTTGGTAATTTGTAACAGAGAAACAACTACAATGGAGGCATGTATTTGCTTCTAGCCATTCTATGTCCAAATGTTGACCATTTTCTCCAGCCAGCCACTGAAGACCTTTGGGTTGAATTACCTAAGCAAGAATTCATTCTCCTCCCTCTGACCCAGGATAAGAACCTGGGAATCTGCATTACTCACAAACTCCAGGAGCTAATTTTTATGCAAATTAAAATGTGGTAACCACTCTGATACAGAGGAAGATGATGGATGGAAGTTAGCATAGAATATACTGGAAAGGGTGAGGGGTGGTGTATGTGTGGGTCAAGATGGTTTGGCAGCCTAAGATGTCTTTGAGAAACTTAATGATAAATTTTTGGTGGTTCCTCCACCATTTTCCTATCCCTTGTCCCCACCCTTCAGTTTTTGGAGTGACATACATTTGGCTGCAAAGCAAGGCCAGGAAATGTCTGTTACTGTCCCACTGTCCTCCTCTTTCTCCTAGACACAGAGCTGCTGAGATGAGCTGGTGTCCTCCCCTTAAGAGTAGTAGTGGACACATTTGCCATGAACATCTGTCCATTTGTCTCCAGACACAGTCTGGGTGACCTCATTTAAGTAGACGCTTCACACATGGCCTTCTAATTATCTCCTGCACCTGAGTGTGGTTTTTGCACTGTTCTGGAGTCTCAGGGGGCTCCCACAAAGCCTTTACAGGTTCCCTGCCCATCTGTCTTCCTCTCCATCACTACTTTTGACTGTGGGACTCAGCTATAGCCAGAGCACAGAGGTCAGGGCTCCAGATGACCTTTACCAGCTCCATAATCATAGCCAGAAATGGAGAACAATGTCTTGAGTGTGCTTGGTTTTGCTGAGGCTCCCCACTTAGGAATCCTGAGATCTTTTCCCTGCAAAGAAGAGAAGGGACAACAAAGATAGCTGATGAGGTCCTGAGAATGAGAGCTGAGTCAGAACTTTAAGTGAGTGTTGTGGTTCCTGGGTTTAGACCAGACTTGGTAGCTGTGGGGAAGGGGGCCTTAACATCTGTTCCAAGGCTTTCTACTGTCTTGTTGCCTTTGTATGACCTCCTTTCAAGCTGAAGGGGGGAGTGGTTTTCATCTTGTGATGGGCTCTGCAGAGGCAGTCCCTTAGAGAATACTCTGCACTGGCTGGTCTCCTGCTAGGGTGTTTTTGTCCGCAGGAAAGAATAAGCATGTGATAACCCTTTAGAGAACGAGAGCAGGCTCTTTGAGCTCAACCATTCCCATTGGATTCTAAGATAAGCTTCTCTAATCCCTACTAATAGGATTCATGGAAGACTGATGGATGTAGGGAGAAGCAAGGGGGATAATAACCCAGGAGGGTTAGCCTCTTGGTTACCTGTGGAATGAGAAGTGTTAGAAAATTCTCTGTATTGATAGGGTGGGTTTCCTAGAACAGAGCCTATGAGAGACTCAAGGTTACAAGATTTACTGAGGTCTTCAAGAAAAACCTAAAAGTGAGGGAGGGAACCAGGACAGGGAAGGGGGAAGAGCTGAGGAAGGATAAAGTCTCAGCCTGACTGATCCACAGCAAGGAACACCTGCTATGCCCCAGGATTGACTTCACTCCCTGATGACATGCTACTCATGCTTTAGCTCCTGCCCAACTTCAGCTCCACAACTTTCACTGGGTGCGGGGGATGGTCCAGGTCCTGGAGATGGAGCAGGTCCTGGAGACAGACAGTGCCCCTGTCTTGAAGAGTTCACAGAAGTCACCACTGCATATGGGAGAGTAAGTATTTGTGTTATACTTTCCACTATCACAGGCCTATTTCCATGCCTTTTACTGGGAAGTGAGTTATTTCTAGTCAATCAGTCTCTGCTCTTGGGCACACCAGTTTACAAACACATTTCAAACCTAGTTTTCTAATAGTTCTGAAATAACATCCCCCTCAAATTTTGTTCAGGGTTACAATGATGGGTTGTCATTTCCATAAAAAGAGCTGCAAATTTCATTTCCCATTTAAAAATCCACTTATATTTATAGGCAAGTTTCTTTTAATTTGATATTTTAAAAATGATTATGATACTGAGGTTTTTGCATTTGCAACTAAAGGTTAACTTCACCTCAATTAAGATGATAAAATCAGGGAGTTCCCACTGTGGCGCAGCAGAAACGAATCCGACTAATATCCATGAGGATGCAGGTTCGATCTCTGGCCTTGCTCAGCAGGGCAAGGATCTGTCATTGCCGTAAGCTGTGGTATAGCCACAGATGTGGCTTGGAAGCTGCCTTGCTGCGGTTGTGGCTGAGGCATAGGCTGGCAACTGTAGCTCCAATTCAACTGCTGGCCCGGGAACTTCCATATGCCATGAGTGAGGCCCTAAAAAGCTAAATAAATAAATAAATAAAGATGATAAAATAATTGTGTTTATACCATAATTCCGAACATGCTGGTAAAGTTAATTTTACTTTAAAATTAAAGTTGAAAACTTTAAATAATGTCATCTAACTATCTGTTTAGCTTTTTTCCCCTCTTTTCACAGCCGCACCTGCAGCATATGGAAGTTTCCAGGCTAGTGGTCAAATTGGAGCTGCAGCAGCAGACCTGCACCACAGCCACCAGCAACACTGGATCCAAGCTGCATCTGTGATCCAGGCCACAGCTTTCAACAACACCAGATTCCTAATCACTGAGCGAGGGCAGGGATCAAACCCACTTCCTCAAGGACGGACGCTATGTTGGGTTCTTAACCTGCTAAGCCACAATTAGAACTCTATTTACCTTATATTTTTAAGCATACATACAAAAGTATATTATAATTAATGAACAAGGGAAACATGGATGATGAAGGGAGGACCAACAGCTTAAAATTGTTCGGAGTATTTGGTTAGCTCTTACTAAGAGGTACCAAAGAGCTGTTCTCCACATTTTATGAAATCTGTCCAGAGAACAGAGATCAGAGATCCCTCATCTCCAAAAAAAAAAAAAAAAAAATCCCCCAAAACAAAAAACCAAAACCCCCCAAAACTACCCAATATAAACCTCACTTGAGAACTGGATAACTGTGTCCTTGTGATGACATTTGTCATGCTTTAGAATTATTTTATAAGCAAACAAACATAAGTTCCTTGCTTGTAAAAGGGCTAAAGTGTCTAGATTACCTTCTGCTAAGACTATTTCAAACTATCTCATTACCATTCTGGTTAATAAGGGAGCGAAGCTGCAAATATTTTTTATTCTCAGGTCCCTAAGCTTCTATCATACTAAAGAGGCCAATATCCTGCAACAACTCTTCCTTTTTTTGGTGGGGGGGGGGCTTATTTTTTTTTTTTTTTGGTCTTTTTTGTCTCTTCTAGGGCTGTACCAGAGGCATATGGAAGTTCCCAGGCTAGGGTTCCAATTGGAGCTGTAGCTGCCTGCCTACACCAGAGCCACAGCAACGTGAGATCCAAGCTGCGTCTGCAGCCTACACCACAGCTCACAGCAACGCCGGATCCTTAACCCACTAAGCGAGGCCACGGAACGAACTCACAACCTCATGGTTCCTAGTCGGATTTGTTAACCACTGAACCACGATGGGAATTCCCACAACAACTCTTCTTGAATGTTGTGCCTACTTAATAGGAGGGATTAGAAGGTCCTGGAGATTTGTCAAGGCTCTCAGTGGCCATAATATGTTCTTACCTTTAGGGTAATAGTTTGGCCTGATCTATATAAAATAGTTATGTGTACATATATTTTACCCATGAAAGGATTCTAACATTCTCCTCTTTAAAATCATGCTTGGCTTTGTAACAAGTTAAGTAGAGTCACTTTGTTTTGTCACCAACAGTTGGATTCTCTGCTCTCCTCTCATTGTGCCTGAAGATCTGTTAATAGCTACCAGAAAGAAACTAGGTCTTCCTAAGGTAACAACAAAAGAGGACAGCCTCAGAGCCTTGGTAGGAAAGACTGCACCAAATACGATAATTGGATAAATATCTGATTGCAAAGGATATACTCATGGCTGCAGGCTTCCCAGAGAAGCTAACCTTGGCACTGGGAGCAGCCCAGGAAGACCCTATCAGGGACATCAGTCAGTCAGAACTTCTAGGACTCCTGAAACCCGGAAGTGGATGACACTATGAAAGAAGCTGATCCAAGGTCTGATGAAAAAAGAAGTGTACACAGAATGAAATAGATGAGAGAAATATTATTGTATTGGTTGGCATTGTCATTAATGTCTCATTTTTGAAAGGCATATTAAGAAACCCCTTTTCTGTATTTTTAGGACATCTCTAATTCTCAAAATAGATGGCTACAGCTGTGCAACTGGAATGAAACTGTTTGAATGGCACCTTATTTCAATGGACCTCTCAGAACTCATAAAAGATGTTCGCGGGGGAGTTCCCATCGTGGCACAGTGGAAACCAATCCGACTAGGAACCATGAGGCTGCAGGTTCAATCCCTGGCCTTGCTTGGCATGTTAAGGATCCAGCATTGCTGTGTGCTGTGGTATAGCTCACAGATGTGGCTCAGAGCCTCCGTTGCTGTGGCTGTGGTGTAGGCCGGCAGCTGTAGTTCGGATTCGACCCCAGCCTGGGAACTTCCGTATGCTGCAGGTGTGGCCCTAAAAAAAACCAAAAAACAAAACAAAACAAAAAAACAAAACAGAAAGAAAGATGTCCTAAGGGAAGTTTTAATGTAAGTAACAAGCTAGTGAATCACAGAGGCGTATAAGGACAATGATGGCACTAGCATCTGGAATGCAGATGGATGTTTTTACGAGAGACTGTGCTTAGCTATAATAATGGCACCTACCTTGTTGTGTTCTTGCGAGGATAAAACCAACAATCTGTGAAAAAAGCTTACAACAGTGCTTGGCCTAAAATCATTGCTCAATAAATGTTATTTTCTAAGGTTATTATCACTGATATAATTGCGTTTGATCCTCATGGTAACTCTATGAGATAGGAGTGTAAAAATGAGGCAACAACTTGCAGACTGGAGGAAGGCATGTTTCTTCCCTAAGTATGTGTAGCTGCCGGTCATATCTGTCACTTCTTGCTCCATGGAAGGGTGCTCTCTGTGTTTTTGTAGTACACAACATGCCCAGCTGTAGATGGTGGTCCTGGCTTAGAAGGTAATATTGAATAGTCATCTGAAGGTGATGAAGTAGTAAGTCTTGCAGATATTTTGGAGAAAACCATTCCAGGCAGAGGGAAGAGCATGATCAAAGACTGCAGACAGGAGAATGCCTGGTGAGACTGAGGAGTGGCCAGGAGGCTATTACGGTAAAGGCCCTCGAGGGAGACTAGTTGGCAATGAACTCAGGAAGCTGTAGGGTGTTCTGACTATTTAGCTCCCTAGACCCTGGTGTGGTCCTTTGGTTTTTATCCCAACTGAAATGAGGGACATTGGAGGGTTTTGAGCAGAGATATGACATGACACTGAAAGCTCACTCAGGCTATTGTGTAAGGGGTCATTAGAGAATCAAGGAGATCAGTTAGGAGACTACTGCAAAATTCCAAGACAATCTTGATGTATATAGGCTTGAGCTACTACAGTGAATAAAACCAAGGCCAGGCCTTCATGTTGCTTACATTCTAGCTTGGAGAGATGGACAGTAATACAAAGCAGCAGGTTGAAATGCAATACTTCTTGAAGACAAGTGGGTAGAAGGTAACGGGATGGTGTCTGCCTCCAGCTGAGACGGAACAGTGGCAGATCAATGCTCCTATTATTAACTACTAAAACAGCCAGAAAACATTTAAAAAACATTTTTGAAGGCTTCTGAATGCAATCAAAACTGGGGCAGTCCAGAGAAAACCATGACTTGCAAAGATCTTGTACTCCAATGTTCATTGCAGCATTATATACAATAGCCAAGACATGGAAACAACTTAAATGTCCATCAACAGAGGAGTGGATGCAGAAGATATGGTACATAATCACAATGGAATATTATTCAGCCATTAAAAGGAAAGAAATAATGGCATTTGCAGCAACATGGATGGACAAAGAAATTATCATGCTAAGTGAAGTCAGTAAGACAGTGAGAAACCAATGTCATATGCTATCACATACATGTGGAATCTAAAAAGAGGACACAATGAACTTCTTTGCAGAACAGATACTGATTCACAGACTTTGAAAAACTTATGGTTTCCAAAGGAGACAGGTCGGGGGTGGGGGAATGGGTTGGAGGTTTGGGATGGAAATGCTATAAAACTGGGTTGTGATGATTGTTGCGCAACTATAAATGTAATAAAATTCATTGAGTTAAAAAAAAGAAAGAAAAAAAAAACACTAAAAAAAAATTGGGGCAGAATCCTACAGCTGGAACCACAGAGAGATATTTTCGTTAGCTGCTTTTACCATTGGGCATTGGCCAAGATGTCAGACAAAAGGTTCCATGAAAATTTGAATTGGATTCTGTCATGCCTGTAGTCCACATCTTCCCATAAATACTCATCTAATTCAGTGTAAAGCCACTGTCTTTTCAATGACTGCAGACTGCAATTGGATCCCCTTGTTAGCTCTCTATTTCCCATTATGACTTCCCTTTACTTCTTGTGCTTTAGCCACCCTGAATATTATGCTGCCTCTCCAACTTGCCAAGCACTCAGGGCCTTTGCACACTGTGGTTTTTAGCTAGAACACATTTCTTCCAGCTATCAGCATGGCTCCCTCCCTGTCCTTCTTTACTCAATGCTAAGTTTTCAATGATTCCTTCCATGACACACTATTCAAAATTACAACACTCCCAGAATTCCTCATATTCTTATCTTGCTTTATTTTTTCTCTATAGCATTAATCACCATAGCCTTTATTACATACTTACTTATTGGTTTTGATTACTATTTCCTTCTCCCAGAAGATAAGCTAAAGAGGGAATTTATTTATTTATTTATTTATATTATTTATTTATTTATTTGCTTTTTAGGGCTACACCTGTGGCAGGCATATGGAGGTTCCCAGGCTAGGGGTCCAATCAGAGCTACAGCTGCAAGCCTACACCACAGCCACAGCAACAGAGTATTCAAGACATGTCTGTGACCTATACCACAGCTCACAGCAACACAAGATCCTTAACCCACAGAGCAAGGCCAGGGATCGAACCTGAAACCTCATGGTTCCTAGTTGGATTTGTTTCTGCTGCACCACAATGGGAACTCCAAGAGGGAATTTATTTTTATGTTTTACTCACATTACCTAAAACAGGGACTGGCCCATGCAGGGACTTGAAAAATATATGTTGAATAAATAAATGACTGAATGAATAAATAAATGACTGAATTAATAAATGAATGACCTGTATACCACCAATACTGATGAGTTTCAACCTACAGATATAAATTTATTTGAAAATGACGGAAATGACAAGCTGATACAAAACTCTCCTTCTCAGGAAGTTCAATGTTATAGGAGAAGATCCTGGCAAACTTCACTAATAAACTCTTAAATTTTGTTTGTTTGTTTATTTTTCTTTTTAGGGTTGTACCCGTGGCATATGGAGTTCCCCAGGCTAGGGGTCCAATTAGAGCTGTAGCCGCCAGGCTACACCACAGCCACAGCAATGCAGGATCTGAGCTATGTCTGTGACCTACACTATAGCTCATGGTAACACTGGATCCCCAACCCACTGGTGAGGCTAGGGATCGAACCCATGTACTCATGGATGCTAGTCGGGTTTGTTAACTGCTGAGCCACAGTGGGAACTCCTAAACACTTAAATTTTAAAGTTAAAGCCTGAAAACATGGATGAACTGTTGGAAAGTCAGCAAAATCTTTGCCTGCCTCTAATCAATCCTAAAGGGCTCAGAAGGAAAAGGATGTGGTCGGGGTATTTTTCTGACTTGGTTTCCAAACCAGAGCTTGATCAAGCTTCAGCATGAGAGAAAGTCTCCTACCCTGGGGTGAAACAGTCTGCAGAAAGAAGCTTTTGTCAACAACCTATCAGGAACCATTTGCATATGAGTAGAAAAAACAAAAAAGTGATGGAAAATGTAAAACTGTATTCTGCCTCATCAAATAGTCTACAAGGCTTTTTGAATTTCTCTCATTCATCTTTTCTCCCATAAGACCCGTTCACCCAAAAGTAGAGCATCTATTGTCAGTCCTAAATCACACCTCCCTGTTGGTGTATTTGTATACGTATCTCACTAACATATACTAAGTGTTCACTGAATTTTAGTTGAATAAGTGAATGAGGCTAAATGCACAGCACATGGAACAAATGCATGTACCCAATGGTGGCATTTTAAATATTTAACAATACACATGGCTCAGGCACAAACCATGCAGAAAGAACACTCCCCATAAATAACCAGTACAGCTATACCAGAGAATTCGCCTTGAAAATCAGCCATATATTTACCATCTCTCTCCCCAGCTCCCAAATTAGATTTAAACATCACTGTATGAGACACTCTACTTAACAATATCTTTGACCCTTTGGTCTTCAGCCTTCTTATTTCCTAATGCATTCATCTAAGTAGAGAAGGTAAATTGAGTCACCCATAAAGTCCTACTCATAAAGTCCTAAAATGTAGGCTTCTTAATGTTTTGCTGACTTCAGAGTAAAAATTTTTCATCACTAGTTATTGATTGTTTGGGTTCAGGACAAATATATCCAGGTTCTAGGCCAATAAACCAATGGCGATTTGCATGCCTACCCACTCTGATCTTTTTATTGTCTTAGCAAAATTAATTTCTCATAAAAGTAATTTATTAATAATTTCTGCTTTTATTATTCAAAGAGCTCTTATAAGTACAAGTGTTTCCTCAAGGATATAAAACTTCCTTTTCTTCAAGACTAAATATAAAACTTTAATTAAATTCTCAAGGCAATAAAGTCAAATTCTAATCCCTTTATGTAGTCAATAAAATGGAATTGAAGGAGAGAGGAATGGTGGATTTTTTTTTTAATGATCCATTCAATCTTTTAAAATTTTCCATTATCTTCCAAAAAATAAGTTATCTGAGAGATTAAGTTTCTTCTTTATAGGAGACAGAATTACCAGTGAAATTATTATTATTCACTCAATCCAATATTAGAATAATCAGCTATGGGGAATGTTGTCTCTATAAAATAAATGCCTGCTATTGGACACATATCATTTTTTTGTAGATTGTTTCTGTGCAATTTTATTTTATGTGTGTTTATCTCATCTCAGCATCCATTATGGAAACAGAGACAGTTTTCTAATTTTATTTACTGCAAATATGCCAATAAATATCAAGCAACCATGCAACTTTCAACATTGGTTCTACAATATTTTAACACATACCTATCCCTACTTCCAAATTCCTCCCCTATGTCCATAAAAAGTTGTTTGACCCAGATATCACGAAAAGAGAAATTACATATATATGCACAATGGTAGGTTTCTCTCCATCACCACAATTGTGCTATTACATATCTTGCGCACTGTGAATAATAAATCAAACTATTCTAAGTGTCTCTTCTTGTATAAAGTTGTCAACTCTCCCTCTTTTAATATGAGTAACATTTTAAAATTAATACGTGGCTATTAAAAATTATAGCTATTAAGTTCCCGCCATGGCACAGCGGAAATGAATCTGACTAGGAACCATGAGGTTTCAGGTTCGATTCCCTGGCCTTGCTCAGTGGGTTAAGGATCCAGCATTGCTGTGAGCTGTGGTGTAGGTCATGGCTTGGATCTGTCATTGCTGTGGCTGTGATGTAGGCTACAGCTCCAATTAGACCCCTAGCCTGGGAACCTCCATATGCCGCGGATGTGGCCCTAAAAAGACCAATAAATAAATAAATAAATAAATAAAAGTTTGGAGTTCCCGTCATGGCTCAGTGGTTAACGAATCCGACTAGGAACCATGAGGTTGTGGGTTCAGTCCCTGGCCTTGCTCAGTGGGTTAAGGATCCGGCATTGCCATGAGCTGTGGCGTAGGTCGCAGACGTGGCTTGGATCCCATGTTGCTGTGGCTCTGGTGTAGGCTGGTGGCTACATCTCTGACTGGACCCCTAGCTGCCACAGGAGCAGCCCTAGAAAAAGGCAAAAAGACAAAAAAAAAATTATAGCTAATAAGAGAACCATATTCTTGAAAATTAGAAAAAAAGTCTTTGAAAAAAAAAAAGATTTGCTATAGTATAGACAAAAAAACAAAACTTAAAAAACTGTCATGCTTTATGGAACCAAAGGAGAAAACTAGTATCATGAAATTGGAAGTGACTTTAGCTTATTCATGAACACACACTGAAGTATTCACCACTAAATAATGTTTGTCAACTTAATAGCTGAAGATAAATTTTCTGAAATTTAAAATAAGACTGAGATACGCATATCAACATAACACATCCCAAACAAAAAAATTTTTTTGGTACTTAGAAAATGAAAAGTAGGTAGATAATGGACAGGTCGATGAGAGAGGGAGGAAGGGAAAGATGTCTCCAAGCATTTGTAAGGGAGAAAGATTAGGAATGGAAATCAGATTGGGCTTAAGATTTCTTTGGAAATACTAAATACCAAAGGACAATGAAGAAATCTCTAAAGAATTTAAGAAAAAGTTGTAGCCTCCCCCAAATTTATATCCTGGAAAAATTTTACCTCTAAAATAAACAGAAAAATATTTTAAGCATTGTATTCTTCTAAAAAAATATTTTTCATTATAGTTGATTTATAATGTTAAGCATTCTATTCTTTCTTAAAATCATCTTGAAGTATTATTGCATTAATGTTTTATACCAGGCAGTCTTCAGGAGTATAAAAAAATTTCTCAAGGCGCTAAATGGGCACAGATGGTTTTAGGTGAATCAATTCCTAGATCCCCAACATATTTATTATTTTTCAAAAATTGTCCACTTGGTTGTCCTTTCTAAACTCCCAGTTAATAATCACTCCTTTCTCATTTGACAAAAGAAAGGCCCACCTCTTATCTAACCAGAAAATTACTATTGTACATAACTGTCTTCTATATAAATATCTCTGGAACAACTCAGAACAGTAGTATCAGGACTGAGAAAGTGAATGACTCTGAAGACCTAGTAAAAAACACTTTTGCAGATCAGGGAGGTATCATCCATTGTCTTTAATAAATTGAATGTTAAGCTGATGGATAATTTAAAAAATTATCCCATACTAGTGAATGTGATTATTGGCTTCTAACACAGGAGTCTGAGTCATTTTGCTATAGAAAATACTTTCTATTCCTATATTTTAATATCAGCTTACAATTCCTCAGGTTTAATATAAATGTATTCTTTTTAGTCCAACTTCTCTCACTCAATATAGTACTTTTGAAATTCATCTATGTTGTCGCTTATATCAACAGTCATTCCTTTTTGTTAATGAATGGTCTTCAATTATATGGATATAGAATAGTTTACTTATCTACTCAGCCATCAATGTACATTTAGGTTGTTTTGGGCTATTACAAACAAAGCTGCTGTGCACATTTGTGTACAAGTCTTTGTATGATCACATGTACTAGTAAGTATGTAATATGTAATAATAATTAATTTTCTTTCTTTTTGCATGAAAATCTAGGAATGGAAGGAGTAGATCATATGGTAGGTGTAGGTTTAATGTTTTAAGAAACTGACAAACTGTTTCCCAAAATTGCTGTGCCATTTTATACCACCACTATCATTCTATGGGAGTTTCAATTCTGCCACATTTTCACCAATACATTGTAAGTGGAAGCTAAAGGAGTGCTTAGAGAAAATTTTACAACTTAAATGCTTATATTAGAAAAAGAAAGTTCTAAAATCAATAACCTACTCTTCCAATGTAAGAAACTAGAAAACAAAGAGCAAATTTTATCCAAAGCAAGCAGAAAGGAGTTAACAAAGAGCAGAAATCAGTGAAATTAAAAATAGAAATACAGTAGGAAAAAAATCAATAAAACCAAAGTCTGGTACTAGAAAAGCATTAATAAAATTGGTAAGTCAGATGTACTAAGAAAGAAAAAAAGGGAAGATACAAATTATCAATAGAAGGGAAAAAAGAGAGGCCATCAATACATATCTGACACACACTAAATTCACCCAAGATAAATAGATAATAAGAGAACTAAAAATATAATAAGCACTATTACAAAAAAGGACTATGTTCAAAAGCTTGAAAACTTAAATAAAAGACATAAACTATCAAAATTCACTCAAGAAGAAGTGTAGATCACTTGAGTATTACTGTATCAATTAAATTTAATTCATAGTTTTTGTTGTTGTTTTAAAGCAATAAAGAAAACTCCAGGCTGACATTTCACTAGCAAATTCTATCAAATATTTAAGGAATAAATAATACTAATTCTACACAATCACTTTAAGAAAATATAAGAAAAGAAAACACTTATCAAAGACATAAAAAAGAAAACTATAGACCAATAGCACTCCCCCAAATTAGCAAATCAGCTACATATAAATAGCTAATTTATAAATATTAGCTAATATAAATAGCTGAATTATCCATATACAAAAATTTCACAATCAACTGAAATTTATAATGGGAATGCAAGGTTGGTTCAACATTCTAAGAAGAATCAGTATAATTTACCATATCAACAGACTAAAGAGAAAAGTAATATGATCATCTCAACAGATGCAGAAAAAGAATTTGATGCTTCCATCTCAATGATACCTAGCAGTGGCCTCAGGTCAATGCACTTCCTAACGCAAAAAGACCCAGTCATCATTGTACAATTACAAATGTAATAAATTCATTGAATAATTAAAAAAAAAAAGACCCAGTCATCTGGTTGATACTCAACATGGCCAGAAATGAGCTGTGCTTGCATATGTGCCCTAAGGAATAAGGACTGCATAGGTATAAGGACATCACCTAGATAATTTTTCCAAATCAAGTTCCTTGAGCCCACTGTTATGGATGGAGGAAAAGAGAAGGGGAGGTGGGAAGGAAAACGCCAATTTCAACAAAGCATATCTGACTTTATCATCAACATTTTACAAAGATTTGAGTCTTAGAAGAAATAAATAAGAGTTCCCATTGTGGTTCAATGGTAATGAACCCGACTAGTATCCATGAGAATGAGGGATTGATCCCTGGCTTCACTCTCTGGGTTAAGAATCAGGCACTGCTGTGAGCTGTGGTGTAGGTCACGGATGTGGCTGGGATCCCACATTGCTGTTGCTGTGGTGTAGGCCAGCAGCTGTAGCTCTGACTCCAACCCTAGCCTGGGAACTTCCATATACTGCAGGTATGAACCTAAAAAAAAAAGGAAGGAAAGAAGGAAGGGAAGGAGGGGGGAGGAAGGAAGGAAGGAAGTAGGAAGGAAGGAAAGAGAGAGGGAGGAAGGGAGGGAGAGAGAAAGAAAGAAGAGGAAATTGGAACACCTCAGGTGCCTTCAAACTTATTCTGATAATGTTTTAATGAGATATTTGAATCTCATTTTGAGACAAATAAAAATCTTTCTGCTGAGAAGTTGAACAAAGCTTTTTTAGATTTCCTCTTCTGTTACGAGACTTAGGAGAGGGCATTGATGAGTTCCAAATATTTTCCTTAGTGGAATTCCTTCTCTTATCTTTGTGATGTTTTCCCCTCTAGACTCAGGACCATATGCTCTTACTCTGGCCTTTGAGACAACAGCAACAGAGTGTCTTCTAGTAATACCTGGAACAGGGCTCACAGTGTATTCATTCTAATAATAAAGGCTTGGAACTAACTGTAGTCCCCTTTCTGCTCCTTTGCCCATTGCTTCCAATGAAATCCAAAGTTGTCATGGCCCACAGGCTATAAAACTCTGACTCCTCCTGTGACTCTGCCTTCTTGCTCTCTAAGCTCCAGCCATAATTTCAGTTTCTTAAATTCTTTGTAAAACTTATGCCTTCAGACATGTACTTCCCTCTATTTGAATGCTTTTCCTATCACTCTCCACCTGGTTAACCTCTAATCATACTTCACGTTAGCTTGAATGTCTTTCTTAGAGAGACTTGTCTTGAATCCATTCAACCCTACCTAAGAATTGTTCTCCACTAAACTTTCTCTTGTGGTTTGTTGTTTTATATCCATTTATGTTCTTTTCCTTGCATCCTTCCATGCAGGTGGGAGCAAATGTTCACTTTATATAACACTGTGTCTCCAGTGTAGAAATAATTCCTACCACATAGTAAGTTGCTCAGTAAATCTATACTGAATAAATGTTGAATAAGTCATCAGTATCCTTCTGGACTCTAATACTTTTTTTTGGACTTTAATACTTGATCCAAGTAAATACCTCAGTTTTTTAAGCTCCCTCAAAATATGGTAATATAATTAATTTTTAACAGCATAGCATACTATTAAAATTACATGTACTTCTAGACTGCTAATAAAAATAATGCAGTTTTGAATGTGAAGATAGATTAGGGCATTAAAGACTCAAGCAGCTTTACCACCTGTTTCATCAGCATTATCACCATGTGCTGCAACCATATGTGATCAGATAGCTAAAAATAAAAACAGTTTTGCAACCATTTCCAGTAAATTCCTTTACTTTTCTGTACTTTCCCTAACCATTTCTTCCTAAATCCTCATGAAATGGAAAACAGTTAATAACTTGATTTTTTTTTAGTAGACTCCTAATGTGTGCTTGACTCAGTGACAATGATCAACAAAGAGAATCCAAGGAGCGTGTAATAGGTATTGTCTCCTCAGCTACTAATTGTAGGCTCACATGTTCATGTTCATTTGTTATCGCATTGTCTGCTATTTGAAAGAGCATCCCAAAGGTTGGGTTACAAGGTTGAAACAACCAGTGCACTGGCAACCCAGTCACACATCTCTACTTTCCATTTTTTAGTTGCTAGACAACTATTATATCTAGATACAGTGTGACAATGATAAGGAAATTAATAATGCTGACCATTTTGCTCCTAGTCTAATGCTTTGTTTAATTAATTGGTTGCCAGGCACAGCAAATATTATTTCGAAGTCCTAAGACACCCACAATGGAACAGTAATCTCTAACAGACTCAGAAGCCATGAGCCAAATGGGACTTTATTTGAGATCAGCCCAAACTATAATGACAGAATCATAATTTCAGTATCAACACATATAGCTTGATAAATAATTTGGGGGACACTGGATTATAACTCTAAGTTAGAATGGTTCCAGAAACTCTGAAAATCAAATTATCCAAGCTAAAGTGTATAGAAGAGTCTTTTTCTCTTCTTTTAAGAAACCAGTGGCATAAAGAGCATTTCCAGCATCCAAGGAATCTTCTTGACCAATAAAAAGCAAAGGGGTAGGAAAATGGATTAAGTTTCTCTCCAGCCTCATTGAAAAGTCACGAAGGGACTGTTGGCACAGGACTATAAGTAGAAGAAAAACCATAAAAAGCTTGCATGATGCCATCACCCACAGAACTGAAAAAAATTAGCAACTCTGGCTAGAAGTGAGATAGACATAGAGTGAAAAGAGAGTGACAAAAGGCATCTGGTCACAGGGAGGATCCAACTTAGTAATATGGTAGAATCCTGCCCACAGGAGAGCATCTGAACGGGGCTGCACATGTGTGAGGCGAGTGTGTTTTGCAAGCTTTCACCCAGAAATTCCAGTGGCTATATACATATATCCATAAAATATACTTTCACATATTAAGATATGAGGAAGTCCTACTGGCTTATACATGAATTAACTTGAATTTTATGCTAACCAAAACAGCCTGTTTGGGACCTATCAAAAATACACTGCACATCTGCTTTAATTATTAAGAGAAGGACACACTGACCTGAAGTAAAGAATGCCCATGTTAAAAATGAAGATTAAATGCCTCCTTTTCTAGACACAATGCTGGTACTCCTTCAATGATTAAGACGCCTTTCCCAGGTGCCAAGGCCATATTGATTCACAGTGTAAATTCTGCTTTCTGGGCTATAGTCCCAGTTTGGCTTAAATAAAACTCTTTTCTATTCCTATTATAGATTATTATTACTTTATCAATGATATATATGTGTGTGTATATATCATATGTGTATATATATGTCATATACACATATGGAGAGAGAGAGAAAGAAGTATTATTTGTATTTAAATACTGCTTGCCCAATTTTCAAATAATCTTCGAAGTGTTGGGAAAGTGGGTTGTGGCACCTGGCAATAGTCTATGAAAATCTTACATTGTTTTTTCTTTCATTCTTTCCTTTTTGGGATAACATCAACTTTATTCATTTATTAATATAGCACAATTCTGTCCACATTCCTAGTCCCCGAGCCTCCCTTCTTTTCAGATCCAGTTCCCTAAGTGGAGTCCTAGAAATAACTATAGATATAATTGTTGTATATTATACAGTTGAGTTATATCACCTCCCACAAGTGACATTTAAGAATATTCAGAATTCGTTACGCTCATTCATAGGGGAAAGAAAGCCATGCATTAGGATAGGATAGTCAATTTGCAGGTTGGCTGCCTCAGATCCCCTTTATGGAGCTAAGTGGACCCACCTCCCAGTTGCTGTGAATGTTGGCTGCTTATGGCTCTTAGCTGTGCCTGTCTCTGGAGAACTGCTTTTGGCCAAAGGGACCTTGCTCTGGAAATGTCTGTAAGGTTGTGTCCTCTCTCCAGGGATATGCTCCCCCTCCCTCATGACTGATGGATGTATGGTTAAACCACCAAATTGTTGAAACTAGAGGAGAAAATTGAGGAGGAGGATATAGGAACTATCAAAAAGACATTGTTTCTTTCCCAGAGGCCATCCTTCACAGCTTAAAGGAATAACCTAGACATCATTCTTCTGCCCAAAGAAGTGTAATATTTACACCACCCTTACCTGCATGATGGGGAGAGGACATGCAACTGGCTGAGCAAGAGGCACAGAATCTAATAGCCCCAAATCCCTAAAAATGGCAAGAAAAGCCATATCTAGAGCAAATCAACAGTCAGTAGCAAAAACTTTGGAGAAAACACTGAAGGATACAATCTTCCTTAGGAAGAGCAAGAATGGTGATTCAATGTTTAAAAATGCATTTGGAACAATTGATGCAGAACTAAAATTAGCTGCCCTTGGTAATAAGAACCCTCACATAAAAATAACACTAATAAAAAGTAACAATAGCTATTGTTGATTGAGCACCTGCCAAGAGTGGGGCTCCTTGCCAGGTTCTTTACATTTATTCATCATAATCCCTGCAACAAATCTGTAAAGCTGGAATAAGGCCAACACCCATTTCTGTGCAATGCTTTGTTGCCTCTTATTTGGTTATGAATTCACAGTAGGAAGAGTAGTGTGGAACCCGCAGAAAAAGAGAAATGGAACCCACAGTGTAATAGCAAAGAACAAACCTGACTGCATATTGGATCTGTTCCTTTACTTTAACCTTTGTATTCTATTGCTTATTCTACAAGTTAAGAATGTTGCTCATAGCCTGAAATATACAGGGTAGCCCATTCTCAAAGCTCTGACCTTTAAAAATGTAACACTTTCTCATCCACATAGAGAGAAAAAGTTGCAGAACAAGGAGTTGCTATTATGGCTCAGCAGGTCTGACTAGTATCTATGAGGATGTGGATTCCATTCCTGGCCTTGCTCAGGATGTGTTGCGATGTACTGTGGTTTAGGTTAAGGGTTCCACACTGCTGTGGCTATGGTATAGGCTGGCAGTTGCAACTCCAGTTTTAGCCCTAGCCTGGGAACTTCCATATGCTGCAGGCACAGCTCTTAAAGAAACAAACAAACAAAAAACAAAAACAAAAACAAAAAAAAAGTTGGACAGAGAATAACACTTGTCTGATTGGAGGTTTATAGGAATATTGTGACATCTGCAAGAACAAAGGATTCCAGCACAAGAAGTTTTGCAGCAACCAACCACACCCCCTCCCCTTTTAGTATAAAAGAAGTCTAACTTCTAACTTGGAGAATATGGTTCCTTGAGACACTAGCCCACCATCTTCTAAGTCTGCTGACTTTCTGAATAAAGTTGCTATTCCTTGCCCCAACAACTTGTCTGTCAATTTATTGGCCAGCAGTAGGAACATGGGCTCTGTAATAATACTATCATTTTTTTTCTCCTTAGCACACAGCATAGTGCCTGGTATATAATAGTAACTCAGTAAAGATTTGTGGAATGAAGGAAGGATGGGAATTTATATAAGCAATAGAATACAAATCTAATAATGGTTAACTTTGGAGGGGATGGGAGCTGCATTTTCCTTTGTGTTTCCCCAAGATTAATGTATTATATTCATGCTTTTGTAAACTGGAAAATTATGAGCACATATAAATCAATATTTAAATATTTCAAAAATTGGGATCAATTTAATTATTAAGTGAAGAGGTTTTTGTTTTGTTTTGTTTTCTGTATACAGAAAACCTTATTTAGATTTCCCATAGATTGCTTTAGACTATAATTTATTGATACACATAAATCCAAGCTTGCATAAATGTCTTTTAGAAATCCATTTTTAGCACCAAGTACAACATCTTCAGAATGCCATTGTGAAGTGGCTCTGAATCCTAAATAGAGAGAAGGCTCTGGAGCTTCCACCGCTGGAGAAGGAAGCCACTGTTTAGGATGCCTCTTCTGTTCTCTGAAAAGGGAACTTCTACTTTCTATGGCCAGGCAGTTATCTTTTTTTTTCTTTTTTATTTTTTCTAAGGATGGCAAAATTGTTTATTAGTTTCAGATTCTAAAAATATCATGGCTGTTTAACATCACCTGAGCTCTTCATTTAGCTACTTGACAGAAATCAATCATCAGGTTTAGTCTTAAATCCTCAGGCCAAAAAATGGCAACACATGAATTTCTATAAGTAAAAACACACAAGTCCATTCTTGGTGAACTTCTATTTTTTGATTATTATTTATTTATTTATTTTTTATTACTCAAATGAATTTATCACATCTGTAGTTGTATAAGGATCATAACAATCTGATTTCACAGGATTTCCAACCCACAGCCCAAGCACATTGCCCCACCCCCCAAACTGTCTCCTCAGGAGACCATAAGTTTTTCAATGTCTGTGAGTCAGCATCTGTTCTGCAAAGAAGTTCAGTCTGTCCTTTTTTCAGATTCCACATGACAGTGAAAGCATTTGATGTTGGTGTCTCATTGTCTGAATGACTTCACTTAGCATATAGTTTCTAGGTCCATCCATGTTGCAAAAAATGCCAGTATTTCGTTCCTTTTAATGGCTGAGTAACATTCCACTGAGTATATGTACCACATCTTCTGGATCCACTCCTCTGTCGATGGACATTTAGGTTGTTTCCATGTCTTGGCTATTGTAAATAGTGCTGCAATGAACATTGGAGAACATGTGTTTTTGTGAGTCATGGTTTTCTCTGGGTAGATGCCCTGGAGTGGGATTGCTGGATCAAATGGGAGTTCTATTTTTAGTTTTCTGAGGAATCTCCATACTGCTTTCCACAGTGGTTGTACCAATTTACAATCCCACCAACAGTGAACTAGTGTTCTTTTTTCTCCACACCCTCTCCAGCACTTGTTGTTTGTAGACTTTTGGATGATGGCCATTCTGGCTGGTGTAAGGTGGTACCTCAGAGTGGTTCTGATTTGCATCTCTCTAATAATGAGTGATGTTGAACATCTTTTCATGTGTTTCTTGGCCATCTGTATGTCTTCTTTGGAGAATTGTCTGTTTAGATCTTCTGCCCATTTCTTGATAGGGTTGTTTGTTTTTTTGGCATGGAGCTGCAGAAGGTGTTTATAAATTTTGGAGATTAGTCCCTTGTCAGTCGATTCATATGCAAAGATTTTCTCCCATTCTGTGGGTTGTGTTTTGGTTTTGTTTAGGGTTTCCTTTGCTGTGCAGAAACTTTGAAGTTTGATTAGGTCCCATTTGTTTATTTTTGTTTTTACTGTCATTATTATAAGAGGTGGATCTGAAAAGATGTTGCTATTGTTTATGTCAGAGAGTGTTTGGCCTATGTTTTCCTCTAAGAGTTTTATCGTATCTGGTCTTATATCAAGGTCCTTAACCCATTTTGAGTTTCTTTTTGTGTATGGTGTTAGGGAGTGTTCTAATTTCATTCTTTTCCATGTGGCTGTCCAGTTTTCCCAGCACCACTTATTGAACAAGCTGTCCTTTCTCCAATGTATAGTCTTGCTTCCTTTGTCATAGATGAGTTGGCTGTAGGTGCATGGGTTTAATTCTGGGATTTCTATCCTGTTCCTCTGATCTGTATTTCTGTCTTTGTGCCACTACCATGCGGTTTTGGTGATTGTTGCTTTGTAGTATAGTCTGAAGTCCGGGAGCCTGATTCCTCCAGCTCCATTTTTCTTTTTCAGGATGTCTTTGGCTATCCTGGGTCTTTTGTGCCTCCAAACAAACTTTAAAATATTTTGTTCAGGTTCTGTGAAAAATGTCCTTGGTAATTTGATAGGGATTGCATTGAATCTGTAGATCGCTTTAGGTAGTAGAGTCATTTTGATAATATTAACTCTTCCAATCCACGAGCTTGGTATATCTTTCCATCTCTTTGTGTCCTCTTTGATTTCTTTCATTTCTTTCTAGTTTTCAGAGTGCAGGTCTTTTGTCTCTTTAGGTAGGTTTACTCGTAGGTATTTGATTCTTTTGGATGAGATGGTAAATGGGATTGTTTCCCTAATTTCCTTTTCTGCTCTTTCATTGTTAGTATATAGAAATGCCGTCGATTTCTGTGTATTGATTTTGTATCCTGCGACTTTGCCAAATTCGTGGATGAGCTCTAACAGTTTTCTGGTAGAGTCTTTAGGATTCTCTAGGTATAGTGTCATGTCATCTATAGGGACATGACAAATAGGGGTAGTTTTACTTCTTCCTTTCCAGTTTGGATTCCTTCTATTTCTTTTACTTCTCTGATTGCTGTGGCTAGGACTTCCAAAACTATGTTGAAGAGTAGTGGCGAGAGCAGACATCTTTGTCTTGTTCCTGATCTCAGCGGGAATTTGTTCAGCTTTTCACCATTGAGAATGATGTTTGCTGTGGGTTTGTCATATATGGCCTTTATCATGTTGACATAGGTTCCCGTTATGCCCACTTTCTGAAGGCTTTTTATCAGAAATGGGTGTTGGATTTTTGTCAAAGGCTTTTTCCGCGTCTATTGAGAGGATCATATGGTTTTTCTTCTTCAGTTTGTTAATGTGGTGTATCACACTGATGGATTTGCAGGTATTGAAGAACCCTTGCATCCCTGGGACAAATCCCACTTGATCATGTTATACAATCCTTTTAATGTATTGTTGGATGCGGTTTGCTAGTATTTTGTTGAGAATTTTTGCATCGATGTTCATCAGTGAAATTGGCCTGTAGTTTTCTTTTTTTGTCGTATCTTTGTCTGGTTTTGGTATCAGGGTGATGGTGGCCTCATAGAAGGATTTTGGGAGTATCCCTTCCTCTGCAGTTTTTTGAAACAGTTTCAGAAGGAGAGGTGTTAGTTCTTCTCTAAATGTTTGATAGAATTCGCCTGTGAAGCCATCTGGCCCTGGACTTTTGTTTGTTGGAAGTTCTTAAATCACAGTTTCAATTTCAGTTCTTGTGATGGGTCCATTCATCTTTTCTATTTCATCTTGATTTAGTCTTGGAAGATTGTACTTCTCTAAGAATTTGTCCATTTCTTCTGGGTTTTCTGTTTTATTGGAGTATAGTTGCATATAGTAGTCTCTTATGATCCTTTATATTTCTGTGGTGTCCGTTGTTACTTCTCCTTTTTCATTTCCAATTTTATTGATTTGAGTCCTCTCTCTTTTTTGCTTGATAAGTCTGGCTAGGCATTTATCAACTTTGTTGATATTTTCAATGAACCAGCTTTTTGTTTCAGTGATCTTTTCTATGGTTTTCTTTGTTTCTATTTCATTGATTTCTGCTCTGATCTTTATGACTTCTTTCCTTCTACTAACTTTAGGTCTTGTCTGTTCTTCTCTCTCAAGCTGCTTTAGATGTAAAGTTAGCTTGTTTATTTGAGCTTTTTCTTGTTTCCTGAGGTGGGCTTGTATTGCTATAAACTTTCCTCTTTGAACGGCTTTTGCTGCATCCCATAGGTTTTGGAGTGTCGTATCTTTGTTGTCATTTGCTTCTAGGTATTTTTTAATTTCCTCTTTGATTTCTTCAGTGATCCATTGGTTGTTTAGTAGCATGTTGTTGAGTCTCCACGTGTTTGTGTTTTTTGCAGTTTTTTTTCTTGTTGTTGATTTCCAGTCATATAGCGTTGTGGTCGGAAAAGACACTTGATATGATTTCAATTTTCTTAAAGTTCCCAAGGTTGGATTTGTAGTTCAGGATGTGATCAATCCTAGAGAATGTTCCATGTGCACTTGAGAAGAATGTGTATTCTGTTGCTTTTGGATGAAATGTCCTATAAATATCTATGAAGTCCATCTGGTCTAATGTATCATTCGGGGCCTGTGTTTCCTTATTGATTTTCTGTCTGGTTGATCTGTCCATTGCTGTAAGTGGGGTGTTAAAGTCCCCCACTATGATTGTGTTATTGTTGACTTGTCCTTTCAAAGTTGTTAGCAGTTGCCTTATATATTGTGGTGAACCTGTGCTGGGTGCGTAGATATTTAAAATTGTTTTATCTTCTTTGTGGATTAATACTTTGATCATTATGTAATGTCCTTCTGTCCCTTAAAATATTCTTCATTTTAAAGTCTATTTTGTCTGATATGAGTATTGCTACTCCAGCTTTCTTTTGATCCCCGTTTGCATGAAATATTTTCTTCCACCCTCTCACTTTCAATTTGCATGTGTCCCTAGAAGTGAAGTGGGTCTCTTGCAGACAGCATATATATGGGTCTTGTTTTTGTATCCATTCAGCCAGTCTATGTCTTTTGGTTGGGGCGTTTAGTCCATTAACATTTAAGGTAATTATTGATATGTATGTTCTTACTGGCATTTTATTAATTACTTTGGATTTGTTTTTGCTGCTCTTTTTTCTTTCCTTCTTCTCTTGTTCTCTTCTGCCTAGAGAAGTTCCTTTAGTATTTGTTGTAAGGCTGGTTTAGTGTTGCTGAATTCTCTCAGCTTTTGCTTATCTGTGAAGGTTTTGATTTCTCCTTCAAATCTGAATGAGAGCCTTGCTGGGTAGACTAATCTTGGTTGGAGGTTTTTTTCTTTCATCACGTTAAGTATATCATGCCACTCCCTTCTGGCCTGCAGAGTTTCTGTTGAAAAATCTGCCGATAACTTCATCGGAGTTCCCTTGTATGTTATTTGTTTCTTCTCTCTAGGTGCTTTCAAGATTTTCTCTTTGTCTTTAATTTTGGTCAGTTTGATTTGTATGTGTCTCAGTGTGTTCCTCCTTGAGTTTTAGTTATATGGTACTCGTTGTGCTTCCTGGATTTGAGTGACTGATTCCTTCCCCATGTTAGGGAAGTTTTTGGCTATTATCGCTTGGAATATTTTTTCTGTCTCCTTCTCTCTCTTCTTCTTCTTCTGGCACCCCTATAATATGGACGTTGGTGCAATTAACGTTGCCCCAGAGTTCTCTGAGACTCTCTTCATTTCTTTTCAGTCTTTTTTCTCTTTTCTGTTCTGCATCCATAATTTCCACTAATCTGTCTTCCACCTCGCTTTCATTCTTCTGCCTCCTGTATTCTGCTGTTAGCTGCTCCTAGTGAATTTTTTATTTCAGTTATTGTATTTTGCATCTCTTCTTAAGTTTCATATCTTGTATCTCTTTGCTCAGTGTTTCCTGTAAGTTATCCATCTTTGCCTCCAATTTATTTCCAATGTCTTGCATCATCTTCAGCATCAACAGTCTAAAATCTTTTTCCTGGAGGCTGAGAATCTCCTCATTGCTTAGCTGGTTTTCTGGGGTTTTTCCTTTCTCCCTCATCTGAGTTATAGTTCTCTGTCTTTTCATTTTTATAGGTTTTTGGTGTGGTGACCTTTTCACAGATAATAGAGTTGTAGCCTCTCTTACTTCTGATGTCTGCCCCCCTGTGTCTGACGTCAGTATGGGGGGCTTGCTGTAGGCTTCCTGATGGGAGGGGCTGATACCTGCCCCCTGGTAGGTGGAGGCGATTCTAATCCCTCTGGTGGGTGGGACTTAGTCTCTGGATGGGATTAGAGGCAGCTCTGTGCCTGAGGGGTCTTTAGGTTGCCTGTTTACTGAGGGGGTGTGGCTGTGATCCCCCATGGGTTGTTGTTTGCCCTGGGGCTTCTCAGCAGCTGACTGATGGGTGGGGCCAGATTTTCCCAAAGTTGCCACCTCCAGACAAAGGCACTGCTACTGAATATTCCCGAGAGCTTTGCTTTCAATGTCCTTCCCCCACAACAAGGCACATTCACCCCTGTTTTCCCAGGATGTCCTCCAAGAACTGCAGTCAGGTTTGACCGAGATTCCTATGGAGACTTTGCTTTGCCCTAGGACCCAGTGCACATGAAAGTCTGTGTGTGCCTTTTAAGAATGGGGTCCCTGTTTCCCCCAGTCCCATGGAGCTCCTGCACTCAAGCCCCACTGGCCTTCAACACCAGATGCTCCGGGGCTCTTTCTCCCCCTGCCAGATCCCCACATGAGAGAGTCTGATGTGGGGCTCAGAACTCTCACTCCTATAGGTGAGTCTCTGTGAACCAGTTAGTTTCCAGTCTGTGGAGGTTCCCACCCAGGAGGTATGGGGTGTTTATATTGCTAAATCACCCCTCCTACCTCTTGATGTGGCCTCCTCTTTTTCTTCTGGAGTAGGATATCTTTTTTAAGGTTTCCGGTCCATTTGGGTGAAGAGTGCTCAGTCTTTAGTTGTGAATTTTGTTGTTTTTAGGAGAGAAGTTGAGCTCCAGTCCTTCTATTCTGCCATCTTAATCCGTTCCCTGAGCCACTCTTGCAGCTCAGTATCTTGGTGAACTTCTTGATTGTTCTTGAATAGTTTCTGATCCCCTCCTAGTCTGGTCATGGTACCAACCTCTTCAAAGGGTTGAGATCAAGTCAGTAATTTCCTCCCCAGGCTCCCCAGGATTCAGGCTCCTCCTGAATCCTGTATGATTCAGCTTGTGTCCTTTTCCAAGTTGGAATTGGATTGTTCTTTTTTGAATTTGTTCTAAACCATTCTTTAACCCTTTTTTCTAGCCCATTATCAAAGAGCTCTTTGTCTTGGAATTGAGCAACCTAAAGTCAGATGGCACATCTCCTGGGAACGTGGCACTCCTGTATTTGATGTTGTTCTCTACAGGTCCCCCGAGATCAGCACTGCAGTGTTATATGCCAGACCACTGGTTCACTACAAAGGCTACCACCCAGGAACAGCCATATGGAAGGGATGCATGAGGCAAAGCACATAGCACTTCCACACTCCTTCGGAGGATGCAAACCTCCTGCCATGGCTACAAAGACACAACTCTTTTTTTCTTTTTAAAAGAGAGTCCTAATTATGTTGTTCACATCTAAGCCCTGAGCTGAAATGTTGGGAATGGAAAAGTCTTTCCTCTACCCTTTCTAGGTTTTTTTGGCTGGTCTAAGAATTAAATTGATATGAGACAGATTAACAGGAGAAAAGCAAATTGAATTACTCATTTACAGGGGTCCTTTAGGAAGGAGACTCAAGGACAAGTTAGGTATTTGAGGTTTATAAACCATTTGGGAGGAAAAGAAGCGGGTAGGGGCTTGGACTTCAAAGGAGAGGAAGGCAATTCACATGGAAGTGGGAAAACAAATATTTGGTAAACTAATGTTTGCTATGTTATGCAAAAAGGACACAGAGAAGTCTCTGGTCTCTAAGCCATACCAAGTTGTCCTAGTCCATAGATGTCTCTTTGTAGATGTCTCTGCTGAGTGTACTTTCCAGAACCAGCCGTTCCATCTAAATTCTTTTAGGCAGTTAAGGAGGAGGAAAGACTTCCTGGGTTTTCCATTTCTTAAAAATAATCAGGAGTTCCCATCATGGTTTAGTGGTAATGAAACCGACTAGTATACATGAGGACACAGGTTCAGTCCCTGACCTTGCTCAGTGGGATAAGAATCCAGCCTTGCCATGAGCTGTGGTGTGGGTCACAGATGTGACTTGGATCCCACGTGGCTTGTGGCTATGATGGAGGCTGGCAGCTACAGCTCCAATTCAACCCCTAGCCTGGGAACCTCCATATGCCATGGGTGTGACCCTTAAAGGGCTAAATAAATAAAGGAAACATAATTAAAAAAATAATCAGCCTAAAGTAATCTGCATGCCAAAGAGACACATTTTAGGGCTATCCTACAGATGTAATAGCCAGCAATGAACAAACAGAAGCCCAGCAAATGCAATGGCAGTCAGATCCAAAAATTAGGATGCTAAGAAGTCTACTTAAAATATGTCAGGGTGTTAATGGCTCAGTTTGCTGGAATTATGCCCCAATATTTTATCATTAGGTGGGACAATAAAAATGCTCTGGAATGTCACTTCCTTTCCCCCAGTGAACCACTTGCTGACAAGGAATCCATTCCTCTGCTAGCTGACCTGGACCAAGAAACTGCCTGAACTGCACTCCCATTTTATAGATGAAGAAACTGAGGCTCAGAGAACTCAAGTAATCTGCCAAGGAACACAGCTAGTTGAAAGCAAATCTGAAACACAGGAATAGATTTCCTGACTGTCTCATATTGCTGTGGTGCCCACTGCAGAGGAGAGTTTGTCCTGGCTCTTCTGGACACTTCACAGCCAGGAAGTCACCACACAATCCCCTCTCATCCAGGACTCCTTTATCCGCACCATCACCACCTACTTCCTGGGAGAATTCAGCATCTGTCCCATCTCACCTTTGTAGCCCCTTTCCATCCTCTGCTGACATTTCTCTTGCCTTCACCCGATAGGAGGTGGAGGTTCTTCTTCCCCAGGGTCTCTGTTCCACAAGCTCTGAGCACAGACCCAGCCCTGTGAATCCCACTTTTCTCTCACCCCTCTCCACAAGTAGCCCCTTTGTTGATGCTGCCCCTTGGAGGATGGATGCTTTTTTTCAGCCATAGTTTAATGAAGGTCAGACTAGGTTCTGCCCACGCAAACTAGGTCAGGAGCTCAGAAACAAAGCAACTACTTAAACTTGACTCTTGCCCTGTTCTCAGCTCAGCCTTTTTGATAAAGACAGCATTTTGTATTTTTTGCCCCATTTGTAGTTGTGTGGTCCTGTCCCCTTCCCCCATTCACGAGATCTTGCCTCTAGACTCTGCCAGATTCCCTGATTCCTTGAGTTATGGGGCCCTTCTTTGCTGTGCCCCCTGAAGCAGCGTCCTTGCCTCTTAACTCCGCCCTGCTAGGTGCCGATTACTTGTTAGGATAAACCACACTATCCATATCTGCTACCTACAAAAATGTCAATTTCATTTTGTTTAACTTAATATAAAAAAATCCCACATGACCACCAAGACACCAGATGTTGCTGAATTATTAACTGAGTTAAATCTGGAAGCAAGGTTATCTTCCTGCTGTGGTACTTCGATTTTTGGAGGGCCTGAATGATTTTTGGAGGGCCTGACGTTTCTAGTCACAGACATGTTGCATCCTCATATATCCTCATGTGACTGTGTGTGTATAAACACATGTATCTTGATACTTATTTATGTTTTTTTCACTGACTACCCTTTAACATGGGAGCATATTTGTTTAAAGTTGAAAATGAAGCTAAGACCCTGGGTCCTGCACTCTTGGCAGACACGGAGGGCTCCCGTTCACAGCTGCGCCCTTGGGTGGGTGGAGTCTAGCAGGGACCAATCTTCTGAGGTCCTGAAGTAGATAGGGCAATGTCACTCCTCCATAGGCTTGGTTCCCTGCCAAGGGAGCAGCTACGCTCCAGAACAGAGGAACCAGCACATCTGTCTGCTTCAGAGGAAGTTTTGGCTCAGCCACTGAAGAAGGTCTCAAAGTGAGGCTGGAGCAGTCTGCAATTAGACGTTCTCATTTGCATTTTTCTTACTAACAGCTATTTAGAGAAGAGCTTTAGATATGCTGATGATTCTGAGAGCTGGGTTCTGCTGCTATCCAAAGACCTGCAGGCAGAAGGGATTTCAGCTGTGCTATCACTTAAACACTTAAGGGAAAAGACTTAAAAAGCAGCCATTCCATCTAACTGTGTTACTGATAACGTATCTGTTCTTAGTGTTTCCTACAGCAGACACTGGATTCCTCCGCATGTTATCTGAGTAATCTTAGACAAAGTATTCAATTTTCTAAATTTCAGTTTCCTTATCTGTAAAAATGGGATAATAACGTGTTTCTTATAGGAGTATTGTGACGACTACCTGAAATTATGTTTACTTTCCAGTAGGACAAGTAGAGAGCAAACAATGATTTTACTAGTAAGTGGTTAATTATCGATGTGATGCTGATGAAAACGCAATATGCAAGGTACCACGAGAGTGACTAACAGGGATCTGGGTTGGTCAGGGGCACCAGGGGAGGCTTTACATCTTAGGAAGAATAACGACATTTTTATATCTGGGAAGGAAAAGACAAAGTAAGCATCTTGAGATTATTGCAAAAGTTTAGATCTGGAAGGCATGGCTTTGGGTAAAGAAAGAGGATAAGACACAGTGGCTATCAATAGAGGCTTTCTTATTGTCTTAGTGTTGATCAATGTGCTTGATGAAGCAAAATAAAGGAACTAAATAAATCAGAAGTAGGCTTTTACTTTTGGTGCAGAGTTCTCAACAACGGCACTATCGACATTTGCAGGGGATACTTCTTTGTTGTGGGGGCCTGTCCTGGGTATTGTAGGATGTTTAGAAGCATCCCTGACATCTACTCACCCCCTAGTCATGACATCCCCAGATGTTTCCAGATGTTGCCAAATGTCCCCTGCAAAATCACACCTTTTTGAGAATCCCTGTTTTAGTGAATTTATCTCAGAATCACCTATCATTTAGAGTAGATAAATTAGTAATGAATAGTCTCTCATCTTTGAGGCCAGGGGAAAATACACTAAAACAAAACCAAAGTCAACCTGAGCCTCAGTCAAAATCTGGGTAGGTCCTCTGGGAGGATGAATTGTGCCTGACTGTGCTGTTCTGTGTCAACATCATAAGCTGGAACTAGGTTGCCTGGAAGCCCCACCCCTGAGTGGCTCCTTCTAGGGAGGCAGAAGTAAAGCACCAGCTACCACACTCAGGACTTTGGGGTCTGATACAGTGATGGACAATTGCACCGTTGACTCCAGCATATCTTCCTTCTCCTCCTTCACTCCTTGCCCAGTTCCTCCCAACAGGTGGTCCTGCTGACCACCAACAGCCCTAGCTCCTCACCAGAAATGTGACTGAGGAAGTGCAGAGGTGGTAGCCTCACCAGGACAATAGCTTTCTCTCTGTGACAGTTCTGCCTGGGTGTAATTGGCTTCTCAGAGTTCCCTGCAAGCTCTGAATTGTCCATCTGACCAGTGCTTTGGCAGGTCAAGTTAGGATTTCTTCTCTAACCTCATGATTCCTCTTCCAGAACTTCACTTCCCCATCTCCTCCCGCAATTGTGGAACTAACATCCAATTGCTATAATAAACCTTATTCCATAACATAGTTGTTGAGCGATTAAACTTTGATAACATCTCTCCATTCAGCCTTCCTCAGAACTGGAATTTCAGAAGCCACTGCTCTCTAAGCCATTGTCAGTCACATTCACCCCCACTGAGGAAGCTTAGGACATGAATCATCACCCAGGGCGGAGGCAGAGAGAAGCAGGACAAGCAGTCAACTTCCTTCCTAATTCAATGGGTCCTAATAAATTTATCTCTACTCTGCCTGTTCCAAGAGCTCAATTTGTTTTGTCTGCACTGGAAGACTGCAGATTAGAAGAAAATTAACTCTTTGTAGGTTGAAAGAATAAGGCTTTCCTATGAGCAGCCCCAGGTTTAGGATTTGAGCTGGGGCAATAAGTTCAGGAGAGCAGCCTCCACATCCTGATTGAAAGTGGGGACCATGCTGCAACCTTGGGCTTCCCTAGGTCTTGGTTCAGGTTCCCTGGAAGCAGACCCAGAGACAGTGATGTGAGGCAAGCTGTTCACTGAAGAGATGTTGCCAGGAGACACTGAGGGAGGTATGGGGAAATAAGGCAGGGCAGGCAGCTAGTAAAGGGTGTGTTACCCAGCTAGTGACCTCAAAGGTAACTGGAGCTCAATACTACTGGGGAGCTCTGGAGATCAGTGCAGAATGCACTGAGTTATCCCACCTGGGATGGATTACTCTTAGGAATTCTTTACATGTACTTGACCTTCTCTGCACACAGGCAGAAGACCCCAGCTTCCAGAGATGCAGATGCTGGTAGCTGGACACCGCCGGCTTGCACTAAAATAGTGAGGCCCAAGGGAATATTCAAAGAGGCACTGACAGCATCTGTTACTCTCTGCAACACCAGATTTTGTGCATAAGACTCAATACTCAGACCAGATCTTAGAAAACCAGACTCTTAGAAAAACTGAGCAGCAAAAAATAAAAAATGGTGTGTCCTGAATCTTGCCCCTAGTTTCAGGTAGAGGTTGATAATACTGTCTTTGAGTTTTCAGTCCTGCAAACTGCAATCTTCCCTACTCCTATTCCACTGGTTATTTTTGAACAATGTGGAGCATATTAGATTTATTTGCTCAGCTTATTTATTTCCTCTCCTTCCTGTCTTTACCTCATCTTCAGACTTGATGGTCTGTTTCTGCTTCTGTTGGTTCCATTGAATGAAAGAGAGGAAAAAAGCTCTGAGGTTGCTACTGGAAACTTCATAAGGTGAAATTTGATTGTCAGTACCCTTTGGGTGTGGATTTTAGCTGCTTAGGAAGACTGATCCCACACCCTTCTGAGCTACAGGAGGATTTGCCTCCACCTGCATCACACATTTAAGGGAATACCATAGAGAAATGGCCCCCTAACTCCCTTCTCCATACTGTAAGCTGGCTATTCAATAGAAAGGACAAAGAGATTACTGGAATATTATTGCACATTCCTCTTTTCTAGGAAGTAACTTTTACCTTTGAGGGTCTTTCATGCTAAAGGGATGAGATAGGCCAGGCAGGGCTCTGGGGAGCTGATAGTTGACTCTGGCATCCAAGGACTTTCTAAGGTGGAGACTTCAATGGAGGAGGGCCAAGGGTCTTGGAGGCCCATTACCCTGGGCCACATAGGAACTCTAGAGCATAGTGATGTATAAATGGATCCAAGGGAAGGATCAAACTAAGAATGAAACATCCCTGTGACTGGAGTGTCACTTGTCATGGAATTCAAAGGAGAATGAGAGAGGTATGGGAGGGGGAAAAAAGAGAAGGAAAAGAGGGAGAAAAAAAGACTGGAGAGATGGACAATAGTGTTTCCTGCTGCCCAGCCTATGAAATTGTGTCATCTTAATTTTGAGATGACATTCCTTAAGTTCAGGGAAGTTAAGAAGCTTTTCTAAGGTGGCTTAGCTATTCTGGGGCAAAATTCAGATTCTAACCTGGACTTACTCCCAAACCAGTATCAGCTCCACTTTGCAACCCAACACAAGCATTACACTGGGCCAGCAGCTGAATGGGGTGCAGCTCTAGCAGAGACAAGGAGAACCCAATAAATGCAGCTACCCAAGTGTCACTCGTGACCTACTCATCATATTATTGACAATAATTGAGTAATAAATAACATTTGAGAAATTACTGTATTCTATAATAATGTGCATGCCACTTAATCTTCAGAACAACACTGATAGCACATTAAGAATTACTTGGGGAGTTTTAAATGTATGACCTCCTGGTGGCACCACCTTAACTTATATTTGACTTGCTTGGAGTTGGAACAGAGCATTCGTATATTTTAAAAAGTCACCAGATGCTGGTAATGAACAGCCAGAGAGAAGAATCATTGCTTGGAGCAGTGGTTCTCAGACTCTATCATGCATCAGAACACCCTAGAGGGTTGATAAAACAGGTTTTGGGGCTTTGCTCTCAGAATTTATGTTTCGTTGGATCTGAGGTAGGGACTACAATTTTATATTTCAAACAAATCTCCAAGTGACACTGCTGCTGCTGATCTGGGGACCTCCCTTTGAGAACCACTTACTTAGAGCAACTTGGAGGCTGGTGTTAGAGCAATTCACTTTACATATTAATCATCTGAGGCTGAGTGATGACCAAGCCAGAACTGGCACTCGGGTCTGTGACCCATGCCCTTAAAATCTGTGCTCTCTTTGCCTCATCTTGTACTGACTTTACTAAAAGCTTCACTGAAGAGCAGTTAGAGAGGAATCCCAGATGTGAAAAAGTCTGCCTGGTGGGCTGCATTCAGTCAGTTCCAAATTCTTGCCTGCTAGCAATGACGAAGATGTATTAGAGATTACAAAGCTAATTTAGCTTCATTAATCGAGATAACATTAATTGCTCCAGTCTTCTTAATGAAGGGCCAATAATGCATGCAAAAACGCTTCAACCAAGACAACTTCTAAGTGCCTCCTCCAGGGCCTGTGCTCAGAGACCAAACTCTTCTGGATAAATGTTCTCTCCTGAGTGGACTCAGCTCTCTGTATCGCCTGCCTAGGAAGCTGCCATGTCCCTTAGAAAGCACAACTCCTGATTCAGGTAATCCCTGGGCCAAGCCTCAGATGCCCCAGTAATGGAGGGGTTTGGCATATGTGGCTCTCAGGGGTGGTCTTCCAGGCCAATTTAAGTCCTTTGCAAATATCAGAAGTTAAAGCCAAAGGACATCATAAGCAAACTGATTAAAAATTGTTTCCTTCAACATTATTTTTTTTATTGGTATGAAGGTGAATTTCAAGACCTCAAGAATCCAAATTGATGGCACTTTTCAACTTCAATCAATTTTCACTTTAATTTCAAAGATAGACTTGGGGGTCCTCCAAGGTTCTTAGAGGAGGCCAGCCTTCCATTTATGTGTGTTTCCTCCTATGTCCCCCCTCCCTGCAAGCCTTCTCCTTAGAACAGTGGTCTTTTTATTTAGAAAAGGGGTATGGAGCCAAGATATGCCTTGATAAGCTTATTCCCTAACTCTGCTTCTTCCTTCCATTGTCTCTTTGCTCCATGATTTTTTTTTTTTTGAGAGCCATACAACAAGCTGAAAATAAACACAGGAAACAGTCTTGCATAGATTCTCTAAAAGCAGAGCCTGAGATGGATAACTGAGAGACTGTATGAAAAAAAAAATCAGGCAGAAGAGGCAAAGAAATGAGTCAAAGTGTGAGTTCAGATGGTCTTTCCTCAGCCTGATCCCATGAAGAACTCTGGAGTGTGAGTTATAGTGGGGTGTTCCTTCCTTGAAGCAAGGGGGACAGACTTCTGTACTTTGAGTCAGTCAGTGAGAGGCTGTATGCCGTTGATGGGAAGGGCATACTATTCCAGGCATTGCCAAAAGTAGCTCCCAACAGGCCCATAGCAAGTCTCAGGATGAGGATGAAGCTGCCTAACACTAACAGAAGCTGGTGACAGGTGCAACTGCCAGATAAAAGGGTCTGGGCACCAATGGCATCTATTACAGGAACCATGCAAAATCAAGGAGCCTCTTCCTCATGTGCATATGCAGCAAGTGCAACCGTGAAGAAGATGATATTTTCCTTCTGTAACCTTTCTTCAAGACTCACCAGGGCCCTTGGGTGGCTTTCTCTCTCTTTTTATCCATACCTCCGCTGTAGTCCTTAGGTATATTAACCTGTTTTATCGTAAGTATCTCTCTCCACTTTGACAGCAAGAGCTCCTGGTGAGTTGGAACACTGACTCACTCGTCCTATATCCTGGGAACTAAGGCAGCACCAGGCATGCAGGAACCCTGTGGTTTGCTAATGGCATGACCCAAAGCTTTCCTGTCCCTCCTCTTCATTAACACCTCTCAGTTCAGTTCCATCAGGGCCACTTTCAGTGAAAGGGACCACAATCAAGACCTTAAAAATGCCCGTCTTTGGAGCTTGGGAAATGTGTTAATGTAATTGCAATTGTGTGGAAATAAAGACAGATGGTCTCTATAAACACATGACAAGGCACAGAAGGTTTCTTAAACTCACTGTGGTCCAAAGAAAGACCTACTTATTGCCCCTTTAAAGCAAGAGGAACAACCCACACAGACATAAACAAGAGGGATGGGGACCATTCTACAAAGAACTAACTGGCACATTCAGAGAGCATTTTGCAGAGTGGAGGTTGTTGGAAAGAATAAAAGCAGAACAATTCAGGAATAGAAGCTTATTACACAAAGCTGGTAACCTGTAAATAGGCATTACTCTGGCATTATTACAATATGTAGAACTTGGTTTTATCAAGTATATTATAAAACGTTAAACTGAAGCTCTTTCCTTTCCACTTATAAGCATGAAAAATTATCATTGCAATACAATATTCATAAGCAAAAAATAACTTGCACAAAAGTGATGCAAATATTTCAAAAGAAGCAAAGATTGTATCACGATGGCAGACAATACATGGTCTTTGTTAAAAATCCAAAAAAATAATAAAATCAGCTTCTCGATTTTGAGCAAGAAAAGCTCCACCTAGACAGTGTTTCTAAAATGACTATGTGAATGCTGGCAGGGTTTCTCGTACTACCCAGCCACTTAGCCATTGTGATGTTCCCTCCTAAGACACGTGAATGGTGGAAGCTGACCTAGAACTATTTTCACAGTCTAGTAGGTCTTCATCCAAAGATGGTTTCTCTGGACCAAAGGCAGACCCTCTTGTGTTGCCCTGGCCAGGTATAATGTCATTTTCAACAACCAGAGCATCATACCAGAAGGAAAACTCTCCCTAGCACTCGTGGATATCAGGGCACTTTCAGTTGGTCTCCACTCCCACCCACGCTTTTTAAAAAAAATTTTATAGTGATTTTTACTTTTTTCCATTATAGCTGGTTTACAGTGTTCTGTCAATTTTCTACTGTACAGCAAGGTGACCCAGTCACACATACATGTATAAATTCTTTTTTCTCACATTATCATCATGCTCCATCATAAGTGAGTAAATACAGTTCCCAGTGCTATACAGCAGGATCTCATCACTTATCCATTCCAAAGGCAAGAGTTTACATCGATTAACCCCAAATTCCCAATCCATCCCACTCCTTCTCCCTCCTTCTTGGCAACCACAAGTCTGTTCTCCATGTCCATGATTTTCTTTTCTGTGGAAAGGTTCATTTGTACTGTATATTAGCTTCCAATTATAAGTAATATTATATGGTATTTGTCTTTCTCTTTCTGACTTACTTCACTCAGTATGAGAGTCTCTAGTTCCATCCATGTTGCTGCAAATGGCATTATTTTGTTCTTTTTTATGGTTGAGTAGTATTCCATTGTGTATATGTACCACATCTTAATCCATTTATCTGTTGATGAACATTTAGGTTGTTTCGATGTCTTGGATATTGTGAATAGTGCTGCAATGAACATGTGGGTGCATGTGTCTTTTTCAAGGAAAGTTTGGTCCGGATATATGCCAAGAGTGGGATTGCTGGAGCCTATGGTAGTTTTATTTTTCTAGTTTTCCGAGGTACCTCTATACTGTTTTCCATAGTGGTTGTACCAATTTACATTCCCACCAACAGTGCACGAGGGCTCCCTTTTCTCCACACCCTCTGCAGCATTTGTTATTTGTTGACTTGTGAATGATGGCCATTCTGACAGGTGTGAGGAGGTACGTCTTAGTAGTTTTGATTTGCATTTCTTATTAATCAGGGATGTTGAGCATTTTTTCATGTGCTTGTTGCCATCTGTATATCTTCCTTTGAGAAATGTCTATTCAGGTATTTTGCTCATTTTTCCATTGGGTTATTGGCTTTTTTGCTGTTGAGTTGTATAAGGTGTTTGTATATTTTAGAGATTAAGCCCTTGTCAGTTGCATCATTTGAAACAATTTTCTCCCATTCTGTAAATTGTCTTTTGTTTTTGTTTTGTTTTGTTTTGTTTTGTTTCCTTTGCTGTGCAAAAGCTTGTCAGTTTGATGAGGTCCCATTGGTTTATTTTTGCTTTTACTTCTGTTGACTTTGTAGATTGACCTGAGAAAGCATTTGTAAGGTTGATATCAGAGAATGTTTTGCCTATGTTCTCTTCTAGGAGTTTGATGGTGTCTTGTTTTACATTTAGGTCTTTAAGCCATTTTGAGTTTATTTTTGTGCATGGTGTGAGGGTGTGTTCCAGTTTCATTTACATGCAGCCCACCAACTCTTCCCGGACTCTACTGACCTTTTGAGTTGAGCTAGGGGTTGGGGAACTCTGAACATCTCACAAGCCATGAAAAGATGGTTTCTGGGCTTTTATTGTAGGATTCCTAGGGTTCTAACCCAAGGTCGGACCTTGGAAGGAAAGAAAGAATGTATTTGCCTCACTTCCTCAACATGGCCAGCACTCTCCACCCAGGACCTGCTGTAGGTGGTGTAGGCAACAACTGCTATTCTAGACTCTATGGCAGAGCTTTGGAGTTAGTGGAAAACCTCCTTGATCCTGGCAATCTGTCTAGTTTGTGGTATGTTACTGGAAATATGGGAAAGGATGAGTCAGAAACTGCATACTACATGTAATTTTATACTAGAAACTGTAACTTTAAGTGGAATGTAGTTAAAGTGACTGCTTCAACTGCCAGCTCCGTATGACTAAGCCACTTGCATGCCTTACTACCTGAGGTCTTATAAACCAGCTCTTCCTTCCATGCACTTATGAAACATGAACACTGCTAACCTACATTTATTTTTGCTTTTTTTAAAAATGGCTTTCCATATGAGTTAATTTACCACACAAGAAAAAAATCTAAATGATCTGAAAAATACTTCTAATAATTTTTCTAGTTAATGTAAAAATCTTCTGCACTTAAAAATTTTTTAAATTTGAGATCTAATTCACACACACTGCACAAGAATTAAGTGTACAGTTTGATTAGTTTTGACAGATGTATATATTGACCTAGGAAGTTCCCTCATGCCCCTCCCACACATTTCCTACACCCCCCTCCCCCAGAGGTAACCACTGTTCTGATTTCTGTCACCATAGACTACATTGGTCTGTTCTTGAACTTCATATAAATGGATGTTCTTTTGTGTCAGTTTTTTTTTTTCATTCAACATAATTCACTGAGATTTATCCTTGTTTCTACATGTATCAGGAGCACATCCTTTTTATTGCCAAGTGGTATTCCATTGTATGAAAATCCCTGTCCTTTGGAGCATAAGCATTTCTACTTTCATTTTATTTTATTTTATTTTATTTTATTAAAAAAATTTTTTTTCTGCTTTTGAGGGCTGCACCTGCAGCATATGGAAGTTCCCAGGCTAGGGGTCGAATCGGAGCTGCAGCTGCTGGCCTACGCCACAGCCATAGCAATGCGGGATCTGAGCTGCATCTGTGACCTACACCACAGCTCACAGCAATGCTGGATCCTCCACTCACTGAGCGAGGCCAGGGGTCAAACCTGCGTCCTCATGGATAATAGTCAGATTCATTTCTGCTGCACCATAACGGGAATGCCTCTACTTTTCTTGAGTAAATATTTAGGGGTGGAATTATTGCATAAGAGAACAAGAGTATGGAAATCATTTCTTTTTTCACAGGAAAAACAGGTATCGATGACAGTGATTTAATAATTACAGACATCAAAAGCCACGTATTATAGAAACCTTAGCCTCTTTTCATAACCAAATTTAACTATGGGCATGAGGTGACAGAACTATGTGCAGCACTTCCCTGTTCAACAAGAAGAGTAGCCATACAAGGAGAGCAATCAGAAATAGTTAAGCACTGCCTCTGGAGAAAGATTCCCTGGCTTTGGAATGCCTTTAGAACATGAAGAATCAGGAAAGGGGATTGAGAGAGTAGGGTTTTCTCTAGGGGATACTAAACATGGTATTCTGGTTGAAATAGTTTCATGTGGCAATGTAGCTCTTGGCTGAAAGGCTTAAGGAATTTCCTGTGGTTCAGTATACCTGGGCCATGTGTGGGGGTGGTGCTGGATCCTAAGGACCCTCATCTGTAGAGCCAAATAATTTGAATTTTATGTTGAAAGCAAAAGAAAACTATTGAAGGTTTCTAAGCTAGAAAGTAACAAGATCAAATTTAGGTTACAGAATGCTCTTTCTTATCATGGTATGGAAAATAGATTTATAAGGGAGATGACTTGGAGACAGGGAGACTAGGTGAGAGGATGGCAGTGGGGGGGGAGGTAGTTATCTACATGATAATCAGTAGTGTCTGAAACCAGGATAGACATAGCAAAGATGGAGAAGAGGAGACTGAATCATAGAGTATGAAGGAGACCAAATCTCCCCTGAAAGTTGTGCTGCAGAGGCTGAGGAAACAAGGAGGTAAGAATGGCACTCTGATTTCTGACCTGGCTCTTGAAGGGGATGCAATGCCATTTGCTGCTTCCAGAAACAAAGGAGGAGGAGGGCTTTTGGAGTGATGGAGGAATGGATATGAGCTGAATTTTGGACATGTTGCACTGGAGATGTGTCCTGTGGGATAAGCAAGTGGAAATGTCCATGAGACTGTTAATATTTTGGTGCCAAAATATTATAGGCAAGAAAAATTTAAGAATCTTATTATCACAGCACTTCCATAACAGAAACATGTAATATAACTAATAACCAAAACACTTAGATAAGAGAAAGAATAAGAGGTATAAATATCAGGATATCTGAAAGGCACAGGCAAAAATATTAAGTGTAAATGATATAATTTTAGGAGTTCCCATCGTGGCACAGTGGAAATGGATCCTACTAGGAACCATGAGGTTTCAGGTTTGATACCTGGCCTGGCTCAGTGGATTAAGGATCTGGAGATGCCATGAGCTGTGGTGTAGGTCACAGATGTGGTTCGGATCTGGTGTTGCTGTGGCTGTGGTGTAGGCTGGCAGCTATAGCTCTGACTGGACCCCAAGCCTGGGAACCTCCATATGCCTCGGGTGCAGCCCTAAAAAAAAAAAAAAAGACAAAAAGACAAAAAAAAGATGTAATTTTATATCTAAAAGTTTGAGAAAATGTTGTATTTTACAATTCAGTGATTCTATTTTCCCCTTGAAGACCTTTTTTTTTTTCTCATCTAGATTTCCTTTCAATTTCCTTAATTTAAACTTTACAGTTACAGCGGCTTTATCTTGTTACATTTGAGTCATTAGAGTTAAGCAGTGAAGAAAAAAGTGAGCTCTCAGCTAAAGAGCTGTATGGCAGGAACACTGATGACTATGCTGAGAGGTGGGTACCTGGCCCCTGAAGTTAACTGAGCCACTGTCCCCTTTTCAAACTACTTCTATGACTGATAGATATTGTAGACAAATTTGCATATTAATAAAATATAATATTACCACCTATGTCCCTTTCTATAACTAAAGCAAACAATATATTTTCTCTGTCAGGAGGAAAAAAAAAAAAAGGAGAAACCATATAGTAGCTTAATTTGCTGTGATTTGGGTGATAACATCAACTCCCTAATACACTGAACTGTAGAGCTGTTTTCTTTTTTCTTTTCTTTTTTTTTTTTTTAGGGACACACCCATAGCATATGGGCATTCCCAGGCTAGGGGTACAATCGGAGCTATAGTTGCCAGCCTATACCACAGCCATAGCAATGCCAGATCTGAGCTGCATCTGCAACCTACACCACAGCTCACAGCAATGCTGGATCCCTGACCCACTGAGCAGGGCCAGGGGTTGAACCTGTATCCTCATGGATACTAGTCAGGTTCATTACCACTGAGCCACAACGGGAACTCCCTAAAATGTAAAGATTTTGAAGGCAATATGCATCTCAGCTGGGAAACCTAAAGTAGGAATAAACAGAAGGTGTGTGGGATGAAAAGGAAGCAAATAATCATGCAGAGTATTTTCAAATCTCAAAAAAGAAAAGAAATTAACAGGAAATATTAAAGTTATTCCAAAAGCACATTAAACATATCATAACCTATCTGAACAAAGCTGGGATTGCTTCCGGGGAAGCAGTAAAATTTCCAGAACATCAAAAGGTAAATATTCTTTTTGCCCATTAACACTGCGAATTACAAACTAATTACAAACAAAATAGAAGGATCATGAGAAAGGCAGTACCAGGGTGCAAGTGAATTTTTCACTTGTTGGATTCGTGAGCTTAGAAAAGTTACTTAATTTCTCTAAACCCTTGATTTTACATTTTAAAATGGAATTATTACTGATAATGTAGTGATACAATATTAAGGTGAATAAAGCAAATGAAAGAGAAAGGATATATAGAGTATGCTTTTTTGTGTGTGTGAGAGAAATAATGAAATAGGACATTATACATATACCCATTTATTTTTGCAAAAGGAAGCGCAAGAAGGATAAACCAAAAACAAATGAGATAGTAGCTTAATGAGGTGCATGGAAATAGGGTACAACCTGTGGGGGGTCAGGAAGGGACACTCCTCTGAGTATTCGGTTTTATACAGTTTTGACTTTTGGAATCATGGGCATGTTTTATATAGACAAAAAGTAAAATTAAAAAAGCCAACAAGGATGATAAGGGAAAACCTAAATTGAAATACAAACAAAACCAAATGTATTTAACTATACTTCAAACAAATAAGATAACCAAACTGAAAGGGAAAATGGAAAGAACTAACCCATGTAAGTTTGAACACAGTGTTTGGACTATATGCCCTCAGATTAAACTAAAAAAGAACTTTAAATGAATATTGAACTCTGGCTAATAGAAACCCCACCCCACAGTAGTGTGTGTTAGCAATTCTACAACAACTCTATACATTCTGAGACTGAGAAAATAAGTAAATATATTAAGGATGGGGAAGCTAAAATTAAATCTGTGGTTTTGGATTGGAAGTGAAAATATCAGCACAGGAGTTCCCGTCGAGGCTCAGTGGTTAACGAATCCGACTAGGAACCATGAGGTTGCAGGTTCGATTCCTAGCCTTGCTCAGAGGGTTAAGGATCTGGCATTGCCATGAGCTGTGGTGTAGGTCACAGACGCTGCTCGGATACCTCGTTGCTGTGGCTCTGGCATAGGCCAGTGGCTACAGCTCCAACTAGACCCCTAGCCTGGGAATGTCCATATGCCACATGAGCAGCCCTAGAAAAGGCAAAAGAAAAGAAAATATCAGCACAAACTCAAGGTTTCTAATATAGCAATAGAGAGAGAGAGAGATGTGTGCCTATTTACATGTATATGCATATATTTTCCGGATCTGTCCACTGGAAGTCTAGAAGCTAGGACACAGCAATAGCAGTGAGTATATCCAATGCCCAGATTTTAGTTTCTAAAAATCACCCTCTAAAAAAAGAAACCAGAAGTCCTTAGAGAAACAGCTGATTCCATGACTAGGGCTAGGAAAGTATGTGATAAGCCTTGAACATCATATAGTGCCAAAAAGCAAGAAAGTGCTCAAAGAATGATAGAGTTAGGCTAAAATGACCTAAGAGCTAACACAGAGGACACTAGCCAAGTATGGGACAATTCCAGTACCAGATAGAATAATGACAGTGTGTAATGGACTAGAACACGCTGAATTAGAAAAGAATCCATGAGTCCACAGTAATTCCCCAAATTAGAGACAGGAGGGAAAAAAATTTCACTTTTATAAAAGCATGCTGGCTAATAGATGTAGAAGGATAATAGAATTGGGGGCAGGGGAAATACCACTTTGCATCCTCAGTGTTGCCTGACTCAGGCAGGAATTATCAATGGGAACTAACATCATTATGTGAAAAGTTCTTGGGAAAGAGAATAGTCAAATGCTTTCAAATTATCTCCCTACACACTATTCAGTTGCAAAGGGAAAATACTATCTTTAACATGGGAGATACAGAATGATACAAATAATGTACTTTTTTTCCGATGACTTATCTGACCAAGTAGAGATCCTTAGTTGGTAAAACTAATTCTTTATAAATACCTGAACTTCATTAACTTCAAGGAGACCAGTATCTTCTTGTCTTTAACAATCTTGAAATAGGAAGAATACATCATCATTATTTTCACCTTAAATGAAATCAAGACACTCTGCATTTTGAGTAAATTATACTGGAAGAAAGCCAGTGCTTTTGTGTGTTTCTTGGTGTGGTATGGGTGTGTATGTCTTGTTGTGCACAGGTGTGCCTTTGTGTGTGTATCTTGCGCATGTCTATGAGTGTCTGTGCATCTGTGTGTGTGTTTTAAACAGGTGCACGTTCTCACAAGTCCAAGTCCAGCTATCCTTCTCTCCCTGGTCTCCCTGCCTGCTGCATAGCAGCTGCACTGGCATACAAATGCATTTGTTCTGGCCAAACAAGTCTATCCAAATGGCAACACTGATTGTTTTGAACAGACATGTCAAACTCTATCAGGTGTAAGGGAAAAAGGCTGTCCTCAAGCCAAATGTACAGCCACTCTCCATGCCAGTCACAGTATAAAATATTCTATTTTCCCTACAAATCAGAAGAACTATCTTTGTCAGATAGTGCTCTTAAAACCATATAGAGGCTGCTGTTCAAAAAATAATAGCCCCACCTTTGATACCATCTGCCACACGAATAAACCTTGAAAACATTTTATTCAGTGAAGGAAATCAAATACAAATGATTACATACTCTGATCCCATTTACATGAAATGTCCAGAAATGACTCTACAGAGACAGAAAGCAGATTAGTGTTGCTCACTCCAGCCAAGGGCATGAGAACAGGAATTGTTACAAATAGGCAGGATAGATTTTAGGGGGTGATAGGCATATTCTAAGACTGGATGGTGGCGATGTTTGCACAACTCCGTAAATTTACTAAAAATCACTGTACATATAAAAATGGGTGAGGAGTTTCTGTTGTGGCTCAGCAGGTTGAGAACCTAACATAGGGTCCATGAGGATGGAGGTTTGATCCCCAGTCTCACTCAGTGGGTTAAGGATCTGGCGTTGCCACAAGCTGCAGCGTAGGTTACAGATGAAGCTTGGATCCAGTGTTGCTGCGGCTGTGGCACAGGCTGTCGGCTGTAGTTCTGATTCAAGCCCTAACCTGGGAACCTCCATATGCCACAGGTGTGGCTTTAAAAAAGGGAGGGGGTATGTGTGTGAATGTGATGGTTTGTAAATTATACCTCAATAAAACTATTAAAAATATTGATACAGTCTTGAAAAGACAGAACAACCAGACTATGCTAAATTCACAACTTTTGGGTCTGTATAGTACTGAATGTCTCACTGAGGCCTAAGACTAGATTACATCTGTGTTCACCCAATGTGAGCTGCTACTGTTTCTCATTTGATGGCTCACTCTTTCACTGGAAAGTCTTTCACTGGAAAGTCTTTCACTGGACATCTGTGTTCACCCAATGTGAGCTGCTACTGTTTCTCATTTGATGGCTCACTCTTTCACTGGAAAGACAATGGTGGCAGCTGGCCTTCGCCCATGGACATGTGGGTGTATGGGCCCTTCCACGTGGAAATCGTTCCCTTCACACACCTCCCCCACCCCATCCCTTACACTCACCAATGGGCATACAACCAAATACCGAAAAGAGAGCACTAACCATCAATATCAATATCAGTATCAATATATAAAGAAGTTTGGACAAGATAGGCAAAAGCATGGTTAAGGATAATCCATTCCCATTATTACTGGGCAAACAAGCAAGTCCAGATAGAAGTACCCAATTTCTAAATTGAGTAACAAGCAGGAACATCTACAGCAAAACCTAAGGACAAAATAGTCTGCAAAAGGAAGATGGAGCAAAGTAAATGGTCTTGTGACAGACCCCACACCAATGATTGCAGAGGCAGAGACTTGGCCAGAGTTGGGCCAGTCTGTTCTTTATCCTTTGGCTACACTCAGTGGTGGGGGTGGGGGTAGGAATGTAACCAGGCTATTTCCTCGACAGTTTCTTAACTCTAGCTAGAGGGAAATGGTTCTGTCTTCCAAGATAATGGAATGTTTGGCCAAGAGCCGGTAAGGACCAGGTATGCTACAGGAAAGAAGGAAACTAATACAATGAGAGAAGCAGGGACAGGGGGTAGAAAAGGTGCTGATGCATCCTCAATTCCACCTGCCCTTAAACCAGCTCCAACCCAGCCTCTCCTACAGTTTGGTTGTATGAGCCAATACATTTCCCATTTGTGCTTAAATTGGTTCAGTTGTATTTGCATCAGTTGTAACCAGAATCATTAGTAATAAAAACTCACAATGGAAAAAGAAATCAAACAGAACAGGGACTCAATGATCTAGAAATTAAAGAAGAGACACAACACTGAAAAGAAGCAATAAAGTGACAGAATGGGATATAAAGACAATGAGCAGAATAAAATAAAGGTAGGGTGGGGAAACCTAAAACCATCTTAAACTAAAAATTCAAACGAGAAACAGCAAGAAGTAGAATTGACAGAGCAGGAAATTGTATGAGGGATGTGGACAACAGGCTTGATGGTGAAAATCACAAGAGAATTCAGAGAGAAAGAATGAAGAAAGCCATTTTCCTGAGGTAAAAAGATGACCTGCACTTGTAGAGTGAAGGGATCTACAGATTCCAAGGACAGCTACCTTGGCAGCATCACCAACTTTGACTGGCTGGCATGAGTTTATTTTTGTGCATGGTATAAGGGTGTGTTCTAGTCTCATTGATTTACATGCAACTGTCCGGTTTTCCTAGAACCACTTGCTGAAGAGACTGTCTTTTTCCCATTATATATTCTTGTCCCCTTTGTGGAAGATTAATCGACCCTAGGTGTCTGGGTCTAACAAGCTGACATGAGTACATTTACAAAGGACAGTGATCTTGAGCAGTCCCAGAGGAGACCAGAGCAGCACATATAAGTGCAGAAGAGACAAGACTGTGCACCAGGAACTCTATACCAAGAATTATCTACAAGGCAAGAAGGTGTAATGGAATATGACATTTTAAATTAATTTTTTGTCTTGGATTTAGGACTTGTTAAATTAACTGATGATATATTTGAATGTGGATACACACCCAGTAGTTGTAGCCTAACACTAATCAGCCTTGTGTAATCAGTACTGGAATGTCCTCTGGTATGTGCATGGATTCGGAAATCCATGCTGAAAAGAAACATGAGAGGCAGGCAAATGTCTATGAATGTGAATCAAAAATAATTAAAGACTGCGTTAGACAAATTTAAAGAGCAAATAAATTCAAAAGGCCTTAGGTCACAGGATTTACCTACTGATCTTCCATTTCTGCCCATGCGCAAACCCTTGACCTAAATGACTGTCTTTGATATCAGGAGGGAAAGGACTAAAAACTTAAAGCCCCTATTGCAACTCAATTATGTGAGGCCTTTGCACTCCACTGTTGTCTGAGAGTTCCAGAACACACAACCGGAGATCCAAATTGGCCCTCAACACCTCCCCAGTTGAATAATTATGAGGTCCAGCAATGGTTAGGTGTCAAGAACAAATCTGAAAAGACACAATTCCCCAAGACTGTGGAATTCCAACCAAAAGAGTACCCTGTCTTGAAAGACAGGAAAAGTGGAAAGGAAATCCTAAGGCAAGGTTCTATTACGATTCCAAAAAACTTTATCCCAATAAATACATTGGTGCCCCCAAAACCTGGCTCTCCAGAGAGCTCCATTTTATTTATTTTTATTATTTATTTATTTTTCGTCTTTTGTCTTTTTAGGGCCGCACCTGCAGCATGTGGAGGTTCCGGCTAGGGGTTGAATCGGAGCTGTAGCTGCCAGCCTATACCAGCCAGAGCCACCGCAACGCGGGATCTGAACCACGTCTGCGACCTACTCCACATCTCACAGCAACACCGGATTCTTAACCCACTGAGCAAGGCCAAGGATCAAACCCGCAACCTCATGGTTCCTAGCTGGATTCGTTAACCACTGAGCCATGACGGGAACTCCGAGACAGCTCCATTTTAAAACAAAATACATTTGAGGCTAAATGGGAAGAAAACTATAAATCTGACTCTACCTTGACCAAGGCCATAATGATAGAAGACTATGATCAGAGTCTGTGATCACATGAGGAAGATGTGATCAGATATGCCAGGACGTCAAAAACCAATGCTCCCTAACTAAAGAATTTACTTCAAGATACAGCCCAGCCCTCTCGGAGGAAGAGAGAGAAAGGAAAGGAGAAGGGAGTAAAAGGAAAAGAACTCACAAATGGAGAAGCCGTGGTATTAAAGGCACAGCAAGTCTTGGCTCCATTTAATTATATTATTATTATAAATAAGTATCTATATATGACATATAGATATATTAATATATTAATACGCAAAAACATAAGTACTATGATATGCATAATTAACATACAATCAAATATATACATCATGGTCTAAATAATTACAATAAGGAGTTCCCGTCATGGCGCAGTGGTTAACGAATCCGACTAGGAACAATGAGGTTGTGGGTTCGGTCCCTGCCCTTGCTCAGTGGGTTAAGGATCCGGCGTTGCCATGAGCTATGGTGTAGGTTACAGATGCGGCTCAGATCCCACGTTGCTGTGGCTCTGGTGTAGGCTGGTGGCTGCAGCTCCAATTCGACCCCTAGCCTGGGAACCTCCATATGCAGCAGGAGCAGCCCAAGAAATGGCAAAAAGACAAAAAAAAATTACAATAATATTGATTACAAACATAATGTGTATATATATATATAGTTCTTAAAGGAAGAGATAAATAATGTAACAAAATTTATCTTTAAGATACAGATGCATAGCTCAGAGGATGCTTGCAAATAATGGCAAATGAGGATAGTGGTGGGAAGAAGTGTAAGGTGCTAATCTTCCCTTTTTGGAGTTCCTGTCATGGCACAGCAGAAACGAATCTGACTAGGAACCATTAGGTTGCGCGTTCAATCCTTGGCTTCACTCAGTGGGCTAAGGATCTGGCATTGTCGTGAGGTGTCGTGTAGGTTGCAGACTCGGCTCAGATCTGGTGTTGCTGTGGCTGTGGCGTAGGATGGCAGCTGTAGCTCCGATTACACCCCTAGCCTGGGAACTTCCATATGCCACAGATGCGGCCCTAAAAAGATAACAAAAAAAAAAAAAATTCCCGTCTTAATTGGGAGATGATAGAACGTCTTGGTTTCTGAAGTTGTTCCATTGGTATTGGTGTGGAGGTTATGAACTTTAATTACAAAACTCCAGCCTAGCAATATTGTCGGCTCTCAGAAACTGCCAGCTGGAGTGCAACCAGCTGCTGCTTTTCTGGAGAGTAAAATGGCATAATGTACCAAGGCCTGAAATATTGTCATAACCTTCAACTCAGTAATTCTACCTTTTGGAATATATCCTAAGAGAGTAGTCAGATGTACACACAACAATTTGTGTACAGTCCAAACAAACCCTGTACAATCAGGAGGGTGATAATGTAAGTTACTGTTCAAACAGGGGCATTTCTACAGGTGAAAGGCAGTGTTATTAACAATACACCGGGATACACCAATACACCACAGTCGCCTAACAAACCAGCAGGTACTACAAGACCATAAAAGGTATTCTTTATAATTAGGAAGGAAGAGTTACTTTAAAATCTGCTAAATGATAGGAGAAAACAAAAGGGCAATGAACATAAGCAGTGCAAGGAGTTGTGGGCCCTTCCTGCTCACACCTGGATGTAAGATACATGGCCTGAGACAGGGCCATTCTAGCATCAAAGGAGTAGGACATCCTTGAAGGCAGGATGCCCGGCTCCCTCTCCCCACTCACCTGCCCAGTCTGCTGTTGGATAACACAACCCTTTTGTGAATCTTTGCTATACATCTAAAATCTCTCCATCCATTTTCCTAAATTTTAGGGCATCAGAACAATCTAAACAGTACCTTAATCACATAATGAATCAAACATCCAAAAAAAGAAAAGATACGTAATAATAGCAAGCCATTCCTTCACACATACCTGTTAATGCACCCAGAATGACCACACACACGGAGAAGCTCTTACAGGGTTTCGTCCCAAGTGTCGTGGAGGCTCAGAGGGTTGTCTCACTTGGCCAACCTTTCCTGAAAAAAATAAGATGAAGGAGGCTCTCATAGAGGAAGAGATGCTGAGGGAGAGTCTTTTTCTTTTTTTTTTTAATTAAAAAACATTTTTTTTTCTTTTTTGGCTAGGCCCGCGGCATGTGGAAGTTCCAGGCCAGGGATCAACCACAGGCTACAGCAGTGGGAATGCTGGATCCTTAGCCTGCTGTACTACATGGGAACTCCTTGAGGTAGATTTTTTTTTTTTTTGGCTTTTTAGGTCCACGCTCACAGCATATGGAAATTCCCATGCTAGGGGTTGAATCAGAACTGTAGCTGTCAGCCTATACCACAGCCACAGCAATACAGGATCTGAGCCTCATCTTCAATCTACACCACAGCTCGTGGCAATGCCAGATCCCCAACCCACTGAATGAGGCCAGGGATCAAACCCACATCCTCATGGATACTAGTTGGATTCCTTTCTACTCCGACACAACAGGGACTCTGAGGCAGAGTCTTGAATGAAGTATTCATGTTCAGGGACTGCATATTAATGTGGCTGGTATAGGAAATATGAGTTGAAAACCCAAACAGAAGGCTCCAGGAAAGGCAGATTGAAAAAGGTGCACAGGTCTTTCCATTCCTCCATCTCCCATGATGACCCTCAGGTTTCAAGCCTGGTACCCAAAAAAATCCTCTTGGATTGTGTCAGGGGGGTAAGTGCTTTGCTGGATCAAGAACCACTAGCGTTGCATTAGTTTTCCATGTTTACAGCCTCCTTGGGTGTAGGTGACAATACAAGACATACAACTGCTCCAAGCCACCTTTGTTCTAACTCTAATGTGTACAAGATATGAAAAATACCTGTTGATGTTGTAGCTGGTAGAAGACCGAGGGGGGTGGCTGCCATTGTCTGTCCAAAGGGAAGTGGAATTAACAAGTCTCTTCTACAAGTAAGAGCTCTTTGAACTCTGCCCAGTGTGAGCAGACACAGTGGGGCTGATCTACAGGAGTGGTGTTAACAGCAATGGGTTGTTTAAGATCTCTGAGAGGATTAGAACCAGAAAATAATCTCATTATGGCTGGTGGTATCAGACAAAGGAACTCAAAGGTAACATGATTAAGGGTAAATTTTAGCAGATCCAAGGCTGACTTTCCTTCTCTCCCTTGAACCCACTTACCATGCAAACAATGAATGAGCTGAACTCAGAGGCATAACTGTAAACCAGTTTTACTGTTACCCACTGTCTTTTAAAGTTTGCTCAGTGGGAGAAATTTTCCATCCTGAGATAAAAACTAACTCAGTAAATTACCTTCCAGATGACTCCGAGATAATAAAAGATCCTATGAACACTTAAAAATAAAACATGGGAGTTACCACTGTGGTGCAGTGGGTTAAGAATCTGACTGCAACAGCTTGGGTTGCCATGGAGGTGCAGGCTGGATCCCTGCCCCGGTGCAGTGGGTGTATCCAGTGTTGTGTTGCCGCAGCTGTGGTGTAGGTCACAGCTGTGGCGTAGGTCACAGCTGTGGCTTGGATTCAGTCCCTGGCCTGGGAACTTCCATATGCTATGGGTGTATCCATTTAAAAAAAAAAAGCAAAACTCAAAACAAAAAAATAGAATCTCAATTTAGAAATTAAAATTCTAGTGTCATGTTGTAATGTAGATTCCAAACAATTTAAAGTTAAGTCTCGTGGGCTTTCCTCATTTCTGACCTATTCCATTTCCTTTGCCCTGACAAATTGCCTTCACAGCCTGATTACTAAGTGGTCGCTTCAACTTGTCAGACAGCAGCTGGCAGTCTGTGTCTCACCCTTTGCTTTTTTGGTCAGACCTCAGTCCAGTGTTGTCTCTCTAGCTGTAGTTGATACAGTGCCATTGTTTCAGTTGGAGTTCCACTGAAACCCCCTCTCTTGATGTGAGGTTAAGACGGACGTTCCCTCTGTGCTACATTCTCACTCACGGTTCAGTAACAGCTCCCTGCAAACAAATTGTAAAATAAGCTCCTTATGATGCCCAGAAACTGAATCCTTTTATACTCTTGAGGCTGATGAGGAGATGAAGAGTCATGCAACTGGTATTATACTTATTTCCTTGAAAATGTTCATTTTGACAGAACACCTCACTTTAGTACACTGCTACTCAAGTGTGGTCCAAGGACCCGGTAACACCAGCAACATCTGGGAGCTTGTTCAGAAATAGATAAGCTCAGGCCCCACCCCAGAGCTATAAAATCAAAATCTGCATTTTAGCAAGATCTCCAGGTGATTTGTATGCACGTTAAATTTTGAAAAGCACTGCTTTTTTCAACTTTCATGGTGTCTCAGTCAAAACTTTCTACTTAAATTCTGGTTACTACATTTATAGTTCAATGGTCTAATGGAGCTGTGTGGCTTCTATTTTCAGAAAGGAAGAGCATCAGTGTCTGTCCTTTGCAAGTCCAGATCTCAAACTGCCTAAAGAACTAATTTATATGTCTTTCTATCACATTCAGAGGTTCCTCTGCTGCTTCAAATTCAACATAACTTAATCCAAAGTCATCATTTTCTCCCAAACTTGACTCCTTTTCCTGACTCCTCTTTAATACAATCCTACCTGTTTTTAAAGCTCTGATGAAGGTCAGTCCCCTACAAGACTTGTTTTCTTGAACATCATAGCCCACACTGACCACTCCCTAATCGCAACTCACATACCATGTCATCCTTGAGCGCTTATTATGTCCTGCTATTTTTCATTTACATTATACTGACTTGGACTGAATTTTTCATCCATGTAATAATATTTATTGGGCACCTTCTACTTACTTAACAATGTTCTAGGATTTGGGGATACAGTAAAGAAAAAAGTAGATTAATTTTCTGCCCTCATGAAACATATTCTTGGGGGAGAATAAGACAAAAAAATAGATGAACAGATAAATTCATAACCTCATATCATAAGAACTGTCAAATTGAAATCACCAGTCCTGACCTCTCCCTCTAACTGCAGGTCATATATTCAAATCTCTGCTCAATAACTTCACTTGGATGTCTATATGCATCTCAAATTTAACATATTCCAAACCAAACTCTTGAGTTTCACTCTAACACCCTCTATTTCTGGTGTCTCCCATCTCAACAAATGGCATCCCCATCCCCATAATCTTCTTTTTATCACCCCCGACTTTTGCTCCATCAGCAAAAGCTTGTAACTCTACTTGTAAAACTTATCCAGAATATTGATGCTTCTCTCCAACTTCTTTGCTGCAGCTCAGACTAGGTCACAAACAGCTCACTTGGACTGCTGCTTCCAATTCCATTCCTCTGCTAGAGGAGAGAAATATTCTACCTGGTAGCCTGAGAGAGCCTTCCTTTTACAAAGTCAGCATCCCCTAGCTCAAAACCCTCCAATGGTTTCCAGTGCACTAAGAATTAAATCCAGAGATCCTACAGACTCCAGGCTTCTTGCTATCACTCTGACTTAAACTCCCAACATTCTCCCATGCCTTTCCTATCCCAGCCACTTTGCAACCACATAGCAGGCTCCTTCCCTAAAGCATTTGCAATTGCTTGAACTGCTTTTCCCCCAGACTCCCAGAAGGTTTGTTTGCCTTTTCACTTCCTTCTGGATCTCTCTCCACTTAAATATCTCCTCAAACAGGTCCTTCCTGACTGATCTATTGAACAAGGCATTTTCTCATCTTCTCCTTTTCTTCATGACACTTACCCATATCCAGCCCCCACATTTGTTGACTCATCTATTTGTTCATTGTCTGTCTCCTTACTAAAATGAAACTACCCTAAAATGTTGTTTCCACGGATAGCAAGAAAAAGTTTTTTCATGCCCAGTACCTAGACCAGTGCCTAAAGAGTAGACATTTAATACATATTTGTTGAATAAATGAACAGTAACTAAAGTACCTAAGTTTGTAAATTATTTTCTCTTTAGTAACAGCCCAAATTGTCCCTATAATTATGTCGTTGTTATTAACTTCCATTTCAAAATGTCTTCTTAAGTAGAATTATAGCTGGGATTGGGTACTTGCCTATCACAGCAGGACAGTGTTATGTCTGTGAATATTGCCTACCATATGTGTGGCAATAGAAGAAAAGAAAAATGAGAAGCATTGCTCTAAAATATAATCTCCAGCCTCACTCTCAAAGGCATTTAGTGACAAGGTGGGAGCACAGCCTCAGGAAACTGTCCACTGACCTTCTTTGAGAAGGTGGGAAGATATCACCTGCATTCCATGAGGAATGCATATGATAACACCTCACCTGCAGCAAAGATACAGACATCTGTTTGGTGGTGAAGTTCTTTCTATGTGGCACTAGTTGTTAACCTTGACTGCATTTCAGACCCACACAGGAGGTTTTTTCCTTCTTCTTTTCTGCACCTGTGGCATACAAATATTGCCAGGCCAGGGATCAAACCTGTACCACAGAAGTGACCAAGCTGCTGCAGTGACAATGTTGGATCTTTTAATCTAAAAGGTGAATAGGAACCCACCACTCATCAGCTTTTAAGAAATAGCAGTGTACAGCCAGCACCCCCCCAGAGATTCTGATTTAATTGCTTTGGGTGCACCTAGGCATTGGTATTTCTTAAAAGCTTCTCTGGTGATTCTGATGTGCAGTCAGGTGGCCAACCTCTGGTGTATAACCCTCTGGTGCCAGGGTAAGACTGAACAAATGCACATTCTGGGTACAGTCAGTTGCAAGGCACTCAGGGATGATAGCCAGGAACCAGAGCTGATTGTGCGGTTTCAAGTCCTCTCCAAGGAGATAGAACTCAAAGCCTCTGGCCAAGACAAGAATTACTAGACCCTTAAGCTCCACCTATTTCATTGTAATGCTCCCTCCTCCACTTTGAGCAACCTGGCTTACTCCTTCCTACCCTCCTACTAGGAAAGGTATGTGGCCCACTCCTTACCTTACCCCTAGAGGGGCGTTATATGCCCCCAACCAACCAGCAAGTGTATCATAAGATCCCTGTTTTCCAAACCAATGAGCAGGTCAGCAGGTGTATCATAAGACCTCTCCTCTCCCTGGGCTATAAAAACAGACACGACGACGACCATGCTCTTGAGGTCAGCTCCCCCTGATCATCAGGAAGCAATCCGGCTGCACTAGTAGTGTCTCTTATCTCAATAAACTTATCTTTCTTTTCATTCCACTAGGAATCTGGAAATTCTTTTTCCAACCTGTGCAGAGACCACAACACTGGTCTTAATCACTCTTGAAAAACTTATAGTCCTGGAGAAGGCTTCATAGTTGTGTGATCATGTTCCAGTTAGAACACTGAGAACACTGGGGTTGGATGGCTCCAGAGGTGTGGAAAACTTAGGAAGATTCAAGAAAAGAATGGATGAAAATATTTCAGGAGTTTGGAAGGTAAAAAAATGTGAGGCAAAAGTCAAAGTTTAGATTTTTTTTAGCCTAGAGAAGTGAGTTGGCAGAAAAAGAGTTAGTACAAGTAGAGTTAATTTTCTGACCATCTTTGTGTATACATATGTGTCACATGAAGAAAAATCTAGTAGACAAAAATCCCAGTGTATGAAATAGACACAGGAGAGGGTAATTATTTATACCTGCACTACATATACAGATACATGTTGATTAATTACAGGTAGATATTTACATAATGTTTTCCATGGGCTGGATGCTGTTCTAATTTCTGTGCAGAACTGTGCATGTATTCAGTCATTTAGCCTTTATAATAATCCTAGGAAATAGATATAAGTATTATCCTTGTTTTAGGATGAGGAATTTGAAGCAATGTAAGGTTAAGTAACCTGCCTTTGTTACTAGATGGGTCTGGAATTTAAATCTAAGCAGACTGGTTGCAGAGTCCATACATTAAACTGTTACTTTGTACTGTATGTATGTGATTACATATGTATACATGTGTGTATGTATGTATGCATATGTACGCATATATATATGCTACATATACTGTGCATGTGTATCTATCTAGATACACACTTGATAGGTAGATATGTATGACTGTGTGTGAATACATAGGTACACATATATATGTTAAAGCTAATATTTTAGTGGACATATAGACGCATTTTGCCTTACAACAATACACAGTTTCCTTTAAATAATAAGCATATTTCTTTATAAGAATTTATAACATTGAGGTTTACAAACAAGTAAGCAAGAATTTTAAAGAGAAAAACACTTCTGTTACCATTTGATAACCGATTACAAATCTTTGCAATGAAAGTTTTTTGAGACAGATTAATGGGAAGTCACAAGTAATTCAATGGAAGGTCTTACACATTTGTTCTGGGTCATTTTGGCATGTGATGAATAAATACGGTGAAAAATGTGTTCTTTTGGGATTTTCCTGCTGGATAAGAAACAAATATAAAAGTCTGGCTTTTGAATATTAGGGCTACAGTTTAGTGACTGAATGACTCATTGTTCTTCTAATTGGCTAAATGGCCTTAGTGGGTGGGGGGTGGTGTTGGAGAGGTTGGCAAGTTCCTCCCAGCAAATAACAGGGCCATTAAAAACCTTGCGTGAGTTATGGTTTGTTTTGTTTTTCTTTGCCTGTTGCTTTTTTAATGAATTAGGCAAGATGCTTAAAGAATTGTTCAGTAAACTAAATACCATTGTCGCAAATGCCATCTAAGATTTTCTTGGAAAATAAGGTCTGGGTTTATTGCAATTATGTATCTATTTGATAATGAATACATGCATGGTATTAAAAATAAAAATATTCCTCTATTTCCTATTGATTTACTTAAGGGAACATTTAGAAAACTTTCTTTGTTGGATTGAAAATCTTTAAATTTTTTTTGTACTTTTAATTTGATAATTATAATGTGACCTTAATTGAAAGGTTAATCCAAAATAAACTCACAACATAATCATTTGGTCAATTTAATTAAATGGTACTGGGTTTAAAGAGTGTGTAGAATAATGAAGAACCATAAATTGAGGAAGACAAGTGAAAGTCTCAGAAGTTTGAGAAGGATGAATAAATAGGAAGGATGACACCAGTTCCATTGGCCTTTGCTTTCATTGTACTGAAGCTGTAGATAGTTAGTGAAACATTTGAACAGTGAAGATAAAAGACAAAGACGCTTGATAGAATACTGATGATGAAACTCCTCTTGTAAAAGGGCAGTCGTTCAAATAGGCTAAAACCTATCAAAGACCAAATTAGCCTATTTTTTGAAATAAGAAGTCCTGCAGAGTCATTCTTTTTCTAGGTTCACATTTTCTTTGTCCAGAAGGATGCATGCTATGAATGTAAATGAAGTTATGAAGTGATTTGTGGATATCACTAGCATTTCAGTCCTCTCTGTGAGCTGGCTTCCCACAGAGGCTATGGAAACCATTTCTCCTCCCATGCCCCATCCAGTCTCCCCTACCATCAGGGTCTCTGGAGACAGGGCACATTTTTGCCCCTGCAGCTTGTACCCTGTCTATTCTTAGCTAAGTTTTCTGCTCTAAGCCCTTCCCTGTTTCTTTACCTTGATAAGTGGAGCTATAAGGGCCCCTGCTTTTATCCTTCTTGACAAAGGCCTAAAGCAGGTGCAGCTCCTGGCACTGCCCAGATCTTCTCATCAGAGGCAACATTTCAAGCAGGAGGTACCATTTGTTTACATCACCCCTGAGAGAGACTGGCCATCAGTAGGAGGAAAGGACTGACAAACTTCTCAAAGGTACAGAACTTGTCTTATTCATCTTGACACTTCCAGAGCTACCAATAGTACCTGGCAGTCACAGATGTTCAGTAAATACTAGCTACACTGAACTCAGACTTTTCTTTTCCCCCTCCCAACTTCATCCTCAGGATCAGTGGTCCATTGTGGATTTTTTTATGAAGCTACCATTAAAAAAAAAAAAACTTACCTAAAAATCTATCATGTGATTTGATCTAGGTCCCAAAATTTAGATGCCTTAACTTCAAAATAAAATTTTTAGAAGAAATGGCAAAAATCAGCTGCATTTTTTTACACTAACAGTGAACTATCAGAAAAGTAATGTAAAAACAAACAAATAAACAAACAAAAACAACCTTTTAAAATCCCACCAAAAAATAAAATAAAACAAAATACTTAGGAATAAACCTGACCAAGGAGGTGAAAGATTTATATGCCAAGAACCATAAAACATTAATAAAGGAAATTAAAAATGATTCCAAAAAAAATGGAAAGCTATCCCATGCTCTTGGATTAGAAGAATAAAAATTGTTAAAATGGCCATAGTACACAAGGCAATCTATGGATTTAAGGCAATCTCTATCAAATTACCCTTAACATTTTTCACAGAACTAGAACAAACAAGCCTAAAATTTGTATGGAACCATAAAAGATTCAGAAATGCCACAACAATTCTGAGAAAAAAGAACAAAGCAGAGGGCATAACTCTCCCAGACTTCAGAAAATATTATGAAGCTATAGTAATACAAACAGTGTGGTATTGGCACAAAAACGGACATATAGATCAATGGAATAGAATAGAGAGCCCAGAGATAAACCCATACACCTATAGTCAATTAATCTTTGACAAAGGAGGCAGGAATATACAATGAAGAAAAGACAGCCTCTTAAGCAAGTGATGCTGGGAAAGTTGGACAGGTGCATGTAAATCAATGAAATTAGAACATATCTTCATACCATACACAAAAATAAACATAAAATGGCTCAGCAGTAATGAACCTGACTAGTATCTATGAGGATGTGGGTTTGATCCCTGGCCTTGCTCAGTGGGTTAAAGGATCCAGCATTGCCAGGAGTTATGGTGTAGGTTGCAGACATAGCTCGAATCTGGCTTGGCTGTGGCTGTGGCATAGGCCAGCAGCTGTAGCTCTGATTGGACCCCTAGCCTGGGAATTTCCATATGCCATGAGTGTTGCCTTAAAAAGACAAATAAATAAATAAAGACTTAAACATAAGACAAGACACCATAAAATTCCTAGAAGAGAACACAGGCAAAACATTCTCTGACATAAACTTCACAAATATTTTCTTAGGTCAGTCTCCCAAGGCAAGAAAAATAAAAAACTAAAATAAACAAATGGGACCTAATCAAATTTACAAGCTTTTACACAGAATGGGAGAAAATGTTTGCAAATGATATGACTGACAAGGACTTAATTTCCAAATAATACAAATAGCTCATAAAAGTCAACAACAACAAAGAACCCAATAAAAAACTGGCATAAGGCCTAAATGACATTACTCCAAAGAACATATAGATGGATAATAGGCACTTAAAAAGATGTTCAACATCACTAATCATTAGAGAAATGAAAGCCAAAACTATAATAAGGTAACACTTCACACTGGTCAGGATGGCCGTCATGAATAAGTCTACAAATAACAAATGCTGGAGAGGGTGTGGAGAAAAGGGACTCGTCCTATACTGTTGTGGGAATGTAAATTGGTACATCCACTATGGAATACATCCACTATGGGAATGTAAATTGGTACATCCACTATGGAATACGGTATGGAAGTTCCTCAAAAAGCTAAAAATAGAGTTGCCATATACTCCAGCAATCTCACTCTTAGGCATATATGTGGACAAAACTGTAATTCAAAAAGATACATGCACCCCTATGTTCATAGCAGCACTGTTCACAATAGCCAAGACATCAAAACAACCTAAAGGCCATCAATAGATGGATGGATAAAGATGTGGTACATATATACAATGGAATATTACCCAGCCATAAAAAAGAATGAAATAATGCCATTTGCAGCAACATGAATGTAAGTAGAGATTATCATACTAAATGAAGTCAGAAAGAGAAAGACAAATACCCTCTGATATCACTTATATGCAGAATCTAAACTATGGCACAAATGAACCTATCTATGAAAAAGACTCATAGATAGAGAACAGACTTGTGGTTGTCATGGGGGCAGAAGGTAGGGGAGGGATGAACTGGGAGTTTGGGGTCAGTAGATGCAAATATACAGAATGGATAAACAATAAGGTGTTACTATATAGCACAGGGAACTATATTCAATATCCTGTGATAAACCATAATGGAAAAGAATTTGTACGCATAACTGAAATACTTTGCTGTACAGCAGAAATTAACACAATACTGTAAATCAACTATACTTCAATAAAAAAAGAATTATGGCATGTAATTTGGGATATAAGGTATGACAAGAAATACATGTGTTTAAAAACTGTATATATTAGTTAAAAGCTAGCAATTACCAAAATGCTTTTCAATAGATAAATTCATGCAATGGAGTACTACATAGCCAAGAATCAACAGTTTACAAAAATATGTGACTCTCACAAATTTAATATTCAGAGAATGAAGACAGATACAAGAGGAGTATGATGTATGAGCTCATTTATATAAGTTAAGAATTAACTAAAAATTAATCTATACTGTTGGAAGTCATAATAGTGGTTATTCTAGAGGCAGTAGTTCTAAACCAGGCATAACTCAATCCCCAGGAATATTTGACAGGTTTGGAGAGACATCTTTGGTTGTGATATTGGGAAGAGGGTTGCCACTGGCATCTAGTGGATAGAACACCACTATGTTTAGGGTGCTGCTAAACATCCTACAATGCAAGAGGCAGTCCCCCAACCCCACCCCACCCCAGCAAAGAACTGTCCAGTTCCAGAGCTCCCTTGTGGCACAGTGGGTTAGGCACCAGCATTGCCACGGCAAAGGCTTGGGCTGCTTCTGTGGTGTGGGTTTGATCCCTGGCCTGGGACCTTCCATGTGCTGTGGCGCAGCCAAAGGAAAAAAAAATCCAGCAACAGACATTGATAATGCTGAGGTTGAGAAGCCTTATCCACCATAGGGGTGGTGGTAATATTCTTTTTATTGATCTGTATGCTGATTTCACAAGTGTGTGGAAATGGAGAATACATCAAGTTAAACACACATGGCATGTGTACTTTTCTACAGGTATGTTGTCTTTTAACAAAAAGCTTTAAAAATGTTAAAAAGCCACCTAAGTTTTAGAAAACTTTTAGTTAATAAAAATACATCCTAGGACTCAATTAAATCTAGACTTGGTAGAAAACAGGGGGGGGAAAGGTAACATTTCATAGAAACCCTAAATGTTTAATGATAAAACATAGTATAAATATTTCATTCATCAAGTCTTGTACTAAACATCAGAATTTGGGGTGTACTCTAAAATGGCAAAGACATCTTCAAAAAAAAACATCGTATACTAATAAAAAATGCATGAATGTTTTATTTAGCAGACAATCCTGGTTGATCTGTAAATAGGAATCTAGCCAAGTCACTTGGAATCAGGATTCATGGTGTCAGCATCTACAGAGACCAAAGAAGAAAACAGCTACTTAAAATATGCCTCAGTGCCTCTTGCTGGGCCCTTTCTCTGCAGATTGCACATCTGCAGTGTCTCCTATTCTATGGTTGTTGGTTTGCAAACTGGGCCCTGTACACAGAAGGCAAGAAGACACTAAAAAAAGAGGCAGGTCTTTCCAGAGCAGATGGCAGGTTTAACGAGCAAGAGAACTTATACAGGAGGCTTATCTTGGACAGCTGCAAGATGAAAACATATCATCTGCCTGCCAGAATATTAAGTTTATATAGAAGCCCTAACTGGGTTCAGTCACATATACTGTCCAGTGGTTTCAACACTGTGCTCTCAAGGCTGTGTCCTTGAAACAGCTCCAAGTATGGGAACAGTGGGCAGAATGAACATTTTAAGAACAGGTCCAGGTGGAGGGTCAACTGTCACATCTGAATGACCTTCTCCAACAGTGATGAGGTTCTCTGGTCCATGAAATTTACAAAGTTTTTCACAGCAGGAATTGAACTTGACAGAGAGTTCTGAATGGGAAAGTCTATTTTGGTCATCTTCTCCACCTTTGACCTCTGTATGTTGGGTGTGTTAAGGGTGCATAACTTGACTTTTTGATGAGAGGCTTCCAATCAAAGGAAGCCTCATGTGGCAGAATGTAGGTCCCTAAATCATGGACTCCAATCCAGATGGAAGGAGGTCTTGGGAGGAGGTAAGTGTATTTTGCACTTAAAATGGGCATGAATAATGGCCAGAAGACGGACACATGGATGGAGATTATTTACAAAAGGCCATAGTGACTTCTTTTACTTATCTAGGCCTCCATGCAATATGACTTGGTAGCTCTTTCTATATGGAGATGGAGACAATTTCTCTGCTGCTTTAAATCTGCACTGGACTTGAGATTTCTGACCACTGGAATGTGGGGACAGTGAGGCCATCCCAGTGAGAGGCCTTGCAGGTTCCTACTCTTTTGTGGAACCATGCCTCTGCCATGTGAACACACCTGGGCGAGTCTGCTGGATAATTACAGCCCACATAGACAGGAACCAAGCCATCCCTGGTGAGCCCATCCTAGCCCAGCCAGGCCTGGCTGATCCAGGGGGTACCCATTCACATACAGAGTGAGGCCAGCCAAGATCAGAAAAACCACTCAGCTGAACCCAGTTCATGTTGACAGCCCACAGAATCATTGGTATGGTTTCTTATGCAGCACACACTTTTGCTCTCAGAAGTATGGCTTTAGGCATCTCTGGCACTTATCCTGTTTGTGTCAGGTCCAATTTTGTTAAAAGCCCCTCTTTCTCAATACTGGAATGAAAGCCCCTCAACTGCACACCAGTGACCTCACTTGAGTAGCCCAGCTTGGTCACTGTGGCCAGCAGCTTAGACAGGAGGTGGCCATATTTAGGTCCTTCTTAGAAGCTGGAACAAGGAGAAGGGCTGTGAAAAACGACAGGTCCCCAAAGGTTTAAAAAAAAAAACAAAGCAGATGTCTGCTGTGTAGTACACCCTGTATCTCATTGATTCTAAAGTGAGAATTCAGCTGCTGCGATGTCTCCAGCCAGTTGATCATTGCTTTGTAGATTCTGCCATCACCACGGGCACCAGAGCAATTAATTCATTACTTAGGCTACTGGCAAAATTTGAAACATATAAGATCACTAGGGAGAAAAGTCTGTTAATGGTAAATTTTATATTTTGGATCATATAATATTTGGATTTTGGGATAACTTCTTTTCTACCATATTTTATTCCTGAAGCATACCAAATTCTTTTCTCCTGAAAATGAAGAAAGGGTGTGTTGGCCAATTTTATGCCCTGGCATATTATGGAATGAGATGCATTTTAGGGAGTACTCCTATTTTTATAGAAAGTAGAAGTACACTAGGCAAAATGTGAAGAAAGAGATGTTGTTAATACTTGAATAATAACTATAGAAAGAATTGACAGATAATAGACAAAAGAACACTATTTCCTTTCATCTTATTTAATAAGCTCTGTCTTGGAGGCTTTGATTTTCTCTGGCTGTCTTGTAGATGTGCTTGACTTGAATTCATTTACCCACAAAAATAATGAAGACTAAGAAGTGGACATGGAGTAAGAGTGGGAAATCCGATGGAAAGAATTGACAAGGTTTAATAATCAGCAGATGAAGACTGTGTGGGTTCCTTCTGATAAAACACTAGTTTTGTGCAGGGTAGTTCACCAAATCATCCCTGTGAGTAAATCAGTCAGGAATGAATATATATTCATAGGACAGGTTAATCTGCAGCTGTTAAAATAGTGTTCCTAGAAATATTAATTCACATGGGAAAGTGTACATAATTTTTTTTGCCAAGTGAAAAGTACTTCTAGAAGTTTATTATGTATATCATATAATACATAATATATATATTAAGCACATATAAAACAAAGTATTATAGTGGGGCTTCTACATACAGATAATCTGAGTGCATTTCTCCCTTTAATGCTCCTTTTTTGTTTTGGCTGAGCTTGTGGCATGCAGAAATTCCTGCACCAGGGCACAAACCAGCACCACAATAGTGACTTGAGCCACAGTGGTGGCAACAGTGGATCCTTAACCCACTGCATCACCAAGGACCTCCTCTTTAATGCTTCTTTATGTTTTAAAGGCTCCCAGTGCTACAATGTATTACTTTTGTAATTATAAAATATAAAAATGAAAATGCAAAATGTATCAATCAACTATTGCAGTCCCACATAGGAAGTCCTGCTGTCAAAATATTTACAACCAGAATAAAACAATTCCCTGGCTCCTCAAGATGTGTTCTTCTTATGAATTTTGAAATTAGTATCCCAATCTGATGGGGATATTCTTCTGAGGGCTTCCAGATTTAAGTAAAACTAAATAATTACTGACATCTACAGGATACACCTTATATGCCAGACCCTGTTCTAAGTATTTCACATGTTTAACTCATGGGATACTCATACCATCCTAGGAGGTAGTTACTACAATTACCTTTTTTTTGGCTATGCCCGAGGTATGTGGAATTTCCCAGGTCAGAGACTGAACCAGCGCTACAGCAACGACCTGAGCCACCGCAGTGACAAACCAGATCTTCAACATGCTACACCAAAAGAGAACTCCCTGCTATTACCATTTTATATGTGAGAAAATTGAAGCATGGGGATTTTATGTTAAGATGGGTGGAGTCAGACTCTAGACTTCTTACTCCTGACAACTATTTGACAGTTTTCTCCTATGTTGTGAAGAGGACATTCCAGGTATTACTCATCTAAAAAGGAAGGGCTTCTCAAAGAGAAGAGCAGAACTCTGAGTGCAGCATTCAGGTAGTCATGAGAGGGCCTTGACCTCCTTATCTTTGTCTATTCATGGAGGAGTTCATCCTGAGATTTGAGAACAGCATCAACTATGTCGAAGCTGATGGGGGACGTGGGAAAGAAGAGACTCCAGCACAATCTCTACCAAATTGGGGTCCCACCAGTCAGAGCTGAGATATAATATAGACAACAAAACTGATACCCTAGAGTATGTTGTCTATAAGATACCAGTTGTGTGGTAAAATTAAGGGTTCTGTGCTTTCATAACCTTAAGAATCACTAGATTAGGAAAAGCTAGAATTCCATTTCAGGACTTCTCAGAGCCTTTATTACGTTCATGTATGTTTTGGTAACTATGGAGTAGATAGAGTGTACACCATTTCCCAACTTTGTTCAACCACACATCTTTCTCATGGAGCATCAGAAGATGCTCCCCAAGTTAGTGATTTTCTGCAGAAGAAAATTTGGGAAACACTGGTCTCCAATAACGGTACTCTATTATTTCCATTTCCCCCTGAACATTAATGATTTTTTTAAACATTCCAGTCTTATCTCAAGTGTCCTCTGGATACATAAGGTAAGGGCTTGTATCCCTGTTTGGATATATTTATTAGAGGACCTTGCCATCTACTGTGGTCAACATGACAGATGCAGGCATAAACACCTATGGGAAATAAATTTGAGTGATAGAATAGGAATGATGTCTAAAACATCACCCAGTTCTCCAGGAACTCCTCTCTCCTACAGTAATCCCTGGGAGGCTTCTCATTAATGAAGCAGTGCTTCTTTCTAGTAATATTAATTGAGCTTTGTCCACTGAATTGCAGGATTTCCTGTCTGATATACAGTTACCAGATAAGCATATGGAGGAGCTCATCACCAGTGATTTAAGTCAAAGACATGATGGCCACGGCATGGGAATGACACTACACTCTTTTTATCTTTTTAGGGCCACACCCACAGCATATGGAGATTCTCAGGCTAGGGATCAAATTGAAGCTGTAGTCACCAGTCTACACCACAGCCACAGCAATGCAAGATCTGAGCCTCGAGTCTGCGAACTACACCACAACTTGCAGCAACACCGAATCCTTAACCCACTGAGCAAGGCCAGGAATTGAACTGGTGTCCTTATGGATACTAGTCAGATTCATTTCCTCTGAGCCACAACACTCCCTACACTCTCATTCTCCATTTGGCAAAGAAATAAGGGCTTCAAATAACACAAAGTTCAGTGTGGACAGCCCTTCCCAGAGCCTGTCTCCTACACAAGTATGTCTGCAGTGTGTTTGAGTTGTAAGGTCATAAATAGAAAGAAGCTGAAAATTCATGTTAGGAGGAGACTCTCAGGTAAATTATTACTAGGAACATCACTGTGCTTGCTGATATAATTAACTGATAAATATTCAAAAATGTCTTTGTAAATGCCTTGAAATTGCAACTGACTTATTTTCAGAATGGTGGAGAGAGAACCAGAATAGTAATGGAAAAGCATAGAAAATAACTAAATTATCAGATGACCTCAGTGAGTAAGACCACCTTAGATCATGAAGCCATCAGCCAACCCACTTCCTGAATGGGCCCAGTAACATCAGCTGAGCCAACCCAATTCCAAAGAATCCAGCCAATCCATAGAATGATGTGTTAAATAAATGCTTCCTATCGTAATCTGCTAAGCTTTGAAGTGGTTTGTTAACACAGCAACTAACTAATAATGGTGTTCTTGACATGGTGAGGATTTGGGGTCTTTCCCTTGATGACCTGACTCCTCTTTGGCTCTTAACATCTTAACAGAGCCTCTGAATTTCAGGCAAATCCTGTGTCAGGTCCCAAGGCAAACCACCTCACATCCCCTGCCACAGTATTTCCTAATCCCTCACAGCAGTGGTCCCTACAAGCTTGCTGGCTCTCAACTCCTAGTACCTTCTTCATTCATTCACAGAGAGCAGATAGAGATTTATGAATTCCTTCTTTGTTGTATAAGAGACAAGGGAGTATCAGGGTGCCATCCTGTTCCTTCTCACCTTAAAGCTGCCACAGTTCCATTCCTATTTGGTACCAGCTGCTCTGTGTCACCAGATGGGATCCATATGAGGCTGTCTCCTTCTAGAATTCTAGATGGGCTGTGCAAATAATTGAAGATGGAGACCACACAAATAAGAAGCCACCATCACTAGAGTTTTGTAGAGTCAAGGCAGACAGGAACGTAGAAAAGCATTATAATAAAAGAAAAAAGGAAGGCTTTTGGTATGTGCTGATTAAGAGTTTTGTAGCATAGGAAATCTGACTTCAGGCTAACTAGAAGTGGGGCAACTTTTTCAATGGGTTTGGAGCATATGTTTGCCTTTCTCTGGTTGGTCCTAAGTTGGTAGCTGGGCCCCCAAACAGAAAAGTTGGAGATTATTAACAAAGTGCTAATTGTTCTAGGCCAGTTGCTATAGAGGTTGTGTTTTCACCCCCTGGACTGGTTGCTGCAGAGATTATGAGTCAATATTCTACTGTCATACATATTGCACTAGCCATTGTCCCTCTGTATGTTCAGTCTGTCAGTCCCCCTTTCGGCCAGCCTTTCACTTGCACGATGTTCAGACCGATTTAGGAAAGGCTACAGATCAAGATCTTCACTGTTTGGGGATTGTTTGGTTGTCTCCATGGTCAACTATATTGCAAGATCACCTTGAGCTTTTTGTAGTATCATGGTGATTAGCTGGCAAAAGAGTGCTTATGCAGGGGCATTTATGATTCTGGATAAAATGTAAGGGGGCAATATCATAATCTCTGACAAAAATGAGAATAATTAATAGTCCCCATAAGATAAGATGCTTTAGAACTAGGAACCCAATTAGCCAACCTAGGCCAAGTGAACAAATCCCATGTGCCATGAGGAACACCATAAAAAGCCAAGTATTTTTTTTTCTAAAGGCAATGTATTGCTTGTTCTATTTTGCCTATTTCATTAATCTAAGTAGAGTGAGAAGTGTTAGCCATGGCACAGACACATCTGTGACTAGCCAACAAGAAATCTAGAGCAATGCAACTGTTCATCTCCACTTGGGCCAATGAGTTAAGATTGGTCTTTATTTCATCTGGGATAGAGATGGTAGTGCTAATAACATGCCAAAGTTAATAAGCTTCTTATAATACTTTCTACTTGAATGATTCACACCATTGGGAACATGACTCTGACTGTTCACATAAACAATTAGTCAGTAGTTTCCCCAGTTGGAGCCCTTGAAAATCAAGAGCAGCCCCATTTGGGAATTGGCATTTGAACTGGAATTTTCTAAGTTGGTGATATATAGAGTTAGGGTCTCTGTGAACAGACAAATCTTGGAGTACTGTTTCTAAAATGCTTGAGGTATTCGTCTGAGGAAAACAAGACCAGGCATCCTGGTTGCAAGAGTAGTACTGGAGTCATGGAAATGCAGGAGAAAAAAGGAGTTGTTGACAATGGGATATCAGAAGAAAGGCCTTGTTAGCCAAGTAACACATTTGGATTTTTATTAGTTTCTTCCAGGTGGCAAGTAAGTGGCTCGTCATCCCCAAAAAGTTGTTGAATGCAAATGTAGAACCAATTGTAATAATTGGTTCCTTTTCTGGGGGGGGGGGAGGATGCTATCAAATCCACATGTTATTTATTTAAGTGCCTTTATTTATGTAGATGCAAATGCCACTGGCCATAATTCTCTATGGTCTTGCTTGTTAAGACTGGACTTGTCTGAAGTTTTTTATCATGATGGTCATGGTCATGGATGAAGGATACAGCAATTGGTACGATTCAGGTTCATGGCTACTGCTTGAGTGTTAGAAAGTATGCTCGGACTTAACAACTGTAATAAAGAAGAGAAAACAAAAGAGAAAAGAGCCCAATGTGGATGGACAATAACCAGGGGTTTAGAGAAAACAGAAGAAGAATGGTTATAAGCCAGTAGATGATTAACAAAACAGGAATTAGCCCAAGGTCTTAGTCCCAAGTCTTGGGCAGAAGCTGTGTACTATCCTAAGTCATGTGCATATTCCAAAGGTCTTGTATCAACTGTTTACTTCTTAAAGATTGGGTGTGACTAGAGGATTTCTGAGAATCCTAAATTTGAGGTCCCTTAATGGAATAGCCTATCAACTCTGTGGAATTCTGAATTGTTTCTTCAGTTGTGAAACATGAACCCAAGGATGGATCCTTGGAGTTTTACTGCTGGAACTGTTAACAGTACCAGATAAAGTCTCTTCCAATGAAGTTTAAGAGTAGTTCTTTTCCAAGTACACAAACTCTTCCTTCTCTTCCAGTACACAAACTCTCCTGGTTTAAGATCATAAGGAGGCCAAGGCTGTGCAGGAAGATGTTGTGGGAAGGTAGCTTTAACCTGTTGATGATAAGACTGAGTACATGAATTCCTTGCAATATTCTGCCATTTTTGCAGGTAGGAAGGTGAAATATCAGAGGCGAAATTCCTAAATGCAGAGGTCTTCCAGTTGCCAGATCACAGAGGGAAAACTAATGTGCCCCTGAGGGAGCAGTTACATGGTTGTAATCTCCTACAGTTTCTTCTTTTCTCTGTGTGCATGATTGCATTATGGTCTAATCAAATTTTACTAAGAGTGTTTTGGGTGCAGCTTTGAGTAGACTTTGTCCTAATTGGGAGGCCTCTTTTGACCTTTGGGTTTATTATAAAAAGAGGGACTCTGTAGATCCCTTTCTGTGTTAGTTCAATCAGTTTTTGCCAACCAAGATTAAGCATCTGAGATTTTAACCAACATGTGTACAAGTTAACATAGTTCAAGTAACTCTAAGACATATGCATCCAAAGGAAGTCTAAATTCTATGAATAGCAGCTGGTCTTTTCTGGGTTAGGGAAATTCTGAATTATAACTGTTAATTCAGCTCAGGTCCAAGGCATACCTAACTGATGGGAGGGAGGGATTTTTAGAACCAATTGATATATGAGGTTTTAGGACAGACAGTAGGAAAAGGTTGGGGATCTGGTCAAAGGAAAGAAGAGGGAGGAGCTGATCAAAGTATGGAAGGAGACAAATCAGAAGGATAAGGGGGAGAGCTAGCTCTGGGAGGGAGCAGCTTAGAGGACAAAGGGGGGAGAATTTATTCAGGAAATGAGTCCAGTTTGTCAGGTTGCTTATTAGCTTTGGTCAAAGAATCTTTTAGTGAAGAAATTTTTCAATCAGAATTTCATTGGAAAGCTCTGCTTGAAAAAAAAAATGCTACCCTTAAATCTTAGTCCCTTTATTTTCTAAGGCACCTCTCAAATGAATAATTCCATTCAAGCCAAATATTCCCCGAGTGGCTACTGAAGATCCAAACCATCACTGATGAAGTTAGGCTATTTAGAGCAAGAGGTACAAGAATTAGGATTGTAGTAGGAATTCAGGGAGAAAGGAAGAGCTTCTCCAGGAGGAGGAGAGGATTGAGACTTAGATGATCCCTTGAGAGCAGGCAACAGTGAATCTAAAGTGATGCTTGGGGACCTTGTATCTTAGACACCTGGCCTGATGGTTGGCTGCCTCTGATTGAAGGTCTGACGATTGGCACTTCCAGGCAGGTGGAAAACCAAAGAAAACATTCTCTTGGGATAAAAGCCAAGCTCTCAGAACAAACAGACAAATGTTATGGAAGGAGAAATTCACCTAGTTTTATTGGCAACTTGGCGACATTTGTTTAACTGGACTCTGGTTTGGTGAGAACCACAAATTTAAGCATAAAGGTCCTATGCTTGTGTTCTACCCTGTGATACTCCTTCATGTGACAAACACTTTTAGACAACACAAGGCAAAATAGAAGCACAAAAAGTGAGGAAAATGGGTTGGAAAAGAATGATCTGATTCCACCAAGGATGGCAAACAAATAGGGACCGATAACAAAACCCAGGTACCAAACAGAGAACAAACAGCTGTGGAAATCAAATACAGAGAGAGTGGAGTTCAGACCCAGGGGTGACACACAATATCGGTGAGAACCCGACAAGCCACAAGCAACCCCTGTGGATATCATGCCTGGTTGAAGGCTGGGATTCTCCAGCAGTGAGCAATGCAGAATGTCTTGGTAGGACCTTTAGGTAAACTATGGAAATAAATGAAGACCATCAAATGAGAGCAAACAGAAGCTTTTTATTTAGAGCCTGTGTTTGGCAGAGACTCAAAGGCAAGGAGGGGAATAGGAAAGCTTTATAATGAAAAGAAGGGAAGGTTTCACCCGCAGTTTGAGAGCATATTTAGCTTTCTCCTTTCTCTACTTAGTCTCCATTGGAAGCTGGGACCAAAAAAAAAAAAAAAAATGGGGAAGCTGGTAGCCATTGACCAAGTCCATTGAGGGCTGATTGCTGCTGAGGTTGTGGTTTGTCTTCCCGAGCTGGTTGCTGGTGAGGTCATGATTCAGAGTCCTATTGCTATGTATGGTCTGGCTGTTGACCATTTGGGCATTCAGTCTCTCAGGAGCTCAACATTACTAGCTCCTTCTGTACTCAGGCCACCTCAAATGCTATATTCTTTCCATCTTCCCAACATCCTCCCACATTTCTGAAAGGACCAAGAAGAGATTTCCTCCTGGATCCTTAAAAGAACCAAATAGTGTCTTCCAGGGAACTCACATTTCTTCCAAATTATTTTCTTCCTCTCTTGGAAGCGACAGTGCTTCTTCTTCTTTTCCTTTCTTCCTATAGGGAAGTTTCCCCTATATAATACCCTCTTCCCCTACCCTTAGATTTTTATGTCCCAGGTAGGATCCACTTTTCTGTCTCCTGGAGCCAGAAGCCTCTTGGCTTAGCCCTAAATGTAGTAGTGGTGCTGGTGGATGGGGGATTGCTGAGAGGAAAAATATCCTCAATGAACTGGTAATATCATCACAACCAGCAGAGAGATTTTTCACTTCTTAAAGGGACTTGAAAATACATGAAATTCAGGTCACCTGATTAAAAAACATCAGTATGAATATTCAGTATGCATGGAAGCCTCAGAATATCTTTGAATTGTAAATGAGGGTGTAAACTTTCTCTGGCATCTTCATTCATTCAATTCATATTTATCCAGCACTTCCTTTGTGCTAGGCTCTGTCCAAGGCACTTGGAGATATCTGTGAACAAAACAGAGCTCTATTCTCACACAGCTTACATTCCAGAGGGGGAAGACAAACAATAAATAGGAAACACAATAAGAAAGTTGATAGTATGTTAAAGGAATAAAGAAAATGCAGAGCAGGGTAAGGAGGATATGGCAGAGGGAAAGAGGGCAAGTTTATCTCTCGTTTCCTTTGGTGATGCCTGACTTTACCATGTCCATAGCAACCTTATTGTCTAAGCCCCAGTGAATAAAATCAAGACAATTAAACCATCTCTCAGGGTCTGAGGATTGTTAAGAAGGAGGTATACACTCACACATATGGCCTTGGCTAAGTTTCCGGGCATCACTGCTAATTTTATTAATCCTTAGCACAGCTGCAGGCTGAGTCAACTGTCATGGATCTCTACCTGTTTGGGATTCAGAGAAGCAGTGTATCTGATTTGGCTATAGAAGTTATTATCCAAGTCTGGGCTTTATTGTAGGGACCTGATTTATAGTAAGAAAAATCATAACAGGAGAGAGTCACAAATCAAGACTCTGTAAGTCAGTAATCATCTACATGCCTGTAAAATAATATTGTTATTATCAGCATCTCTCAGCAGCATCAGCATCCCTTATTAGATGCCCTAGTCAGTGAATAGCAAATTTTCTATTATTACCTCTACATTGTCCTTCCAAGATAGAATTAACTTTATGAAAGAAAGAAGCAAAGCTTTTTGAAAGCCATTATTTAGGAGGGAACAAATATCTCTATAATAAAATATTAATTGTTCTAAAAAATAGAAATTGTCTTTAAAAAATAGAAAAATACTGTACATGCCAGAAATAATAAATCCTTTTCTCTCCATTTCTATTTCTGTTTAGTCTAGTGTGATCTGTTTCATAACGCAAGATACTTATCTAGTCATATGATTTTTTTTTGTCTTTTTGCTATTTCTTGGGCCGCTCCTGCGGCATATGGAGATTCCCAGGCTAGGGGTCTAATCAGAGCCGTAGCCACCAGCCTACACCACAGCCACAGCAACGCGGGATCCAAGCTGCGTCTGCAACCTACACCACAGCTCACCGAACCCGCAACCTCATGGTTCCTAGTCGGATTAGTTAACCACTGCGCCACGACAGGAACTCCCCAGTCATATGACTTTTGTTTTTCTAATTTATCACTGTTGAAGAGCAGAACATCCAGGATTTCTGTTTTGAAGCCTTTCACTCTTCTGGAGTTGCCCAAAGACAGGAGTGTTTACTTAGTCCATTGGGGTCTATCTTGTTTCCTTATTCAGCAACCAAACTGGACATGGGTGGTGGTCCTCTGTTCTCTTGCTTATTGGCTGGTCCTGTGTGGCTTGGTTTGTAAAAGCTTTTATGTGAATGTAAGTCTTCATTTCTCTAGGATAAATGTCCAAAGTGAAATTGCTGGGTTGTATGGTAGGTGGTAGGCTTGATTTTAGTTTTAAAAGAAACAACAAACTATTTTCCAGAGTGGTTGCACTGTTCTACCTTCCCACCAGCAGTGCATCAGTGACACAGTTTTTCTGTCTTTGCCCCAATGTTTGGCCTTGAAACTATCTTTCATTCTTACCCATTCTGACAGGTATGTAGTGATATCACATTACAGTTCTAACTTACATTTTCCTAATGGCTAATGATGTTGAGCATTTTTTCATCTGCTCATTGCCAGCTCTATACACTCTTTGGAGAATTATCTGTCTTTTACCCATTTTCTAATTGGCTGTTTGGGGGTTTATACTGTTGAATGTTGAAAGTTCTTTATATATTCCAGACACAAGTCCTTTGTCAGATGTTATTTGAAAATGTATTTCCAAAAATATCATTTGTCTTTTCATCCTCTTAAAAGAGTCTTCCACAGAACAATTTTTTTTTTGATGAGGTCCAATTTGTCAATTTTTTCTTTTACTCACTTTTTATTCAATGTATAATTATTGGATGTCTACAATTTATCAAGATAATGTTCCAGGTGTCCATAGGAAACAAATATGTGACATGGTCCCAATTTCAAGGCATTTTCAATCTAGTTAGGAAGATTGGAAATACACCTGAATAACTAATATTACATTATGAGTGCTAAATGGCATGGAAGAAGGAGAGAGAAATTTTTTTTGGAAAATCAGATGTCATGTTTTGGCTGACAGGGAAGTGGTCGGTGAAAGCCTCACCATTTCTATGCCAGAGTGCCACACGATGGCATAAAAATGTCTCTTATAAGCTCATTTTTTCCAGGTTAAAATTACAATTTTTAGATTACTAACATATGTTAAATCTTATGTGCAAAGCAATTTCACATACATTGTATCAGTTAATAACAATCTTACAGGCAGTGGAGAGGATTACACCATATTTTACACATAGGGAATCTGAGATTCAGCTAAGTTGCCCAAGGTCACACAAACAGGAACTGGTAAGGTCAGACTGGCATCCCAGTCTTGTGATTAATTCTCTTTTAATTCTACCCAGAATCCTCCTGAGACATGGCCTTTTCCTGCCAGTATAAACTCATCAATCTTCTAGACTGATTCATGTTTTTAAGAAGACACAATACATTTCCTTGGTGCCCAAAAGTCAATGAGCTCTTCTTGATAAAGGAAGGATCCATTAAAACTCTTACAGTGGTCAAGATCATGAAGAAAATGGAAAAGCAAGCACTGTCTGTGAGTCATAAGGGGCAAAAGAAGGGATGGGTATTGCTGGAATTTGGTAAAATTTTGCTGGATGACAGCTCAGGATGGAGTAATCAAAGGGGAGGCATTTTAGGTTATCTTGTTGTCAGCTCATTGTTACCCAAATTGTCTTCAAATGCCAAATCTTTCATGGGGAACATTAAAAAAAATCATAATAACTCCAGTGAAGAACTAAAGCTGTGCCTATTTCTAACCTAAAGGATGACAAATAGAGAGTTGGGGCTCTTTCTCACTGGTAATGTCTTTGGATTTCAATCTGGACTTGCTTCCTGTTTCATTTGTGACCTTGCCCAAATCATTGAACTATTCTGTATTTATCTGCCCTTCTTTTAAACCATTTATAACTAAGGGAAGATGTTAGGACCTTGATTTTGTAGGCATCTATAAAGAGGTTATTTTATATATTAGGTCAGCTTTGCAAACACCTGATGCCTAATAACCTTTGAACCTACCCCATTCTTGTCATGATGCAGCCACTCTCAAGCCACATTTGGAAAGTAATCTTTACACACTCTACCTTCCAAACTTTATCCTCCTGGCCTGGAATCCAGGTGTAGAAGTGGAGATCTTCACAATGTCGGGACAGAAATGAACATGAGCATTTTCATGTGTCTTACCATTGACCAGTCATGAACTACCCTCAAATATTTGGATGAGTGTACTCCCACCACTGTGTTCATCTCACTCTCCTTGCAAACAATCAGAATATCCCAGGCAAACAATAAGAATACCCCAAGGCAGACAATCAGAATACCCAAGTCCCAGACAGCTCAAGGGGTAAAGCATAACTGAAGCAGGGCAAATCAGTCTACTTGGGTGGATTAATGTGCATTCCAGGAAAGAAAAGACTTGCCTCATTTTTGGATCCTGACCACTGAGAAGACAAAGCTGAAGCTCCAGAGGCCACCATTCAGTAAGTCTGCTGAACAATGAAGCCCATAGAGGAAAGTGGAGAGAAGAGGAGGAGGGAGAGAGAAGGGGAAGGGAAGAAGGGGGGGGGGGTACTGAGATTCCAGTTCTATTGACATCATTGGAGAACCCCTGAATCCATCTGTGCCTGAAGTTAGACCTAGCATTTTCTATTACAAAAGGTAAAACTATGAACATTAGACAATACAGTTGGTTTTATATATGCAGATTCTCTCTAGGTGGGTACTCTGTGAATGCTGATTGTAATGGTTGCCTCCAGGAAGAGAAAATGAGAGGCTGGGAGACTAGGGTGGCGGGGAGTCTTGTTAACTGTGTACCCATTTGCACTTCTAAAATTTCATACCACTGCCTGATGCTAATCAAACGTAGATAAATACAATTAAAATGAATGCAAATAAAATAGAAACAAAACACAAACTTCCTTCCACTTTAACCAGTTTGTGGATAATAAAATCACCTTGGAGGGAGAGATCTTTAGAGAAGGCAACTCCTTTCAAGTTCCCTTCTTAAAGGTTTTTCTTTTGTTTGTTTGTTTTCTTTTGGGCTGCTGCGGACAGATCAGCCAATCAGCCGTTCATTTCTAACTGCGCAAATTTACACGGAGAGAATAGCCTCAGTCCTCCTGAGAGAGGGAGGATTCCAGAGGTTTTAGGAATCACCCCAGTAGCGTTATCCTTGCGGCGCAACTTCCGTCCTGCGGCGAAAATCGACAATGTACTTTCCGAGTTTTGGGGGCTATGGCAGTTCGTTTTAGAAAGATTTCGGGCTCTGGGCCCCAAAGGATGCAAACGCACAGTGAAACCCTGGCTTGGAGGGGAACTTTTCAACTCCATTTTTGGGGACCTGGCACTCCAGGCAAAAGCCCGAATGCAGTCCTCACTGGCAGCAAACTTTGGGCGTCCTTGTGACAGCGAGGTCTCACTAACCCTGTGGTGCGGCAGCGATGGGAGCTTTGGGACTTTTGGGAGCGCAGTACCCTGGGACAGCAAGCAACCCGAGCCAAGCGCAAAACCAATCAATGTATGTGGAATGAAGGAGCATCGCTAGCGCAGGAAATTCAGGAGAGAACTAAAGGAACCCAGATCAGGGGACACCACGGTGACATTAAATACCCAGACACTGTGAAGTGAGGAAGAGCTGGCTGGGGAGGGAGGGCGCCCACACTCCGCGAGCCAGGCTGGCTCTGGGGATTCGGGTGGTCCGTCACTCGGTGATCAGGACGGGTCCAATCGCCCGGGGCTCAGGGGCAGACGACAGGAAAAGCTTTATTTCAAAGCTGGGAATGACCTGAGGTCTCCTCTGGGGATCGCAGAGTCGGTGCCCCAACACCGCACTGCGCCGCAAAGAAAAGCGGAGCAAGGGACTACAGGCAGAGTCCCCAGCCCCGCCTCCCGCTGCGCCCCGCCCCTCTTGCGCGTGCCTCCCGCGCGCCTGAGGAGGGCCCGAGGAGCCCGCTGGGCTGGCACCCCTGGCCCCGGCGCAGGCGCGAGCGCGCGCCCTCCGCCGGCAGGGCTCCCAGCACGCGCCCCCGCCCCGCCTCCGCACGCGCCCCCGCCCCAGGCGCCTCTGATTGGCCGTGGGCGCGGCAAGCAGGTGTCAGCAGGGGCTGCGGCCAAGCCGGCCCAGGCTGCTAGCGGCGCTGGCGCCTCCTTCGCAGCAGTTACTGCCGCCGCGCTCCCGCCTCCCGCGCCTGCTCCGGGCTCCCGCTGCGGCTGCGGTTCTGGCGGCCAAATCCCCGCGGCGCTGCAGCTAAGATCTGGCGCGCCGACCGCCCCGCTCCCCTGCCTCGCTGCTCGCAACCTCATAATCCACGCGGCGCGCTGCGGCAGGTTTCCCAGGCGTCCTGAGAAGAGGTGGCCTGAGCCCTGCCGCCATCGATGACTCCAGTCGCCGACCTGCTCCAACCCGGCCGCCCTGAGTGAGTACCGTCCCCTCCCCTCCCCTCCTGCAGCTTTGCGCCACTCTCCACCTTACGTTGCCGCAACTTCGGGGGTAGGTGTGTGGAGGTGTTTTTCGTGTCCCTGCACACCCTGTTCGAATCCTCAGGCCAGGGCCCCAGGACACGGCCAGTCCGCCTCTGCGGAGGGGCGTGGAGGGGGGAGTCATCGAACTTGCTAAGGGTTAGTCGCAGAATCGGAACCGCCCCTTTTTCCCGCTGCAGGGGTCGGAGCTCGGCTCTGGGTTTCCTTTGCGGTTTCCGATCCCCAGTGGCCACGTAGCTCTTGGGTTGCGGTTCACCGCGCACCCACTACGTTCCCGGCGCGCCGGCGGGGTGTCTTAAACCAACGGATAAGCGCCCCAAGCAGCCCAGAACCGCGGAGCTGACTCTTTCCCACTCTTGATTTCTGTAAAATGGGGCTAGTGAGGAAGTCGCTCAAGGTCACGACTGGTGCGCAGACTAAGAACCGGAGTCAATACCTTCTGGCCGGGTTCTGGGACTGCTTGAGGAAGAGCGGCTGTTGCCGGGTGTGTGTGTGTGTGTGGGGGGGGGGGGTGCTTGCTTAAGCTTCATCCCGGTCTCCTCCATCCTCTCCTACTCCGCCGCATTTGGAGAGGTCGAGAGCCTACAGAGATCCGGAGGTAACCGCGGTGGACCTTCGGTGATCGCGAAGCGAAGCGCTGCAGCGTCGGGAATCCCCGGCCCTGCAGTATTTGCATCCCCGCCATTCCCCATCACTTAATTTACTAGTGTCTCCGCAGGGTAGGGGAATTTGCTAGGTGCCTGCCTGCTCTTAGATCCGTCCTGTTCTGTTTCCTTTTCCCAAATAAGCCTTGACCCGAGGATAAGAAAGTATCCAGAGACTCAACTGCACACACCAGTTTGGGCCCAGGGACTTCCTAAGAGAAGCAGTACTCTCTGAGGTTGGCTCCCATCTGCTCTTGAAAAATAAGAGTCTCAAGTCTAGCTTCATTTCTGCCTGCTGCCCTACTCCTTAATCTGGATTTGTTTCACACTTTCCCAGGGGACAGTGGAGACCAGTCCCAGAATGAGTAAACGTCGCCAGACGTGACTCCTTTACTTCAGATCCTTTGAGGCAGCTCGCGTGGGGATATGGGCGGTTCTTAGAGCTTTGAGCTGTAGAGAGGGTTGCCTCTCCTCTTTTGACGTTATCACCGTGTCCTTCCAACTCAGCCTCCCTCACCCCAACTCAGGGATGAGATGGCTACTTCGATAGTTCTGTGATGTCAGACAAACATCTTAGAGCCTCAATTTTTAAATCTATAAAATAGAAGAATCCCGGATTAAATCTATAAAATAGAAGAATCCCGGCTTTTGGTCTTCCCAAGGCGGCTGAGGTTCAGGGGCCTGATAAATGTGAAAGCAGAAGGAAGGTGGTCCAGGAGGATCTGAGTTGTGGGTGGAAATGGGAGGTAATTTAAATAAATTTTTATAGCAGCCTCTGGGACCCCATTCACAGACCTAAAAATCCTTCTTTCCTGACAAATTTAGTCTGATAGGACTTTGAAAATACCACTTTCCATCTTCCCGTGGATGTTCCTTGTCTGGCCATGGGCAGCCCCATCTCTCCTAATTTACCTCCCCCACACATCTGTGGTTTATCTCTGCCAGCTGAAAGCCACCTGTCTCTATGGGGCTGGGGGCTGTCTCTGTGGAGTCGGGTGTTGTGTCAGGTGGCAGGGCAGTGTGTGTGTGTGTGCGTATGTGTGTGGTTGTCTCTATGGAGATGGTATGTATCTCTCTGTGGCAGGATTCTTTTTGTGGTCTAGGTTTCCTGTGTGGAGGAGGAATGGGAATTCTCTGCTTGAGGATCTGTTCACTTTTGAAAAAGTGAAGTCTTAGCCACCTTTAGCAGTTTCCGCTGACCGTGGTATAGATTGTGTCCTGTGTCCTTCTTCCTTGTCCAGAGGGACAGAAGGAGGGCTCATCTGTGGCGGTGGTCTTTAGAGCAATTGATGCACAGACTGAAATACCTCATAGAGAACTGGGCATGCCCCTCTTTTTGCCTTCCTGGTTATGACTGTGTTTTCACAGCCTTTTGTCTCAAAAGCAGGTTAAGGAAGATTGACTGACTGGTCAGACTTTGAGGTATAACATCATCACAGAAAACAGCACAGATCTGAAGTGTACACTCAATGGATTTTTACAGACTGAAAATACTTGTATAACAAGTGCCCAGATTAAGACCTAGAATATTCCCAGACTCCCAATTAACCCCTACAGGAACTATCCCTCCCATCCCCCACTGAGGGTACCCATCATCCTACTTAGTTTTGTCAGATGTTTTATTTTTTTATTACTAATATGATTTATTTTGGCATTTTAGTTTCAAAGCTAAAATGAAACAGCTTGATCTTTTTCACCCCCTTAAATTTTTTTTTAATTTTATGGCCACACCCAGGCATATCAAAGTTCCTGGGCCCAGGATCGAACTCACACCTCTGCAGCAACCAGAGCTACTGCAGTGGGTTTTATAACCCATTGCACCATGGTGGGAACCCCTCACCTCACCTCCTTTTTAATGTGTGCAAACCAAAAGTAGCAATACCTAAGCCAGTCCAAAAAGCTAGAATAAAGAATTTGGCTTTAAGATCTGGGTGGAGTCTGGTCTGGTTGTCCCCAACAATCTGATCATCAGTTCTTGGGTGATGTAACAACACAACCCCAGCTATTACAGTGCTGATGTTGGAGACTGGTTTATTCATTGAGGGTATGTGAATGATGCAAATATGAAATAGTGTGATAATAAAATATGAATGAAGAAAATATATAAGTGAATTTTTCATTTTACATAGAAAAATAGAAGTATTTTCAATTCCTCAAATTTAAAAATTGGTGGAGAATGACAATTTTGGCTGGGTGAATTATGAATTGTTTGTGCTGTTGCCACATGGTGGCGCCACACTGGCCAGATAACTGAAATACCTACCATCCTTTCCCAAGCCCTCAGGAATGAATCCCAGGAATAAAATTTAACAGCTCGGTATCTCCAAAAGTGATTCCAAACACTATGGTTTTTCCAGCGTCTGGCAGGCAGCCGCCCCCACTTGCCTGCGACGAAGTCCATGGATAGACTCCTATTTCAGCATTTGAGGAGGGTGGCTTGTGGGTTGGAAGCAGGCCTATGTCGGAGCTGAAACACTGTTGCTTTCTCTTTAACAGTATGGAGTTGTGGTGTGTCCTTGGGATTTTAAAGAGGTAATTGAGAAGCTAGCTTAGATGTGTTATGGTTCTTTTGGTCTCATTTCACCCCAGAATCTATCCAAAGGTATGAGAGGAGTTTGTTTCCTGATCATCGAGCACTGCCAATGGGCAACTCAGAAGAATCAATAGGCCTGGATGTAGCCAGACTGCTGCTGGAAGAAATGCCCTGTGTTCCACAAGAAGGTGGGCGAGTCACAGGGGAACCCACTGGGGTTGGCAGTGTTGTGTCCCGCTGTGGAGAGGGCTAAGAGGAGCCATGCGGCGCCCTTCTCGCATCCATCACCTTTTCACTATCAGGGTGACTGAGATGCTGTTTAGAAGCCTTTATTCATGTGATGGCTGCCACGCCTATGATTGCCAAGAGGGCTGAATGTTTGCTCATGCTGGACACTGTGTATATATTCATTTAATGTTCAAAATAGGAGGAGGGTGAGTTTCTCATTTTACAGATGAAGAAACTGGGCCTTGACAATTAAGCACTCTTTCTAAGTTTACACACTATGTGAGCCAGAGTGAGCAGAGAGAACCGGTCTCTCAAACAACTTTCCTAGCTGAACTGTACCCTCTGCAGGGTGAGAGGAGTCTTGCATAATTCTTTTGTCCTCCCTGGCACCTAGTACAGCACCTTACATAGCTACTTGCTGAGCAAGAGAGAAATCCAGAAGGATGAGAATTTGGGGTTGAGTCCATGCAACCTGTGACAGTGGGTCTGAGGGTGTGCACAGTCTCATTTTGAGTTTAAAATTTTGTGTAAATGGAAATAGACTCAAGACATAGAAAACAAACTTATGGATACCAAAGGGGGAGAAATGGCTGGGGGGGATAAATTAGGAATTTGGGATGAACGGATACATAGCACTATATATAAAATAGGTAGTAAACAACAAGAACCTACTATATAGCACAGGAAACTATATTAAATATAGTATAAACACTATAATGGAAAATTATATATGTATAACTGGATCACTTTCCTGTAACACCTGAAACCAATACAACATTGTCAATCAACTATACTTCAGTTAAAAAAAGGTGCTCTCAGAAGAACTTTGTTTACCTGGAAGATTGAAGAGTGGAAGAGAGAAATGCATAGATAGAGGACTAACAATATATGCCTTTTAATAAAATGATATGTAAAAAACTGAAATAAACAGATTATTTAAAAGTTTCTGTATAAATTGAGGCCTGTCATTAGTTTTTGTGATTTGCTTTTATCACCCAATATATATTCACCCAATATATGTGTTGATAACATGTTGATAACTCTAGATCTAGTTTATTCATTTTAAGGTAGTCTTTGTTTGATATACCAGAGTTGATTCCCCACTGAAGGACAAAAAGGTGTTTTTACCTTTAGCTATTATAAAAAATACTGCAGGGAATATCCTTGATAGGGTCTTGTAGATAATGTACAAGAATGTGTTACTCCCTGATGTGGAGTAATGGGGTGGTAGGATATGCTTGCATCAACATCTCTCTGTTACTTCAATTCTGCTAGGTTTTGCAGATGGCCTTCTGAAACCGTTGTGTTACTTCATACTCCCACCATATTGGAGTTCCTTGTATCCCAATATTTTTGGCTGTGTCTGCCGTTAATCAGATGTTTTAATTTTTATTAATCCCACAAGCATGGAATATATGCCACTGCGTTTACTTTGCATTTCCCTTAGAGGTCTTTAAAGATATATTTTGATTTTCAAGTTTTCTTTTCTATGCATTGCCATTTTTTCTTAGATAAAACTTTTAGATCTTCGAGCTCATCTGAATTTTTTATTTCTGTACTGTGTGAGACAGGGATCTAATTGTTTTCCATATTGAAAACTGGTTACTCCATTATTATGGTAGAAAACTATTTTCTTATTAATTTTGTTGCCATCTCTGTCATATACTGATTCTGGTTATATTTTTGGATCTGTTTCTTAACTCTCTTCTGTTCTAATCTTTTTGTGATTCCTGAGCTAGTACCATTTTCATTTAATTATTAAAGCTTTATAATAAATCTTCCCTTCTTAGCCATTTTCTACAAAATTGTCTTGGCTATTCTTTTTTGTTTGTTTGTTTCTGTTGCTTTGTTTTCTTGTGGGTTTTTTTCATTTTTTTAAAGTTTTGTTGAAGAATAATTTCTTCTGTACAACAAAATGATTCAGTTATACATATACATACATCCAATCTCTTTCGGATTCTTTTCCCATACAGATTATCACAGGATATTGGGTAGAGATCCCTCTGCTCTCCAGCAGGTCACTGTTGGCAAGTTATTCCATGTACCACAACCTGTCTTGGCTATTCTTAACACTTTAGCATTCAACATGAATTTAAGATCTATCCTAAGTATCACTTCCCGTGTTGTTAGAATTTGGTAAAATAGAAAATAAAATATATTTTCTTTTTCTTCAAATATAAGACTAATCAAAGCTTTTAATTTCCTATTATTTACTGTGAAATTTTGATTCCCATTTTAAGTGGATTTACTTTAAGTGACTCTTCTCTGATACCAAAAGTCCTTGAATAATGGCCAGATGAGTATACTTTTTTAAACACAAATAAGAGACTTTTTTTTTAACTCAACATATGAACAGCATTAATGTCAATGATTTTTCTTCTGTGTCATTGTTTTTATAATCCATTTCATCAGTGTACCATAATTTATTCAACAAAACCATTCTTTTAAAACATTAAGGACTTTATACATTTTATTGTAATGTCATTTTTGCACACATTTTTATTTTCTCAGGACGAATTACTTTGTCAAAATTTACTTTTCTTTCAGTTTGTGGTAATATTGCCAAATAACTCTCCAGGAAAGTTTATACATTTAGTTTGCTGTTGGGAGTGTATGAGTGTGCCAAATCCCATGCCTTGCCAGCAATAAATGTAATTATTTATCAACATTATCAGTTTCACAGGCATAGGGAAAAAAAATCAAAATCTTGTTTTTTGCTTTGCTTTTCTTCTCTAGTGGGACAGAGTATATCTTCATGTTTATTGGCTCTTCATGGCCCATTTCACCATAGAGTTTTCCATGAGGGTTGTTTCTCTATTACTCTCTGTGAAAGAAACTTGTTTATCGCTCAGTCTTTTAGAGAGAACTATCACAATGTTTATACAGATTATGTTCATCATGTGAAAATACCATATTTTATTCATCTGTTGCCTCCATGATGGACTTCTGCAGTTATTACATAGATGTGTGATAAACATCTTTGAAATGTATTTATGCTCATGCAGAAGAAATCGTTGAGGATGTATGCCGAGAAGTAGAACTGAAGGGTCCTATTTTATATGAACTTACAACTTGACAACTTACAAATTGCTCCCTAAGTGGCAATAATCACCTATACCTCCCTAGTAGTGTTTACTATAGTATCTGTCACATTAAGGGAACAGAAATACTGGAGAAGGAAGAACATAAGTGTTAAAGTAAAAAGTATATATGTATGTATATTTGTATGTATATAAATATCCTTAAGTTTATTGAGAAAGCTCAGGGGTTTTTAACCTTTTCATTTCAAATCTTGCATCATATAAATGATTAATGCATAAATCATAAACATCATGTAAATATTTACTTGGCTTAGGAGAACTGGTAAGAGTTTAAGTAAAAGGCCAGCGATTTTGTAGTGCCTTTATTCAGGGCAGCCCATAAGAGGAGGTGAGCACTTGAAAATAGAAAAGCACCTCTACCCAGCTCTGCCCTTCTGCCATTGGGCAATTGTTCCTTTTCATCATCTCTTCTTAAAATTTAGAAGACCTTGGTTGGCTTTAGTCCGAGGTAATAATGCACCATAAACACCCTATTGCGAATGAGCTCATGTGATCAATTGCTAGTGACAGTAAGACCAGAATAGCAGGAAACCAGCAGAAGGTTATTGGGGAAAAGGCTCAAAGACTGACTTAGTTAGGGGCAGGATGGGGGCTTTACTGAGAGAAATGTCACTCACTTCAAACTTAGAGAATCAATTCTGCATTTGTGTAAGGAGAGTGTAAAGAGCTTTATGAAACTGCCTAAATGCTACATGAAAACTGCTTTCAGTTTTGTATTCAGCTGTATGTTATTTGCCCCCATTACCTTCCCTAGGTAATTTTGAGTTAAATTTTTTGTATATTTATATATCATCAGCTGGGGAAAGAAAACCACTCTAAAAGTCCTTTTGTGGCTATGATTTACAGCATAATGCTACTGATGTGACAGATAGGTGATCTGCAGCTGGGATGCACAAATCCATTTCATGGGCTGACAATTTAATCTCACCAAGCAGACACTTTGGAAAAAAGCACAAGACACAAGAGAGAAGAAGGGTGGGTGCCTACAGGACAGAGGTGCCCATGGCTCCAGGATCTAATATGACTCTTTACCAAGGTCCCCAAATAATCTGACACTGACTTATGGCTCACCTGACTGTCATCTTATATGGTTCTTCCATTTTGGTATGAAATTAACTACTTCAAAGTATATGCAGGGTCATTTTCTAGGCTTGGAAACTTCAATTATCACTGGGAAAAAGGAAAATAGTCCAAGCCTCTCCTTACATTGTGTTTTTTTTTTTTCCCAAAGACAGCCCAGTTTGCATAAGCAGTGCTTCCAGCCCCAAATCTCTTCCTCACCTCCTCTTGAAAGCTGCTGTCTTAAGCATCATTTCACTTTATCTATGTAGCTCCAGCCTCTGAAAATCTGGCAGGTGCTGTTCTTGTGTTTGTTTCTATAAATGTGGTTTTGTTGTTTTCATTTCTTTGAAAAGCAATGTATTGATCATTAAGGATTTTGATTTACTAGAATGACATGTAATCAGAGTATTGGAGATTCATCTCTTTCTTTTATGGCTAAATTAGAAGAAAGAAATTTTAAATGGCATTTTAATGGAATCCTTGTTTAAAGTCTATTAGAAATTCACCAGGGGGTCTTTCAGCTCTACAGTCCCAGGTCCAGTGAATGGCAGGTGCCTCCCCCAGGACTACAGAACTTGCAGAGGTGCTTGACTGCCCATCCCCCGCCCCACTGTCCTTTCTGCTCCCAGTTCTTTATCCTTCCTCCCACATCGGCTCCAGGGTACCTGATGAAGCTTGCTCTTCCCACCACCACTACCACCTTGCTGCCTCAGTTCCCCTCCCCTCAGACTGCTGCTGATGGTGGATGGCAACCTAATGCTGACGTGTCCCCTTTCTCTTCTATGCATGACCCCCAAACAACAAGGAGAAGGAGAAACAAAAAACCAAACACCATTTTTGGCAAATCTTGGAGCCGGTTGGGACTGTTTCCCCAGAAAGTGGAAGAGCTGCCAGAAGAAGCAAGAGCAAGTGGGGTATATGGGGAGAGACATGAGATGTGCTCTGAGTGTTGTCAAGACCACTTGGATGGTGAGGGCTCTTCTGGGGCACAAACCCCAAGTCTCTTCTAAGCCCCAGTGGGACGAGGAAGCCTATAGAGGTGGCTACCACTTCCTGCTCCCAACTTTGTGCCTTGCCCCTTTAGCTCTTGGTCCATCTCAACAGTTACAGGTTCTTTTCAGACTTTCCAAAGAACCGAGGCTTTGCTCTCTCTTCTCTATTGCCATTCTTTTTAATTTTATTTAATCTTTGTTGCCATCTGTATATTTCCTTCCTTCTACTTTCTTTGGCATTATTCTTTTTCTCATCTCTCACATTTACATGATTAACCCATTACTTACAGCCTTTCTTCTTTCATATATACACACTTAGCACAATAAATTTCCCTCAAACTATTGCATTAGCTGTATTTGTATTCCACATATTTTGATATGTAATTTTTTTTATTGTTCACATGTAAGTTTTTAACATTTTCATACTGGTTTCTTCTTTATGACTTATTTGTGAGCTTTGATTTTTTTAATTTCTAGAAACTTTTAGCAATTTTTTTCTATTTTAATTCTAGTTGAATATTTTTAGTAATTTCTATTTTAATTTTCTATTTTTGGCCACACTTATGGCATATGGATTGAATCCAAGCTGTGGCTGCGACCTATGCCACAGCTGTGGCAACGCCGGATCCTGCACTGGGTGTGGGATCAAACCCATGCCACCACAGAGACAGTGGCGGATCTCAACCCACTGTGCAACAGCGGGAACTCTTAAATATCTTCTTTTTTAATAGTGATTAGAGAATGTGATCTACATGATTCCATTCTTTGGAATTTGTTAAGACTTATTTCATGGCCTCATACATAGTTTCACAAATGTTCTGTATTTCCTTGAAAATAAAGTATTGATTTGCAGGCAGTGATCCATCTAAGTTCCTTAGCTTAAGCTAGTTAATTGTACAGTTCAAATCTTTCACTTTCCTTACTCATATTTTCTGCAGCTTGATTAATCAGTTATTTAGGGAGGAATATAGAGAGGTGAATTTTTCAGTTTAATCATGTGCTTTATAAAGTTTTTGCTTTATATATTATGAAGCAATATGTTACTAGATCCATTCTAGTTTAAGTTTTTTCCTGGTCAATCAAGTGTATGTTATTATGAAGCAACCCTCTTAACCTCTAGTAATGCCCTTGTTTCTAGGTCTGAGAAAGACAGTTATCATATGATACCACCTATGTGTGGACTCTAAAAAAATGATACAAATGAACTTATTTACAGAACAGAAACAGACTCACAGACATAGAAAACAAACTTATGGTTACCAAAGGGAAGGGGGAATAGAAGGATAAATTAGAAATTTGGGATTAACAGATACTATCCTATATAAAGTAGATAAATAACAAGGACCTACTATACAGCACACGGAAATATATTCAATATTTTGTAATAAGCTATAATGGAGACGAATCTAAAAAAGAATATATTTATGTATAACTGAATTGCTTTGCTGTACGCCCGAAATATTGTAAATCACCTTATACTTCAATAAAAAACAAATCATTTAGGAGTTCCCATTGTGGTGCAGTGGAAAGTAATGTGAGTAGTATCCTGGGGATGTGGGTTCAATCCCTGGCCTCGCTCAATGGGTTGGGGATCTGGCATTGCTGTGAGCTGTGGTGTAGGTGGCAGGTATGGCTCAGATCCCGCCTTGCTGTGGCTGTGGCATAGGCCAGCAACTGCAGCTTGGATTCGATTCCTAGCCTGGGAACCTCCATGTGCTGTGGGTGCAGCCCTAAACAGCAAAAAAATAAAAATAAAAAAATAAAATAAATAAAATAAAAATAGGTCTGGTTTGAATTATACCAATTCATTTTGGTTATACCAATTTTGAGTTATGCCAGTTTTCTTTTGCCTAGTACTTGCCTTTCTTATTTTCTTATCCTTGCACTGTCAACAGTTCTATATATATTTTTTTCACTTGTGAAACTGTTGTAAAGAGCATAAAGTGTGTTTATTTTTTCCAACCTATAAGTTTGAATGTGAAAGTTATGTTCATGTACAGTGCTACTTTACTTTGCTCTCTTTCATTGTCCCACTTTTTATATACTTGGTTACTCTACACAGTTGCCTTTTTTATTTAGATTCTCTCTCAGATTCCACATTACATTTCTCTCCTCTACTTATTCAAAAGCCTTACACTCCATTTCTATTTTCTAATGCTTATTATATGCTAATTTTAGCACACCTATTTATTTACCTTAAGAAAATCCAAATTGATTCAGTCATTTCTGTCCATCTGAGTAATTCAGGGACTTTATACTTAGCTCTGATTACTCCTCTACCCAATTTATATGTGAACATTGTCTGGTGTTTTAGACTTTTTAAAACCTCATCTAATTATTATTACTTTTTTCACATGCTATGCAGTTTGTTGGCAATATTATTCCACTGTCTTCCAATTTCCTCTGTTTCATTTTAAGAATTTAGTTCACAATCTGATTATTGTTCTTTTGTAATCTGTCTTTTCTTTCTTGCTGATTCTGTGTGTGTTGTTCTGGGTTTCACTACCACGTGTGTAGTAATGGGCTTCTCTTTAATTATCCCCCTCAGGATTCACTGGACTTCATAAATGGGAGAACTGATGTCTCTTCAGTGTTCTGGAAAATTATTTCTTTGAATATTGCTCTCCCCTATTTTCTACTCCTGAAACTCTGACCAGACATGTTGGACCTTCCTCCTATATCATCTGTGTCTTTTAACCTCTCTTCCATGTTTTACTTCTTTTCTCAGTACTGTTTTCTGGGTTATTATTTCAGGTCCATCTACCAATTCACTAATTCTCTTCTCTTACTGTGTCTGTTCTTTTTTATTTTGTGCACTGAGTTTCCATTAACTTTTTCAAATATGTGTGGCAATTTTCATAGTTTCTTGTTCATTAGTTGTACTCTGAAAAACTCTTTAATTCCTTAACCATAACAAGCATACTTAATTGATGTTTTATATAAAATAATATTACCAGGGAGTTCCCGTCGTGGCTCAGTGGTTAACGAATCCAACTAGGAACCATGAGGTTGCGGGTTCGATCCCTGGCCTCGCTCAGTGGGTTAAGGATCTGGCATTGCCGTGAGCTGTGGTGTAGGTCGCAGACACGGCTCGGATCCAGCATTGCTGTCGCTCTGGTGTAGGCTGGTGGCTACAGCTTCAATTAGACCCTTACCCTGGGAACCTCCATATGCCGTGGGTGTGGCCCTAGAAAAGGCAAAAAGACTAAAATAAAATAATAAAATAAAATAAAATATAAAATAAAATATAATATAAAATATAAAATAAAATAAAATAAGAAACTAGTAACAGGAATCAAGCAATTGGAGAAGACTGGTAAGGCAGTTCTGCGTTCCTTATTAATATAGAATAAAGTGAGAGAACAAACAAGAGGCCAGGTAGAGGGTCAAGCCCTGGAACTAAGACCATCCCCTCATCCTGCAGCCAGACTTTCTACCCATACCTATCATAAAGGGTAAGGATGTTTGTGGGCTTGTGTGATACTGAGCTTTCTAAGACATTCTCATCCTCCTCACTGAGGAACAAAGGGATGCTCTGCTCCCTCGGAGTAAGTTCTGCCCCTACTCAGTGAACATCAGTAGAGGCCCCTCATACCAGGTGATCATACCAATTCCAGCCTTTTGCTCCCCAATGACCAGATCAAGAGGACACTCAAAACACCTATCTCTCCTGCCCCTGCTCACTCTCTGCCCCACCCCCACTCCACCTGGGGTGGACCAGGACTCATCCCATCATGCCCTTTATCCCTTTTGTTAATCCCCTGAGCTCCAGGGCCACTTCCCACAGTTCCTAATGACTTTTGCTCCAGGCAGAGGAGCCTCTTAACATCCTAGAGTTCCTCGACCTCCTTTGCTCCATTTTCTGTCCTCCGGCCGACCCCACCGCTTACTTCCATAGACAAAGACAAATGTTTTTATTCCCAGTTATGGCCAGACCTTCATAATCTATTTTATGCATCATGTTTTCTGATAACCAACTTCCATCTTCCAGTCATCTCCCTTTCTTACTCCAATGCCAGCAGTCCCTTGATGCTCCCAACTTTTAGTCCATGATCCCTGACACTTAAGGTCCTCTCCTTCTGCCTTTTCTAACTTACAGCAGCCCTTTGAGGACACCCCCAGTGGCTTATCCCTCTAAGACAACACTTGGCAGAACCACACACTGATTAAACCCTAATCTCTGCCTTTTCCTGCCTGCGTTTAAGCTGCTGAATGTGGCTAGAATAAAACTCACTAACAGCTGACTGCCCGCACATGGCCATTAACTTCAGGTAGATCCTTAATGCTGCCTATATTCCCCTGGTCTCTGTACTTTCCCATTCTCCTCATTGATTGCTTCACATTTGCTCCCATGGCTACAGACACCCACACCTCCTCCCCATCCTCACTATTGTACGGTGTCCCTGCTTCCAGTCTCACTGAGAAAACTGAGCCATCAGAAGGGAACTTCCATAGTCTCACTCCACCATCTGCCCACCTGCCCCCATCTGTTGCCTATACTCTGCCTTTTGTTTTGTGGCTAAAAATGAAATCTGTGCTTGTATCCAAAGCCCATCTCTCCACTTCCTGGCCCCGGAGCCCATCTTCCTTGAATATTCACAGATATCACTCCAATGACATCTGTCCTCTGTAACACCAGTTTTCCTCTCTGCCAGATAATTCTCTTGGTTTACAAATGTTAGTCCTCCTTTCTTGGAAAACGCTCCCTCCTCAACTCACGTCTGCTGCTAGCAATGGCTCCATTTCTCTACTTTCTTATATATAAAAACTACTAAAAATAGTTGGCTAGACTCGCTGTTTGCAAATCCTCTCCTCAAAGTCTCTGTTAAACCCACCCTTGCAGGTTGCCAGCTACGTTTCATCAACTTCACGGGAAATTGTTGAGATGACTACCGACCACCGCCTTACTGAGCACAAGGGTCCATTCTCAGTCCTCCTCCTGCCTGACCTTTTAGTACCATTTGACTTGGTCAGTTAGTCCCTCCTCCTTGATACACATTCTTCACCATCCCTGGAGGATAAACTCTTGATTTTCCTTCTAACTTCTTGGTTGTTCCTTCTCCTCTCTCTAGTTGGTTCTTTGTCTTTTGCTTGACTTCTTGATGTAGGAGCACCCACAGATGAATCTTTTCTCTGCTTTACCTTTTTATTTATATCCCCTAACCACAGACTTTGTCTTACTTCATGGTTTTAAATACCACCTATGCCAGTGATCCCCAAACCTGTATCTCTAGGCTGGACCTCTCTCCCAAACTCCTTGAACAAACTCCTTGGTATTTTCTGGATATGCAATAATCATTTTCAAATCAAATTTTTGAAAACTGAACCCCTGATCTTCTCCCAAACCTGTTCCACCTGCATTTTTCTCATTTTAGTTGCTTTGGTTCCAATCAATATAAAAATCATTAATGCCTTGTTTTACTTCTTTTTTCCATACTAATCTTTGAAATCTGTTATATATTTTTCCAACATGGCACATCTCAATTTGGATGCTAAATTTTCACCAGAATTAATTGATTTATATTTAGATTTAATGAGCTAAAACAATTAAAACTATATCTGCAGACCCAAGTTGTTATAAATGTATTTAGACATTTTCCAATTGCTCACATGAATATCATTTAATGGGAAAAGTCATAGCATCTAGCACTCTGTTGGTCAGAAGTCAGGAATTTTGTTTGGAAGTCTCTTGTTTCTGTAAAACTGGGAGTGGGAGAAATGTTAGAAGTTAGAAAAGGTAAGCAGATCTCCATGAATGGTCACTTACTGTTCCTTCTTCTACACCCTGCACCCTCCCACCTTGCGTACATTCTCTGTATCATGACTGCATAGCTTTTGCATATTTGTTTTTGGATATAGTTTCAGCCTCATTCTTGTATAGGAAGGAATCCTGAATTACAACTCAAAACACAGCTGACCACCCAACATTAATTTTCTTCAAGTGATTCTTCCCCAGATTCATGGAAGAGCTCCATTAATTATCTTTCCAGTAGAAACAAAAGTTTTACAGTGTTCTTACTGTTACAAATGTGAGACATCTGCTTAATTGTCAGAGACACAAAGACTGGATCTTGTGCTTTTCCATTTTCAGACTCGTTATTCTGAAGGGGTCTCAGAAATAAGTTTTTTGGACTTGGAGGGACATGCGCACAGAAGCTAATACTTAGATAAACCTGATAAAAGTGAAGAATTGTAAGAAAATACCATCAATCTGTGGCATGGGGAGTTTGCAGTATATAGCACTCATTTCTCAGGTAGGGACTTAACTGAAAATCTTCTAGTTGGCACAAAAAATGTTTTTATTTTTGAAAGGCTAACTGTTTGGGGGAGTTTGGGAGAATGCAGGTTTGATCCCTGGCCTTGCTCAGTGGGTTAAGGATCCGGTTTTGTCGTGATCTGTGGTGTAGGTCGAAGGCGCTGCTCAGATCCCGAGTTTCTATGGCTGTGGTGTAGGCCAGCAGTTACAGCTCCAATTTGACCCCTAGCCTGGGATCCTTTGTATGCTGCAGATGCAGCCCTAAAAAGAAACAACAACAACAACATCAAAAACTGTTTGGGGTTCAGTGTGGAAGTAAAGACTTAATTTTAATATAAGTAGTGCCCCTAATGAGCCCGTACAAATAGGACTATTCAGCAGTAGGTGTGTTGTTATCTGCACAAATTTTACCCTTTCAGGTGGCTTTACTATTCAGATGTTGTCCTTCAACTAGATGCCTGAAAGTATGTCTTGGGGGCCTTAATATTCTTAACTTTAACCCTAGTCATTTTATTTCTGGAAATTCAGCCTAAGAGGAAAGAAAGAATCATTGATGTGGAAAACTCTTTATGCACAAGGATATTTATCATAGTTCTCTGTAAGAGAGTCCAAAATTGGAATCATCTCAGAGGTACAGTACTAGAATCAGGTCAGCATATCCACCTGATACAAAGTCATGTAACTCTTAGGAGTGATGCTTGAAAGTGATCGTGCTAACATGAAACAATGCTGGAGATAGAACTTAGTGAAAAAAAAGATGCATACTTCAGTGTATGATAGGACAAAAATAACAACAGTCCCTTCAAAGAGTGGGGGAAATGAGACTTAAATGAACCAGTGCATGAGCCCTAGCTGTATTCGATTGATGGTGTCAGGTGATTCATTTTCTTTTATGGTATTATCATATCTTGCAAATTTTCATAAATGGGAATTTTGAAGTACTGAAAACTACACAAAAATTCTAAAGGAAGAACTCAAAAGAGTGAGGGGGTGAGCTGTTAGAGAGCTGTTAGAGGTTTGTCCAGATGAGCACCTGGAAGGTTGGTTCCCCTTTGATAACGTTTGTATAAGTGAGGCTCCAGAAGAGAGGAAGCAAAGAGATGGTACCCAGATGAGGGTACACATTGTTAGGGGGTAGTCTCCCACCCCTATCTGAGATTGAGAGCAGGGTCACCTGATTATTTCTATGTTCTCCATTGTCTGTCATGGCTCTGGGTCCAAGTGAGTACCAAGCAGTGTTTGCTGACTTGTGAATCAGTGGGCAGAGATTATAGCAAATCCCATCAGCCACATTACAGAATACCTACATCTTGCTTTTAGAGTGTTACCTTTGGATTTTGAGGAAAAAAAAAAGTGAAGACAATTTGTTTTCCATTTCTAGGCCATTTGAATTAAATATTCACAGGCATTACTACTCATTGCTATATGACCTTCCTTGCCTTCTGTAAACCTTTCGAATGCTGAACCACTTTATTTAAAATAAAGCTGCAGCTATTTTGGTAAGCTTCTGCTTTAGAGTTCTATAATCCTGCCTATAGACTTTTGCAGTACACCTTTAATTATCTTTGAAGTAGCCAACTTTAATTAAAGTATGTGTTTCTGAACCTCCTGCTAACAGAAGATGTTTTACTGAAGTGTAGCTGGCTTGGTGAAACCCACCGTGGAGCAGGTGATGTTAAAGATCATTAAACAATTTCCCTCCTGCCATGGTACTGAATTGGAGATTCCTTCCTTTTCTTTTCTTTTTTTTTTTCTTTCTTTTGTCTTTTTATGGCTGCGCCAGAGGTACATGGAGGTTCCCAGGCTAGGGATCGAATTGAAGCTATAGCTGCCAGCCTTTGTCACAGCCACAGCAACGCAGGATCTGAGCTGTGTCTGCAACCTACACCACGGCTCAGAGCAACACCAGATCCTTAACTCACTGAGTAAGGCCAGGGATTGAACCTGCATCCTCATGGTTGCTAGTTGGGTTCATTAACCACTGAGCCACAACAGGAACTCCTTTTTTTTTTTTTTTTTTGCCTGGAGCAAGTTTGCTGTCCTCTTTTTTATTTATCCATAGGACATTATCTAGGATCAAATCTTTTAATATTATTGCTTATATATCTTTGACTATAACCAGTTTGAAAGGCCTACCTGAGCACAACGTTTTATTGTAAGCTTTTCCATTTGAAACTCTTTTCCTTTTGAAAAATGTACACTGCAGTGCAGTTCAAACATTTATTTCAACTTTCACTATATTGAGGCTTCAAAAAAAAGAAAGAAACCTATTTATTTCGCTCAGGCCTTGGGTCATTGCGGAAACCACGGCATTCAAAAAGATCAGATCAGAAAGATGTTTTGAAGATTATTTGGTCCAGAGGTAGAAAATTGATGGACCAAAAGTCATCAGTAAGTCATCCCATCAGCTCACCAGGTAATGCAGTACATTGGCAAGATGAGTGAATACAAAGATGTAAGTCCAAGGCCAAACTTTGCTATGAAGTGAGTTTCTTAGCCGGTCACAGCAGGCTGGGGGGAACCTTGACAGTGAATCAAGTATTCACTTGATGATGTCAGTGAAGGGTAAAGGCAGGAGCATTACAGGCAGAGATGCAAAGTTTATGCGTGTCTATTCCAGAGAGAACTCACTTCTTCAACTACTCTGCCACCAGGTGGTTGACTGGTTTCCCCCTACCCATGTCCCCAGGAGGGGCTCAGCACTTGTCTCTGTTCTTGGGAAGAAGGGTCTTCAGCAGCGGAGACAGATTAGGCCTGCAAAGGGGACATCCATGAGTCTGGACCTATGTGTCATCCTGTGGTTGGCCCCTCCTGCCATGTACAAGGGCTCATTGAATAAGCTCTGGGGAAGAGGCTGCCTGACCTCCCAAACTGTCATCTCGTCCACTGGATTATAGAGAGCTTCCTCATAGATAGTCAAACGTCATCACACTCCGCTCCTCTGAGAGGTCCATCACCCACACAGCTCTTCCTCAGACCTCCTTGTCGCTGCTCTCCCAATCCTCTTCTTACCCATCCTGACATTCTCTTGGCTACTGTCCATGAATTGATGTCAGATCCATTCTTCCAGACATCTCTCAGTTCAGACAGTGTGGGAGATCAATACACTGCTTGAGATCCTGCCTGCCAGCAGGATGACCCCTCACTATTATCCTTCAGAGCAACCCAAGAGTGGGGCTGGAATGTCCACTTCTGGTTGGGGTCGGTGATATCTTACAGAATCATCCACAAATCTGGCCTGATGTTTTTCCCTTTGTGTTGGTTGGTCATCAGGAACTTCCTATGAGGACATAGGTGTGGACTGAGGAGAAGGAGACAATGCAGCAGACATGAGAGACAAGGGAGTCGGAGTCACCTACCCATGCAACTCAAGCCTTCTGGAACTGCCTGGGTCTAATTTCTTATATGCTATAATTCTTATATACTATTATATACTAATTTCTTATATTTCACTTGACAGTGGGTGCCTACTATACACACCAAGCCTAACAAGAGGCTCAATGCTAGCTTCTTCTGGTCACATGTCACTTGATGTCTCATAGTTAGGCATCTAGTACCAGGGCCTGGTAGCAAGCATGAGCTCTTTCTCAAAAGGAGAATAGTTATCTGTAGAGGGGGTGTTGTTCTGCTCTCACACCCTTAAAAGCCTTTGTGGTGCTTGTCTTAGAACTTCCCAGAGGTCCAGTATGTCTTCTTCATTTGCTGCGGACACTTTGTGGTCATTGGCTCTGCTGGGTCCTGCATAAATCAAGGGACAGGGCAGCTGGCACTGTCACCTGGACTTGTGACAGTACCTTCTCTTGCTCCAGACCCCACTCTAAAGTGGATGCTTACAGTTTACTTAGTAAATGGCTGAGAGCAGGCAGCATACTTGTGTGTTTCCACGTGTCATCTCTAAAATCCAAAAAACCCCACCAAGCTTTACACCTGTTTTTACTGAAAGGCTAAACAATAATTAAAATAATAACAGTAAAACAGTAATACAATAGCCATTAGACAGTCTAGGAGAATCCATCAGAGAAACAACAGACTAAACTCGGCACCTGGGACTGAGGCTGCCCTCTGGAGAGGCAGTGCTTAACCCATCTCATTCCAGAACCTAGAGGAGGTGCTGTTGGGCTGATAGGAGCCAGAAATAGTGGTAGCTGGTGTATTTGTTTATTTATTTATTTTATTTCTTTATTTTAGGGCTGTACCTGCAGTACATGGAAGTTCCCAGGCTGTTCCACAGCCACAGCAACACAGGATCCGAGCCACACCTGCAACCTACACCACAGCTTGCAGCAACAACGGATCCTTAACCCACTGAATGAGGCCAGGGACTGAACCCACATCCTCATGGATACTAATTTGGTTCTTAACCTGCCGAGCCACAGTGGGAATTCCTGGGAGCTGGTTTAGAATTTGACTTTTTATCACAGATTTGAAAAGTACCCCTCATTTGGGAGTTTACTATTTCCATACATTTCATTTCCTCTCCTTTGATGTTATCTATATTTCTGTGTCTTCCTTTAGTTTACTGAGGCTATAACTGGGGCTGTTTTCTATTACGGTGTGGACAATATCTCTGTGTTTAAAAATCACGTATTGAGTTTTAGACACTTGGTAGGCATTTTGGATGATCTTATTTGACACAGAGTAGTTGGCACTTAGTAACAGCACTTGTGGCAGGACTCGGTAAAAATTGGCAAGAGTTCTTTTTGATAGGCTGCTCTCAGATCAGTCAACGAATAAAAGCTACCAGGGTGCTAAGTGAGCCACTCAGCTGAGCATGCCACTCATGCAAAAGGACAAAGAAGACCGGTTCTTCCTTTAGATAGTTAGAGACCATCCCCCATGGCAGAGCCCAGCCTAGAAGGATGTGTACTGGTCACCCATTCTCTCATTGCCAAGAGTAGTAAAGCCTGCCTCTCCTGCCAGACCCATCTTGAGAAGGAGGGAGTGGCCCATTGGGAGTTGAACTTTGACCTGCCTGCACATTTTCCAGGAGGCAAGAGTTTAATCAGAGTTTAAATAGGTAGCTTTGCATCATTTTTTCCTGCTTTCTTCTCGCTTCAAGCTCCCACCTAGACCACTGCTGTGGCTTCCAGGTGCCTGCCTCTGTTCCTGTTCATCTCCATCCCAGCTTCCCACTGCTACCTGAATGACCCCAGGAAAGCACAAACACTGTACCTTGGGCTGCTCACCTATTTAGGACCTTGCAGTGGCTTTCAGGGCCAAGCTCTTTAACATGGCTTCACAGACTCCCTCTTCCACCCTGCAGCAGATGTACTGAGTGACATGCATATCGCTAAGGGAAGCCTCTGCCTCTGCTCCTCCCTCGGCCTGGATAACTGCCCCTCCTGAGGGCCCTGGCCCAGGCATCACCAACTCCTGGGTGCCTCCCCGTCTTGGGCTCCTGCCCTCCTCCTTGGCCCTGACCCAGGAGCAATGACTCTGGCCCATTCCTCTGGTAGGCTTTACCACTCTGTTCCTGACTGTCTCTTATCACCACCTGTCCCAGCCTCTACTCAGTGAAAGTGCGAACAAACAGTACTCACCCTGGGTCAAGACATTAAGTCTCAATGTTCCTGATGAGAGGAACCCTCTGAGGTTTGCATACTAAAAACCCAGGCTTGGAGTTCCTGCTGCAGCTCAGCAGGTTACAAACCCAACTAGTATGCGGGTTTGACTCCTGGCCTCGTTCACTGGGTTAAGGATCTGGAGTTGCTGTGAGCTATGGTGTAGGTTGCAGATGTAGCTCAGATTCCAAGCTGTGGCTGTAGCGTAGGCCAGCAGCTGCAGCTCCAACCTGACCCTCAGCCTGGGAACTTCCATTTGCCTCAGGTGTGGCCCTAAAAAGCAAAGCAAAGCGGGAAAAAAAAAAACAACCCACGAAACCTAGGCTCTGCAGCTGTTATTTGCTTACACTGTAATTGTGCTGTTTACATATAAATTGATACTTGTCAGTAAGTACCTAATAATTTGATCTCTTTGGAAAGTAAATATTCTCCTTTCTCATCTACTATTAGTTGTCTTAATCTCTTTGTTTTGCAAACAAATGGGACAGTAAATTTTAGCCTACCATGTTGGAGCACAAATTTGGAATTGATGCAGTCTGAATTAGTGAAGTTTCGATCTTTATTTTTTCATAGTCTTATGTGGTCAAGTTCCAAAGGCGGCCAGCTGCCAACTCTTATCTTGACACATTTTTATTACAGTAAGAAGAAATGTACCAGATTTTTATATAATAGAGGGAGCAAAGAGCATCATTATCTAGTTGAAACCCGAAGAGAAAATTCTCAGTGGGCTGAAGAGCTGTGTATTTTTATCAAGTGTTCATTAGCTATCCTCTGTGCAGGGGATCAACATGAAAACACCCAAAGGATGGGAAGCAGACAGAGAAAAAGCCCCAAAGGCAGGAGAGGCATCACAGAGCTCCAACTGACCAAGGCTTGGAAAACAAAGGCAGGGGGATTATAGGCACTGCTCTCATTCAAGACGGCAGAGAAATGCCCTGGCTCTAATACAGACCTGTTAGTTTGGTTATTGCAGATAAGGCTAGAAAATGCAAGCAGGATTTATAAACCAGGTTATTTGCTAATAACATGTAATGTGTATACATGTCTTAGCTGGAGTTCTCCAGAAAAATAAAACTAATAGTATATTAAAATAAAAAGATTATTATAAGGAATTGGGTCCAATGATCATGTAGGCTGAGAAAGCCCATGATCTGGAGCTGGAGACCAGCAAGTGATGTTGATCTAGTCTGAGTCCCGAGGCTTGAGAGCCAGGAGAACCAATGGTGTAATTTTTTTATTTTTTATTTTTTTGCCTTTTTGGGGGGGCTGCACCCACAGCATCTGGAGGTTCTCAGGCTAAGGGTCAAATCAGAGCTACAGCTGCCAGCCTATACCACTGCCACTGCAACGCCAGATCCAAGCTGCACCTGAGACCTATACCACAGCTCATGGCAACTCCGGATCCTTAACCCACTGAGCAAGGCCAGGGATGGAACCTTCGTGCTCATAGATACTAGTCAGATTCATTTCCACTGAGCCATGACGGGAACTCCCCAATGGTGTAATTTCATCATGAAGACCAGCAAGCTTCAGACCTAGGAAGAGCTAGTGTTTGAGTCCAGAGACAAGAAACAGCCAATGTCCCAATGTAAACATGTCAGGCAGACAGACTTCTCTCTTGCTTGTAAAGAGTAAGACCTTTTGTTCTATTCAGGCCTTTGACTGATTGCATGAGGCCCATCTACACTAAGGAGAGCAATCTGTTTTATTCATTCTACTGATTCAGGCGTTAACCTCATCCAGAAACCCAGAATAATGTTTGACCAACAAATAGGGGCACCCCATAGCCCAGTCAAGTTGACATGGGAAACTACCCATCACAGTGTATGTGAGTGATTTCAGAGCCCAGAGTCTCTGCATTGAGCCTAGTCTCTCCCTGTACTATGGCAGTAGTGAAGGCCCCCTTGTGAACACTGCTGGGCATACCTGGGTCTGCTGGGAAGCACACAGGAAAAGTCTGACAGCTGTGTAGCTTTTGGTTTAGACTAGGTTTTCTCAACGTTGGCATTATTGGCATTTTGGACCAGATAATTCTTTATTGTGAGGAGCTGTCCTGTGCATTTAAAACATCTCCCGATACCTGCTACCAGCAGAGGCTGTGGGAGCAACTCCCCTTACTTCTGAAGAAGTTTCCACTGAGATCTAATAGGTAGAAAATGCCATCAAATCTCAAATGGATAGGGATAATTAGAATTCCCCACCAATTTTCAATTTCTAGAACTGCTCTAATTTGCCAGAAATAAAATCATGGTATCACTTCTGTTTAATGGGGAGGGAAGTTTTGCATAAAATAACATGAGTGTGGAGCCTCCTTGAGGCATCAGGAGGGTCACTGGTTTAGATGGAGGTCACAGGACCTAGAAGCTGTGCCTGCCTGTCTCAGGGTGATGGCATCCAGGCTATGGGATGCCACGGGTTCCCTGTGCAGCTGGGCTTGGGGCTGGTCTGGCTCTTCTGCAGTGCAGGATCCCTTGTGACATTTTAGTTTGCAGAGTAAGCCTGGAGACAGCCACTCATGGGCCAGAGTGCCCCTGGGGCCAGAGGGGACCGCTGTTTTCATTCATTTAACAATCAAGATTGTTTTGGCTTTTCTTGGCCCTTACATTTCCATTTGAATTTTTTTTTTACCAAGTATATGTGGTATGACATTTGCTTTTGGAAATAAAGGTGTATTTATGTGTGTATTTATAGTTTATATATATATATATGGAGAGAGAGAGAGCTGATATATAGTTTATATATTTATAGCTTATATAGCTTATATATATAGTGTACAGATATATAGTGTACATTTTAGTATGTTAAGTATATTCACATTGTTACACAACCAATCTTTAAAGCAGTGTGTGTGTGTGTGTGTGTGTGTGTGTGTGTGTATTCTTGTCTTTTTTTTAGGACTGTACCCGTGCAACATGGAGGTTCCCAGGCTAGGGGTTGAATTGGAACTAGAGCTGCCGGCCTATGCCACAGTCACAGCAATGCCAGATCCAAGCTGCATCTGCAACCTACACCATAGCTCATGGCAACATGGATCCTTAACCCACTGAGTATGGTCAGGGATCGGACCTGCATCCTCATGGATGCAAGTAGGATTCGTTTCTGCTGAGCCACAATGGGATCTCTTAAAGCAGTGTATTTTTACTATTGAATCCTATAAGCTAAAACTCTCTTGATTATTCAAGGGTGATGAACCACTTTGTATATTATTTCAATTCTTTCGACCTGTATCCTCTGCCCTGACAATGCAATCTTCATACCCGTATACTTAGTATCAGCCATGGGTGAACCCAGGAACAGAGGAAGGTAGGATTTGTTTCTGCTAATACTGGGCAGCTTAAATTATTGCATTGGTGGGAAAGGAGACTAAAATATGGGTTAGGTGATATTTGAGCCTTTTGGACCTACTGCAATGAATTATGCTACTTGGAGGCAATGTGTCACAGTAGGCAAAACATTGACTTTGGATTGCAATCAGTGTTTATTTAAGTCACTCAATTTGTAACCGTGGGTAAATTACTGAATCTCTCCAAGCCTGTTTTTCCTCATAGGAAGAATCAGACTATTGATATCTATTGCCTAGAACTTACGTTGCTATTATTATTGGCGGTCCTTTTTGTTCGTGAAAACCTGAAATTAACTTTGTCGCTATTATTTCCTTTTTACTTGTCACCTCCTCCCCACAGAAAACCTTCTATCATAAAATTTTGTATCTATCTCTGTGTTTTATAATCCCAGTGTCAATGCATTAACATGGTTACTTCTAAAAGAAAAAACCTTTATGTATATTTAGTAACAACAATTGATATTTTCATGCTTTAGTTTTAAAATGCCCAGGTCATTTCAGCTCCTTTTTAGGTGAGGAAGCAAAAGTCCTATTATTCCATGTGGTTATACCAGTTTGAATTTTTTTTTTTTAATTACAAGGGACAGGAATAACCTTTACCTAACTCAAGCAAAACAAGGAAGTTTTTGGAAGGAGACATGGAGGCTTCTGAGCGAGAACTAGAATGGCTCTTAAGGTTCTTGGTACTTGGTAGTATGAACAGATGGAGAACTTCCTCATGGAGGGGCTTTTGGACTTACTCAGCTCTAACTATAAACAGCCTTTGAGTTACTTGGTACAGGATTAAAATTTGAGGGGAGAAAGTCTCCCTCAGACAATCTGGCATGAGCCTTAAGCTTATATTTTACCTGGAGAGACAAAAATGGACAGTTCCGCCAAGACCACAGGAAATATAGGAGTGCAAGTTCCCAAGAACAAAGTTGGATGGAGTTACCAAATTGTTGTTGGTGGGAGGGTGTGGCTACTGGGCTAAAGAAAGCCAAGTACATGTTTATGGGAACTACCTGAACTGCTCAGAGCCTGGTAGGCAGAAGCACTTTGATATGAACATAATATATACCATGCTTAAAATTCAGGGTCTATGAGGAACTCCTCTTCACCTACTAAATCTTTTCAAACGTTCAGTCGATGTTTGGAAATTCAGCTGGTAAAGATTTATAAAGTAGTAAATAGGACAGTGAGAAGTTATGTCATCTGAGAGGTGGCTTCAGGATCTAGTGAGACTCTGATATTTATCTATCAATCAAGAGAGATGTGTGAGGATTCCTGCGTTCGAAGTAGCTCCATAGACCCAGACTCAATCGGATCTGTCTCCACCTCTTTGACTTCCAATGACTTCTAATGGCATTGCATTAGTCAAGGGTTTAATTGAGCTAAGCATCAGTTTTATCATTTGTAATGCAGGACTGATAATTCTACCTTTCACAGTTTTATTATTATTAAATAACAGTATCTGTAGGATGCAGCGCATTCTCTAATAAGCTCAAGGTACTGCTATCCCTTCCCCCAAATTTCTCATCACCCTCAAAAAACTTTTATTCAATATCTTCTTGAATGGACACAGAGGAAATAGAATTGACAATATATGGTCCCTTCCTTCAAAGAGTTCTATCATAGCAGACAGTTGTAGACTAGCAGCATGAAACAGCCAAGGCAGAAGGTGGGCAGTAGAAAATGGGGGCACCTAGGCTGGCCTGGGAAGTTTTCTAGAGTAGAGATGGATCCTAAATGGGGAGGGGGGAGGGACTTCCTAGGTGAAATGACAAAGATAGAGCCCTGATGCCCACAGTGCTGGGAGGGACTGGAGGTAGTTTAGTCTGACTGGAATGTCATCATACCTAGGTTAAGCACGGGGGCATGGCTGGAGAGGCAGCCAGAGTTCACTCAGATGGAAAGGGCTTGGGATCTCAAGCAAGAAAGTGTTGTCTTTTTCTGTTCTTGGAAAACCTCTTTAGCAAAGTGCAATCCTTCCGGATATCCTTACTTTGTCCTAAAAGGGGGAAGGAGAAGATGTCTGGTTTGGACTAAATAATTTGCAGGGATATGGATGTTCAGAAGGGCTGGATCAGGTTGCAGCAGGCATCCTTATTCCTTTCCATGTTAATAGCTGACATGGCACAGAATTCTCAAGTGATGAAGATAGAATAGTATTTTCCTTTAACCAGAGATAAGCCTGAGTTTCATAATAGATGTTTCCTTTTGGCTGTAGGAGTGCCATAAGGTTAGTAGAGATTTTGTTTTAGTGTTAAATTTTCTATCTTTTTTTTTTTTTTTTTTTTTAGGGCCAAATTGCAGCATAAGTAAGATCCCAGGCTAGGGATCCAATTGGAGCTGCAGCTGCCGGCTGACACCACAGCCACAGCAACACAGGATTCATGCCATGTCTGCAACCTACATGCCAGATCCTTAACCCACTAAGCAAGGCCAGGGATCAAACCTGCATCCTCATTGATACTAGTCAGGTTCACTTCTGCTGAGCCATAATGGGAACTACAAATTTTCTATCCATTTTAGGAAATACTTATTTAAAAGGACATTTTCACTCATATTCAAGTCTTTCTCCCAAATCCTATAATTAAAGGAAGCCAAAGGAAACCAAAAAATGAACTTCGGTGCAAATTCTAGGTAGTTCTAAAAAATCACTGTTTCATTCACCTTATCCCTAGCTTACTTGAATTTTTTCCATTGAAAACTCCAAACACCCTTTATTTATGAGTTTCATTTTAGCAAATGCTTCATCAGCTCCTTGAGCAACAGGAGAATATGATAACAGGAGTTTCTTTGGGTCTCAGCAGAAGCTTATCCTCTAGTTGGTGATAAAGTGACTGATAAGTCTTTTAGTGTGAAATAAACAATGTCATGTCTTCAGGTTTTCTGATCTTGATTTCTGCCAAGAAGTGACAATGTTTATGTTTCAGCTGAGGATTAAATTCTCTCCAGTCTCCTTTCCCGTGTAGGTAGGCTGTCAGACCAGCTAGAGATTTACTGGGATTTAATGACATGTGCCCCTAGGACTTTCCAGTTCTCTGTAGCTATATCCTATGCTGGAAGCCAGTGAGGGTTCATCTAACCCAAGAAGCTGATACCTTTGGGGAGGCAAACTGGACTCTAAGAATCCCCAGTAGGAAGATTCTGGGACAGGTGCTTTAATATATGCCAATTAAGTTAGACCTTTTGGTTTTAGCCAGTGCCATTGAAGCATTTCTCAGATTTATTTCATCAGAGATCTTCTTTCTCAGAACACTTGCAGGAACAGTGACCCAAGAAATACACATTAGGGAAATGGTAATAAATTAAATCTTGAGGTTTATTAATTTTCTCATTATTAAAATTTAAAATATATTCTCTCTGCTGCCATCTTAGCTGGGTATAAACCAGAGAAATCCAGGGGCACCATCTGGAAGTTAGAGCATCTGAACCAGTTGTGTCTGGGAAACTGTTTCCTTCTCCTGGGCTTACACTCTGTCATCTTTAAATGAGAGTCATACCTTCATGAACTCTGACTCATGGACACTGAGGCTCTGCCAGCTCTATGATGCTATTTCTCTTGTTGTACAAGGGAATCTAATTGTGTCTACTATAGGAAGAGGAGGACGCTCTGGCCATTTCCCAAAAAGGTTTCTCATTATTCTCAGTCTTGTGAATTTACAGCTACTTTATGTCTTTACAGAAACCATTTATCCCTCTTGAGTCTCGATTATTCTTTTTAGATTTGATATGATCAAAAGTGCCACTTCTGTCTTTTACTAACTGGGCATCTTAAAATCTCATTTAGAATCCTCAGAAACCAAAAGCCAGTAAAGTGAAGTGAAGGGAACAGACATGTCACCTTCTGGTAAAATCCAAAGTGCCATTATCACCTTTAATGGGGTGTTTTAAAGGAAGCAGTCAGTCTGCATTTTCCCTGTGCCCTCTAATCTGTTTCTTCCTGCCATCAGGAGACTAGAAGAGGGTAGCTATGAAGCTTCTTCTCCTCTTCCAAGCAGCCTAGAGGTGGAGTCATTTCTAATTCGCTTCCTCAGATCGGCAGTGCACTAGGCTCTCTCCCCATCTACCCAACCCCACCCTCAACACAATCTGGGCAAAGTAGACCAAAGATTTACATTTGACAAACAGCATTACCAGTGTGGAAAAAAATCCTTTTTTAAAAAAAATAGTTAGAATTCCTATTGTGATTTGTTGGGTAAATCTTGAGATGTTTGTATCATACAGTCATGAAGTTTTAACACATTGAACAAAAGACTTTTAAGGACTGAAACTGTTCTGTTCTCTAAGTGTATTGCCATTATTTGGAAATTAAAAGGGCAGATCACCTTCTGAATAGCAACAAGTAATGGGATCCTGTCCTTAGCTGCTGAGTGCTAGAAAAAGAGGCTCGGAGCTCCAGACCTTAAGTTTGAAAACCTGAGGTATAGCGTTTGCCTCTGCATCTCACAGAAAGACCTGTGCATGGAGTAAAGGCCTTGATCCTGACCCAGACAAGGCACAGTTAGACCCTAGCTGTCATCTGTCATTTGTCTTCATAAGAACATGTAACGGTGAGCCTGCATTTTCTCATCTGTAAGTGATAGTGATTGTAGTGAATTGCCAATAGGACTCTGTGAGAGTTAAGAATATTAAATGCTGTATGAAATGCTAAAGCATCTGGAACATAGTAGGTATTCAACTAATAGTGGTAACTCTATCAAAATCATTATCATTTTTATTATAATTTTCATCATATTTCTTAAACAGTATTTCAAATATTTGCTTTAGTTATCATATATTAATTATGAGGCAGGATGTCAAATGTTTGCTTTACAAAAATAAACAAATGGGACCTAGTCAAACTTAAAAGCATCTGCAATCCTGAGAAAGAAAAATGGAGTTGGATGAATCAGGTTCCCTGACTTTAGACTATAGAAAGCTACAGTCATCAAAACAGTATGGTATTTGCACAAAAACAGAAATACAGATCAATGGAACAGGATAGAAAGCCCAGAAATAAACCTCCTCACCTATGGTCAATAAATCTATGACAAAGGAGGCAAGAATATACAATGGAGGAAAGACAGCCTCTTCATTAAGTGCTGGGAAAACTGGATTGCAACATGTAACAGAATGAAGTTAGAACATTCTCTAACACCATACATAAAAATAAACTCAAAATAGATTAAAAACTTAAATGTAAGACTAGATACTATAACACTCTTAGAGGAAAATATAAGCAGGACACTCTCTGACATAAATCGCAGCATTATCTTTTCAAATCCACCTCTTACAGATTGAAAATAAAAACGAAAATAAACAAGTAGGACCTAATTAAACCTAAAAAGCTTTTGCACAGCAAAGAAAACCATAAACAATACAAAATGACAACCCACAGAATGGGAGAAAGTATTTACAAACAAAGCAACTGAAAAGGGGTCAATGTTCAAAATATACAAAAATCTCACATAGCTTTTAATCAAAAAAGCAGCCCAATCAAAAAATGGTCAGAATATCTAAATAGACATAACTCCAAAGACAGACAAATGGCCAAAAATCACATAAAAGGATGCTCAACATTGCTTATTATTACAGAAATGCAAATTGAAACTAAAATGAGGTATCACCTCACACTAGTCAGAATGGCCATCATCAAAAAGTCTACCAATGATAAATTCTGGAGAAGGTGTGGAGAAAAGGGAACCCTCCTACACTGTTGGTAAAAATGTAAATTGGTACAACCACTATGGAGAACATATAGAACTATCATATGATCCAGCAATCCCACTCCTGGGCATATATCCAGAGAAAAACATAATTCAAAAAGATTCATGCACCCCCTATGTTCACTGCAGCGCTATTTGCAGTAGTCAAGACATTGAACCAACAACAGAGTTGTCCATTGTCCATCAACAGAGGAATGGATAAAGAAGATGCGAAGTCAGAAAAAGAAAGACAAATCCCATATGATATCACTTATATGTGGAATCTAAAATATGACACAAATTAACATATCTACAAAACAGAAACAGACTCACAGGCATAGAGAACAGACCTGTGGTTGCCAAGGGCAAGGGAGGGATGGTGGAGGGAAGGGTTGGGAGTTTCATATTAGCAGAGGAAAATTATTATATATAGGATGAATAAACAACAAGTTCCCTCTGTATGGCACAGGGAGCTATGTTCAATATCCTGTGATAAACTGTAATGGAAAAGAATATGAAAAAGAATCTACAAGTGTATTCCTGAATCACTTTGCTGTACAGCAGAAATTAATACATTGTAAATAAACGATACTTCAATAAATTTTTCTAAAAAACAAACATAAAAAGCCACAAAACAAATATTTGCTTTAATTATGAGACGAGGTTATTTTTGTTTAATGTTAGGTTTATTTTACTTTATATACATATGAAAGTAACCTTACAGACAAAAATGTGTGCAACTCAGGACTTTAATATAAGTAGCAGTAGCAGTAACACTCTTCTCCCAATGAGAAATAACATCATGGACAGCTTTAAAGCCCATGTATGATTATCCACAGTCAAATCTCTCTCCTCCACAGAAGTCCCATTTTGTTTGTTATCACATTTATTCCTAAAAAAATATGTATTCTTACCTTTCTATGTTGTTTTTCAATTTAAAAAATTTATTATGAATATAGTTTGATTTACAGTGTTACAATATATTAACATTGTAATGATTTACAGTGTTTCAGCTAAGTGAAATCAATTATACCTTTCTATGCTTTTTAACTTTATGTAAAAGGAGTCATACTATATTCATGCTATACATGTATGTACATATGGCTTTTCTGTCTCAACAGCATGTTTTAAAGATTCATCCTTGTTGAATATAGTCATGGGACGTTCTTTTTCACTGCAGTGGAGTATTCCATTGTATGAAACAAGTATACGCTATTTGTTTATCTTTTTTCCTGTTTATGGATGTTTGGGGTGGTTTACAGGCTTTATTTATTTTTCGTTTTTTTGCTATTTTGAATGCAGCTGCTATCAGTGCACTTTGTTAGGTTGAACTATGTGAAAATAGGCATTTTTATAGGTACCTATATATTTTATATGATTCAACCCAATTCCTATCTGTTGATGCATATTTACAAGAATATATCTGAGGAATATATATACCTAAGTGTGGCAGAAATGCTAATTCATAGGGTATATACATCTTCAACTTTGAAAATGATACCTAATTTTACAAGGTGATACCAATTTATACTCACTATAGCAAAATCGTCTTTCCTCCTGTCAACACTTCATAAAGACTGTTTTGGTGGTGTGAAATACAGTTGTAATTGCACTTCTATAACTACCAAAGAAATTATGCATCTTTTTATATGTGTATTGGCCATTTGTTTCTTCTATATAAAAATGAGGATGTGACTCTGGATAATGATAAGGGCTGGAAGAGTTTTGAGGTGAATGTTAGAAAAAGCCTAGGTTGTCTTGAGGAGACTGCTGGTAGAAATTTGGGTGTTAAAGGTGATTATAGTGAGGACGGAGGAAGAAAAGAGGAGCGCCATAGAGAAAGAGTCTCTCATCTGAGAGAATGCATCTACCATCAAGAGCAGAGTGTTGGTAGAAATATGACTATGAGAGATTTCAGATGGAAATGAAGAAGATGTTATTGGAAGCTAGAGGAAAGACGTTCCTTGTTATAAAAGAGGCAGAGACTTTGTCGGATTGTATTCCAGTGCTTTGTGGAAAGTAAGACTTGCAAGTGATGATGAACTTGGGTATTTAGCTGAGGAGAATTCTAAACTAAGTATTAAAGACTGGTTTGTCCTTGCTGCTATAGTAAGATGTAAGAGGAGAGAGGTGAATTGAAGAAGGAATTACACAAAAGGAATCAGAACTGGAAGATTTGGAAAATTCTCTCTATCCATATTGCAAAAATGAGAAAGTCTGTCGAGAGCAAGAGAGGTGTGGTTGGGCAACTGTTTGCTAATGTGATTAGAGTGTGAAGCCGGAATAGAGACACAGTCATCCAGGACAGATCTGTAGAGGACCCTCTTAACTGACAGCTTGCCTTCTGTGAATTGTATGGGAAGCCAACGTTTTTGAGAAGTTGTACCAACAGAAGCACTGCCAGCTTAGACTAAATAGAGACAGGACAAATGAAGGAAGGTGTTGAACTTCTGAGAGGTCTACAGGATGGGCCAGTAGAACTATCTGGCTACAAACATGTTTTATCCTTCAAGAAAAGGGAAGAATGATCCTGAAGACAAATCAGAGGTCTGCAGGGTGGCCACTGTCACCATGACCTGGGGGTGGGACTGTCCCTCCTGAGTTACCAAGAGCAGGCCAAGATGCTGTGGCTACAAGCAGAGTCAAGGGGGTGGGACAGTTACCCTCATGGGCTTAGAGGACAGAGCTTGGGGCCAAAGAGGATTATTCCTGAGCTTTAAACAAACAAAACAAAGAACAGACTCATAAATACAGAGAACAAACTGGTGGTGGCTGGAACAGAAGGCGTCAGGGGCACAGATGAGATGGGTGAAGAAATTAAGAGGTACGTACAAATTTCCAATTACAAAATAAATAAGCCACAGAGTAGATGTGGGGTAAAAATTATTAAAAATAAATACAATAAACAAATAAATAATAGATTATACACGGGGGGAAAGTACACAAAAAGTGTATGGGGAATACAGTCCATAATATCATAACAACCTTGTGTGGTGATGGATGGTAACCAGACTTGTGATTATTTCATAGTGTATAAAAATAGTGAATCACTATGTTGTACACCTGAAACTATTATAGTATTTTATGTCAAGTATAACTAAAAAAAAAAAAAAAATCTGGAGTTCCCGTCATGGTACGGTGGAGACACATCCGACTAGGAACCATGAGGTTGTGGGTTTGATCCTTGGCCTTGCTCAGTGGGTTAAGGGTCTGGCATTGTCATGAGCTGTGGTATAGGTTGCAGACACGGCTCAGATCGGGCATTGCTGTGGCTCTGGTGTAGGCTATAGTTCCAATTAGACCCCTAGCCTGGGAACCTCCATATGCTAGGGGTGTGGCCCTAAAAGGACAAAAAACCAAAAAAAAAAAAAAAACTAGTGGAATTTGCCCTCCTTTCAAACTTGCTTGAGACTGAAGACTCCTTTCTCCTTTCCATTTTCTCCCAGCTAGAATGGAATGTCTATCCAATACCTGCCCCACTGTTCTATTTTGCTAGCAGATAACTCATCCGGTTTCACAAGTTCACGACTGGAAGGGAATTTTGCCTAAAGATTAATCATCAATACCTGATTTAGAGGATAATGAGATGAGAGTTTGGACCTGAAGCTGATGCTATAATAGGTTAAGACTGTTGTGGCTAGTGGATTTTGCATGCGAGAAGAACATGATAATCTGGGAAGGACAAAGGATGAAGTGTTATGGGTTGAGTTGTGTCCCCTGCCAAATTCATATGATTCATATGTTGGAGTCCTAACCCCAATACCTCAGATTATGACTGTATTTGGAGATAGGATATTTAAAGAGGTAGTTAAGTTAAAATGAGGGAATGAGGGTATTAGGGTTGGACCCTAAAACTACTGGTGTCCTTATAAGATCAAAAAATTGAGACATAAATGTGCACAGAAAGAAGACCATGAAAGGAAAATGGCCATGTATAAGCCAAAGAGCGATGCATCAGGAGAAATCGACTGCCAGTCTTGATCTCAGACTTCTAGCCTTCAAGACTGTGAGAAAATACATTTCTGTCATTTAAGCCACCTAGACTGTGGTGCTCTGCTATAGCAGCCCTAGCCTAACTACCTGTACTAATACACCCACCTGTATGCCAGTAACACCCTACCTTAATTAATTTTACTTTATAATGAAGACATTCAGTACTGAGTAGAGGTTGTAAGAGTGGCCATTCTTGCCCTTTTCCTGATCTTTGGAAGAAATAGTCTTTCATCATTGAGTATGAGGTTAATTGTAGGTTTTTTGCTGCTCTTTTTAAAATGCCTTTTATATGACCAAGGAAGTTTCCCTCCAGTTTCAGTTTTCAGAGGGTTTCTGTTGGGAATGGGCATTGAATTTTGTCAAACGCTTTTTCTACATTTATTGAGATGGTCATGTGATTGCCCCCTCTTATTCTGTTAATGTGGGGAATTACTCTGATTGATTTTCGAATGCTTAACTAACCTTGAATTGCTTAGCTAACACTCATTTGGTCATGGTGTGTATTAATGCTTTTGAAATCTTGCTGCATTGGTTCCTCTAATGCTTTGTGGAGGATGTTTGCATTTATGTTTGTGATGCCCTTCAGGTCTAGGCAATTTTCTTGAATTATTTATTTGATTTCAGCCATTCTTTAAAAATAATTTTTAAAAATATAATTTCCTATAATTTTTAGGTCTGCACTGCTGGGAAGTATGTCTTTGAAGTATTATCTTTTCTCATATTGAGAAAATAGCTAAGATTATTTTGCTATATATATATTTTTTTATTGCAAAAGAAAGTATTGATTTCTAGTTTATATTTCATCATCATATGATGAAAACTTCAAGGGATATAGGGTATATAGGATATTCTTTAAAGTATCATTTACTTTATCTTGCAATTACATGTAGTATTTAAAACTTCAAACTTCAAACCATGGAACTTTAGAAGTTTTGGAATTGTCTCTTGTGCTTTGTAGAAATCCACACCATATATGCTGCATTTGGTTGAAAAGAATAACATCTATTTTTTTTCTAATTTGAGAGTTGGAATAAATGACACCGTTGATGATCAGTTAGGTAACCGGTCTCTTTTCCTCTGCAGCTTTGCTGAGGTTGTCTGTAAATATTTGAATATAAAAACAGAGCAAGATCCTACCTTATATAAACACTGCATTAAATTCTAATAACAACATTGGTTTATTTTACCCATGGTGAACTTTTATCTTGACCTCAATCTGTGGTTTTTCCTTTGATGCCTCAGGTCTCGTTTCATCATCTCGGTTTGGTGTTAAGTCATGGGGAGGAAGCTGGACCTGTCTGGTCTGACCGATGATGAAACAGAGCATGTTCTCCAGGTGGTCCAGCGAGACTTCAATCTCCGAAAAAAAGAGGAAGAGCGACTCAGGTAAGATGCTTCTGTTTCTACATGGGTACAGTGGACTGTATGTGGACAAGTGAAACAGGCTTCCTGAGTGTTCCTTGCTGCTAGCCTTGCTTTCAAAGTCTTTACGTCCAGTAAACACACATAAGACTGTTTTTCCCTTTGTAGTCAGGCTGGTCAGCTTTAACACTGCCCATCACAGTGCCAGCTCAGGAATGTGACTGTTCACACTAGCAGTCAAGGATCTGTTTGGGCTGCTCACATTGTAAATTAGTGGCTGTTTTGAGCTTGCTGGCTTTAATTTTTCTGCCCACAGATACTACTGAAGAATAACCAAGGTGTTATATGAGCAGGAGAATTAGACTCTTAGCTGTATATTCTTCTTTTAAAAATCTCAGCTACCAGAGTTCCTGCCATGGCTCAGTGGAAACGAATCCAACTGGGAACCATGAGGTTGCGGATTTGATCCCTGGCCTCCCTCAGTGGGTTAAGGATCTGGCATTGCCATGAGCTGTGGTGTAGGTCGCAGATGCAGCTCAGATCTGGTGATGCCGTGGCTCTGGCGTAGGCCGGCGGTGGGAACCTAGCCTGGGAACCTCCATATGCTGCAAGTGCAGCCCTAAAACGACCAAAGACAGAAAGAAAGAAAGGAAGGAAGGAAGGAGGGAAGGAAGAAAGAAATCAATCAATCTCAGCTACCATGGTGCTAAGTGACCATCAGACTGGGAAGGGTCACCTGGCTCAGCCTCACCCTCCTCACTTTATAGAGGAGAAAACAGAGACCAAGAGAGGGGCGTCTTGTGACTCCTCTGCAGTTGCTATTTCCTCGTGGAATGTTCTTGGAAGTACTTTTGCTGCCTAAGTTTGGAAGAAGTCACAGTGATGGCAGTGTGGTTATGTGTTGGGCCTCATGTGTTAGAGCCCGATGGCAAGTCGTCATTAGCTCTCCTCCTCCACAAACCCATCACTCCTCTCCAGGATTCCACAGGTTTGTCATGGCACCGTCTCCCATCCTTAGCCACTGAGCTCAAAACCTCTGTCTTTATCATTCCTCCCTGAAGTGGTCCCCAGGCAGGGCAGGGGGACCACTGCTTCCTCAACATTTCTCTCAACCCTATCCTGGTCCAGCCTTGTGACTCTTCATCCTTGTCACTGTAGTAATCTTCTTTACAAGCCTCCTGCCTCCACTCCTCCAGCTGGTGCCCCATTTCGGCTCTAATCATGCCCTTTCCTGCTCTGCTTTAACATTGACATAGCTTGTTTTCCTTTTCCCTTGGGGTTTCTGAGACTTTCTGCTGTTTTAGAATATTTCCTTCCCTAGATTGTAAACACCGTAGTGTAATTACCTTTATTTCTACCATGTTCTTTCCCCATACTGTATATATTCAATACATGCTTTATTAGATGGAAGATAAGAAATATGTTTGTTTGTTTGTGTTGGTTTTTTTTGCTTTTAAGGGCCACACCTGCAGCATATGGAAGTTCCCAGGTAGGGGTTCAATTGGAGCTACAGCTGCTGGCCTACTCCACAGCCACAGAAATGTGGGACCCGAGCTGCATTTGCAACCTACAACACAGCTCACAGTAATGCTGTATCCTTTAACCCACTGAGCAAGGCCAGGAATCAAACCCGTGTCTTCATGGATACTAGTTGGGCTCATTACTGCCGAGCCACAATGGGAACTCCTCAAAAAATCTGTTAAATAAATAACGAGTTGATTTAAAAACCATGTGCCAAGCACTGTTCTAGCTGTTAGGTCCATAAGAGTGAGCAAAATAAGTCATCACCCTATGGAGCTTATATTCCAGAGCTGCTCTACCCGTGCCCTAACCACCAACACAGTTGGCTTCTGAGTGTTTGTGACAGGGTGAATCTGAATGGAGATGCAGTAGAAGTATACACACCAGACATCAAAAACTTGTACCAAAAACGTAAGATATCTCATGCAGGACTTGGAGAACAGAGGGAGGGGGAGGGAATGGGATGGACTGGAAGTCTGGGGTTAATAGATGCAAACTATTGCATTTGGAGTGGATAAGCAATGAGATCCTGCTGTATAGCACAGGGAACTATATCTAGTCACTTGTGATAGAACATGATGGAGGATAATGCGAGAAAAGGAATGTGTGTGTGTGTGTGTGTTTGTGAGACTGGGTCACTTTGCTGTACAGTAGAAAATTATCAGAACACTGTGAACCAACTATAATGGAAAAAATAAAAAGCATTAAAATAAAGATATCTCATGCATAATTTTTAGACTGATTACATTTTGAAATACCAATGCTTTGGATATACAAGATTAAAGAAGACATGTTTAAATGAATTTTCCCTGTTTGTTTTTAAAATATGGCTACTAGAAAACTTAGACATGTCTCACATTATATTTCTGCTGGCTAGTGCTGTCCTAGAGGGAGGGGAAGGAGAAGGGGAGTAAATAAATACAAATGTATTTATATGTATTAGGTAGAGGTGAGAGCCACAAAGAAGGAGGGAGCAGGGAAAGGGGGCAGAAACCAGCCTGGGATAGGCAAGGGGCACTCAAAAAGGAAGCTCTCTCTCTCCAGACTTGAAGGAAGTGAGGGAGGGAGCTAGGCTGCTTTCTGGGGTAACATGGAGCCAGGAGGAACTCATGCCAAATATCAAGTTCTGATTCAGGGAAGTGCCTTCTTTGTTTCTAGAGGGGCTGGGAGGGAGGGAGCTGGGGACCGGGGGAGTGCAGTAGTGGAACAAAATCCAAGCCTTAGCTAGAGCCCAAACCAGGCAGCAATAAATCCAGACTCAAAACCACTGCAGTTGTCAAATATTTCCTGCCTCTCTGCATTGCTTGGATTGTGGGTGAAAGAGTCTCGGAAGCTGTGTTGTAAAAAGCATTTTTGAATTCTTTAATATTTGCTTCAATGAACGTAAGACTCAGAATAGAAGATTTTTGGTTTAAGGTTTCAAATTGAATTGTATTTCTTTTTTTTTTCTTTTTTCTTTTGTCTTTTGTTGTTGTTGTTGTTGTTGCTATTTCTTGGGCCGCTCCCGCAGCATATGGAGGTTCCCAGGCTAGGGGTTGAATTGGAGCTGTAGCAGAGCCACAGCAACGCGGGATCCGAGCCGCGTCTGCAACCTACACCACAGCTCATGGCAACGCCGGATCGTTAACCCACTGAGCAAGGGCAGGGACCAAACCCGCAACCTCATGGTTCCTAGTCGGATTCGTTAACCACTGCGCCACAATGGGAACTCCCGAATTGTATTTCTTTTTCCTGGCCCGCTGTTCTTTATTTACCTAGTTTCTCTGATTAGGTTTGGTGTAGAGGTTACAGAGTGTTTGGGTGTAGAGGTTACATGGTGTTTCTAATGATAGGTTCTTTGGTGTTGACGTAATGTGTAGTAAATAAATAGGTGGTGAATGTGTGAATTAAATGTCCTCAGAACATATGATGGGGAAAGAGAGAGCAGGGCCAAAGAATTCAGCACAATTAGGTCACTGAAATAAATTCACGGAAAGATAACTAGAAGGTATAAAGCAATCACTGTGAGCTGGCACTGCCCTGGGCACTCTGCACAGTTACAATTATTGATTCCTCACAGGAGTCCCCATAAGGGAGATCCCCATTTACATGAAGGCACCCAAACCCAGAGAGGTTATACAGCTTTCTCAGAATCACACAGGATTCTGTTTCCCACATTCTCTGAATTATATAGAGTGGATTAAGCCTTTCAAAACTGTGCTTCTGGGCAAGTAGGGGAGTCCTGCCCCCAACTCCCATAATGGGCACAGTCATACCACAATTGGGTGTATCAGCTCCTATGTATATGCATAGTCATAGGTCTTCCTATATAAGGTGACTCCGTGGACCCTGTATCACTAAGATGACATACTTTCCCAGCACTGGGGATGTGAGGTTTTGAACATTAATCCCATTAAAGGCTATAGGTATAGTAGGACTATTTGAGGGGAAGACAGAAGACTGGGTGGGCCTGAGAATAGTGGACATATAGTACCAGACAGTGGAGGGGGTACTTATATACAAGTTCAATAGAGTAAGTATTGATTGCATTTTCCAGGACACACTGTAGTGTTAAAGCTGTGGATGGCGCAAACTGGAGAACAAAAGACATGTTTTGACCCCTGCTCCTACCTCCAAGGGCTTGGGGTCTAATCTAGAAAAATCAGGTGAATGGGTAGAAAATATACAATATGCTTGATTAATTTTATTCTTTTTTTTTTTTGGCTTTTTAGGGCGGTACCTACGGCATATAGAGGTTCCCAGGATAGGGGTCGAATTGGAACTGCAGCCGCTGGCCTAGGCCAGAGCCACAGCCACGCAGGATCTGAGCTGCATCTGTGACCTACACCACAGCTCACAGCAATGTCAGATCCTTAACCAACTGAGCAAGGCCAGGGATCGAACCCGCATCCTCATAGATACTAGTCGGGTTTGTTAACCACTGAACCACGACAGGAACTCCAATTTATTTTATTCTGTTTTTACTTTTTATCAGATGATTTCACACAGACAATAAAAAGGCAAAAATAGTAAAGAAGACCTTATCATGAAAAGCGCTCATCCTCCGTTCCACATTTAATCGGTTTTGTCCTTGGTTCTGAAGTCTTCCTAGCATTACTGCCATAAAACTAAATTATATGCTTATGTTGCTCTTTCTCGATGTGTTAATTTTAGGCAGGCTTTCATTTTTCTGCTCTAAATGGTAGGGATTTTGGTCACATACTTAGACTACCTTTGCCTTTTGTTTCTTGATGGTTATATTATTACTTTTGGTGTGGTTTTTTATTGGTCATCTTTCAAACAAGTTAATGTACGGAAACCTCTGGGTCTCATTCCATCCCCTTTGACCAACCTTTCTGGGTTTGGGCAGTGCAGGTATGCATATGGTGCCCCTACCTTCCCTCCATCACCCCCTCCACTTTCTTCATCTCACATCTGTCCCTGCAGTACCTTTACTTTTATTTTCAAGGTTGAGGCCATTCAGGGGCTATTCTGCAAACATAAACCTGAGACTGTCCTATTTTGTTCAGAGATTGACACTAATGGTGAAAATTAATACACAGCCCTTAAGTTCTTATGACTAAAAAGAGTGTTTGCATACAATGAGGCACCACCTCACACCAGTCGGAATGGCTTTCATTAGTAAGTCTAGAAATAACAAAATGCTGGAGAAGGTGGAGAAAAGGGAACCCTCCTGCACTATTGGTGGGAATATACATTGGTACAACCACTATGGAAAATAGTATGGAGGTACCTCAGAAAACTAAATATAGAACTACCATATGATCCAGCAATCCCACTCCTGGGCATATATCCAGACAAAACTTTCACTGAAGAAGATACATGCATCCCTATGTTCACTGCAGCACTATTCACAATATACAAGAGGTGGAAACAACCTAAATGTCCAGATGAATGGATCAAGAAAATGTGGTATATATACACAATGGAATAGTACTTGGCCATAAAAAGAATAAAATAATGCCATTTGCAGCAACATGGATGGAACTCTAGATTCTCATAGTAAGTGAAGTAAGTCAGAAAGAGAAAGACAAATACCCTATGATATCACTTATTTGTTGAATCTAATATATGGCACAAATGAACCTCTCTATAGGAAAGAAACAAACTCATGGACTTAGAGAACAGACTTGTGGTTGCCAAGCAGGAGGGAGTAGGATGGACTGGGAGTTTGGAGTTAGCAGATGCAAACTTGCATCTGGAGTGGATAGGCAATGAGATCCTGCTGTATAGCTCAGAGAACTATATCCAATCACTTTTATAGAAAATGATGGAAGATATGAGAAAAAGAATGTATATGTATGTATAACTGGGCCACTTTGCTGTATAACAGAAATGGACAGAACACTGTAAATCAACTATAATTTAAAAAATTTAAAAAGAAAAGAGAAAATAGTGTTTGCTGCTCCCTTTTTCAGATCTTCATGGAAATCTGTAGGTGGCTAATTGGTCTCCTTTTCTTTTTACTTTTATGAATTCATTACACTTTTATGGCTTTGCTGTTATTTTAAAGCAATCTTGGGAAGGAGGCGAGTTTACTAATTGTTTGCCTAGACTGTCATCTGGAACCCACTGGTCACTATAACTTACAGGCCCACGGGGGAGCATAGGGGAGGTGAAGACAGAAGAGACCTCCTTGTGTGCAGCATGTACCTAGAGCATGCTCTGGGATCAGACCAACGTGTATATGGATCCTTCGACCACTGATCATCAGATGGAGGGAGCCTGATCCTTGAAACACTAGTTGGAGGGGAGTTTCTGATGATCAGCGGAGGACTTTGTGTCAGAAAGAAACTTTTGTTGGGTTAAATCACTGAGGCCTCTGGGGTTTATTTGTTACAGAAGCATAGCCTGGTGTTACTTTGACTGATATAGTTTCTGGGAGCTGAAACGGACAAACTATTCACTTTGCCCCACCCTTAACTTTGCAGCTGCAAAAGTAGGCTGGGGGTCCATAGGCAGTTAGTGGTGGAGTCTGTCCTGGACCTGAGGTTCCTGATGCCGGGACTCCTGGTCTTCTTCTTCCATCTGGCCCCTTGTGTAGCAAAAGACACCTGTGGAACAATCTCCAAGCTTACACCAGAATCATATCAATCACCCTGTGATTTTATATTGTCAGGCACGTTGACAAAGTGATTTTAAAAATGGGTGTTAATTGCACAGTACTCTGGTATTCAGATTGAGATGTTTATGAGATAGCCCAGCCTTTAAAATTTCTCATTTAAAATGCACTTGCCAGAAGCTAGTTAGCATCTGGATAACTTCCAAAGATTTGCTGGTGCTCTAATGGACTTGGTCTATGGAGGAGCAGAGGTTAGATTTGATGAAATGGTTTCCCGTAACTGGGCCTGGCCATTAATTGTCAGGATTTGCTGAACTGAGAATGTGCTTATGCCTGCCAAGGGCTGCGGGGCCCAGGCTAGGCCAGGCCAGGGGAAGGAAGGGAGGGGAGGATGGAGGGTGTGAGTGGCAAGGCACCTTCCTGCCTGGGCTTTCTCTGGGAGGCTCAGCAGCTGTTGTGTGTAAATTCCTCCTCCTTGGCCTGCATTAAGAAGTGGATCAATGCATTCAGAGACTTGTTTCTGTTACTCACATGCTAACATGGCCTGCACTACCTCTGCCACCTCAGCAGCAGGGTGTGGGGGCCAACTGTCCATCTCCCGTGAGAAACTAAGAGCTTCCACAGGGTGTGGAAGGTCCAGGAAGCAGAGCCTCTCCCCAACTAGAAATGCTTTGTGTTTCTAGTCTGTTATAACAGAAATGCCTTTGAGGTTGAATCATGATTTTATAAAGTAGAAAGAACACAGTGCTTTTAATAAAATGAGTTAGTGCTCTTCATTCAAAATTCATTTTAAACAAATTAAAATTTTCTTACATGAACGTAATTTTTCAAGAAGTTTCTTTTTTCAAATAGTAAACTCCCTTTGTTCTCAAGGTCCCTGGTTTGGACACTTAAATGGATGGAATGAATTAACAAACACTCCTGGTCATATCCTTCTTTGAAGCTGGAAGTCAGATTACCTCGTATTTTACTCAGTTGGAACAGATATACTCCATGGTTTATGAAATAACTATGTGTTCACAGAGTGCATCTGCCATACGCCTCCTCACTGGCTGGCCCATTATAGCTCCTGAGATTCCACGCTAACACTGTAGCATTAACCCATCCAGGTGATGCATCTGCTAAGAGGGAATGCCCCAGGCAAGAATTCCTTCCTCTGGAGTTTCCTTCATGTCTCAGCAGAAATGAATCTGACTAGCATCCATGAGGATGCTGGTTCAATCCCTGGCCTCGCTCAGTGGGTTAAAGATCTAGCATTGCCATGAGCTGTGGTGTAGGCTGCAGATGCAACTCTGATCCCATGTTGCTGTGGCTGTGGCATAGACTGGCAGCTACAGCTCCAGTTTGACCCCTAGCCTGGGAATCTCCACATGCCGCAAGTGCAGCCCTAAAAAGACCAAAAAAAAAAAAAAAAAAATTCCTTCTCTGCATTGCTGGATCAGGTTGGCTAGCTGGTCACCTGCCAGACCTCTGAAATAACAAAGCTCAGAGCAGTTGCGATCTATGGTGGAGTGGAAGGTCAGACATGGCTTTGTTTGAAAGTCACTTTGTGATGGGGGAAGGCCTGGAGACTTGTGTAGGGCAGGTATGGGGACCTCAGAAGTGGGACATGGGTAACATACAGAGTATCAATCTCAAAACTAGAGGGGACCTCATAGATTTTTTAAAACTCTCCTTTTTACTTATTACTGGTATTTTTAATAACGAAAAGGTCAAATGTATTAAATTAAAGCTGTTAGATATCCATTCTTTTGCTTCAGAATCATCTACTGAGTGTCAGGAGCCTCCTGGGGGAAATGTGAGGGGATGACAGGGTAGGGGAGAGAGGGAGGAGGGTCACAAAGTTAATAAGTGCCTTAACCCTTGAGGACAATCCAGAAGGTGAGCTAAAGTCTGATATGAATAGTTAGGATGCTACAGAGAGTGAGAAATAAAAACATGAAGGCAGGCCCATGGACTACTTCCAACTTGGAGGTGGGAGGTAGGAAAAATGAAAGACTTCTTAGAGGAGAGGTGCATTTGATTTGGTCCTTGAAGGTAGGCAGAATTCTTTAAGAGGATTGAAACAAAGGTCTGGGCAGCAGGGAGCATCCTGGGCAAAGTGATATGGAGAGAAGAGGGCATGTTTTCTCAGCCCCAATCAGGAGCTGTGGTGGGGCAGCGGAGGAGGTGACTTATTTGGTAGCAGTTCTTTTTCTACCATTGCTAAGCATGTTGAATATAGTGTTCCAAGAATATCACCTCCTTTCATTCCCAGCAACTCTGGGAAAAGCACTGTTCTTATCCATTTCCAAAATGGGGAAAGAGAGGCTCTAAAAAGAAGTTAAAAACTGGCCCAGATTGTACATCGTGAAAGGTAGGAGCAAACCTAGGCAGCATCACTCCAGGGCTAGAGCAGCATACTGCCTTGGTACTGAAAACAAGGGCACTCAGGCACCACGGGACAGAATGGGTAAAATTAAGGCCATCTTAGAAAATCTGATTATCTGCTGAAACTGGGATATGTTCAGGAGTGGGGCACTATTTTTAGGGTTTAAGTTAGGATATAGGGAAGGGTAGCTGGGACAGTACAGTAGTCATTAATCATATGCGGCATTAAGCACTTCAAATAAATGTAGTCTAAATGTAAAATACACTCTGGATTTCAAAAATCTAGTACGAAAAAGAGTGTAAAATAACTCAATAATTTTCTGTTGAAAATGCATTGAAATGTATCTAAATTACAACTAAAATGTGTAATTAAAATTAATTTCACTTATCAAAAACTTTTTATTTATTTTTTATTTTTTTGTCTTTTTGCCATTTCTAGGGCTGCTCCCGCGGCATATGGAGGTTCCCAGCCTAGGGGTTGAATTGGAGCTGTAGCCTCCGGCCTACACCAGAGCCACAGCAACAGGGGATCCAAGCCGCATCTGCAACCTACACCACAGCTCACGGCAACGCTGGATCCTTAACCCACTGAGCAAGGCCAGGGATCGAACCCGCAACCTCATGGTTCCTAGTCAGATTCATTTCCACTGCGCCACGATGGGAACTCCTCAAAAACTTTTTAAAAATGTGGCTACTAGAAGACTTTATATATATGACTCCCATTATTTTTTTATTGGCCAGCACTGGTTTGGAATGCTAGGTTAAGAAGTTTGGAATGGATAGAAAGTAAGCTTTCTTCCCCAATTTTGTTTGAGGCTAATCTTCTTCTTTGTGAGGTTTATAGGTATCTGAAAGATCTAGTGAAAGTCTTACCTAATTGTGTATTGACCTTTGCTATCAAGAAATGTCATATCTGTCACATAAAGGTGATCTCAGAATAGCGGCTTGGTATTGGCGTTCCTGTACAGTTTAAAAGGAAAGCATACTATAGTGGAGCCATATTCACCATGGAGGGTTTGCACATCTCAAGATGGAATAAACCCTTTGATGTTTCTTTGATGTTAACGGTTGACCAAGCATATGCTAAGACTTTTGAAATAATGAAGTGGCCTTAGAATGGCTTCATATTCATAATTTGTATGTCTCTGGTACCATAAAACTATAAGTTATCACATGTTTGCCTGTGGAGGTCTGCTTTTGAAAATGGCCAAGAGTCTGACGCTGCAAATGTGCTTATAATATAGAAAAAGAATCATACTGATGCTCTTATTTACTTTTGAATTTGTAACCCTTCAAAGGTACTAGTTTGTAGACTGGATACCTTCTCCTCATAATCCCATATTCTTTATTAACAATCTTCTCCTAGATTGCTTTTGTGGCTCTAAGTTCCTGATTTTATTTACTTTTCCACCGCCAACTCTGCTGGGCTCTGATAAAGCTTTTGTGGTGCTAATTCTTGGCCGGACCATCATTCTTCAGACCTCTGGCTCCAGAAAGCACTTCTGTGGCATCTGGTGTGTGTAGAACTCGGACTTGAAAGAGAATAAGGAGGAAAGTTTCTGCAGCTCTCATGAAAGCAGCTTTCTTCAACTGCGGTAATTCAGGCACATCCACAATGATTTAGCCAGAAATGGTCTGAAATGCAAAGTTGGGGAGCTCAGATTGACAGTGTGAAGGTCAGAGTTTCACCTGCACCCTGTGCTGTGTTGTTGGAATGACAGCTTCCTCGTCCCTATGACCTTCAGTTCCTGAGAGCAGGCCCTTGCCAGCAGCTGCCTTCGCCTCCTGACTCAGCTCAGGTCCATCTCCTTGTCCAGTTTCCAAGCTGATTCCATCATGAAGGACATTCATGAATATCCTCTCTGAAGCTCACCATAACTGCTAATGAATTCCTTTTTTCAGTTGTGAATTTCTACTCCAGCCTCGAGATTCCTTTGCTGGGAATCTGATTAATGCCTTAAATCCCCAGAAGTGTTGCACCTCAGGTCCCCCAATGAGCCCAGCCCTCTGCAGTTCACTGTGCCCTCCTGGCCTGATTTACTGGCTCCCATTCTGCATCAGCTGTTTATAAGGACCCAAGCCTCCTTCTCTGGCTGAATCTTATCTCCAGGCCTCAGGCTAGAGCCACAATTCCTGGCTCCTGCATGTCTAGCCGGATCCTGGGTTTCCAGGTGCTGTGCCCTGCCTAGCAGGTTGGCAGGGCCTGTGGTACCAGCCCCCTCTGGAGTTAGTGCTGGAATGGTGTGTCCTTGGCCTCTGCCACATTCTCCCAAATGGGAGAGCAGGAGGGAGAAGGAGACAGAGTCATTTCATTGTTGACTGTATTTTTAATCTTCCTTTTTTCCTTCATACAGTATTTATTCATTTTATATGAATCTCAGAGTGGAGGTACAGGAGTGGTATTGAATGCCAGATGCTCAGTGGCACTGCTTGTCTTGCTGAAAATATAACTACAGGTCCATTGATGCTGGCTTGTTTTATAACTAGAGAACTGTCGCCTGACATGTGACCTTGGGCATGTTCCTTCATCTTTTTGTGCCTCCACTTTTCCTACTGTACACTGAGGATGATGAGGGTACCTGACGGGAATGTGAGGAGGTTAAGTGAATTAACGCATAGGAAGCCCCATGGACAGTCCCCCTGGAATGCGGTAAGGGCTCATAAGAACTCAGGGTGAGGTCTGTTTGTGCCTTAACTCCGGGCTGGTATATTGGGTCCATGAATTAAATAGGGTTCCCTTTAAATTTTCATATCTATTTAGTAAATTCAAATGGTTTTATGGTTTATCTTTTCCTTAGGCAAGATACATCCCCCCTTTGGCTATTAGATGATTTTCTACAGGCAGAATAGAAATGCTGGTGTTTGTTTTACAGCCAATGGTTAATTACTTAGACCTTTGATGTCTTCCTTCATTCTGTACATTCACCTGTGTGCTGACCCACTGTGGCCAGAGGAGACTCTTGGCTGCCAGGATTTTTTTTTCCTAGGAATCGGAGACTCTCATGCCTTTTATTTGGGGGTGGGGGTTTTATGCATTTCTCTTTCCTGCGGTACCTTCTACAGGAACTGTTTGGTAGCTTTTTGATTTCTTTATGATTATAGAAACAAAACATTTCTATATGAAGTAGAAAACAGGCCAGTAGGCAAACGAAGAGTGAATTTCTGAGAAAAATCATACTTTCTGTTTTGACAACCTCAAGACAAAAGAGGAGCTTTTAAATAGGAAGTAGAAGCTCTGACAATACATAGCAACCCCAGAAGTGCTAATTGGCCTTAGATGCAGCCACTGAGACTGTTTGTTTTCTCCTGGAGAAATCTTTCTACCTTGAAGGTGGTTTCTGCCTTGAATAGACAGGGCAGGGCCTCCTTTCTGGCCTGCTGCTTCTTCTCTTTTTTTTGTATTTTTAAGGCCGCACCCGCCACCGCATATGGAAGTTCCCAGGCCAAGGGTCTAATTGGAGCTGCAGCCTCTGGCCTACACCACAGCCACAGCAAGTTAGAATCCAGGCAGCATCTGTGACCTACACCACAGCTCATGGCAACACCGGATCCTTAACCCACTGAGTGAGGCCAAAGAATGAATCCCGCATCCTTGTGGATACTAGTTGGGTTCGTTACCGCTGAGCCATGACAGAAACTTGCTGGCCTGCTTCTTAGTGAATCACATGGACTGGTCCCCTTCCCTGAGTCCCTTCACTCTGAAGGTGCTTTGCTCTAATCTGCCATTCAAGGAAATTTTAGTTTCCTCTCTGATGTAGAGAGAGAATATTCCAGAATAAATGATGGGATTTTGGAGCTAAAGTAAGTTTTAAAAATCAGTCCTGACTTCAAGTATAACCTGCTAATTTTATAAAAAAGAATTGAGTCCTTAGGAGTTAAGCTTGTCTAAAGCAACCCAGCAAATGAACACTGGCAGTCCTGTCCTGCTTTCTCAATTGTGACAGTGTGTCTCTTGTTTAGCTTTTGTTTTCCAGTGTAGTTAGGTGTTCAGCTAAATGTCAGGGGAGCTATACCTCCCCCTCCATTCCACAGCTAATTTCATGGGAATATTTAAACTCATGTATTATTTAAAAGCAAATCATCATCATTTAAAATAAATTTGTTTGGGGGGGAGGTTTGAATTTTGAAAAGTGAGAAACGAATTTGCATCCTATGTTATGAAATTCACACACATTCACGCAGGATATTATAGCCCAACTCTAGGTACATTGCAAAAATGCTGACAGCTGGCTGACTTCTGTTTTGGGAAGAAAGAAGTACCTCTCCCTATTCCTCCAGCTACATACACCTAAAACCCCAGACAGCGTATCTAAGACAAATATGCAAAGACTATGAGAGGTGGACAAAATAAGGCAGACTGGCTAAGGACCTTGGGAACTGAGGAAGGACATGGTGGTGAGTTCCCTGAGTTTTCTTTTTGCCTCTGGTATCTGAGACTTAGCAGCAAAAAAAGCTGCCAACCTGCAAATACTAATTGTCACCGACCAAAAAAGCCCCAGCCTCCCCTCCTCAACCCCAAACAGAAAACAACAAAAATCTGAAGCCAAAAGGCCAGGAAAGGAGCAGCTGAATGAGACAGAAAACTTTCAGACAATAACTGTAATACTCCATCCAAATATCACAGAAAAATATATGTGGCATCCAGAGAAGGCTAAGTAGAGAGCTGTGGCCAGCAATAAGCCCTCACCTCTCTTGTGGTGTAAGGGGGGCTGTGTAAAGAACCACTGATGTCAAACAAAAGCCAGAATAGGAAATACCAACACACATGGAGTTGAAGGTGAAGGTCAACAATTTTAGGTACAAGACAGAGCAGTTAGGAGAGAAGCAGTCAGGATCTAATTAGTCATTCTTGCTTGTAGCTGTTTCCATGTTATAAGTGTGTGTCTAGGGCCCCAGCTGCTGCTAAGTCATATTTTCAAATAAAATAAATACTAGTAAATGTATAGGCATGCCATACTTCATACAAATTCTAAGAGTAATGTTTTAAGATATATTAAGTTTGGGGAACAAAGAAAGTCTTCAACTTGGCAATTTCAACATGTATTTCTATACAGCACTGTTAACTTTGCTAGGAGATAGAATATTGTGTTATTCAAATACTACCAAATGATGTTCAACCTTGTTTTCTGGTGTTTGAGTATTTGCTCTGGTTTGAGGCTCTGGCTCTTTATAAATAGTACTAAACTGAATGTTTCTTTTTTGTTAAATACATTTTTAAATATACATAATAATAGGTAAAGAAAATGAAGAATGTTGGAAGTTTTTTAAAGAAAGTTACCATTTTGAGACATCTCCAAATTCCCAGAATTCTGATTTCTCATTTTGAATCCCAATAATAAAATCTATGGGGAATTTGGAAATACTAGTGTTGGCTGTGGGCCCTTCATGGGAGGAGCCAGAACTGCAGTGTGGCCAGTCCAGCCTCCAGAGAGGAGGGACAGGGATTCATGGATGGAGGTGAGAAGAGGGGGCCACTGGAGGCCAACCAGATAGCTTAAAGTGCACCTGTAACTGGAGAGCCCCAGCATCTCCAGGAAGCAAAGAAGGATGCCATGAACACTTGGCCATGCTGAGACTTGAGGAGATGGGAAGCACCAGGAAGAGAGGGGGAACCAGGAGGCAGGCCCTCTCACTGCAGCACACGGCAACACGCTCGCTTCAGGACAGATGGGGTTCCCTGCCCCATCCACCCACCCAAAATGGTGCCCAAGACAGGGACCCCCCGGTCCTGGATTTTTTTAACCTGGCAGATTCCTCCCAGGGCTCTGAGCACCCACTTGAGCATATGTGTTTACATTTAATGTTTTAATGTATGTATATGTATGGTATGTCTGTGTCTGTGTATGTATCTCCTTTGCTCTAAAGAGAAGTAACCAGATCATGTCCAAGAGGTCCTTCTCCAAGGCCTTAAACCTGAAACCCGCCTGCCTATATGGTCTGACTTAGTTCAGTGCTTCACGGACTTTGTCTAATTTATTCCACATGTTCATTGTGTGAGGTGAGCATTATTACCTCTGACTTATAGCTGAGGAAACTGAGATTGGGTGAGGTGAAGTATCTGACCCAAAGTTACCCAGCTCTTCAGGGGCAGAGCTGGTATTCAAGCCCAGATACCCTAACCCCTTCGAGCCTTAACACTTGAGCACCAGGCTCCAGCCCAGGTTCATTCATTTGGTGCTTCCAGCCATTGAACTTTAGGTTTTAGAGCTGGAAGGACCATCAAGAGACTGTGGGTAGCCTGTCCCTTCCCTTGGAGGCAAGATGTTTTTATCCCCATGTTAGAGAGGAGCTGTCCAAGGTGAAAGCATTTTCATGTGGCTGAAAAGCAAAATGTAAAGGAGAAACTAGTCTTGCAGTTCCTTCAGTCAAACCTTGCTGTTCTTTTCTTGGCTTTCCCCATTAAAAATGGGCACTGTGGGAGTTGCTGTTGTGGCGCAGTGGTTAACGAATCTGACTAGGAACCATGAGGTTGCAGGTTCGATCCCTGGCCTTGCTCAGTGGGTTAAGGATCTGGCGTTGCCGTGAGCTGTGGTATAGGTCGCAGACGTGGCTCGGATCCTGCATTGCTGTGGCTCTGGCATAGGCCGGTGGCTACAGCTCCGATTAGACCCTTAGCCTGGGAACCTCCATATGCCGTCGGATGTGGCCCTAGAAAAGGCAAAAAAAAAAAAAAGGCACTGTGGCTTAAGGGATCAATAGATAATTTGAAGAGGTCATTGCAGACCAGATCTGCCCTTTGTTCCCACCTTTCCTTGGTTGATTGCTGCTTGGCGTGATTGACCATGGTTGGGTTCTGGTCCACTCATGCTAAGGATTCCTTTTTAAGCCACAACTTAAATCAGTTGCACAAACCTAACTGCTTCCCTGATAACAACAGTCTGACTCATGTTCATCTTCCACAGACAGAGCTGCCTTCAGCAATCTTGGGGCAAGATGCTTGTTTGCCAGGACGAAGCAAGGGTGTTCCTTATGACTGTACCTTATTCCTATTGAAAAATAATCTTCTTTTCTTACAAGTCAAGCTCTTGGACACTTTCTCTTCACTCGGGTTTCTATGCAGAGATTCAGTGCATTTTGCTCATGTCCTTTGCCTCTCTGTTTGTTTTTGGCCACACCCATGGCATGTGGAAGTTCCTAGGCCAAGAATGGAACTGACAGCACAGCAGCAACCTGAGCCACTGCAGGGACAGTGCTGGATCCTTAACCCGCTGCACCGTAAGAACTCCCTGTCTCTCTGCTTTTGAGAAGGAAGAGGGTGTGAAGAGGCATTCCTTGGACAGCATCTTAGGCTGGGGTGAAGCCTCTGGATCGGAGTTCAGACATTCCTGCTCTTTATCCTGAGATCACTCTTGTCTCTGTGATATGGACCACCTGGTGCTTGTATGTTCCAGGCCTCCCACCAGTCAGAGGAACTGGAGGTATACAAGGAGTGAGGAGAGGGGTGGTGGAAAGCAAAACAGAAAAGTAATCTGGCAGGTCAGTATGAGAAGAGCTGTTATGGGGGAGATGTCTTTTAAAAGTGTGTACATGTGTATATACAGTAGACAGATTTTTAAGAAGGAAATTGGCATCCTGTATATATAGTTTCCTCCCACTTAAAATTATATAAGGCAACATCCTGTGTCATTAGATAAGGCTGTTTTATATCCTATTGTATAGCAATATCAAGTCATCTATCATATCACAGCATATAAATGCATCTTAATCTAGTTAACCAGGCCTTTATTAGTGGGTATTTAGGTTGCTTGTGATTGTTATACAGAATGCTACAATGAGCATCCTCATGTTTTGTGAAACGTTGTCATCTTCTCCAATCTTTTTTCCTTAAAATCCATTCCTAAAAGTAGAATGACCAGCCTAAATGCGTAAAGTAAAACTCTTCCAGGCTCCTGAGCCACACCACCGAGCTGGTTTCTAGAGGGTTGCCCCAGCTCTGTTTGCTCACTGGTGAGACACCTCATGTTTGCTCCTGAAGCTTGTGGACAGCATTTAAAGTGAACACACCCTGTGTTGAGTTCTTTATGGTGAGTAGTCTTTGGCAAGGGGTCTCTGTTTATAGTCAATTAAGCAAATAGACAGCTGAGTTCCACATAAGACATAGCAATGTTATTAGCAGCCCCATGGACTTAGTACCTCCCATGAATTCAGAATAGGAAGTGTGCCTTAAGTTCAGGTCAGAAGAACAGAAGAGGACCACATCACTCGAATTTCCTCAGATCTCAGGTGTGTCAGGCCCAGAAGGCAGAAAGGACCACCACTAGCCTTCCAAGAAACAATAAGCTCCTGAGACTTGGTTCCAGAATAAAAAATGTGCTCTGTAAGCCCTGCTCAAAGCCTTGTGTTTTACGTATCTCGTAGGAATTAGCATTGATCATTTACGTCTGACATGCCAGATATTTGGACTTTACAGAATTAGGAATTACCTAACTCCCTTGTATTTTAGGTACATTGATTGAATCAATGAAGACAAATCATTTCTTAAAAATTCAGTGGGTATTTGTTTGCTCTGGAGCAGCTTTCCTGCTGTGAACTTGATGTTGGAATTGGTATGAGCACACTTTTAGTTCTGATGACCATGACTCTTGTGTGCCATAGACTCCTCTAGGGCATCCATAACCGAGACTGTGTTTAGGGATAGAAAGTGAACTTAATGCACTAGACATGTCCTCATTCAGATTTGGATGATACAGTTCATTAAACTTTGGGACATAATGGCTTTGATGGCTGACCATAATTTATGACAACATTCTCTCATGGTCTGCATTCTTATAAACCCCACCTTTCTGTTTAATATTATTAAAGTTTTATGGTGGCCCCATTCAATGAGCAAAAACGAATGGAAACACCATCATTGTTTTATGTCCTTTTTGCCAGGTGGAGATCCTGTTCTTAGACTGGGTCCTCAGGACTGGAGTGGAAGCGAGCATCTTTTCTCTTTGACAGGAAGCTCTCAGCTGAGGATGGCCGCTCCCGGGGGGTCGGCTTGGGGCAGCCTGACTCTGCGTGTTGTTGTGCTTCTGCTTAGAACTTGAAGTTTGGTAGCTGCTCTCCCATCCCCTTTCCTTGACTTACCCAGGAGAAGACTACTGCCTTTTGAGATTAGTATATTCCCCTGGAATTACTCCGTAATTAACTTTTCTAGTGCTTAATCATCATAAGCCCTATTTAATATCTAGGCAGTGTAGGAAAGTGCCAGATGGGATTTCTTTTATTAGCAATAAGATAAGGTCCCCTGGAGCCTGTTAAATCAATTTTCATTAGACATTGATTCATAGGGCTAAGAGTTCACCAGCTCTCTGCTGTGGTTACAGTGCAGTTTAGCATTTAGATGGGCTTTGTAGAGACACTCAACCATAATGGACTCTGGACCTTGATTATTTCCCTATGTCTTGAATTAGTGAAGCTTTATAGCAGTAGTGTTTTGTGATATCAGTATGCTTCAGGGAAAAGAGAGAGGAACCAGGATAATTTGAGACAAAAACCAAGATGCATCTGACTATTTACACTCCCATTGCAAATAGCCCCACAAAAACCAACCAACCAAACAAACAAAAAAAAAAAAAAACGGGGACAGGCATTTGAAAGTACTGTGTAGGGTGCCTTGGAACTATTAAAAATCATGCTCTAGTAGGCTCATACATTACTGGGTGAGAGCATAAATTGTTATTTCCTTTGTGGAGAGCAACATGGCTGTAACCCTCATAATGTGTAGCCTATAACCTAGCGATCTCGTCTCTAAGAATTATCCTAGAAATATACTTCACACATTTGAAATGGCATATGTTTGGGGTTATATAATTGTAACATTGCTTAAAATATATGTGGATAAGTTTTTGGGAATTTAAACTATGGTATATCCAGACAAAGGAATGCTACATCGTTATAAAAAAAGAGTGATGAAGCACTTTATACTGACATACGAAGATCTTCAAGATATGTTAAGTGAAAAATAAGGCTTGGGATAATGGAATGATATAATTTTATGGAAAAGGGACAAAAAATTTTTAAATTACAGAGAGAGAAAGGGAAGAGGAGGCTAAAGTGAGGGAGAGAGGGATACTCTGTAACTGTGTGAACTGTCTCTACAAAGATAAACAATTTTGTTCGACTGAGGGGGTTGGAATTGAGTAGCTAAAACACAGACCTGCAGTTAACCTTTCTTTACTTTCTAAATTTGGAACCATGTTACTCTAAAACCTAGTCAAGAGGTTTTTTTGTTTGTTTGTTTGTTTGTTTTGCCCTTTCTAGGGCTGCTCCCGCGGCATATGGAGGTTCCCAGGCTAGGGGTCGAATTGGAGCTGTAGCCGCCGGCCTACACCAGAGCCACAGCAACGTGGGATCCGAGCCGCGTCTGCAACCTACACCACAGCTCATGGCAATGCCGGATCCTTAACCCACTGAGCAAGGCCAGGGATCGAACCTGCAACCTCATGGTTCCTAGTCAGATTCGTTAACCACTGCGCCACGACGGGAACTCCAAAACCTAGTCAAGATGTTTTAAAATGAAACCTAAAAACATTTACAAGTGCCGTGATTGCTTGTGTGATGTTGTTGAATGAGTATGAAGGGGTTATCAAAAGTTTATTTCCTTTTCCCAAGACTTTCAAGTAATGTGGTTGCATGTATACTTGGAAGAAATGTTATATATGAGTTTCTACTTTTTCATCTGACCAAGGCTCTGAAATATTTATTTTTATATTTATTATCCATGACTGTGTAACCCTGAAACATTAAACATACAGTAGCCATCATTAGTATTTTGCTGTAAATTAATTCTTCTGCTTCTGTGGAGTAGTGTTTTGATCAAATATTGATATTTCTATTAGATTCCTTTTTTTTTTTTTTTTGCTTTTTTCAGGCCGCACCCGTGGCATATGGAGATTCCCAGGCTAGGGGTCTAACTGGAGCTACAGCTGCCTGCTTACACCACAGCCACAGCAACACCAGATCCAAGCTGTGTCTGTGACCTACACCACAGCTCACGGCAACACCAGATCCTTAACCCACTGAGCGAGGCCAGGGATCGAATCCACAACCTCATGGTTCCTAGTCGGATTCGTTTCCACTGTGCCATGACGGGAACCACTCTATTAGTTTCCTAAAGTCTTGCCTGGAACATCTGGAAGAGTCTCTGAGGTGGCTTGCAGGAGCCCTCTTGCAACCCACGAGGAAGGACAGCTCAGAGAAATGAAAGGATGTGAGTAAGGTGTGCAGCTGGACAGGGATAACTGGGCGTTTTCATATTTTCTCTGACTACTTTTCATATATCTTTGGCTCAAGAAATCACAATTATGCTCATGCACTTAACATCATTCCAAATGCCTGTCAAAATAATAGTTTCATCAATAAGCTTGAAACAGTCAGAGGAGTGCCTTCCAGTTCTCAACCCAAAGGACTTTGCAGACATTCAAGAACTCAAAATTACTTAAAAGTCTTCATTCAATTAAGAAATTCATCAAAAGAGAGACCTCAGATTAAGGGAAAATGAAATATAAAATAAATGGTGAAACAGCAAGGTCCTACTCTATAGCAGAGGGTACTATATTCAATATCCTGTGACAAACTATAATGGAAAAGAATATGAGTAAGAATATACATATACATATAACTGAATCACTTTGCTGTACAGAAGAAAGTAACAACATTGTAAATCAACTATACTTCAATAAAATTTTTAAAAAGTACCAAAATCTAATAAATAAATAAATGGTGAATAATTAAACCTTTAAAACGAGTTGATGTTAAATAGCTGTTATCATCCTACAACTTAACGTGACTTCAAAAATAATTTCTAAGTGAGAAGAAAGTATATAAAGCATTAATAATCAGATTATAAAGGCTACAATTCTTTTACTTGGAGGGGGGGCAAAAAAAGGAGAGAAAGTCACATGGGCATATCCTTATTTTTTTTTTGTTATTTTTTAGGGCTGCACCCAGGCTAGGGGTCAAATCAGAGCTGCAGCTGCCAGCCCACACCACAGCCACAGAAACACAGGATCTGAGCCACATCTGTAATCTACACCACAGCTTGTGGCAATGCGGGATCCTTAACTCACTGAGTGAGGCCAGGGATCAAACTCACATTTTCATGGATACTAGTCAGGTTCATTTCCACTGAGCCACAATGAGAACTCCCATGTGGGCACCATTCGTTATGGTGATAGGGAAAGGATTATTAAGTGGCTTAAAAATATGCAGTTATTGCTTAAAAGTTTTAAGAGACTACATATTACTTCTGACTGACCAAAGAAGGAGGAAAAAAAGGTCAAAGGAAGCTTTGGTCCCTAGAGGAAAAGATAATTGGGAGAATTTTCCCTTTGGCACAGCAGGTTAAGGACTGGCATTGTTGGAGTGGGAGCTATGGCACAGGCTGCAGCTGTAGCGTGGGTTCAATCCCTGGCCTGGGAACTTCCACATAGTGTGGATGAGCAAAAAAAAAAAAAAAAAGAATAATTATGGTGGAGGGTAGGAGGGGCAATGGAGCAGAAAAGAAACACAAGATAAAATGACACGAGAAGATCAGATTTATTATCCTGATCAATGTAAAATTGTTAAACTCATTTATTAAAACATAAAGGCCCTCAATTTTAATAAAAAGTCAAATTAAGCACAATTACTTTGAAAATACAGCTAACTGGCCTCTTGATTTCAGCTTTATGAGACCCTGAGCAGAGGCTCCATCTGAAACACCCAGACTCCTGATGCACAGAAGCTGTGAAATAATAAATTTAGCAGCAAAGAAGTGTTGTCGCTGAGCTTAAAAAATGGGTTACAGGCAATATTTGAAGAGATGAAAAGCTCCAGTCAAGATTTTCATGAAGCCCAGCATTCCCAAGCAGGATAAGAAAAATAAATCCACATCTTAGTGAAGGTGAAGAACAGCAAAGACAAACAGAAGATCTCAAAAGCAGCTAGAGATAAAAGATATACTTCAAAAGAGTAACAACCAGACTGACATTTGATTGCCAGCAGCAGTAGAATGATAGCTTACATGTGCAGAGAGCTCTTTCAGAATAAAATTGGCAGGCTTTGGTGATGGATAGAATATTAGGTGATGGGGGAAGCATTTCTGGAGGATCTGTCAAGTTCTGAGAATGCACACAATACCTTCACTGAGAAAAGAGTTAAAGAAAGCCAGATTTAAGGGAGATGCTCATCAATTTGCTTTTGGACAGAATGAGTTTGAGATGCTTTGAGACATCCAAAAAAAGATGTAGTTCCTTTTCCACCCATCATCTAGCTCACAGTTTGTCTTATCTAAAAACATTACAAAGAAGTTGGTCAAATATATTGCTGAACTTGACTCATACTATTTCTGTGGCAGTCCCTTTTTCTACCACCAATGAGGTGAGTTTAGTATGAATTGAACAGAGTTGTAGCTCAACCACTTACTGTATGACCTTGTACATAACACTGTCAGTGTTTAGGAACCTCAATTTTTGCATCTGGATCATGGCAAATGAGTTAGTGTGAGGACTAAAAGAGATAACTATACCTGGGGAGAAAACCTTACCTTTACAAAATGCCACATATTTTACTTAGCAATTCCCAGTGCCTCAGAATCAGCTTCTTTTCCAAATGCTCACTAGCCACCCGTTTCATTAGCTTTTTTTGTGGGGGGGGGGGGGCTGCACTCGCAGCACATGGAAGTTCCCAGGAAGTGGTCGAATCAGAGCTATGGCTGCCAGCCTACGGCACAGCAATGCCAGGTCCGAGCTGTGCCTGCAACCTACATCACAGCTCAGTGCAATGCCGGATCTTTAACCCACTGAGCGAGGCCAGGGATGGAACGCAAGTCCTCATGGATGCTAGGTGGGTTTGTTACCACTGAGCCACAGTGGAACTCCCTCAATAGCTGTCTTTCTAGAATTTTATTGGGCATTGATTTCAAGCTTTATATTTAAACAGAATCCACCTCTCATTTGAAAAGTGGAGTTACATTGATCTGATTCAGAGCTTTTGGTGCCTGTCCTCAAAGACTGTTGACAGTGGCTGGTAATCGCACTTGCAAGTTCTTTCTGGGCCTCAGCCTGTGATTTGGCTCAGGTGGGCAACTTGAAGTTAGTGTAAGGCATCTATGTGCTTTTTTGTTTTAACTAATTTTATCTCTTGTCTTGGGTTCCAGTTTCTCATTTTAACTGCAAAATACTATCGGAGTTCCCATCAGTGGTTAAGGAACCTGACTAGTATCCATGAGGATGCAGGTTTGATCCCTGGCCTTGCTCAGGAGGTTAAAGATCTGGTGTCGACATGAGCTGCGGTGTAGGTCACAGATGTGGCTCAGATCTGGCATTGCTGTGGCTGTGTGATGCAGGCCAGCAGCTGTAGCTCCGATTGGACCCCTAGCCTGGGAACCTCCATATGCCACAGGAGCGGCCCTAAGACAAAAAAAAAAAAAGTGTCTTCATTGTAGAAGATAAAAGACCAAAGATGTTGAAGAATTTTGAATTTCCCACTAGCATCTGTTAAGTAGCATTATACCATCTGCCCTAAGCAATGTTTCTTATTTCTCTTGCCCTGGAGCATAATTTTAGACACCATTTATTTTGAATGTCTTAGCTCATTCTGAGATTTTTTGTAAATATTCTTATAAATTTCAGCCATTTATTTAAAAATATTTTTTAGTATATACTTTTCAAAAATATGTATTCTTCTGCCTTTAGTTTGTGCTTTTAAAAATAAGATCTCGTTAGAGCACAACACATAGCACATGGCCAATATTCCATGTTTGTATTTGTGTCAATCAATGAATGAACCAGAGAATTTTTCATGTAGCCACATTAGTTATTAAGATTTCTTTCCCTTTCTTCCTTATCAAGCTCATTCACAATTATTAGTATTCATTTCTGTATTCTGTCCTTCTTTGAGTTGTATTCCATCATGGGCTTGACTTTTTGATTAATACACATCTTTTCACATGTTTTAGAAAAATACACTTTCCTGAGGTCCTTTTCTGCATTTAATTATGTCCAGGTTTTCATTTCTCCACTGTTATGAATTCCAAGATGACATGATCATTTTCTTTCAAGGTTTCTGTCACTTCGGTATTACAGTGACTTTTAAATTTTCGGTATCTGGTTTCAGTTGGAACAGCTGGGGTGCCTGGGTCTCTTTTTCCATTTCATCTTTCATCCTGAGCTTCTGTGCAGTGTGGAAGTCTCAGGATTTTAAGAAAAGCATGAGTAGAAGCTGCAAGAGCTCTTGAGGTAAAAGATCAGGGTTAGACTAATAGATCTCAATTCTCTCTCTCTCTCTCTCTTTTTTTTTTTTTTTTGTCTTTTTAGGGCCACCCTGCAGCATATGGAGGTTCCCAGGCTAGGGGTCTAATCAGAGCTACACCTGCCAGCCTATACCACAGCAACACCAGACCAACCGCGTCTTCGACCTATACCACAGCTCATCGCAATGCCAGATCCTTAACGCACTGAGCGAGGCCAGGGATTGAACCCACAATGTCATGGTTTCTAGTTGGATTCGTTTCTGCTGTGCCACAACAGGAAATCCTCAACTCTTTTTTTTTTAATTTAATTTTTTAATTGAAGTATAGTTGACTTACAATGTTGTGTTAGTTTCTGGTGTACAGTGAAGTGATTCAATTATATGCATGTGTGTGTATATACATATATATGTATATATATATTCTTTCTCATATTCTTTTCATTTATGGTTTACTATGGGATATTGAATATATTCCCCTGAGCTTTACAGTAGGACCTTGTTATCTGTTTTATTTATTTTTTAAATGATTTTTATTTTTTCCATTATAGTTGGTGTATATTTTATATATAGTAATTTGTATCTGCTAATCCCAAACTGTGATTTTATCCCTCCCCCACCATTTTTCCCCTTTGGTAACCATAAGTTTGTTTTCTATGTCTATGAGTCTGTTTCTGTTTTGTAAATAAGGTCATTTGTATCATTTTTTAGATTCTGCATATAAGTAACATCATATAATATTTGTCTTTGTCTGACTTACTTCACTTAGTATGATAATTTCTAGGTACATCCATGTTGCTACAAATGCTATTATTTGATTCTTTTTTATGACTCAGTAAGATTCCATTGTGTATATGCACCACATCTTCTTTATCCACTCCTCTGTCAATGAACAGAGTTCATTGTTTCCATGTCTTGGCTGTTGTAAACAGTGCTGCAGTGAATATTGGGCTGCATGTATCTTTTCAAATTAGAGTTTCCCCAGACAAATGCCCAAGTGTGTGATTGCCAGATCATAGGGCATTGCTGATAGACCCCAACTCTTGATGAAAGTAGCTGAACAGAACTGGTGGCCATATTTAATTTACTGTATATGTTATTTGTTACCCATTTTCACCAATTTTATGAATAGTTGTTGATTGTATTGGGCTACAAGATATATAAATCTGAAATAAGTAAAAGCAGTGGAATCTTCAAAATCTTGCCATTCTGTATTATTTTCAGTTTTACCCTTTTGTTTTCACACCTCATATCCTCTTTCTGGAAATGCTTTAAGACAGAGACTGGTTATCAGTAATCAATTTAATGTGCTTTGGAAAAACTGACTGAGGAACAGTGACCATATGGGTTCCTTCTTTTCAGGTGACAGAAGAATAAGGTAGTTTTGTCACAGATAAGCTCCATTTAACCTGCTAGTGGTTTAGATTTAGATCCGTGATCTAAAGCTGTTTTGTTTACAAATTTTAAACAATTTGATGTGATTTCAGTGTATTAAAATAAAACTCCAAGCTCAAAATGGCTTAAAGACTTATTAAACATAAGAAACGACACCATAAAACTCCTAGAGGAGAACATAGGCAAAACATTCTCTGACAAACTGTACAAATGTTTTCTTAGGTCAGTCCCCCTAGGCAATAGAAATAAATACAAACCTAAGAAAATGGGACATAATCAACTTACAAGCTTTTGCACAGCAAAGGAAACCATTAAAAAAACAACCTATGGAGTGGGAGAAAATAGTTGCAAATGATGCAACTGACAAGGGCTTAATCTTCAAAATATACAAACAACTCATACAACTCAACAACAAAAAACAACCCAAACAAAAAATGGACAGAAGACTTAATAGACATTTCTCCAAAGAAAAGATATGGATAGCCAGTAGGCATACACATGAAAATATGCTCAAACATCACTAATTTTTAGAGAAATGCAAATAGAAACTATAACGAGATACCACTGCACACTGGTCAGAACGGCTATCATTAATAAGTTTACAAATAACAAGTGCTGGAGAGGGTGTGGAGAAAAGAGAACCCTCCAACACTATTGGTGGGAATATAAATTGGCACAACCACCTATGGAAAACATTATAGAGGTTCCTCAGAAAACTAAATACATAACTACCATATAATCCAGCAATCCCACTCTTGGGCATATAACTGGACAAAACTGAAATTCAAAAAATACATGCACTTGTATGTCCATAGCAGCACTATTCACAATAGCCAAGACATGGAAATAACCTAAATGTCCATCAACAGACGTATGGATTAAGAAGAGGGGACACACACGCATATACATATATATATATATATATATATATATATATATACACATATATATGTACATACATATACACAATGGAATACTCAGCCATAAAAACAACAAAATAATGCCATTCACAGCAACATGGATGAAACTTGAGATTATCACACAAAGTGAAATAAGTCAGAAGGACAAGGACAAATACCCTATGATGTCACTTATATGTGGAATCTAAAACCTAGCACAAATGAACCTATCTACAGGACAGGGAGAACAGACTTGGGGTTGCTAAGGGGGAGTGGGGAGGGATGGAATGGGAGTTTGGGATTAACAGATGCAAAGTATTATATTTAGAATGGATAGACAGCAGTGCCTACGATATAGCACAGAGAATCATATACACTCTCCTGGGATAGACCATGATGGAAAATAATATTTAAAAAAGAATGTATATATTTGTGTGTGTGTATGTATATCTATGTATGTGTATGACTGAGTCACTGTGCCCTACAGCAGAAATTGGTACAATGTTGTAAATCAACTACACTTAAAAAAGAAAAACTCCAGCCCCCTGCACTTAGCTCCATGGACAATCTAGAACAGTGATCCTGCATCCTGGTAAAACACTAGAATCACACTGTCCCAAGATTGCCATGTAACTTGTTGGGTGAAGGGGAGGGCAGTTGGTGGACAATCTGTCTGTTTACAGTGCTCCTGCCTGGTTACATGGATAGCGCCCCATTCTTTCCTGCACCACACTATCTTCCTCCCAAAAGTCCATCACTTCAAAAGCGGGACTCATTTCTTATTGAGCACTTATTCCAAGACTCTCTTGTGAAAAGCACAAGCCCAGGAGCTCCCTAGTAGCCTGGTGGGTTAAGGATCCAGCATTGTCGCTGATGTGGTGTAGGTTTGATCCCTGGCTCTAGGAACTTTCACATGCCGTGGTGCAGCCACCAAAAAAAAAAAAAAAAAAATGCACAAGCTCAGTTAATAAAGCAATTATTTAATTTTACTTAGGGAGGGAGCGTTTAGTAACTGTTCTGGTTTACGACGATAGGATTCTTCTTTTTGCTTTACTTCCCCAGTCATAGCATCTGGAGTTCATTAGCAGGTTGACTACTCTCCTTTCCTCATCCACCAAACAGAATTTTAAGAAATCCATACAGCTTTGCAGAGGAACAGTATCATATAAAGACAGCATTGTACCTACAGTTAAACTAGTATGACTAGCTTATGTCTCAGTGTACACATTGGCACCACATACACTTGTTGTGTATGTCTTTTGGCAAAGCTACAACTTTAAAAAATTGAGTATTCTGGGGTATTCTGTGGTAGTTTAGCCATCACAGGTTGCTGGGGAGGGAATCAAGACAGAGGCAGACATTGCCTTAAACGTGAGCTTACATAAGCTATATTAGTCAGTGCTGGTTTCAAACAATTGCATTTCCTAGGAAGCAAGTGGTGCACTGGATCTTCCTTCTGAAAAGTGACTCCTTCCCCCTCAAGAAGGGTAGGCTGTGCAGTCAGGAACCTCCTGGTAAAGAGAAGCGTCACTCTAATCGTTGCTGTGTTTTTAATGTCACGCTAAGTGGAACGTGCTTTGCAATCTCTCAACCACAGCAGTTTCCTCTTCTCATTCAAATCCAAGCATACAAATGTTTCCCTAACTACTGTTTGAATCCAAAATGTTTATCTAGCAGACCTGTGCAAGTTGAATTCTGGAAGGAAACCTAGCTTTCAAAAACATCTTAGAACATTGTGTTCAGGGTTGAAATCAAGGACCATGTTCCCCACACATGTTTTCCAGACAGTTTTTCTTGAGTTTTTTTTTTTGGCAGAAGAGCTTAAAATAGTGGGGGAGAAGTTGCAGCAGGAGACCCAAAGAGCAAAGGGACAACTCTCATTTCCCCAACAATCATTATTTTATTCATTTTATACCTCAGTCCCACTTCAGAAGGGATGTGAAATGGCTTACTGATGGAACCACAGTTCTTCCAGAAGAAACAGACAAAGGGAAATAACACTGAAGAGACGAGAGGAGATTGTTGTTATTCTGGAGTGAGTCACCGGAGATTCCTACCACTCTAGCCCATTTTCCTCTGGGCTTCCAGGAGTCCAGGCAGGAAAGCAAAGTGTTGGGTCTGGATGGTGGAGCCCCTAGGGTTAAGCAGTGGCCTTGGAGGACAAGACCAGCCATGATCTCTTCATTTCCTGGCCTCATTCTCTGGAAGATTCCAGATTTGGATTTTGAATGAATCCTTCCATTTCCAGCAGAGCTGTGTAATGTCAGAGGGCCACAAAGCTGCATCTTTCAATCCTATTCCATCATGTCTAGTTTTGGAATTAGCTCCCTCAACAAGGCACATTTTTCTATTCTACTGTGAGATATCTACTTCTTATTTATAGCCGTCAGCCACATGTCCTGCAATAGGACTGTTAGGTCAGCAAGTGGGGGATTAAAAGGAATTAAAGGCCAATGTTTAAGGTAGGCCCAAGGCATACAGGTATTTGCTGCCTGGTTACATGGATAGAGCATCAGGGTTAAAATGATCACTGTGTGATTCTGTTTCATCAAAGGACTTTATCAGAAGATTGTATAAGGCCAGTTATGAACAGGGTAGGATAGCACGCAGACTTGACGTCTGTGCCCATTATTTATCTGGGTTCAGGCTGCAGATCCACCATTTTTCAGCTGTGTGACCTTAACCAAGTAACTTCATTTCTCAATGCCTCAGTTTACCCATCTGTAAAATGGCTATAATAATGCCAATCTCAGACCTGTTATAGGGTCAAGTAGGATTATGCATCATAAAAAATTTAGGCATCACTGATACATGGTAATCCCTGGTAAATGCCAGTGGCTATTGTGTCTAAACATCTGAACCTGTGGCTGTTGTTGTCACATTGTAATTCTGCATTTTCATTATTTGAGGAACTGGCTGACTATTAAAAGGAATAAAATTTCCTGTCCATCTGCTCAAAAGCAGTTTGGAGATGGGGAAGAATCCAGGAACACTAATGGCTATATGTACTCTGAGTGAGAGCTTTTCTACTTGTTCAGTGAAGGATGGGAATGTAGCATCTGTAAATCCATCCTAATGTGAAAGTTCTCTGAGCATGAAGGGATGCTATTTGCTTGTCCAGAAATAGATGCACATCTCCCTTAAGAAGAGCCTCAGCTGCACTTCACAAGGAGTTACCTCTGAAGGAGATGTTGTCCCAGGACACTCCCTCCACACAGGATGCCCCAGTCCTGGGAGGAGGGGCCAAAAGCATCCCTAAGTCTTGGGGATCAGACCTTACATTTTAAAGCTCTGAATTGTTGACTATGCCATGTCTTAGCCTCACTGCGTAGGAAGATGGGAGAGTCTCCGCCAACCCATTTCTGGCCAAGATGTTCAATGTAGAAGCCAAAAATCACTTGACTTGGAAACAACTTCTGTGTTAGTGTGGTAGAATTATGGAGGAATGATTTTTTTTCAATTTAGTTTCTTAGTATAAAGTTATCACACTTCGGTCTTATGAGAGGACATATGCATAAGACAAAGCAAAGGGAAATTAATAGTTATGTGAAAATACTTGGATAAACTCATAGAGAGGGGCGTCATAGCATCTCGATGTTGTATAAATGTGAACAGAAAAGGCCTGGGTTTGAATCCAGCTTCAGCACATCCTGAGTGCCCAGCGCCTGACCATGTCACTTCTCAGAATGTCAGGCTCCCTATCTGTCAAAGGGGCCACGTTTGCCTGGTTCACCAGCTGTACAGACTAAATGAGAAAACGTATGTCAACTGCTTGGCAAAGTCAGTTTTCATCTCTTCTCCCCAGCCAGGAATGGGGGAGGGGTGGAGGGTGTTTAATGGTATGAGGAGTCAACTCTGAACAGTTCATTAAGACTAGTGTTAGACATATGAGAGTGGAAAACTTGGAGAGAACTTTCACTTTGCTTTCAGTTAAGCCTGTCTGGTCTCTTTCTATCCATCTATCCACCCTTCACTTTATTTATTCATATGTGTGTGCATTCATTCATGCACTTACTCATCCGGCCATTTTTATTGAGTATCTTGCAGTGTGCAAGGTGTTATTGATGCAGAGGTGGATGAAATAGGTGGTTTTGTTTGGAATTGGTAAATTTCTCACATGAATGCAGGATGGCACCTTGCTTCCTTAAGTACTCTCTTGTGCCTTGGTGTTTAGATATTAAAAACATGACAACATTAATTACATAAAGCTTAGTGGTATATCAGATTTATGAGAAGTCTGATGTTCTACATATGTCCAGAAATGAGTTTTTGTATATATGTGTGAACACGTGTATGTTTCTATTTCTACTAATCACTTATCTATATTAAAAGTAAAAGCAGTTTTTCTATGTGATCTCATTGGCTCATTGTTTACTGCTTATTTTACCAATAAACCTGCCTATTCATATTATGTACTAGAAATCTACATCGTCAAAAATCAGTTATTTTAGGTTTATGTTTAAGATTGAGAATAAGTCCAGAGGATTATATGTTTAAGCAATTACATGCTATTCCTTTTTATTTTTTCCTTTTAGGGCCACACCCCTGGCATATGGAAGCTCACAGGCTAAGGGTCAGATTGGACCTACAGCAATGCAGCTTCTGAGCTGTGTCGGTGACCTACAGCACAGCTCACAGCAATGCCAGATCCTTAACCCACTAAGCGAGGCCAGGGATCGAACCTATATCCTCATGGATACTAGTCGGGTTCATTTCTGCTGCACCACAATGGGAACTCCTTTTTTTTTTTTATTCTTAATTTTAAAACTCAGTATTAAAATAGTTTACTATCTTCCATGTCCTTTGTCCTGTCTGGGGCAGTACATGGTGCAGATCAGCTCTCATTGTTTTCGATTTTTTCTTTAGCTGTGCATTTAAATTCCTTTCTCGTGACAGTGCCTGACATTTCATCTGAGCATTCCACCTGGCACATTCAAAATGGCAAAATATTTATTTTCATCCTCCTATAGCTTGCTTCTCCCTGATTAATTTTCAGCTCTTGCCTATCGTTAGGAACAACTTGGGTTCTATTCTGTTTGTTTCACTTTAGAAAAAAACTTTTAAAGAACTGCTTCCAGAGTATTTTAAGCAGTGGTATATATGATAATATAGCAGCTAAGAAATTGCTGTCATGAATTCCAAATGAAAAGACAGTAAGATCCTGTGCATAGACCATTCAATAAAGACTTTGCAACACAGGGCTTCTCACAACTGCATTTGTTATTCCAGCCTGAAAGTGGGAATAAACAACTTCTCTGTTCCCTAAGAGTCTTTTTCTGTTAGTTACTAATTTTTATAGGCAACACTTAACATCTGTTTCCAAGTCTTTGATGCCACTCTTTAAAGCTAGATGCAGGTTGATTTTTGCCCATGGCAAAGGCTCATTTAGATGTTAAACTAATGACAAGATCTCTGAGGCCTGTATGCCGTGCTGTTTATGAAACCCTTGCTTCAGGGTCAGGTTGCGGGTAAGACACCAGAAGAGCTTCTGCCCTTTCAAGAAATTGTCATGAAACTGGTCCAAGAAGAACATTGAACTGTATACTGCTTTGGCGTATACATTAGACTGCTGTAGAATTTCATCATAAGTCTTTATGGAAGATGACACTTTTCGAAGAAGCTTAAAACTTTTCTTATAATTTTTCTTTCTTATAATTTTCATTTACTCTATTTCCATCTGATCAGAATAACTGCTTGGAGAATTATGTCAGGAATGAATACTATGGTTCACTTTGATACAGACCTTTTCTAGTTTTCAGAAAAAAGAGGACAGGTGTACTTGGACTTTCTCGGGCTATGGGTCAAATCAGAGCTGCAGCCACAACCACAGCCACGCTGGATCTGAACACCTGTGACCTACACCACAGCTTGTGGCAACGCTGGATCCTTAACCCACTGAGCAAGGCCAGGGATAGAACCTGCATCCTCACTGATACTATAACATGTTCTTAACCCGCTGAGATGCAGTGAGAATCCTTTTTTTTTTTTTTAACAGACTCAAAATGTTTTAATACCATATCCTTTGCAACACTCTAGGCTTGAAGTAAATTTATAATAAAATTCATACTTGCAATTACTCTGAGGCACAGGCTAACAATTTAATAAAGTATTTTATGTACAAATACAAATTTAGCAGAATATTTTTTATTTTTTAAAGTTAAAACAATTTTATTGGAGTATAGTTGATTTATAATGTATTAGTTTCAGGTGTATTATCAGAATTTATTCTTATCAGAATTTTTTCTTTGTGTCTTCCCATAACCCCCCCCGAGTAGACATGTTACATATTAAATTTTGTTTTATTGAATTAGTACTATGACCCAAGTGGATTTAACCTCCTTAATGTACTTATCTTTGGATCCCAGAAGCCTCAAGGTGAACTTATTTGGATGCGTTCTTATATATTCCTTAAGATCATTTTCTAAATGCCACATAACTCTGAATTTCATTAAAGAAACAAATGCATTTTACAGAAGTAAATATGGTTTCTCTTAACTTTCGACTTCTCCCATGTGGAGCTACTACTTAATGCTTTGCCATTTTGCCCCCTCTCCCCCCTTGCCCCAAATCAGTGCAGCTTTATTTTTACTTAATTATAACAATGAAGAATATTTTTAGAACTCTTTTCCTAGTAGATATTTGTCTCAGGGTCACTCAGAGAAACAGAACCAGTAGGGAATGTACATGGAAATTTATGACAAAGAACTAGCTTATGTGATTGTGAAAGCTGGACAGCTGGATAGGCAATGCCAAAATGCACAGGGCAGGCCATGATGTTGTGAGTCACAAGGGAAGTCTGAGGGCAGGCCATCAAGAGGGGCAGGCTAGAGCTCTCACACGTGAACTGAAGCTGCTGTCCACAGGCAGCATTTCTTCTTTCGCAGGGGGGCCTCAGTTCTGTTGTTAAGGCTTTTCAACTGATTGAATCAAGCCCACCCAGATCATTTACAATCATCTCCCTTACTTAGTCAACTGATTACTGGGCTTAGTCAACTCTACAAAACACCTTCACAGGGATACCTAGATTAATGTTTGAATAACTGGAAACTGTAGACCAATATTTAAATGCAAAACATTTCAAACATTAGCTTTAGCAAAACTAAATCAGATTTATGTTATTGTATTTATTGGATATCAGCTGAAACCAGTTGCTCCTTAGGTGTTGCAATGAAATGCACATTGTAAAAGTAAATATTCAAGTCCCTCCTGTGTTGGCCAAGGGAATGGGCATTAAGACGGTGATGTGGGTAGTTGTCATGGAGATTCTCTGCCCCACAGCCAAGGCAGGCAGGCAGGCAGGTAGTTGGATAATTACAGGATTTCCAGGTAAGTGCAACCCAGTGTGTTCTGTTTGCTCTTCTAATTCCTCAGAACTAGCCTTTCTGAAGGGCTCAGTCTAATAAGAGAGCTTTCCTTCGTTGTTCAGAGGGTGCCTCTTGCTGAATGATTATCCCAAACAGCCAGGCTTAAACCCAGAAGCTTTAGAAACCAGAGGCGGGTACCCTGAGTTTTAGAAAGAATACGTATGAAGTTACCAGAAAAGGGAATTTTAGATACTGGGCTTTTGAAAACAGTGACTACTGCATTTGTTTGCTGCTTCTCTACCTCTAAGAATAAAATCTTCTTGAAGGCATAGATGTACATCCTTGGAGCCTGTGAATAGCATAGGTATTAGTTTGGGTCCTAGCAGGAAATAGGGTACTCAAAGTAGGATAATGTGAAGAAGAGTTAACAAAAAGGCTCATTTATAAAGGTATGGGCTCTAGGGAAACCCCAAATGATATATGGTACCCAATCACCATTATGGTTTCCAGTCTGGGATTTTTAGGGGAGGGGAGGTTACTGAAGACAAAGTCTGGGATGGAAGGCTGCCCTCACTTGTCCTGTGACCACTGGTAGAGTGATAAAGCCAGTTCTCTAGAGAGGGAGCTGGGGGAAAAGGAACACCCTAACCCTGAAAATACACCTGACCTGTTTGGATTCCCCATTGACTGAACCCACCAAAAGTCAGAGAGTCTGCTGATGTGGGCCCTCCCAGTCAGTCACTGTAGGCAAGGTGGAGGGCAGATCTGAGGGGGCAAGCCCTCCATTCATGTTATAAACAGCTCCAAGCACGTGAACTTGAACAAGCGGTGCAATTTCTCTGAGTCTCAGTTTTCTCATTTTAAAATGAGGTAATCATACTGATCTGGCTAAGTTAGTTTAGGTGAGGATAGTATATGTAAATTTCCTTTACCGATAGATGGCATTTCATGTCATGGCTGCTATTGGTTATTATTATAATAGACACCATTATAATGATCTCGACTGACTTGTAGCATAGACAAGAGGCTGACACACCAGTAAGGAAAGAGGTGAGCTATTCAAGAAGCATTTCAAATTGTTTTAGAATAACCACAGCATCTTATGTATAGTATATGTTTATATATATTCTGTACTTTACTCTAAACTCTAATGACTAAGACAAAACTCCTGTCTCTTGTGGGTGCTCCTCACAACCGTACATTTTCACTTTTTCCTATCTATTTTCTAGGGGTAAAAAAGAACAATAGTAAACTATCCCAGTTTGAATTCTCTACCTACCTCTTGGTGGAGAATTTAAAGATGGGGAAAATGGCCATAAAATTTGGAATCAGTGAATAGAAATTGCGACTAATGCATATTACCTGACTTCGCTGTTGTTACGATCTGACGTGATTTCATAATAACCATGAGGATTAGGCAGGGAATAATAGCATTGGAATATAATAAATGTGCCCACATACATAATTTCTCTTCTCTGTAGTATTTAGGATTATAAAAGAGGATTAATAGGTATAATGGCATGGATAATAGTACATATATCAATAGTATAGATTACTATACTTTGTATATAAGTATGATTTAGATCATAAATCAAAATAGAAAGCCACATAGAAACATTTTAAAAATTCATCTGAAAGTTCAAAAGGAATCCGTTATTTTTACAAGAAAGAAATCTGCACCATGAGGTTCTAGGGACACCAGCAATAGCATGTCGATTTTGAAAGAAATTCTTACTCATTCCTTATGGCAAGCATTCTGTGCTGTCTGCACAGATCAAACTCCTGGCTGTGAATAAAACCAGGTCGGAGGTTCAGCAACAGTTTATCATATTACACCTATGAATAATTCATGAGTCATCTGTTGACCATAAAGCCAGTTAAGGAATTCTAATAAATGCATGATTTCTACTTCCTGGGGTAAAGCAGCATTGACATTTACAACCTACCTGAGCAATAAAATGTCAGTAAATATATAAATGACCGGTATGGGTCTTTGCTAGTTCTAAGCATTAATCATCTCAAAGCACAGTATCAGCTGGCTGCATTTCTGGGACTATTAGCTACAAAATGTTGGCAACATGTTAAACTTCAGTTACTTCTTATAATATCTTATATTCACATGAGCAAGACTTAATGACTCACAAGACAATTTGGAATAAATATGGATAGTCACCCTGGAATTTTCTCTTTCACTGGCAATAATTATTAACAACACCGGTTTCTGAGGTAGTAATTTTTGGCAGTTTTGTTCTTATTCAGAATGTACTGAAGATGTGATTATATATTAGTACTGCTGTCCTTCCCAGCATGTAATTATTCCCATATTAACTTATTTTTTATTGGGTGAAAATAGCACCATATCAGCAGAGGGATATGATTCTAAAGTGTCACTGACAAAATGATTTTTACATAAGTTAAACGTTGTGATGATTCTGTGTTACTTTCAAAAAAATCATAAATATTGCCTTTTATGACATCCTGATCATGACAGAAAATAAAGATAAAAATATTTTAATGAAGCATAGTTGATTTACAATGTTGTGTTAGTTTCAGGTATACAGCAAAGTGATTCAGTTATTTATATAATCTTAAATATACATATATATATATACGATTCTTTTCCATTATAGGTTATTATAAGATATTGAACATAGTTCCCTGTGCTATGCAGTAGGCCCCTTGTTTATCTGTTTTATATGGAGTAGTTTGTATCTGTTAACCTCAAATTTCTTTTTTTCTTTTCTTTTTTGCTTTTTTTAGGGCCGCACCCACAGCATATGGAGATTCCCAGGCTAGGGGTGGAATCAAAGCTACAGCTGCTGGCCTACACCACAGCCATAGCAACAGCCAGATCTGAGCCGCATTGGCAAACTACAGCACAGCCCATGGCAATGCCAGATCCTTAACCCACTGAGTGAGGCCAGGGATCAAACCCACAACCTCATGGTTCCTAGTCAGATTCATTTCCGCTGCACCATGACAGGGATCTCCCCAAATTTCTAATTTAATCCCTTCCCCTCTTTGGTAACCATAAGTTTGTTTTATATGTCTGTGGGTCTATTTCTGTTTTGTTTTTGGGTTTTTTTTTTTTTTTCATATTTTTGCCTTTCTCTAGGGCCACTCCTGTGGCATATGGAGGTTCCCAGACTAGGGGTCTAATCGGAGCTGTAGCCACCGGCCTACGCCACAGCCCCAGCAATGCTGGATCTGAGCCATGTCTGCAACCTACACCACAGCTCACGGCAACACCGGATCCTTAACCCACTGAGCAAGGCCAGGGATCGAACCCACAACCTCATGGTTCCTAGCTGGATTCATTAACCACTGCGTCACAATGGGAACTCCTATTTCTGTTTTGTAAATGAGTTCACTTGTGTCATATTTTATATTGCACATGTAAGTGATGTCATATTGGTTTTTCTCTGACTTACTTCACTTAGTATTATCACCCCTAGGTCCATCCACGTTGCTGTAAATGGCATTATTTCATTCTTTTTTATGGCTGAGTCATATCACACACACACACACACATGCATGCACGCGCGTGTGCGCACCCACACACGCCTATCTTCTTTATCCATTCAATGGACTTTTAGGTTGCTTTCATGTCTTGGCTATTTAAATAGTGCTGCTATCAACACTGGTGTGCATGTATCTTTTCCAATTAGGGTTTTTATCTTTTCCAGATATGTTCCCAGGAGTGGGATTGCTGGATCACGTGGTAATTCTATTTGTATTTGGAGATTATTTTTTTCAAGTTCAAACCTAACTCAGATTTTGGTTAATTTGATAGTTTTGGTTTGAACTTTCTGTCATCATTTTTTGACATAGGGGTGTGTTCAGATTACCCTTTCATAGTTGAAAATGAAGCTCACATGAATGGATTAGGACACAGAGACGGGTGTGGTGCAGACTTCAGGGCTCACCACTAACCTTCCAGTCACTTCTCTTTTCTCCCCTCAGTTTTTTCTTCTGAAATGGTAGAATGGACTCTTCCTTTCACAGCAGCAGGAGAGCTAGGTTCCACTGGTGAGGCATCTCCTTTGGACCAGAAAAAGTTCACACCCAGAAAGCCCTGATTTTGTCTCTCATTTCAGACTTGAGTAATATGACTGTTTATTGGACTGTCTTGATATTTTAAAAGTACAGGTTATCAAATGCAGACAGAGCAAGACTTTGATTCTGTAAATAAATTGAGAAATGTGTATATACACACACATATGAGTTTGTATCTATTTTAAAAGGTCTGGAGGGAATATTGCTAAATATTGAAATAATTATCTCTGGGAGACTTTTGGTTTTATTCCGTATCCTATTTTCTAAATTTCCTTCAATAATAAAAATACTTTTTTAAAAAGAGGTGTTCATAAAGGCACTCATTTTTCTCACTGCTTCATCCTGTAAGTTGCACATCCAGAGAAAAGTACTATAGTAGTTTGAAAGAGGAGCATGCATTGAGGGGAGTCCATGCCATGGCAGGTCCTTCAGGCCAAGTGCCCACTTAGTTGGCACACTGAGCACATCTCTCAGGGGACCACTCACCTGAAGCAGGCTCCCAGAGACTGACAGGTAACTCAGCACATGGGCCCCAGTGGATGATGGACAAGGATGTCCTTGTTCACATGACAGGTGCATTCCCTGCCCTATGAGATGAGACCTGAAGTTTGTTCAGTGCACATGGAGCCAGGGCGGGACTCACTGTCACAGGCTGATCACCTTTGGTAACCACCTCCACAGAGGGACGTGCTGCCTCTGTATAAAGTACTGGGCATGAGGACTTTGGTTAACATGACTGATCTGAAGCTAGTCTTGTTAAGTGGAGCTCCACATAAAACATATTGAAACAGAATAAATAAAACTCACAAACCTGAGGCTACTTAATTTCTAGGTCAACGTTGATTCTTCTGTCCTTTACACACACCTTCTGGCCTCTTCCCTTTATGCTTTCCTTAGGCTTCTTGTATAAAACTTTCCAGATGGCCAGTGCTGGTCATCACCTTCCAGTACAGGGTCCAGCTTTCCCCTCTTTTGTGTTTGCCTGGAAATTCATTCATTCATCCATGTCTTTGGAGCTCCTACTGTATGTGCCCTGTGTCCTGAAAAGGATACATGTCCTCACAGAACCATAAAAGTAACCTCCATTTGTTAACAAAAAGACTCTCTAACTCTCATCTCAGTAGGACGCCTTGGACCCCTTAGAGATGAGTTAACTGCATCGTTAGAACTATTAATCTTTGTTCTCCAGGTGTGGTTCTAGACCTAGGCTTAGTACCATGTTGCTGCTGATGAGGGCTGGAACTGATCAAGGTCCTTGAATTGAGACCTTGGGTGGCATATGGTGCATCCATGAAATTAGCAATGTCTATCAGAAACCTCTAGTAGAAAAAGAGGAACTCAGAAAAGCTAAATTTTGTGCATTGGGATCTATCAGACCTATGTGACAATGGAAATTTGATTTTGCCTGGATATAAGTTTATTGGTTTAAAGGCACGGAACAGGTAGCATCTCAGTTTGAGACAGCCAGGTTAAAAGTGGGTGCTGTGCACTGTGGCTCTGGGGGCATCAGCATGGTGGTATTTGTCTGTCTCACACAGCCATCTCTTTCCTTGGCCTGTCATCAGGTGACCCTGGGGCTGTGCAAAGGAGCTCCAACCCCTCCCTGATTAAATGCATCTCATCTCTCTTACATTGTAAAAATAACTGTGGACTCTGTGTTCCACCTAGGATTTATGATTCCTCAATGCCTTGGGTTTGTGTTGACATAAACAGTCTTCCCAGAAATTTGGCACAAACCTGACCATGTGCTGACCGGGAACAGAGCTTCTTAGAGATCCCTAAGAAGTCAATCCTGACTCCAACCTGATCACATCGCTGTATTTGAGTTTAATGCTCTAAGCTTCAAGTGGATAGTTCCACAATCTTCTTAAACACATTTATTTGGAAGAAAAATGCTTTATAACTGATCTTTGTGGTTTTTTTTGAGCTCTATATTGATTTTTTTTAAATGCTACCAGAATCCTTACATACGTCACCCAGATCCCCAGCCTCTTTCCCACTTTTGACATTTTGTTTGATGCAAGAGTGGCTTATTACCCCACTTTTGAAAAAAGATATAGCAGAGGAGGAAATTACACAGAGGGAGAAGGAAGCCCTTTATTGAAATGGTCCATGTATTCATTGGATATTAGTGCTAACTGCTGCATGAAAACAGACTCAATAACTATACAGTACTTAAGGCCTAACATTTCTCATATACCAGAGCTTTGCAGGGCACTCCAACCAGATTTTTAATGAGTTTGTCCCTCTGGGGATTTGCAGTGTTTAGTAATTAAAACGAAGCTGCTAGCTTACCCAGTACGGTCAGATGAACAACTTTTCATCACATATTCAGCTGGAGGATGCAGGCAATGCTTGATTTCATGGCATTTAATAGGCAATTTTTAAATGACAAGTAAATTGGCAATTGATTATATTTGCCAGTGAAGACAGACACCACTGAAATACTTTGTCACCTTTAATTAGCATCCATGAGATACTTTCATAATGAAAATTAACATCAGTGCTAAAAAGATTTTTACAAGACCTGTGTAAAGTTTTCAGTGAATGCAGATCACTGTGGTTGGTGCTGAAGAAACAAAAATGGACAAAGGAGTTCACAGTCCAGGGGGAAGCAGAAATTAGGCAGACAATCACAGAAGGTAGTGCAAAATTACAACTGTGACATAGATTGTGGAGGGGAAGAATCATCATGTTGCTTAGGATGGGTTCTCTAGAATCCCCAAAGCAGGGATTCTGGTGCCCACAATTTGTGGGAGGAGTGCTCTTGGGAGCAGGGGTGTCCAAATAAGGCTGAGGACAGGAAGGATAAAGTCTCAGCTAGACTGAGCGAAAGCCCAACCCCATCAAGGCTCTGGAGCATAAGTTGCACCAGAGTTGCCCCCACTCCCTTAAGGCAAGGGGCTGGCATCTCATAGTCTCCCTAACCCTGAACTAGGTGGATATTAGCCAGGTTTTGACCTGGGGTGGATGAGTGTGGTCCAAGGGCTTATGTTCCAGAGAAGAAGTGCAGCAACTAAGAGAATGAGTACACTGCATTGTGGGAGCCACTATAGATGCTGAAGGAATATGTGATGCAATGTTCTTTGTTCAGAACCCTCTGAGGCCTCCCTATCACTCAAAAAAAGAGCCACATCTTTGAAAAGTTCTGCCATGGGACTTGGTGTCCACTCTGACCTCATCTCATGGACATTTTGGTGTCAATACTCATTGTTCAGTGTGATTAGACATTGTTCCTCTAGTTAACCTTGAATCTGTTATCTTTTCTGTTGAAACAGCAATGTATATTTTGGACATTATTTTACATTTCATCAGTGTGTGCTGAGGCTCCTGGTTTGATTGTTTTACATTTTTATTCCAAAGACCTATACATGCCCTAGATTTTTGCTTTAAGTTAAAACTTAACCTATGGTATGGCTTTCCTGGCTCCAGGGAAATCTTTTTTCTTTCACTAAACATGATATTGTCTCCACAGTATTGGCTCAGGGTTGAAACTGGCTCAAGGGTTGAAGATAGAAAAATAGAGAATCTTTGAGGTTAAAAATTTTCTTTTTAATTTCACACAAAAAGATGGCTGAATACCTTGGGTTTCCTTAGGGTTAAATTGGCTCAGGGTTGAAGAAAGAAAAATAGAGAATCTTTGAGGTTAAAAATTTTCTTTTTAATTTCACACAAAAAGATGGCTGAATACCTTGGGCTTCCTTATCTGGGCTATATCCTTACCTGACATCTCTTAGGTCTCTGCTGTATGGGCTCTTTTCACAACTTTTTTCAATATCAAGACCTTATTACTTGTCATCTATTAATTTTTCCTCCTTGCATGCATCACCTGAGTTCTATTTTGAACTCAGTTTCCATAATCGAGGGAGACTATGGGAATCTGGTTCTTTGTCAAAATAAGATGCTGTCTCCTCACTATTCTTGTAGTTAGGGTCTGGGTTCAGAGAGGCTCTCTGTTGATGACATTGTGATCCTTCTTTTGAGGGTTTTTTTTTGGGGGGGGACATGCTAGTGGCATATGGAAGTTCCCAGGCTAGGGGTTGAATCGGAACTACAGCTGCCAGCCATAGCCACAGCCACAGCCACACCAATGCCAGATCCGAGCCACATCTGTGACCCACTGAACGAGGCCAGGGATCAAACCCACATCCTCATGGATACTAGTCGGATTTGTTACTGCTGTGCCACAATGGGAACTCCCTTTTGAGATATTTTGAATAGTTTTAAGTATTAGCCTGATTGTTAGGTCTGAAACACTGCCAAGTTCCTAAAGGGACAATTTCATCTGACAAATTTTCTCCAATCACAATAATGGATGTTGCTTATAAGACATACATCTAAGGACTACTTTATCATTGGATTTGGAACACAAAGGCAAATGGATGTGTTTCACTTGTGGGACCCAGTGTGAGAGTCTGCTGTGAGCCACCAGGGGCCATGGTGGGGAGCCTTTGGCACATAGGAAGAGCCTGGGAAATACATGTAGGTTGAATAAAAGTGAACTGGCTGGGTTGAAGAACACAGAGTAAACAAACATATGATTATAATTACTGTAATAGGTCTTATTTTCCTCATCTATAAACTAGGGGCCAGACCTAACTTCTGAGAGTATTAAATGAAATGATACATGGAAAATGCTTAGCAGAATGACAGACTTAACAATGTCAGAGCACTACTTAGTAAAGCTGTATACAGCATGGGGAGAAAGTAATCAATTCTGTAGAGAATCATGGGTAGACAAGTGTATCTAAGAAAACTTAATAGGTTGGTCCAGAGAATTGAACAAAGTTTTATGGTTCTACCCCTCCATTATCATCTGTGTTGGCAGCAACACCCCTGTCTGTTGGTGGCACCATATACATTTGTGTAGGATGAGAAATTGGACCCCTATAGATAGGTTTGATTCCCTAATATTGCTTGTTGTTTTTGTGAATGGAATAGGCTGTTTTATTACCGAAGGAAATCACCAAAGGAACCACTTACAGCTGCAGTTAAACATTATTTACAAATACTTGATGGCCTTGATTGTGTTAAAAAAAAACAATAATTGATAGTCATTGTATTTCAGAAGCCCAGGGCCTGCCAAATCTTTTGGGAATGCTACAAAATATTTTCATAACAAATGCAGTAACTTCAACATCATGAAATATCTACTGGGGAAATCTAACCAGTAAATATTATTAATCTTAAAAATATTTTAAAGAAGGAGAGGTGTCTTTTAGTATCTGCCATAGATATTAATTTTTTTTCAATTTTTCAACAACTTTGATTCCTTTTTTTTTTTTTTTGGTTGCCTGAACCATGATCCTAATTACTAGGCTTTGTTTCCTCTGAAGATGGAATTTTAAAAACTTTAGCTTCTGAAGCAAAAACATATCATGGTGTATTGGCAAAAATTCCTCAGGATTATTTACCCAGTAATGTCAAACTCATAGATAAGGGGATGTGCCAGCTCCATTTTCCATAATTTTGAGTTGTCTAGAATAATACGGAAAAGCACTTATTGTGATGATAAATGAGTAGCAAGTGTTTAACCAAAGATTTGAAATATTTAAAACCTAAAACGATCATAGAAACATATTTCTTCAGCAATCTTTTTGAAATTTTAGACGAGGCTTAATCCATAACCAAATACCATTGCTAAATATAAACCTGAAATACAGGTTTCTGATATTTGGAAAGGTGTGCCTGGATTACACTTCAGTCTTTATATGATCTAGTTCCTTTATCCCTGCCAGTTCCCATGCAGCATGTGGGGCACTAAATTAAACATTGTCAGGAAAGTGAGAAATAGTCCTGCAATAGAAGAAAGAATATCTAAAACAAAACAAAAGGTAATATTGGTTTCCTTGGTCAAAACTGTCTCCTCTGGTATATCTGTATATATTTATGCCTCTTTGCTGTATAAAATAGTTTTTAATCCTAAAATTTGAGTAATATGAGTTACTGATTAGAAATAATCTCCATCACAGATTATCCAGTTTATTGTGCTCGACTCTTTTGACTCTACTGATTTTAGTTCCCCATGCTTCTCTTGCTATGATCACCACAATGCTTGACCTAATTATTTATTCAATAAATAGCTAGTAACCTGCTATTGGATCCTGTGGGAGGGCTGGCCCTACTGTGGTGAGCCCCCCAGACAAGGCTCTGCCCTCATGGAGGTGATATTCTAGTAGAGGAGATGATGAACAAATAAACAGAGGAATAGATGTATAAAGTCACTTATTTCAGATTGTGATAAGATCTGGGAAAGAAATAAATAGAGCTCTAAGATAGGCATTATTGAGGACACATTGACCACAAAGTATTTGAGGATATGAACCTTTATGTCACCTAATTCCCCAATATACATACCACAAGAGAAATTTAATTTAGAATTAGGTGCCAGGAAATGCTGCCTTCTGGTATTTCTATGATGTAAGGCCACATCCCATGACTAAAGAAATGTTGAAAAACTGAAACCTCACTGAAAGCTTTTAGAGTGTCTTGTTATTCATTCTGATTGTTCTAGTCATCATGGCCCAATGATGACAATCAGATTGCTAGGTAATAGACCTTTTCCCATTTCTACGTGCAAGGCTGCCCTCTAGTGGACTCTGAATAAATGTTAATTGAGAAGATTAGGTTACAAAATGTAACACTTGCAGCCAAATGGCAACTGTTTAAAGACCAGCCTATCTAAGCTTCAGTCTCAGCAAGTTCTAGTTACTTCCAAAGACAAACTCCTACAACCAGTCCTCAGAAGACATGCACCTATTCCCTTGAGGCTTAGGTTTTAGAACCAGATGGAAACTTAGAGAGATTTATGTGCCAACTTCTCTTTTATAGAGAAGAAACTCAGAATTCAGAGAAGTAAAGTGACTTGTTCACTGTCCTACAGAGAATGAGGAGAAGTGAATTGTAATCCTGTCTTGGCCATGGCTTCCAACTCAGACTGTTTTTGTGTAATGTGCTGCCATCTTTGTAAACCTGGATTCTTTCTCTATAAATAACTCTCAGGGGAGTTCCTGTCGTGGCTCAGCAGTTAATGAATCCGACTAGGAGCCATGATGTTGCAGGTTCAATCCCTGACCTTGCTCAGTGGGTTAAGGATCCGGTGTTGCCATAAGCTGTGGTGTAGGTCACAGATGTGGCTCAGATCCCACGTTGCTGTGGCTGTAGTGTAGGCCGGCAGCTACAGCTCCTATTAAACCCCTAGCCTGGGAACCTCCATATGCCACAGGTGCAGCCCTAGAAAAGACAAAATAAATAAATAACTCTCAGGGATTTGATCATGTTTGTTACTAATTATTTTTACTGCCTTCCTCTATCTTTTCCCTTTGCTCACTTTTCCTTAGCTACCTTGTTCTTACTGTCTCTTCAGCACATCATGCAGACTTCCCACTCCAGGATGTTTGCACTGGCTGTTCCCTCTGCCTACTATGCTCTTTCCTGTACTACCTTCAAGTCATTGCTTAAATGTTACCTTCTCATTCTGACCACCCTATTTAATATGCAGGCCCCCACTACCAGCACTCCAGATCTCGCTTTACCCTGGTCCACTTTTTGTTTTTTCTGTAGTACTTATTTTCTATCATACTATATAATTTACATATTCATCATGTAATATAATGAATGTAAGTGCCTGAGAGCAGAGATCTTTGTCTCTTTTGCTTACTGATATAGTCCATGTGCCTAGCACACAATAGGGACTCAGTCAACATGTGTTGGATTAATTAACCTTCCAAAATGAATGCGTTACCTAATGGAAAGGCCACTTGCTCCAGCAGGGAAGTTCAGCTCTCTGTGAAGTCTGAGAGAAGTTGAATACATTTCCCAATCTTCGTGAAAGACTAGGCCATTGCTACCTTAACCCCACCCACCACCCAGGGTGCCATCACGAGAGATGAGTTTCAACAGGGAGGCTATAATTAGAACTCCTTATCCACTCTCTCCTAAGAGGCCTCCAGGACCCATCCCATCAAGCCTCTCATTCCCCTACCCTCCTGATGCCCACAAAGCCAAGCCTCCTCCACCCCTGGACTTTTTCCCCATGCAATACAGTTCAACCTCTTCTGCTCTGGCCCCTGGGGCTCACGACTGTCATCAGCAAAGCCCCCCTGTCCTCACCCTCTTCTCTGAAAGCTGCCATTGCACTCTTGCTCTGAAGCATGCCTCTCCCCCAAAGACACCACTACCCCCATAGCCTTTTCTTTTTCTTTTGGCCTAACTTGCAATATGTAGAGATTCCTGGGCCAAGACTCAAACCCATGCCATAGCAGCAACCCAAGCCACAGCAGTGACAATGCTGGATCCTTAACCTGATGAGCCACCAGGGAACTCCTCAAAGTTTTGTCAAATGTTAGCTGTTTCTTCCCTTCCCCGTTGTAATTCTGGGCCTGCTACAGACCAGAACCTGGGTCCTTTGAAGCACTTGCCATCCAAATGTAATGCCCACCACCCACTCTTGTTCTGGCCATCTCTCATCTTGTAGCCAGTTCCCATTATTCACAGAACATTTTATTACCTGGACCTTCTTCTCAGTCTCACTCTCTATTCCTGTGACCCTTCTATTCCTCCTTAGTGATGCATCCAGCATTCCAGTCTCTCAATTCTCTGCCTTCTGCTAATCTTCCCATCCTTCTCTAGTCCTTGTCATCCTCAATACTGCCCAGCCTCTGAATCTTTGACCTCAAGCATCCTAGGCTCCAACTACTGCTTTCTATCTTCTCATGGCCCCTCTCCCAATAATTCTTCACCTCTGAGATCTAGTGACTTCCACTTTTTCATTGTCAAGGCCTCCTCCTGTCCTGACTTCATCCCTACCTGGGACTCCATGAGTTAATTCATTTCTTTGCATTCACCTTCAGTCCTTTTGCTTCTGCTCTTTCAGCCATACTCACCTGGTCTGCCTCTCCCCGTGGTTAACCTCCAGCCTCCCTCTGACCCTCCCCTTGCACCTGAGCATCTGAGTGTGGATGGAGGGAAATGTACCACCATGTGGACTTATAACTCCATCATTTCCCTCGTCAATTTTCACTCTCCAAGATGTCAATTATTCAGACCTTTTCCTCACTCCTCAGCCCTCCTCACCCCTGTCACCTCCTCATTCTCAGATAATTAAACCTTTTCTTTTTTGGTCTGATGATGAGTATTATTTATTTATTTCAAACTAAGAATGAAGATACATGCTTTATTAATAGAGGAGTCCCATCCTCCCAGGCCTGGTTGTGTATTAATAATAATGAGCCAGTAATTGAAATTTCAACTGGAAGTAAATTGGCCCTAAGAGAAGTATCAGCCTGCCACCACTCAATCCCCCCCGCCACCCGCTGCTGGGTTTTTTTAAATAGAAAAATTAAGGCCTAAGTCACATTTGCCTAATCTTTGCCCCTCTATGAAGATGAATGACTTCCATTTTAAAGAGAGTGGGGGCTACTCTCTATCCAAAGATAAACACTATTAACATTTCAGTGTTTATTATTCCAAGAGGCTTTTTAAAAATTCAGTCTTTGCAGTTCACTGATAAAACAGAAACAATTGGAAGCAAATAACTTCATCTTTCTACCACCAAATCTGCTCTATCTTTCCTTGAAGAGCAAATGACTAGACATTCAGTATGGGGGAGCAATAAACAATATGTGGGCAGATGGTGTAACCCCAACATTTAAGGACATGAGCAGGCCTGGATCCTTTGGGTGATAAGACTTTTATTGCACTTAGTGACAACTCCACTAAGCCTTCAAAGACTGTCAACTGTCCAGTTACTTTCTTTACCATGATTTCAGCTAAATAATGACATCATTACGAATCTACTTTTAATTTGCCTGCTAAGTGAACATAACAAATTACTAACTGAAAAGATGATTTTAAGTATAACTTAAAGCTGAAATACTTCTCTTATAACTGTGTTTATAACTTAAGGTATAAATTTAACTAACCTTAACTTCGAGGATAAACCCTTCAAACAAAGTGGAGTTTCACAGACGCAGAACTTACAAATGCAAAAAGAACTTACAAATGTAAACTCTTAAATGTTATAAATAAATGTATACCACTTGCTCACTGCAGCCTGAAATATTATCATCCACAAAGACAGTTCTGAGTGTTTCCAAGTAAACTGCTGTCGACATTTCACTGTAAGGAAGAGCATAGAGGTTGTATCACAAACAGCATCTGCTCTTCCCACAGCACGTCTGACTTGCGTCTTATGTTCCAGAGTCAGAGAGTCAAGTTAAAAAACCATGCAGATGGCTTCTGAGGTTCCTTCAATCATGCGTGAAGCTGGTCCCCAAGCCATGGCCTGGGGAGATTCTCAGTGTATCCTTACACAGAGCCTTATACCTTGAAAGTACTTGTGGGACTGGAATTGAAGGTCTATAAGGTGCTTCTTTTCCTTCCCTAATATTTTGAGAGTCTTAACTTTGTGAGATAAAGACAAGATGATAAGCCAAGAAACCTCACGCTCCCTGGGCAGTCCACAACTGTGATGACACATCTCCTACAAGGTTTTCCAGGCAGACTTAAACACACTTGTTCATTTTTCCTGATGATGCTCTGAGATTAGAAACATGGCAGGTTACTTCCTCCCTTATCCTACCCTGGATCTGAATCCTGAAGTAGAAGCTTCTGAACTTCAGTCATATTTTTCATAAATTCCTTGTAGGAGTATTTCCTCAAGTGTGACATGTGGACCAGGGCTGGTAGACCAGATGAAAGTTGGTGGTGCAGGACTAAACATTTTTTATATCTCAACAGATTTATAGTCACTTCAGATAGGTAAATGGCATTTGGAAGCTGAAGGATGTGTGGAAGAGTAGAATTAAGAAGAGGATGATGAACTAGAATAAGGCAGAGAAGATGAGAAAGAACCTTGAAGATAACAGTTTAGAATACCTGTTAGGCTTAAATAAGCCAGCAACCTGTACCAACACATTTGTCTTGTTCTGTGTGGGAATTTGTAGCTCTCTCTGAGCCTGTGAAGCATCTTTATAGAGAGTGGACATCTCTAGGCGAGAGTGGGGCCAGAGAAAGAAAACAGATTTATCAATGAGACCCCCTTTGGGGATCCTCAGAAATGATGGGGGCACTGAAGACCTGCTCGTACAAGAGTTGTTATATCTTAACTCAGGACTTCATGGATTCAGAACAACTTTAGAGGTGGAGACCAGAGTTGAGAAGTTGGCCGGCTTGAGGCATTAGAAATTTAATACACTGACTTACAATGGTAGCTCTGGATAAAGCATGGTGAGGTGAAGGAAGGCAATGGTGTGGCTTCCCTTAATGCACTTTTCTCCATTCCAGCAATTTCTGGGGATTCTATACTTTGGGGGCTAGCTCTGTATATTATTTCTCCTCAAGTCCTTTAGCACACCCTGATGTGAATGAAGACACCTCCCCAACCAGGTCAGAACCACACTGGTTGAATATTGGGATTACTGTATTCTTGCTTCTATGTTTGAAAACCTTACCGCTCGGGTCACATGGTATAATTCATACTTTTTTTTCTGTCTCTAAAACTAAGATTTAGAGGGGTTTGTACATGAATAATTTGCCCAGGGCCAGGTAAGTGCTGCACAGCTGGTGCAGCCCAAGTCTGACTGTGACATCTATGAACTTCCTGATATTTCCCATCTGCCGTTTTTTCCTTTTGGACAGTTGTTGTTTTTTTACTACAAAACTTTCAGACAATTTTAGAGAATTTATTGCTCTCCTAGAGTCCTGCCTCTTGAAACCCCTTAGGTGTCTATGAACATGTTTCAATCCAGTGGACTTGAATGCAGGCATGCCTGGCTCTGAGTTTCAAAACTTTCCACTGTACCATCCTCATGTCTTCTTCTCTTCCAAAAAGCTCTTAAAGTGTTATATATTTTTTTATCTTTGCCTGATGGACTTACACAAGTGAAAGAAACCAGAAAAAATGTTAGAGAGAGTACATTTGATATGTACATACATATATACATATGCTATGGCCTTAAAGCATAAGCCTTGCCAGAAAGAAATCTGTGATTTCCAGGAAGGGTTTCTACCTTCTGCTATGATGCTGGGGCAGGATGAAAGTAGGCTGTGCTCTGGGGTCTGAGTTCCACTGCGGGCCGTTGAATCTGGTCCACCCCATGTTGGGCCCACCCCAATTGTCCACATCCTGCTTCTTCATAATTCCCATGTGTTATGTGTGCTTTGTATTCATCTGTCCCTGTACAATGCAGGTTCCTGTCTTACTAATCCACCTCTGTGACCCATAGTACCTAACAGTGCAATGAAAAAGTCAGTACCAAGTCAATATTTGTTCAATGCATGAAGCAACACCTGCTTATATCTCAGGCCTCATTTTACCATCAAATGTTATTTCTATAATTAATTATATTAATTATCTGGCTTCGTTGACTAGTATACCCTCTCTTTTTTAATGGCTCCAACATCAAAGCAGATGCATGAAATTAATGGGCCAGAACAATCTGGTTTTCAAAATGATACAGATGAGAACATTAAAACATGGAAAAGAGACTTCAAAAGCAGGTGATTTGAAACAATATGATTTGACGTCATGGGTATCAAAATGAAATATATCATGATGGGAGCTTAGCAGTGTGGCTCCTCATAGCTATTGGCCTGCATGTGAGCATGCCACTTGTATTAGACTCATGTCATGCTTATCTGTTCAATATCTTATCTATATACTTTGCAACGCAGTATTGTGATATCATGTACTACTTTGCAGACCTCCTTTATAATTGATTCTATAGTGGTGAAACAGACATTAATCCAAATATACTAAAATATCAATGTAATGCACATACACACATGTATAATTAGAAATTGTGAAACTAAATTATAAAATCCAGGAGAAAACCAAAGTGCTGTGAGAGAGAATTCCAGGGGTACTTAACATACTCTGAAGGATAAGGGAAGGCTTTTCCTGGGTAGATGGACTTGGGCTGAGTGAACACTGGCAGGAGGAGCTTTCAAGAAGAGCGATCATATGGAGAAGCCTCAGAAAAGGCAAGAACATGGCATTTTCAAAGAATAGCAAGAAATTGAACAGGTGGTGTGGTTAGAGCATCAGGGGAGGGGGTGTGTTTGGAGGTACACAGGCCATGTGGGCTCCTATTATATCTTAAGAAAAACTGGAATCTGTGAACGTGTGTTAAGCAGGTGGGTAACCCAATCTGATTTTCATTTTTCAAAGATCCTTCTTTGCTGTAGTTTAGAGGCAGAGATTAGGGAAGAGGAGTAAGTGTCTCCAGTTTAGAAAGAGGCTGTTGCCCTGGTCCCAGGGGAGTTGAGGCTGGGTCGGATTGAGTTGGGGAGGAGGGTGATGGCAAAGATGGAGACAAGTAGATGGGCACCAGATATTTTCTTTTTTCTTTTATTTATTTATTTATTTATTTTGGCTTTTTAGGGCCTCACCCATGGCATATGGTTCCCAGGCTAAGAGTCCAATCGGAGCTACAGCTGCTGGCCTATGCCAGAGCCACAGCAACGTCAGATCCAAGCCATATCTGTGGACCTACACCATAGTTCATGGCAATGCCGGATCCTTAACCCACTGAGCAAGGCCAGGGATCGAACCTGCAACCTCATGGTTCCCAGTTGGACTCATTTCCACTGTGCTACAATGGGAACTCTGATATTTTCTATTTAGGATCTAGAATGTATAGCACCTGGGTTGACTATGCTACATAAGGACAGGTAAGACCCAGAAGATATCTTTCGGCTTTAGCAGTTGGGTGGGTGGAGGGGCTGTTTGCTGAGCCCAGGAAGCCTGGGGCAGGAGCAGCTTTGTAGGGACAAAGCAACAACCTAAGATGTGTTAAATCCCGAAGTCTCCACGAAATGACATCATGGACTCATTTAAGGAATCCATGATTGAGCACCCTCCTTTCCTAGAAGTTTTCATGTCAAACATTGATCACACTACCCCATCAGTATGAAGACAAACAAGGTATGTTCATGACACTGTGTATTCACAGCACTCACTGTCCAGCATCTGCCCTCACTGTGGGTACTATTCAAGACATGAGGATAGCTGCTGGGTCAAATGGAAAATCACCCTGGTAGTTTCCCTTCTGTAGCCAAATGAGATGGGGCATGTTGTTGTGAGGGCCAGTTTCTCCTCTGCTTGTTTGTGACAGCCTCAGCATATGCTTTATCTCTTTGCTCTGGAGAAGTAACTCATATTTGTTTAGTCTTCAGGGTCACTTGGACACAGAGGAAGCCTCTATTTTTGGCAGAATTCTGTTTCAAGCTAATGCATCCAGCCATGCAGAAAGCTAAGCAGTTTCAAAATAGACCTGATCAGTTGTCAGGGGACAATTCATCTTGAGATAATAGCCCTGAGGCCTTGGCCGGCCAGTATTCTACTATGAGCTACTGAGCAGTCTGTCCTCTGATTCCACATTTGTTTAAATACATTTAAAAAAATGCTCAGAGGGTCATTTTTAAAATAGTGGATCCTATGAGGAAGTCATGGGAGGAAAGGGATAGAGAAGCAAAGACACAGGGATGCTCCCAGCCTAGCTCAGCTGTCCTCTCCCTTCAGTGCTCACCACCTGGATTCAAACCCTCTTTCAATCCATCTCTGGCTCCGAGATGAGAGAAAGTAACTCAGCCTATATGAACCTCCGTTTCTCCTTCAGCATATGCTGGTAAGATGCCTAGTGAGCTTAGTGTGAGTCCTTGCCCATAGCAGAATGGAGTAGTCAGGGTTCTCAGAGGAACAGGACCAGAAGGGTGTGTGAGTGGTGGTGGGGGTCGGGGGCGGGGGAGAGATTTTAAGGAAGAGATTCACATAATTGTAGGGGCTTTTGGTAAATCGAAAATCTACAGGGTGGGCTGGCATGCCAGAGACCCAGGGAAGAGTTGCAGCTCAGTCCAAAGGCAGTTTGCTGGCAGAATTCCTGCTCCTTCAGGAAAGGTCAGGTTTTTTGTTAAAAATCCAACTGACTGGATGAGGCCCACCCACATTATGAAAAGTAATCAGTGTTACCCAAAGGCTACTGACTCACATGTTCTAAAAAGTACTTTGACAGCAATGTTTGACCAATTGTCTGGGTACCGTGTGGTCCATCCAGGTTGACGTCTAAGGTTAACCATCACACAGGTTCTCAAAAATGCCTTTTTATTGTATTTATTTTGTTTTGTCTTTTTTTTTTTTAGGGCCACACCTGAGGCATATGGAAGCTCCCAGACTGGGGGTGGAATCGGAGCTGTAGCTGCCAGCCTACACCACAGCCACAGCAATGTGGGATGCAAGCTGCACTTGCAATCCACACCACAGCTCACAATGCAGGCAAGGCAGGATCCTTAACCCACTGAGCGAGACCAGGAATCGAACCGACATACTCATGGATACTAGCCGGGTTCGTTAACCACTGAGCCACAATGGGAACTCCCCTCAAAAATGCCATTTTAGACTTCTCCAGCCCTTGCTGCTCAGCTTAGCCCTCAGAAGGGCCTTCAATTAGAGTTCTCATGCTCCCTATTATCCCTCCATGATTCTGTCCTTATGTCTGAGTCACCTTGCATTTAGAACTTTATACAGCACCAGCTAGCATCTCCATTTATGCTTATTTAATAAAGGACCACATAAATTATGTAGGATTCATTTATAAAAGTAAAAGAGAAATTTCAACAAGGGATGAATTTATTCAGTAAGAACTTTAAAGCAATGGATAAATTTAGATGTAGGTTTTAGGACTCACATTTTAACATTATTAAAATAACACTGTACAACTGAAGCCTCTGCAGGCCTTTAAACTAATACTGTCCCTCTTTCCCAAATGGTCTTTTGTGTATTCATTCAATTTCAGAATCTGTTCTCTGGCTTAGCCAGGCTGTAAGTTCCCACTTTGGCCCCGGTTTTCTCTCCAAGAAAACAGGAGAGTGTGTTAGGAAGGGGAGAGGGCAGTGGACTGTCACTGTGACTCCAGAATCAAGAGGTGGCTCAGATCCAGAGGAGCGTGGGCTGGAAGGCAGAGATGGGGAGAGAGCTCTTCAGCGATGTTGGTAATTAGAGCAGGACCCTGCAGGACACCTGACATCACAGCTCTCCATGTGGACACTCAACCTCAGGAAGCCTGACAGTTGCAAAGCCAGAAAACACACTCATTCCAATCAACCCCCCAGAGTGGCATTATTAAAGGTCTGAGAAGTGTACAGAACTGTGGGTTCTCTGTGGTCGGTTTTGCCTCTCTTCTCATTTTCTTGTGTCCAGACAGGTCCAGGCAACCTTCGGGATGCAGATGTGGGGGGATGTTTCTAGTGGTGATTCCACTGAGTCAGTCTGCTTCCTGAGTGTTTTCTCTCTCCTCGCTCAAAGCTCCTGCTGCCTGCCCCTGCCCCAGGGCTGGCTGGGGTGGGCAGGACTCACTGTCAGGAAAGCCAAGGCCAATGGAGGAGCAGGGAGGGGGAAGAAGTAGCAGCAGAGGGATTCCTTGCTGGAGTGAAGCTTCCAGGAGGGTTGAGAGCTATGTCAGGCAGACAGGGAGTTCAGAGCTGTGCAGCTCCCTTGGGGAGCTGGCCAGACTCTGCCGCTGTTGAGGCTCTGTTCTGGGCAGGGCCACCATACTGCAGGGATGGCTGGGGGCTTCCTGAGAAGCCCCACTGAGAAACAATCTGAGATGGGCTTCAAGGGCACAGAGGTCTTCTGGATGGACAGGGCTGTCTCCTGGGGTCAGAAATCCCTTACATCACTGGAGATGCCATGTCCTGGAAAAAGACTGCATTTCCCAATGGTCCCATTAAGTGGTCACATGGATGCTGTGAATCTCACTACAATGATTTTTTTAAAAAACAGTGACTTTATCACATGCCCATGAGGTACCAGTGCTGTGAATGTGTATTTCTAGTCTTTCCAACAATTCTGTGAGGTGAACATTATTGGCCCCATATTACAGATGAGTAAAACTGAGGCCAGAGAGCTGAAATACCAGGTCAAGAGTCTTTCTCAGGCCTCCTCATGCCAGACCTGGGCTCTTCATATAGCACTTCCTCAATAAAGATGATTTTCCTTTCTCCATACCAGGAAGGATGAGCATAGGATAAGGAATGCTGTCCTGGCAACTAGAAAGGAAGGACAGCAAAGGAGAGAATCCTAGAAAGACATCCAGTTCTTCAATGGCAAGCCAGTTAGGGGGGCTCTATACCCAGGCAGGAAAAGGCCAGTGAGACTGGGCAGTGCTGGCCATTTTGAAGCACAGAGCCAGGAGATTTCTGGGAATTCTGCTGGACAACAGGCCAAGGAAAAAGGGCAGTGCCAAGATGTGAGGAATCTGGCCAACAGGAACTCATGAAAAGATGGCCTCAGGAAGTGCCTGCCAAGGTGACAGCAGAGTTTCCTCTGGCATCCAGTGCCTGGAGAGGAGGGGAAAGGGCAGAGGAACCCCGGCCACTGTGGAAATTCTAGAAGGATGGAGTCAAATGGTAGTAAGTAGCTGTGACCAGTTATAGACCTGACAGGCCTGTGAAGTGAGGGTTCCTGATAGACAGGCCTCCATGCTTCCCTTTGGATCCAAGAGAAGAACAGAGCAGCCCTTGTGAGCCAGTGAGCTAGGAGGCATCAGACTCTTGAAAAGAAAGTTGCCCTATGACCTGGTCATTTTTAGACCATCCTCACATCCAGCTCCACTCTGTGGTGGGTTTAGCATGTTTATATATATAGTACTGTGCTTTGCATTGATTCCCTAGCCTAGGTGGTAGCTTCAAGTTGACATCTCTCCCCTGCCCTGCCACCACTTTGGGGATTATTGACTGCTTAGTTATGGACATTCTGCTTTCCTTTCCATTCCATCTTGCTCAGAATCCTGCCACTCTCCACCTCATTACTCAGCCTCCCTTTCTCATCCCTACTTTGCTCTCACTCTGCTTGACACTTGATCCTGCCCTCCTTTCTCAGTCCATCTGCATATAAGAGAAAACCACAAAATAATGATAAACAGTGCTGAAACCAAATAGAATGTATTTCTCTTTCACATTGAAGAAATTCAGGGTAGGTTCAGGACTAGTGTGATGTCTCCCCCATATCACTGAGGAACCAAGAGCCTTTGTTTCTGATCCACACAACTTTCCAAGGTCAAATCATAGACCTAGATGGCATCTAGAGTACACACCATCCTGAACAGAGTTGAGGAGAAAGCAGAAAGACAAAAAGGAAGCCCCTCCTGGCTGAGTGAGCTCCCTCTCATCATCCTGTGTACCACACTCCCTTCCACTTTATCTCATGAGCCAGAACTTAGTCACATGGCTGCATGTAGCTGCAAGGGTGCTGGAAAACCTGGTATTGATTCTGAAAGGCAATGGCTCAGCTTAAAGTCATTGTTCTGTCAATGAGGAAGGAGAGAAGAATGGATGTCTTACCACCCCTCCTTCTACCCCTCCTTGCCTGCAATGACCCGGCACCCCATCAATCATGGATTGAGTTTTCCTTCTGGGTTCAGTGTCTTAGGCTGCCTGAGTATGGAAGAAAATTAACACATGTCTGACCTTAACACAGCACCAAGATCATAGCCAGGCTTTGGATTTATCCCTCTTCTCGCTGGACAATGTCACTTCCCAGTGTGTTTGCTTAAGCCTCCTGTGTGGACCCAGACACCTGCCTTCTTATTATGCCCAAGGGAGGCAAAGCACTGCGGCAGCTGAAGGTGGATGCAGTTTCTGTCCTGAGTTCTTTCCCTTTTTGTTTAATGAACCCTTTTTTCTTTACTGACAGAATTAGAAGCAGCAGAGTGGAAATCCTGGGGCATATGGAAGATAAACAGTCCTCACTCCAACTTTAGAAGCTCTTTTAGGCAAAAAAGGAAAAAAAGCAATTAAATACATAAAACAAGAAAGCTCAAAAGCTATAGCCTCAAGGTATCCTCATTCAGTGACTTTCAATCTAAGTAAAGGAACCATTTGAAAAACAAAACCTCAGGCCAGTTCCTAGCATGTAAAGATAAAAAAGGGGTTTTTTATTTTCATAAATTTATTTTGCATTCAAATGTATAAATATTTATTTATAAACCCCATGAGTTAAACAATGAAATGAAGCCATATTAATGAGTGAAACTATATGAAATCAGAACTTAATAGATGTAGTCTTGTAACAATGTAACTTTGTATGTATTTTTTTCATACAGAAAATATTTCATAATATGTTGGGGATCTCAAGACACATGGATAGTTACACTATTTCCACTTTGTCTCACAACTTCAGTTATGCTCCTCTGTCCAGTGTAAACAGCAAGAGCAAGTTTCTTTGAATCTGCCCAGCACAAGCACACAGTGGTCAGTGACCCTGGACAGCTCAGATAAACCCACTGATGGCTTCAAAATATTAAAATATAGTACAAATTGTTACTTAAAGTGGGATCTGGCTGCTCACAGGTCAAAAGCCAATAAAAAGGCAAGGTTTGTGGAGAAGAAAGTCTGTTTTATTTTGGAGGCTGGCAACAGGGTGTGGGGGAGGCAGGGAGGGTGGACTCCTGTCCAAAGGCCAACTCCCTCCACTGACAATCAGTGGGCAAGAGCCTTTATAAACAAAAGGAGGGGGCTACAGTAAGAAACAGCACAGTCAGCTCTAACAGTCCTCCTGAGACTGGTCAGGGAGCAGTCTGACCAGCATCATCTTGATTGGTTTAAGTACAGCTAATCTTCATTTATAGGGGCTGTCTGTTTCTATTTCTTTGAGGCCGGTTCTCAGGATTGTGGCAGCTTAAAGTCATGACTACACTACAGTCTGAACATCATGTAGTTAACTTCTTCCACCTGGCAGGGGTTACAGTCTTTATAAAACAGCTCAAAGGATATGGCTCAGAATATTGTCTACAGATGTTTGACTTTGCTTAATGATTAAACTATTATTATTTAGTCTTATTGGACTGCTTTTCTTTGCTTCTACATTTTCTCACTTCTCTGGTTAAACTTATTCTTTGGCTAAAGTTCCTCTACAGACAAAAGGCAGGTGGAGGACATGGCAGGAGGACCATAGGGTCCTGCTCCATTTTAATCCCCCTTTTCTTTGATGCTCCTCAGTCTTGAGGAGAGACAGGTACAGAACAAGAAAGTGGATAAAGTTTTCAATAGATTAATCATAAACTTGGCAGAAAAACTTGGTTTTAGTTCGATTTCTGTTCCAATTTTCCCCAACTCTTTGAGTGAATGGGGCAACTTCCTGCTGAAATGGGGCATGGTCCTGCCTAATTTGGGAAATGGACATAGAAATGGAAATAATTTCAAGTTCCAAGCTTAGTATCAATATTTTGTATTATGAAAATATTATCCCTCTGATTACTTTGTCACAGTACCTGGATATTTGAAAATTAGTAGACATATTACAATGAGGATAATAATCAAAATGCATATTTTTTATTGAAGTTATCTGTCTGTGAGTCTGTTTTTGTTTTGTAGATAGGTCCATTTGTGTCATATTTTAGATTTTGCATTTAAGTGATATCATATGGTATGTGTCTCTCTTTCTGACTTCACTTAGTATGAGAATCTCTAGTTCCATCCATGTTGCTGCAAATGGCATTATTTTGTTCTTTTTTATGGCTGAGTAGTAATTCCATTGTGAATATGTACCACATCTTCTTTTCTTCTTTTAGGGCTATATCCACAGCATATGGAGGTTCCCAGGCCAGGGGTCGAATTGGAGCTGTAGCTGCTGGCCTACACCACAGCCACAGCACCTCGGGATCAAAGCCCCATCTGCAACCTACACCATAGCTCATGGCAACACTGGATCCTTAACCCACTGAGCGAGGCCAGGGATTGAACCTGCATTCTCATGGACCCTAGTCAGATTCGTTTCTGCTAAGCCATGACAGGGACTCCCTGTACCACATCTTCTTAATCCATTCATCTATCAATGGACATTTAGGTTGTTTCCATGTCTTGGCTATTGTGAGTAGTGCTGCAATGAATATAGGGATGCATGTATCTTTTTGAATAAAAGTTTTGTCTGGATATATGCCCAGGAGTGGGATTGCTGTATCAATGGTAATTCTATTTTTAGTTTTCTAAGGAACCTCCATACTGTTTTCCATAGTCACTGCACCAATCTACATCACCACCAACAGTGTAGGAGGGTTCCCTTTTTTCCACATCCTCTCCAGCATTTGTTAGAGAGTTTTTTTAAAGGAGTAAGTTTTATTTTATTTATTTATTTGTCTTTTTAGGGCCGCACCCATGGCATATGAAGGTTCCCAGGCTAGGGGTCGGAGCTCTAGCTGCTGGCCTACACCACAGCCACAACAATGCCAGATCCGAGCTGTGTCTGTGGCCTACACCAGAGCTAATGGCAACACCAGATTCTTAACCCACTGAGCGAGGTCAGGGATCAAGCCTGCATCCTCATGGATACTAGTCAGATTCTTTTCCGCCTGAGCCACTATGAGAACTCCAAGATTCTTTAATGATGCCTTTCTAACCAGTGTGAGGTGGTACCTCATGGTAGTTTTGGTTTGCATTTTTCTAATAATTAGTGATGTTGTATATCTTTTCATGTGTTTTTTGACCATCTGTCTGCCTTCTTTGGAAAGTTTTCCAAGGAACCTCCATACTATAGTGGCACAATTTACATTCCCACCAGTGTAGGCGAGTGTAGGAGTGTGGAGCGGGTTCCCTTTTCTCCACACCCTCTCCAGCATTTGTAATTTGTAGACTTCTAGATTCATCTTTGTATTATTTGCTGAATGTGGTTTTTTTCCTTCATGGTTAAAGCAGATGTAGTGTGTGTTTAATAGGGCCACAAACAGGCTGTCTGGGTTAGCCCAAAGTTCAAATTAATCATGTATAAGCCAGAATGACTTCCTTATACATCAATATGTGAAAACTTCTCTCATAATTTCCTTTTAATTGCAAATCTTTCCATAGAAAGCACTGATAAACATTTTTTCCAGCATTCTCAGAGTGGCTCAGTTGCCTGCTCCAGGTCCATTCATGTCCCTTGGTTCTAGGCCTACTTTTTGCTTATATACTGGCCTACTTTTCACGTTGGGGAAAACTAATCAGACATATCAAACAAGAACAGAGGTATGCTGATGGATAAAAATTATATAAGGCATACATTTTATCAATTATACCCAACTGTCACACAAATATTGTACATGTGCTTCAAGCAGTAGACTTAAAGCCAGCAGTGACACATCATAAATAGTTAGATTTGGTGACAACCTCACTAGACAGTGTTCTTCATATAACTTCTAGAACACTTATGTTAATGATATTTATCATACAGTATAAGCTACAAGTGTTTATCATTATCATTTGACAGTGTTTTCCATGTATTTGAACATACCAAACAATACTAATTAGCTTAGAAAAACTTTGTTCTCTTAACAGAGAGAAAACCAAACGCAGTTTTGTGTCAGTTTACTATTAGTAAACAAAATTTACTTACCTAATTAAATTTGATCTAATCTTTTTTTTTTGGTCTTTTTTTGCCTTTTCTAGGGCTGCTCCTGTGGCATATGGAAGTTCCCGGGCTAGGGGTCTAATCGAAGCTACAGCTGCCGACCTATGCCACAGCCATGTCTGCAACCTACACCACAGCTCATGGCAATGCCAGATCCTTAACCCACTGAGCAAGGCCAGGGATCGAACCCACAATCTCATGGTTCCTAGTCAGATTCGTTAACCACTGAGCCAGTATGGGAACTCCAAATTCGATCTAATCTTAATCTCAACAAAACTCCTTCCTCGAAGTTCCTGGGTTTTTTTTGTACAAACCGTTATCACTCTCTGTATCCATATTAATTTGTCCCTTATTTGTTTTCCCATACAGGAACAACCACCTTTGGGACAAAATTATTCTTCCTTTATCCCTCAACAAAAATATTTTCATTTTTCATACCTTGTTTCACCAACGACACATACCCTATTTGTTTTACAACTGAAATGCCTCCCTTGTTATTTCACTTATTATAATTTTTAACCTTCAAAAGACTTTAACAAAACTAAGAACTGCTGAACTATTAATTGAACTATTTAATTGAACTATTTGTTATGTCAGCATTTTCTGTTTGACAGTCTTAAGAACATAACCTCAGAAAACATACATTTTTCTCCATAGCACAATTTCTCTTTAATGTGGTACAAGATGTATGTGTTTAATGAACCCAAACATTCATTGGCATTCTAATAATTAACCCAAGGCTGAAGCCTCAAGCAAAGTGGGATTAAGAGCTAACTTCAAGCTTTTTCCTAGGCATATTTTTGCTCTCTCAGGGTCAGAATTCTGAAAGCAGTATTTTATCAAGCCAGCTTTCTAACTTCATATGCAAAAAGAACCAGTTTTGGACTTTCAAAAGAGTTTCATCTTAACCAATTCTCTCTGGAGTCTGAAGAGTACTGTTAGCCACACAGTATTAAAAAAATATATCTTTTTCTTAGACATAGGTTCATAGCTAAAATTTTTCTTAAGAACTGAACCTAAATTTCCCATTTTATAAAAGGCAACAAGAATACCAATCACACAAATGGAATACCCACTCACCAGAAGACCGAACTGCCACAAATCCTCCACAAAGATGACCAATAGGGAATCCCAAAGAAACAGTCCCTAGTACACACCGTCCTGCACGGCAGACACACCTCAGAACCAATTGGCAAAAGGCCCAAACAGCGCCTCGTGCTCACAAACAGACCTCGACAGCAGACACATTTCTGAACCAACTGGCAAAAAGGCCCAGATAGCACTTCATGCTCAAAAGCAAAGTTGGCGGCGTGCACACCGAGGTACTTACTCCGTCTTGGGGCTCATCAGCTGGTCCAGATGCATCTTTCTGTTCCATGGAGGGAAAGCAGAAGTTGACAATCAGTTCTGAGCAGGGGTGAAACAGAGCAGATTCCCCAAACAAAAGGTTTTGGCAGCTGTAAGGAACGCCCCCAAAATCCCCCTATGTGGCCATCCCAGCACAGTCATGGCTGCCGCTCTGCGGCTCTACTCGGAAAACCTGGGCTGGGGCGGGGAGGGGCGGGGGGCAGATCTCGATAGCGCGGAGCCCCACGTGCATGCCTAAACAACCAAAAATGGGTCCAGCTGCTTGCCACTCTGAAGCCACTAAAGAGTCAAAGTTGGTGGAAAGGAAATTTTATTTTTGAGGCTGGCAACCAGGGAGTGGGGCTGGGGGTGGGGTGGGGAACAGACTAATATCCAAAGGCTGACTCCCACCACCAACAATCATTGTGCAAGAATTTTATAGGCGGAATAGCTACATGTAAGAAACATCAGTCAGTTCTGACAGTCATCTTGAAATTGGTCATGTGATGGTCTGATCAGCCTCATCTTGATTGTTTCAAATACAGCTAATCTTCAGTTCCAGGAACAGTTTTTTCCCCGTTTCTTTGAGGCCAGGTCTCAGAATTGCAGCAGCTTCTGCCATGGCTACAGCCTGGTCATCATATAGTTAACTTCATGCACCTGGTGAAGGTTTCTCTACAGAACAGCCTGAAGGATATGGCTCAGAATATTATCTATAGCTCTTGAGGAGGAACTAAAGATTCTTGACTTTTCTTAATGATTAAACTGTTATAATTTAGTCTTGTTGGACTGCTTGTCTTTGCTTCTGCATTTTCTCACCTCTCTAATTAAAGTTATCCTTTGGCTGGAATTTTTCCAGGACAAAAGGCAAGCAAGCAGAAGACATGGAGGGAAGGACCTTAGAGTCCTGCTGTGTCTCAATAACATGTTTCAATGTGATCTTGCTTTTTCTTACAACTTTATAAATAATAGTTAAGTGTGTTCAAAATGAAATGAGTTCCCGTCATGGTTTAGCAGTTAATGAACCCAACTAGTACCCATGAGGATGCAGGTTCGATCCCTGGACCCACTCAGTGGCATTGCCATGAGCTGTGGTATAGGTCACAGGTATGGCTTGGATCTGGTGTTGCTGTGGCTGTGGCGCAGGCCGGCAGCTATAGCTCTGATTTGACGCCTAGCCTGGGAATCTCCATGTGTTGCAGGTGTGGCCCTAAAAAGCAGAAATAAAACAAAATTTTAAAAAATGAAATGAAACCTAATGGCCATGGCAGCCCTGGAATATGGCGAGCATGAAAAAGCAAGGAAGAGGCTTATTTCTAACAGTTGATATCTGGGAGAGGGGACTATAGCAACTGTACTCATATACTAGTATATATCTTATATACTAGATCTTGTTTCTCCTTTTTAAAAATGATGTGTAATGTGTAAAAGCCAATTTCCATAGGCTGTAATAGGGTTCAAAAATGATTCATGGTTTTTATGAAATTTGCTGCATTTTCCTTCTGATGATTAATAAAGCTTTAGGAGACAGTTTTCCTTTCACTAAGCATAATGTGGTCTTCATCAGAGTAAACACAAGAAAATATCGGGCTATGCATAGGGGAGTGGGTTGTGGAGGAGGCAACATGATGCTCATTCTTGCCAAAGAATGAGAGGTTGAGAATGCAGGGGTCAATAAGGTCATATGGAATGGGGACTTTAAAAAATCCTGACCATGGCGGTGAGTGATTCGACTCTCTGAAAATGTGCCAGTCAGGGTTCCATCAAAACAGGGGTTCCCTAGTGGCTCGGTGGGTTAAAGATCCAGCATTGTCACTGCTGTGGCTCAGGTCACTGCTATGGTAGTGCGGTGAGTTAAGGATCTGGTGTTGTCACTGCTGTGGCTCAGGTTGCAGCTGTGGCATGGTTTCAATCCCAGGCCTGGGAACTTTCATATGCTGAGGACCAAAAAAAAAGGGAAAACATACTTTTAAATTATCATGACTGTTATTATCCTACCAATTGGCTTCACCCTCTGGAGCCTTGCTCTTAAAAGCATCTGTAACATTCCTGGTAGAGGTATTCCATGATCAATCCACTACGTCCCCTCCCGTTCACTCTGTAGTCTACAGCAGTGGATCCTGTCCCCCTCCCCAGAGTGAAATGGCTTTTGTTGGGGGCACTCGTGACCTCCGTGTTGCCAAATCCAGTGGAATTTTCGCTGCTCTCGAGTCTGACACGGCCGGCCATTCTCATTCTAAAACATCTTTCTTTGGTGTCTTTCTCTGTTTCTTTGTCTGGCTTCACGTCTTCAACTTTTTGGCCTGAGTTTAGATGTTTGGGGTTTCCCTGGCTTGTTTCTAGGCCCTCTTCTTTCCCCCTCGCTGCCCCCTCTCACCATATTTATGAAGCTGAGTCTGAAGATGATACCCAAACTTACACAGCTGCCCCAGATCCCTCCTCTGAGATGCTCGAATACCTGTCTGTAGCCCATGTAGCAAATCCCTTTAGATGCCTCACAGATTTCACTAAAATATGCTTTTATCACAGTCTTAGCTTGCTCCACAGACGGCTTCACTCTCCACACAAGCCAGGAACCTGGGAATGGTTCTTGGCTCATTCTTTCCCTTCACCCCTAAATCAGATCTGTCAGCATCTGTCCACTCCTCTCCATCTCCTCTGTCCCCACCCTGTCCAAGCCTCAGTCATCCACCTAGGTTACTGCACTGCTCCCTAGGCTTCCACACATGGCTCTCTGGAAGTCAGTCTTAATGTAACAGCAGTTACATTACAGTTTCATTACAGGATCAATGAAAATTGGATCCTGCTCTCTTCCTATTCTCCACCCTCAATTACTTCCCATTGCTCAGTGGCATAAAATCCAAACTCCTTTCCAGGGCCTGTGTCTTGTCTTCCCTTCCCCTTCCCTAACATTAAGCTCTTTTGCTCTGCCTGTTACACTGTGGGTTTTTTTTTTTTTTTTCTGTTGGGATAGCCCCTTCTCAACCCATAGTCTTAAATGCCACCTCCCTGGACAAGACTTCTGTCACCACCCAGTCTAAAGTAGGTTGCCATGTCATTCTCAAAGTGCCCTGCTTATTCTGTAATAGAATACCTTACAACTCATAACCATTTATTTTATTTAGTTTCTAATCATTTGAATCCCTACTTTTTTTTTGTCTTAATTTTTGTCTTTTTCTAGGGCCACACCTGTGGTATATGGAGGTTCCCAGGCTAGGGGTCTAATCAGAGCTGTAGCTGCCGGCTTATGCCAGAGCCACAGCAACGCCAGATCTGAGCCGTGTCTGTGACCTACACCACAGCTCATGGCAATGCTGGATCCTTAACCCACTGAGCAAGCCCAGGGATCAAACCTGCAACCTCATGCTTCCTAGTCAGATTCGTTAACCACTGAACCATGATGGGAACTCCTGAATCTCTACTTTAATATATGCGTCATGAAGGAGAGGGACTATGTCATTTTCTTTTCATTCCTAGTGCCTGGAATAGTAGGTACTCAGTGAGTGTGAATTGAGTGAATAATTGACAAACTAGACAATAGTGCCTGTGACCCTGAAGTGGTGGCTCATGGCTATGGTCTAGAATTATTGTCTCCTGTATACCAACAAGTGACATATATGCCATCACTTCTCCCTGCTACACCCATGGTGAATGCCGCTAACTTGGGACACCCTAGCCCTGCTGAGCCTGCCTGCATTCTCAACACCTGGTGAGAATCAGAATTGGCATGGCAGCAGACTCAGAAAGCGTGAACTGTTCATAAGCTTTGCAGATGTCCATTGCAAGAGTGATGTATCAAGAAGAAGCTAAACCAGATGTTAGGTGACATTGCTGAAGACCAGGATAAACGTGTTTAACATCATTAGTCATTTGGGAAATGGAAATCAAAACCACAGTGAGTCACCACTTCACATCCACTATTATCCAATGCTTAAGCAACAAATCACTATTGGGCCTTCTTGCCGGTTACTATCATAAAGCCTTCTTGACACAGAAACAAGTGTGATCTAATGTTATGGATTCTAAGACCATTGGATTTCTTGCTAATCCAAATGAATATGTAGTATTTGCTTATGATTGTTTTGCTCATTTAAAATCTCTGGCAACTCTGAGGTAGGAATTACTGTTGCCACTCAGTAAGTAGAGGCTCAGAAAGATTGAAGGGCTCTTTGGGAAGTGACTGAGCTCTGATGTGCACCCTAACCTCTGCCTCTGAACCCATAACTCTTTCGCATACGGTTGATGATTCGGGTCCCTGGTCCTTTCCAGGACATTTCAGTGCAAGTCCCTGGTCTTGCACACTTATTAGTTGATTCTGTAGTCAGCCACTTGGGCTATTCTATATAGTCCTCTTCAGTGACTTCTTCCATGAGGGCAGTAGAATCTGAGAAGAGATGGTTGAGAAGCCTGTGCTTCAAAACATCCTATTTGCTTGGAACAAAATCTGGAGAGGTAGGTATGGTTTTATTATTAGCCTCTCAGTGAGTTTTTAAACACCATTGGAGTTTGCAGTCCTGTGTATCAGGAAACAAAACTCCTAAAGCTTAAGTGAACTCGTGGATTGAGTTCACAGAGCTTTTTTGATCTCCAAAGACCTTCCTTCCTGGGTGTTTTATCCCATTTAATTTAGTGTCTTTGAAATATCAATAGAAGAAGATCAACTGCTGAGGCTGTTCTTATATTGTTTATAGATGTCAGAGCTATTGAAAACTCAGCTCATCTGTTCTAAATCTGAGGGACTGGATAACAACATTCTCATGCCTTAAGGGAAAAAAACCTCTGTCCTGTTTCCCTGTAAATATTCAATTCAGCCAAATATATGTATAGGATATTTTACCCTGTAGATTTATCAGCTGGCCTGATGTGGTCTCCCCATCCAACACCCAAGCAACAATCATCTGGCACTGCACTGCAGAACAGTAAGCCCTGTGCATATGTTGACAGTAGTATAAGCCAGCTTAGGCACCTAAAAGCTAGACCTGCAAACACTCTTTAAAGTGTCATGGGAAGATGTTTATGATGTGTTGTTGTTAAGTGAAAAACTAGATTATAAAACTGTACAGTTCTAGTAGCAGGCTAGGGTGAGCTAGTGCAGCCCTTCTTTGTACTAAAAATACCTACAAATACTACTAAAATATAAGGGTGACTATAGGAAAGAGAAAATATTTGCAAATCATTTATCTGATAAGGGACTTGTATCCAGAATACATAAAGAACTTTTATAACACAGCAATGAAAAAGACAAATATTCTAACTTTAAAATGAGTAGGAGATTTGAATAGACTTTTCTCCAAAGGATATGTACAAATGACCAGTAAGTACATGGAAAAATGTTTATTATTCATCACTAGGGAAATGCACAATTAGATACCACTTCAACCCCCTAGGATGTTTATAACAAAAAAGGCAGACAATAACAAGTATTGGTAAGGATATAGAAAAATCAGAACTCTCAATATGGCAGATGAGATGTGAGATGTCCCAGCCATCTGGAAAATAGTCTCGTAGTTTCTTAAAAGTTTAAACATAGGATGGTAAAGGTTTTACCACATGATATAGTAATTCCACTTCTGGGATTGAAAAAATATGTCCATATGAAAACTCGCACGAATGTTGATAGCAGCATTATCCAAAACAGCCAAAAAGTAGGAACAACCCAGATGTCCATCAGTTGATGAATGGATAAATAAAATATGGTATATCTGTAAATGGAATATTACTTGGCAGTAAAAAAAGAATGAAATTCTGATACATGTTTCAACATGGATGAACCCTGAACACATGCAAAGAAAGAAGCCAGACACAAAAGGCCACATATGGTCTGATTCCAGGAGTTCCTGTTGTGGATCAGTGGAAATGAATCTGACTAGCATCCATGAGGATGCAGGTTTGATCCCTGCCTTGCTCAGTGGGTTAAAGATTCAGCATTGCTGTGAGCTGTGGTGTAGGTTGCAGACATGTCTCAGATCCAGGATTGCTATGGCTGTGGTATAGGCCGGTAGCTGTAGCTCCAATTCAGCCCCTATCCTGGGAACCTCCACAAACCACGGGTGGGGCCCTGAAAATACAAAAAAAAAAAAAAAAAAAAAGGTCACATATGGTATGATTCCACTCATATTGAACATCCAGAATAGGCAAATTTGTAGAAATGGAAAGTTGATTAGTGGTTGGCAGGGGCTGAGAGGAATAATAAGCAAGATTTAAAACTCAGAAGCCATGGAAGAACAATTAAAAATTAAATGCTTCTAAATGATGAAAGACAACCTAAGTGAAGTTGAAAAGACAAGTGCAAAAATGAAAGAAAATATTTGCCATATACATCACAGATTTATCTGGGATGAATTGCACAATCACAAAATGGGTACATAAAAAAGGAGCTTTTTGTTACTCTTTGCGGGTGTCCATTTTGGAAGAAGAACAAACAATTCGAACTTGCCAGGGCGGAGTAACTTGGTTACTTCTAGTTGGCTGTATCCTGCATAATTCATTGTGTTTGGGGAAGACCCTTGCCTCTCAGAGTTTCTCCCTGCCTTCTCAGAGTGGAGAGAGAGCTGTGTACAACGTCATGTTAATATGACTAGTGTGTCCTGAATGTCCATGAGCTCTTTGGGAGAAGGGGGTTAACTTTTATCCACCTCTGAAATCACAGTGTTTAGGATTAGCCCATCACCCAGAAAATCTTCATTGACTTACATTGATTAAAAGCTTTTAAATATCCCTGGTGCTTCAGTTTCCAGGGATATTAAGGGCCAGGATTACATTTATCATATTCCCAGCAGAGCTGTTGTGAGGATTAATGTTTTAACACAAATGATCTTCTGCTCCTTTAAAAAGGCAATAATTAAGCTAAAGGGTGTTTTGAAATGTGCCTGGTTTTGTTTTGTTTTTGTTTTTGTTTTGTCTTTTATCTTTTGTCTTTTTAGGGTCTCACCCATGGTATATAGAGGTTCCCAGGCTAGGAGTCTAATCGGAGCTGTAGCCACCATCCGCAGCCACAGTAATGCCAGATCTGAGCCAGGTCTGCAACCTACACCACAGCTCACGACCAACACGGGATCCTTAACCCACTGAGTGAGGCCAGGGATCAAACCCACAACCTCATGGTTCCTAATCAGATTCGTTTCTGCTGCACCACAACGGGAACTCCAAAATGTGCCTAGTTTTATAACAACTTGTGTTTCAGTCTAGTGTTTAAAACATAAGTAAGAAGGTCTTGCGCTTTCTTATAGAAAATATGACGTATAGAAGAACACAGAATTCATCCACCATTAGGGTTCCTATTATGTCAAGCCATTGGTCTTTCTGAGCTGTGTGGATTTACAGGAAGATCCGATGACATGGCAGCTCTTCGCTCCGGAGGGCCAGCCTGGGGTGCATTAGGGAGGGAGCCCACCGACCTGACATGCTGCTGTTTCTCTTCTCCTCCCCCCTTCCCCCACCCGGCTCCCCAGTGAGATGAAGCAGAAGCTGGATGAGGAAGGCAGCAAGTGTAGCATCCTCTCCAAGCACCAGAACTTTGTGGAGCACTGCTGTATGCGCTGCTGCTCGCCCTTCACCTTCCTCGTCAACACCAAGCGACGCTGTGGGGACTGTAAGTTCAATGTCTGCAAGAGCTGCTGCTCCTACCAGAAGCACGAGAAGGTGTGGATCTGCTGTGTGTGCCAGCAGGCGAGGTGAGTGGCGCAACGTCTTCTTTCAACCAGCTGGGGCAGCTGTGATTGATCGGCGTCATTTTTTAAGAAAGAGGAGGATTCGTAAGGGATCTTCCGCAGTCAATGCAGATAGAACACTCCTAGATTTGTTTAATCGCAGTTGGCAGAAAGGGGATGCCAAGGAGAAGTGGGGAATTTTGCTGATTTAATTTCGAAGGATGTCATGTGAGGACATCTCCAGGAGTCGTGGGATTATTATTGTCCGAAATCAAAACAGATGGAAAAGTCGAGCTCGTGCCTTGTTTTTCCATGTTATTCAAGGCCATCCTAGGAACCTGCCCAGGAAAGAAGTCTGTGACCCATGTGGCAGGTTTTGTTTCTTGAAGTTTCTCTAAGGCCCAGTTTGATAGAGAAGTACATTTGGGTCAGAATGCCTCAGAGGAATGGCCTATAGGCTGACAGTCTTTCACATTTTGAAGGATGCCTCAGGAGAGTTTATTTATGTAGTGACAAGCTGTCTAACCCCTCGGCATTGTGGAAGACGCATCACCAAGTTCATCGTGTGAAACATTTCAGGAATATTTTGACTTGAATCAAGTATGGAAATTTTCAGATAAATAACAGCTTTTAAAACCTGCCCAGTTTCTTGAAGCAAAAAAAAAAAAAAAAAAAATTACTTTACAACTGATTGTTTAGACTTTGAATACCTGGCAAAAGCCTGGTGTTTGGGGCACTTTCTGCTGTCACCCACTTTGTCCACCAGTTTCTCTGCCCCTCATGCAATCTGAAATTCACCCCTTGGTTTAGAAATGATTTGGAGTTCCCGTTGCGGCACAGTGGAAACGAATCCGACTAGTAACCATGAGGTTACGGGTTCAATCCTTGGCCTTGCTCGGTGCATCAAGAATCCAGCATTGCTGTGAGCTGTGGTGTAGGTTGCAGACATGGTTCGGATCCTGTGTGGCTGTGGCTGTGGCCAGCAGCAGTAGCTCCAATTAGACCCCTAGCCTGGGAACTTCTATATGCTTCGGGTGCAGCCCTAAAAAGCCAAAAAAAAAAAAAAAGGAGTGGTTTACTTTGGGTATTAGTCTCCGGGACATTTTTTCAGCATATTCATATTCAAGCAGTTGGATTTTAAAACATTGTCTGAGTACATGAAGAATACAAATGTGTGTGTGAAATCCCAATAAAACAATGAAGTTGCAGGAAGGACCACTTTTAGACACGTTTCACTCCCTCCTGCCCATGATGTACTTTTCCTTTCCTATGTAAATTAATCCCATTTTTAGTACATTGGTTTGATTTTTAGCTGTCAGCGTCTTAATACCTGAACCCAAAACTGGAGTCTGGGTCAATTAAGAAAGATGTAGCCAGACCTTACTTAACTGAAGAAGCATTTTTGTTTGCATTAGTTTGTTTTAACCTCTCAACCACCATGAAGTATGGCCATGTGAAGCAAATATTCCAGTTTTGCAGCTGAGAAAATTGATGTTTGCAGAAGCTGTTATGACGTCTTTCCTTTTCACTGGGAGCCCTCAAAAGCCATGTTTGCACTTAGTAGCTTTCCATGCAGGTTCTTGACTCAGAGATGCTCTCCTGGGCCTGAGTCTAGGGTGTATTCACAGAGCAGGAAAACTTTGGTCCTAGATGCAGCTGGAGTATGCCATGATGCTAAAAGTGGTTATTAGATTTGTCTGTAGCTCAAAAAAAAAAAATAAACCTTAACAAGAGCCCAAACCAAACAAAACTAAAAGGGGTCTTGAGACTTAAAATTTGTTGAGGTTCTCAGGAATGTAATCATCATCATGAAGCTTTTATACCTTAATTCCAAGGGAAATGTTTCTCCCTGATGGATATCTCTGGGCTTATTGTATTACAAAGGCCTCGGCAATGTTTATGCAGAATTGCATTTGCTTCCCTAAAAACCACATTCTGTCGATTTCTGTTTTCTTCTCTAAAATTATATGCAGGATCTTCAAGCCAAGATGTGTGTGGATGTGTGAGAGCCTGTGAGTCTATTTCAGTGGGACAAGGTCAAGGAAAGTCATTTCTGATATTGTGTGCACCTCTAATAATAATATAAAAGTGCTTCTCTGTATCCTTTTATTTTTGACCTTGGGACAATCTCTCTCTCTCTCAAGAGTTCACTATTAAGTACAGAGCATGGTGTAACTAGATGCTGAAAAACATGCCATGAATACTTGTTGCATTCAAAATTTCATCAAGAAAAAAATCAACATACTCAGCTTTATTTCTAGTCAAACTCTTTCCTTGCTTGGTAAGCTTTGAGACCTTATGCAAAATCCCTGACCTTTTGGGGCCCCTCCTGAGAAGCTGGCAGTGATTAGGGACCCCTGTGACACATTCCTCAGAGGGCCTAGGAGCTGGCCAATGAGGAGCTGACCTGATGGCTCTGTGCTGAAATTTGCCCATGTTGTGAAGGAGAGTGATTGTGTTCAGGCAACATCCTACGCTTGAACTTGTCACTGTAACTCCCCAAGACGGTTGGAGAGAAGAGGAATCTGCCTTTGCATATGACAGCTCCCCACCTGGCATGGGGCATGAGGCTAAAGGCCATAGAGAGGGCCCATTCTCCCTGTAGACCAGCCAGACTTTGTCCTGTTGCCATTTCTGCTGAAGGGCAGTTTCTAATCTCCCAGATCAAGTTACCTAAAAGTAATACAGGATGGGGTTTGAATTTTAGGAAATGAAAACCTAACTCAGCTGACCAGCATCATTCAATTTTAACTCATCATCGATCACGCCTACTGGCTTATGTGTTTCTCTGCCCAGAGCCGTTTCAGAAATGCCTTTCAGAAATAAAAGGCCACAGGGTGACATCTTGTGTGGTACAGATTCCTATGCCTTTCATTCCTGAGTGGTAGTGTCCCACCTCCATTGGTGTAGGCTCCTGTCTGCTGTCTGTCGAGGACACGCAGTGTTGAGTTGAATTCTAGCATGCTGGGGCTGTGGAGGCTTAAGTAGGTGCCACATAAATGCTCAGACACTCAGATGGAGCAGGGGTGAGCCTCGAGTAGAGAGGACTCCTCTTCTTCCTTTCAGCTGTAGTTTCTCGGATGTGAGCTTCAGGTAAGCTAGTGTGTTTCCAAGTAAGCTAGTGTCCATGGCACCTGCCCCATAGAGACAGGAGGTCCTTAGCAGCAAATAGTCATCTACCCATCAGGGAGCTGGTCCAGCTGAAGGTCCCCTCTGTGTTCACCTCTCTTTGCAGCTCTGAGCCTTCATCCCTTTCTTGGTGAGGCCCTCCAGGCTGGGGATCTCCCCAGCTGGGCCACTGAAGGGGGCAGCCAGTAACAGAGGGGGCAGGGCAGAGGAGAGTCTGGTTGTTAGGGTGAGACCCCAGAGTGTAGGCTTCCTGATCCAGATGCTACATCATGGTGAAAAAGTAAAACAGTAACCCCAACTACTTTTTAAAATGAAAGAATATTTATTTTCAATGTGTTATAATACCCCTTAATGGAAAAGAATCTGAAAAGAATCTTCATATACATGTATGTGTATGTGCGTGTGTAGCTAAATCACTTTGTTGTACACCTGAGACTAAATGACTTTTCTATACATCTGAGAAATCAACTATACTACAATAAAAAAAGGAATATGGTATTTCTGGGAGTTCCCATCATGGCTCAGTGGTAACGAACCCGACATGTATCCATTAGGATGCAGGTTCGATCCCTGGCCTTGCTCAGTGGGTTAAAGGATCCAGCGTTGCCGTGAGCTGTGGTGTAGATCACAGACACAGCTCAGAACCTGCATTGAGGTGGCTGTGTTGCCGTGAGCTGTGGTGTAGATCACAGACACAGCTCAGAACCTGCATTGATGTGGCTGTGGTGTAGGCTGGGAGCTGTAGCTCTGATTCGAGCCCTACCCTGGGAACCGCCATATGTCGAGGGTGTGGCCCTAAAAAGCGGAAGAAAAAAATATATATATATATGATATTTGTCTGCAACCGTGGTTCTGATGGTGAAAAATCAAGGACAACCCAGGCCTCCTCACGTTCAATTTAAATCACTAGGCACAATCATGAAGTATGTTCTTAGTGAGCTTGTATTTTATCAGAAATAATAGACAAGGATGGTTTAATGATGATTAGCGTCATGGCATTGTGCTTGTCACTTCTAATTCTCACATCTAATAACATGCTTGATCTACAAATTAGGCTGCGGGATTCTTGTCTGAGCAGCATCAATGGCCAGGTAGAGGAGGGGGAATTCACACAAGATAAAGGCTCTGTCTTGATTGTGTCTCCCCTTCCCAGAACTTCGCCCACCCTACTCTCCACCCCCCATAGGAAGACTTCATGCTAACATCGCCTGGGGAAGTCTGCACCTTCTACTCTCACCCTGGTAATGGTCCCAAGGATTGAACTTGCCTGGAACGAGATGACATTGCAAAGAGACATATTACATTGCATTTCAGAAGCTATAAATGGCTCTGTAAGCCTTAAAGTGGACTTGGTTCTTGCAGTGTCTTGAGCCCTGTGTTTATGCTCCCTTCCCCCGACTTGCCCTTCTGTGCTCATTCTGAGGACATGGCTGCTGCCACTGTGTGACTGCACAGGAGGTTGTTCTTGGGGCTCCAGGTCTCCTTTTCTTGAGGTTTTGAAACTGCCACTAACTTTTTTTGTTGGTGGTTTTATTTATTTATTTATTCATATTGAACTATAATTGACCTAAGACATCGTGTTGGAGGTTCCATTGTGGCTCAGCAGTAACCAACCCAACTAGTATCCATGAGGATGCAGGTTCAATCCCTGGCCCTGCTCAGTAGGTTAAGGATCCAGCAATGCTGTGAGCCACGTTGTAGGTCATGGTTGCAGCTCAGATCTGGCATTGCTATGGCTGTGGTGTAGGCCAACAGCTTGGATTCAGCCCCTAGCCTGGGAACCTCCATATGCCACAGGTGCAGCCCTGAAAAAGACAAAAAGAAAGACAGAAAGAAAAATGAAAAGAAAAAAGACTGTGTTAATTTCAGGCGTACAGCAAACTGATTCAGGTATATGCTGAATATATTTCCCTGTGCTATACAGTAGGTCCTTTATGTATTTTGTATTGTATTGTGTATCTATTAATCCAAAACTCCTAATTTATCCCTTCCCCCTTTTCCCTTTAGTAACCATAAGTTTATTTTTTTATGTCTGTGAGACTGCTTCTGTTTTGTAAATAAGTTTATTTGTATCGTATTTTATTTTTTAATTGCTCAATGAATTTATTACATTTATAGTTTTACAATGTTCATCACAACCCAATTATATAGCGTTTCCATCCCAAACCCCCAGAGCATCCCCACACCTCCAACCTATCTCATTTGGAAACCATAAGTTTTTCAAAGTCTATGAGTCAGTATCTGTTCTGCAAAGAAGTTCATTGTGTCCTTTTTTTTAGATTCCACATGTAAGTGATAGCATATGATGTTGGAGTCTCACTGTCTGACTGACTTCACTTAGCATGATAATTTTTATGTCCATCCATGTTGCCGCAAATGCTGTTATTTCATTCATTTTAATGGCTGAGTAATATTCCACTGAGTATATGTACCACATCTTCCTTATCCACTCCTCTGTCAATGAGCATTTAGGTTGTTTCCATGTCGTGGCCATTGTATATAGTGCTGCCATGAACACTGGAGTACATGTACCTTTTCAAGTCATGGTTTTCTCTGGATAGATGCCCAGGAGTGGGATTGCTGGATCAAATGGTAATTCTGTTTTGAGTTTTCCGAGGCATCGCCATACTGTTTTCCACAGTGGGTGCACCAGTTTACATTCCTACCAACAGTGTATGATGGTTCCCTTTTCTCCACACTCTTGCCAGCATTTATTGTTTGTAGACTTTTTGATGATGGCCATTCTGGCTGGTATAAAGTGGTCCCTCATACTAATTTTGATTTGTATTTCTCTAATAATGAGTGATGTTGAATATCTTTCCATGTGCTTCTTGGCCAACTGTATGTCATCTTTGGGGAATTGTCTGTTTAGATCTTCTGCCCATTTTTTGATGGAGTTTGTTTGTTTTGGTATTGAGCTGCAGAAGGTGTTTATAAATTTTGGAGATTAATCCCTTATCAGTCAATTCATTTGCAAATATTTCTCCCATTCTGTGGGTTCTCTTTTCGTTTTGTTTAGGGTTTCCTTTGCTGTGCAGAAACTTTTTAGTTTAATTAAGTCCCATTTGTTTATTTTTGTTTTTCTCGTCATTACTCTAGGAGATGGTTCTGAGAAGATATTGCTGTGGTTTATGTTGGAGAGTGTTTGGCCTATGTTTTTCTCTAAGAGTTGTATAGTATCCAGTCTTATATTTAGGTCTTTAATCCATTTTGAGTTTATTTTTGTGTATGGTGTTAGGAAGGGTTCTAATTTCATTCTTTTCCATGTAGCTGTCCAGTTTTCCCAGCACCACTTATTGAAGGGGGTGTCTTTTTTCCATTGTATATTCTTGCCTCCTTTGTCACAGATTAGTTGACTATAGGTGCATGGGTTTAATTCTGGGCTTTCTATCCTGTTCCATGGATCTCTATTTCTGTCTTTGTGTGGTACCATATGGTTTAGATGACTGTAGCTTTGTAGTATAGTCTGAAGTCGGGGCACCTGATTCCTCCAGCTTCATTTTTCTTTCTCAGGATGGCTTTGGCTATTCTGGGTCTTTTGTGTTTCCAAACAAACTTTAAAATATTTTGTTCTGGTTCTGTGAAAAATGTCTTTGGTAATTTGATCATTTGTATCATATTTTAGATTCCACATATAAGTGATATCATATAATACTTGTCTTTTGCTGTGTGGTTTACTCAGTATGATAATCTCTAGGTCCATCTGTCTTGTTGCAAAATGGAAACTGCCACTAACTCTTGATTCGGAGGTCCTGCCAGGGTTCTTTGCTGCTTGTCCTTGGTCAGCACCCCAAAGCCTCCAAAGATGACCTCCCCCCATTGATGCTGAGTTCTCTGTCCTTTTCCCCTTGATCATAGTCAGCTGTCAGGAAAGGCTATGAAAGGCATTCACCACATTCTGTAAGGGATCGGCACACCTCCCCAAATCCCTCTCCCAGGGGAATTTTATTTGCACTGGCCTGGGGCCATCTTGGGTCTGTCTTGTTATGTGTGGCTCAGACTGGTCACTCAGAACCCTGAGAAGGTTGAGAGAAGAGAAGTGAAAGTTGTGGCCCACTTCCTGAATGGGAGGCATGTCATCTGGACATGTCGTCCCAGATCCTTAGACAGCCTGCAAGGCAAGTATTGTCCTTGATTTACAGGGTAGAAGGTGGGCTCAGAGATCTGCTCAAAGTCATGTGGGCTTTGAACCCAGATTATTTGACTTTGAAACTCTCCATCTTTCCCCTGTCCCACTCCGCTTACCTGGGGGCAGAGGCCACCCCCTGCCAGGAGGTTTAGTCTGTTGATGTCTTGGGTGCAGGAGGTCTGGCACCTTGATGCATCACAGCTTTGCAGTTAGTGACCACTCCTCTCCATGGAACAGAGGCCAGGGGCTGGTGCCCCTGACCCTCAGAGGAGACCGTGGAAGCAAGTCTGTGGTTCCCGGCCAGCAGCTTCTGCTGATAGGCCTGTTCCTTCACTGCTGCCTCCACCCTTGACTTAGCATTGCTCCAACACAGGTGAGACGCCCTGAGCTTATCACAGTTTGCTTCTCTCTTAATTTCTTTTCTCAGCTTGGCCAAAACACCATTGTAGTTGAACGCAAAACCAGTGACAACAAATTTGCTTCAAACTCCCAGCTGTCTGGAGGCAATGCATCCATGTTTTCTTTTGCTCTTAAGATAAAGACAAAACTCTATGTCCCACAAAGGCACACAGGGTGGGTCCCACCTGCTCTTCCACCTCCCTCCCTCTTTCCTTCCCTCCCTCCCTCTTCATAACAGGGGTCTCTCCCCCCAGAATGCTGCCCCCTCCCTTCCTCTTCACATGTTCAAAGCTTATTCTGATTTCACACACCACCCCCTTGGCCACAGATTGTCATCAGGCAGGTTTGTGTTCTCTCCCACCCCCGCCCCTCCCTGTCCCACTCATTCATGTTCTAGACTCCTATTTTGATGCTCGCCCCACTGGAGTATAAGCTCCCTCTCTGTTTTGCACACCATATTGTCCACAATTTCTGGCACATAAGAGGTACTCAGCAAATATATCTTGAATGGCTGATTAAATGTTTAGTTCTAACAACAAAACTAAGAGGTAAGACTTCCCCTTTTGTGGGTGATTAAATGGAGGTTCAGGAGTTCCTGTTGTGGCTCAGCAGTAATGAGCCTGACTAGTATCCACGAGGATGCAGGTTCGATTCCTGGCCTCACTCAGTGGGTTAAGGATCTGATGTTGCCATGAGCTGTAGTATGTATAGGTTGCAGATATGGCTCAGATCTGGCTTTGCTGTGGCTGTGGTATAGGCCGGCAGCTGCAGCTCCGATTCACCCCCTAGCCTGGGAACCTCCATATGCCACAGGTGCAGCCCTAAAAATAAATAAATAAATAAATGTAGGTGCAGAGAGGTTGTGTTGGGATTTAAGGCCCGGTCCTTCTCTCTGAAGCTGGTGTTTGCCACCCAGTGACAACCCCATGTCCTGGCTCTTTGGTCCCCCACTGGCCTTCCCATCTTGGCTTCAGGATTAAAGCTGTCAGCTCCTCTGCTTTGTAGCACATGGACATCTGTCGCTGAGGTGTTGACTCCATGTTCAGACATCTTCCTTCCTTAGTGACTGGGAGCCCTCCAGGGACAAGAGCCTTGTGTTTAGTCACCACCTCCCCTAGCACCTGTCACTGGACCTGCCCGAGTACACTTTTAGCTCTTGGTAGGGGGTTTGGGAGTCCCACTGACCTCTGTTTCAGCCAGGCATTCATGAATCACCAGTGACAGAAAACCCAACCTGACTTGGCTCCAAAAAGAAAAGGGATTATATTAGCTGTGTTATCAAAGATGTGTTATCAAGGGCAGCTTTGGGTACTGCTGGATCCCGAGGTTAAACTGAACCTTCAGCACTCAGTTTCTTTATTTTCCATTACTTTTTGCCAAGGGACTGCAGTTTCACACTTCTCATAAGAGCAGGATGACGGCCAGAACTCTAACTTCTCCCTTCTCTCAATCACACATCCTTAGAAACCACCCCACTGACCAGTACTGAAAAAAGTCCTAGGCATGGCTCACACTGGCCTGACTTGGGGTCACCTGTCCCCCCTGATCTAATCACTGTGGCTGGGAGGAGGGGAAGATGCTGGATTAAAGCCCGACCCACTCTTGGAGCCAAGAGTGAGGTCAGCTACATCAAAGGGAGTGGGGTACCATTTTTATCAGGAAGCGTACCAGGCTCTGAAAGCAAGATTTCCACTACAACTCCCTTTTACAATTTCCCAAACTGACCTCACACCTTCAAACTGGGGTTTCCAGCGCTGTTTCCACCCTTCACAAGGATAGAGTCTGACTCCTAGTTCCTCCTGGGGTGACTTTCTCAGGCCTGGAGCTGTAAACAGAGCCTGGCATCTTCCCACCCTGAGCCAAGAGGGTGAGTCAGCCTCTCCTGCTGCCTACTGAGGCTGTGCTGCTCTGAGGTACCCCAGCTAACTAGGAGCCAACAGTCTCCCCAGTAGGGATCATTTCCTCCCGAGCAGAGCCAGGCTTTCAGGTACCCAGAGCCAGAAGGCAGGCCCTGACAAGGGGGCTGGACCCTGGGGGGCCTGCTGATCCTCTGCTCTCAGATGAGAGGATCCAGCCTTGCTTTAGAGCCATTCAGAGGAGAAAGTTCCCCAAAGCCTTTGACTGAGCTTCTCCCGGGAGCTGGGGGAGGTTCTTAGGAACTATGTAGGCAGGGGCTGTGTGTACAGTCCAGCCACTGTTTACAGCACACACACACACACACACACACACACACACCCTACCTCCCTCTTTTTTGCCTCTCTCCCTCCCCTCAGTTCTCTTTTTTTCTCACATACTCACAATATGCTCTCAAACTGAGTCCTTCCGGAATTCTCCACAGTAGCCTCCTCTCTTCCCTCTCCCCTTTCATCTGAGTGACCAATGAGGTCAAAGTTTTTTTTAACCCTTGTATATCAGCTCTGGCCACAAGGGGTGGCCCTCTCAGACCAGAATTTCTGTGTGATTTCATGCCAGTGGCTGAATAGAAAGGTGTCTGGACCAGCCTCAGGTGAGCTGCTGTGAGGGCAGCCTGGGAAGTGGGGTTCAGCCCAGCAGATTCTCCCAGAGCCCCATCTCAGAGCAGTAGGGCTGAAAGCATAGGGCAAAAGACATTAACATCTTTGAAATGATAAAAGCCTTTTTTTGCCAGGCAAAATGACAACCGTAAGAAAAATCTGGGCATTATGAGAGGCAGCATCTGTGCAGTTTGGCAAAGCCCCCAGGGTGCTGTTTGGGTGAAGCAAAACACTCCAGCCATCGTCCCAACTCCTCACTTTCTGCATCACTGTGGCTTGGTATCTGTGGCCCTGCCAGCGCCCAGAAAAAAGGCTCATCTGTTGCCATGGAAGCTTTCAACTTCTTCAGAGGCTGGGCCTTGAATCATTGCCTTTGCAAATAACAACAACCAAAAAAAGCTTGTGGAAAAGGGAAATTACTTTTCTGTATAATAGCTAACATTATTGAGATCTTATTCTGTACTGAATTGACATTCTAAGCATTCAGCCCCATAACTCTATAAAGCAGGTATATTACCCCCCATTTTACAGATGCAGAAACTAAGGAAAGATGGGTCAAGGAACTTGCCTGAGGTCTCACAGCTAGGAAGCGGAGCTGGGATTTGCACCAGGCAGGCTGGCTCTGTGGTTGGCACTCTGACCCTCTGCCCTGTGATGCTTTCAAGGACTCAAAAACCTGCAGACTTTCTAAAATCTGGGCTCTGGGATGCTGAGTTGAATCCTGATCAGTGGTTTCAATTTTGGTGAGAATTTTGTTAAAAAGCTCCCTCTAAAGCAATTTATACAATTTGTATTCAAGGCTTCTCTTGAGAGATATTTTTGGCTCTATACAGATGGAGTATATCTTTCTATTCAAAGCCCTGAAGTCCACCATGGTGGATAATGCTAAAATAAAATACCCCTCCCCAACCACCCACACACAAGATCTTTGGCCAGGTTCCCTCTGGAGGTGGGGCTTGGTAGCAAATCTGCATGATTTCCATCCCTGGAGGATGCGTCCTGCAATGTCACGCCCAGAGCTCAGCACCTCCTGAGTTTCTCTGAATAGAGAAATCTGCAGAGCCCTGGGAACCCTGCAGCACCCACTTGGAGATCCCTTCTGCTCCCAGTGGGGCACTGGAAAGGGATTCATGATCTACTGTCGACAGCATGGACTACAGGGGTGGTGCAGACCTTGCTCAAGATGAGCTCAGTGACTTAATGAGAATGGAAATGTTGCTAGAGGGACTCAGCCAGAATAGAGAATTCCACTGATCCTCACCTGCTGTCATCTGTCTAAGCAGCCCTGCGAACTCTGAGCTCAATACCATGCTTTCTTGAACTCAGAGTTCCTAGCACTTTCACCCCAAGAATCACCAGTCTTAATAGTTTGATGGGTCAGATGGCTTGCATTTGGCCCCATCAGAGACCACTTCAAGATTTCAACTTATTTCTCAAGTCAAAGGACAATATCAGCCTTTTTTTTTGAGATTTAAATTTGAACAGAAGTACATCAACTTCGTTTTTGATTTACAGAATATAAATGCGTTCCCACTTTTGTAAGAAGTAGCCATTGATTTTTGCATGAAAAAGAATGAGTGAGGTATTTGCCTTTTCAAAGTTGGCATTTATGCCCAGGATATGTGAAGGGAACCCATTTCTGATGCAATTCATTCCAGGAAAGTGTAAGCAGAATTTTGCACACAAGCATTTGCCTGGAAGAAAGGAACCCATCCACAAAGGCTGCAGTGACTTGGCAGTGGGCAAAAAAAAAAAAAAGAAAGAAAGAAAGAAAGAAAAAATAGAACCAATGTCTTCCTTTCCTTCTAGCACCCTCAGTTTATCCATAGGTCTTTTTCTAAGTAAGTGTTTTACAAACAGTGGTGGGCTGTAAGCAGAGTTCCCGTGTCCTCTTGAATATTCTGAAGTCTGCACACATACTCACACACAGATGGGAGGTAGCATGATTTGCAGGATATTCTATGTCACAGTGAAGGGATAGCACAGTCTTCAAAATCCTGCTTACATCCTTTAGAGGGAAACTTTCCCAGTTCTTTCCTGTTGTTCTGCTCCCTTAGTGTGTGTGTGGTGTGTGTGTGTGTGTGTGTGTGTGTGTGTGTGTGTGTGTGTGTGTGTGCGTGTGCGTGTGTGTGTGTGTGTGTGTGTGTGTGTGCGCGCGTGTGTGTGAGCGTGCATGAGAGAGAGAGAGAGAGAGAATGAATGCAGGAATTTCGAGTCGAGACCTCACACTTTATTTGACACCAGAATGAAATCTTATCTGAAAACTCTACACTGGTTCTGGACAGAGAACAGATTGGCCCAACTTAGAGCTGGCATTTGGGATCCCACTGGCTAGTTAGGCAGCTTTTCTTGCAGAACTTGCTTTTCTGCTAACTGTCGGAATGTGTTCTGTCTATGTACAAGGGAGGGAGACTCACAGTGGAACAGGAGCATTGCAGGGGGCACATTTCAAGCAAGTGCCCGGGGTTAGAAAGAGACGTTCTGTGATAGTTCCTTTGTAATTAGTGTAATCTGTGAAAAACATTATCTGTGCTTATCAGTGATTGTACTTTGCAAATGAGATGGTACTAAAATTTGAGCATTAAAATATGCCAAATACTGTGATTTGGTCCACCTCAGGCATGAGCTCCTTGATTCTATTATCTCATGGGGATATGGATGGTGCCCGTTGCACAAATGAGGATACCAAGGCTCATGGGAACAAAATAATTTGTCTGGGGTGTCAACTGTCAGGTGGCCATGCCCACTCCATCACTGTGTAGCTGCTTGCACATATGCTGGAGTTGACATGATTGGGGTAAAACACATACACACTCCCCTGCACCCCAGGGAAGTGTGCCCACTTGCCTGACAAGAGAGACCTGAAGCTTTCTCTCCCACTCCTTCCTTCCCCTCTGTCCAGCCTCTTGCTGCTGTGGGAGGCATGCTTGTTTGGAGAACATCTAGCAAAGCAAATCCGATGTTCTGACTGCCGAGAAAGCGTGAGATGAAACCACATCTTGGGTTTTTCTATAATGCAGGATCTTGGATTTGTAGAGCAAGCAAGAAAGAAAAAAAAAATGTAAAAATTCACGTGACATTTCCTCCACAAAGTTTTATTAAACCAGGCAGCTTTAAAAGAGCTTTGGTCCCTCTCCCTCCCCATGGCACACGTGTGGATGGGTTTTTCTCAGCTTGTTTGTCTGAGATTTCACAGCTCTCTGTCACCTCCCTTCTGAAGCTGGTAATAGAACCAGGCGATGGCACTGTGTCTTCACTCTGGGATAGCTCTCTGCCCAGAGCCCCGTGTCTTCCTAAGAAGGATTCCTGGTTCATGCTCTATCTTTGTGCTTTTCTGGCCATGAGAACACAGAGTAAAGATCTGGGGGTTCCATTACCTGTGTCCCAGCATCTAATTCTTTCTCGAGACACTTGAACTAGACCTGGGGAGAAGAACTTGGCAGAAAGAAAACCACTGGTTCCGGTAATTTTAATAATTAAGCGATGTTGACTACCTTTACTGTATAGCTTACTCTTATTGTTTACTATAATCTTGTATTATAGGCTGCCTGGTTATTGTCTGTGATGTTTTCCAACAGATGGGGGTAATTTTTTGTCTTAATTTGTCCATAAGATTTCAGCGATTTATATATGAATAGCTGTGCAAACGGTAAGGGATAAATTTTCAAGAACATTTAAATTATTAGTCCTAAAAATGCAGGGGGAAAAAGTATTTCTTCTCTTTTTATTGACTGCTCTATACAAACAGGTAGAGTTTTATTCTTTTGCTGGTAAAATAGAAACCTGTTTAAAGAGCATTGTGGCTCTGGCTGCCTTCTCTACAGCCATGTTATCTCTGAGTCTGTGCTTGGACTCCTCAGTTGATTCTGGCAGCAAGGGGAAAAGTCACATCTGAATTTAAGGACTTATTCCAAGCTGACCCTACACACAGGCTTTTGGAGCAGCAACTGATGAGATATGTGTTCTTGGAGACTTCACTGGGTAAGCTTGGATTTTCACACAGCAGCCACAAGGTGACAATCTAGTACCCGGAAGGAACAGGAAGAGATTTCTGAGTGTCCTAAAGCTAAGAACTAAATCCTCAGATCTTTCATTTATCTGATTTGATTTCATACATGTGCATACCTTAAAATGTCAATACTTCTCTTGCTTTTTTGTAAAAAAAAAAAAAATAGTTCTTTATCCCATCCCCCACCCCATTCCAACTATTTTCAAGTTTTAGCTTTCTTTTGGTATATTGTTATCTCCAAATTTCTAAATAGCTTGCTTACATAGGTTTTTTTTTTAAATATATTTTATCTCTCCATTGCCTACTGTGAAAAGATTTTATTCTCTTATACCTCCAACTTCCCAATACGTATCCATCCCCCTTCCCTACATTTTTGCAGTATGCCTGTAGCAACCTTTGGGAGATCAGTTTTCAGTGATTTATTATTATGAACATAAAAAACAGCTTTCTGGCGTTTGAGTGGTCCAAAGTCATTCTTATATATGATCCTTTGTACATGGCTTTTTCTCCTCTCTAAAAGTTTTTAGGATGCTCTCTTTGGTCCCAGTGTTATAAAATTTCACGATGATGTACTTTTGGGAGGGAAGGGGGGCTTTTTTTCTTCCATTTTATTGGGTGCTTAAAGAGCCATTTCACCTCGGAAATACAGCTGTTTCAATCTTGGGAAATTTTCTTGGCTTATTTCTTTGATTATATTATTTCTTCCATTATCTTTGTTCCTTCTGTATCATGGATATTGAACTTCACAGATTAATTTTCTAGTTTTCTTTTTCTCCTGAATTCTCCTTTGTTTTCCTGTTACTATGAGAGTGTAATATTGCTTCATAGCTGCAATATATTCCCTTATCAATGTTTTTAAAGTTTTCTTCTTCCTTGAGTTTTTTCAGTCTGTTTGTTTGGATATTTATCTTTAAGGATAGATATTTTGCTCAAATGTCTGATGATCTAGGACTATCATTTCACCTTCAAAACCGATGCACTGAAAGCTGCTTTGGAGACTCAGTGGACTTGAATGGGGCTGGTCGGCTGGTGAACTTCAGCCTATGATAATCTAGCTGGATTGTTTTATTGAGGGAACTGTCAGTAGGTCTTTTCTTTAGAGTTGGTCAGTTTCCCCAGAGAGAAATGTTTCAGTCTCCTACAAAGGATATAAGTCTAACAGTTTAGGGGAGCCCAATGGCAGAGTAGGGCCAAGGCCAGACCGAGCATTTGATGTAGAGCTTCCACTTGGCCCATCTGTTTTCTGTGGGTGCCCCTGCCCTTGGTATGCCTGGAGCCCTGCTCCAGATAGCTATATCAGCCTTTCTGAGAGTAACTCTTGGAATCTTCTGCTGGATGGATGGGGCAGTTGTCTGAACAGAGTGTAAAAGGGGACCTGGGGGCCTAATGTATTCACCTGCACTCCCACTTTTGAAGATAACCAGTGCTTGTAATCCCTGAGCTTTGGTGGGGCTTCTGGTGTGTGAATCGGCTTCCCCACTGCAGTTTCAGGATTCAGCTTCTTTAGGAGCTGGGTCTTCTCCTTATGCTTCATATGCTTTCCAGCTTCCCAGATGTTATTGCTGTGGCTCCTGTGCATTTGGCTTTTGTTCCCTCCTTGTATTTGAGTAGGATTTAGATGAGAGCAGAGGTAAAAGCATGGGTTTAAATTAGATCATTCAACTGGAAGCCCTATGCTTGACTCCTGCTTCCAGCGGTGGCTTCCAGGTGGATGTCCTTCCACCTGAGGACATCCTAAGGAACTGCTCTGCTTCCTTTATCACTCAGCAGCTTCACTGCAGAAACATGGGCCTCCGTTCTGCTCTCTCCATTATCACCCTTTGCTAAACCCAGCTTTTATTCCCTTTGTATTTATTCCCAAATAACCACTGATGTCTTCTTAGTGCTCTGCAGTTAGTGAAGCTGTGTGTGTGTGTGCGCGCGCGCACACACGCACACACATCCACACATGTATGTACGTGCATTTTTAATCAGATCAGTTGGATGTCTTAATTTCCAGATAGACTTCACTAATCCTGCTGAAAGAAGAAAACCTATAGTATTGGGTCAAAGAAATGGGAAACCTTCAATCTGATACCAGAGAAGGGCAGAATCAGGATTCAGGCTTTCCTAAAGGGCATTTGTGCACATAGGTTTCAGAGATCCTAGGACCTTGGCTGTGGTCAGAGCCACAGTCCTGTACCCTCCTCAGCATCATCTATTAAAGCTGGTTCCCAGGCAGGCTGTTTAGCAGAAGGGAACCCACTTGATGTTGTCAGCTTTCAAGCTGGACCGTTCATGGACAAATTAATTTCCCTAGAGTAGAAAACCAAATTGTCTCTTGATCAGCTGCTTCAGCACTTGAAACTGTTTAAAAGGCAGCAACCTCCAAGTACTACTTCTGTTTAACTCAGAGATGAGTTCTTCTTTTGTTCATCTAGAAACTGGACAGATTATACCTTTATGGTCTAAAAGGAAAGGAGGATTAAAGACCCAATTTCAAGACCTGGGCTCCGAGGCCCACGTCCTCCTGCCCCCTCACTCTGCGGCGGTGACAGCCCATGCCAGGGCAGATGACAACTCCACGGCAGGGCCAAGGATGGGTGGGATGGAGTAAAAATCAGCACAGACTAGTGAAGAGTCCAAATTCTCAAATGTCATTAAAGGAGCTGGCTGCCGTGTTCTCTGGCCCCTACATGGCTCTCTGGGGCTGGCCATCCTTCTGGGCGCCCATACTCACCTTCCACCTGACCCTGAATGGGCACACAGTCACATCCATCTGATGTGTATCTTCCTGCCTCTGATGCTAGGCTCTCCTGCACCCTTACCTTTTAGCTGATTTTAGGCAAGCAAGTACATTCGCATCTCTTCCATGCTATTGTAGACCAGAACCCATCTCTAGTACTGCCCTCTTTAAAAGTTCTAGATTGAAACCATCTCCTACTCTAAGGAATTCCTCTCCCTCCTCAAACCCGCCCCCATAAAAAAATAAAAAAATAAAAATTAAAAAAAGCACAACAACATAAGGACCTCTTCAGTTTCTCCCTTTCCCCTGGGGGCAGAGCAAGCAGAGGGCTCATTGCACTTTATTTCCTCCAGGGTCAGTGATCTTTGACTCAACCCCATTTGGTCTGATCCAGAGAAGAAGGCCCTGTCTGTCTGCATCTTTGTCTCAGGTTGGGAGGTGCCATTTTGAACCTAGTGGTTTGGAATAAGGCATCTTGGTTTTGGACTGGCTGCAAAGGATGTTCTCCTGACTGGAGGACAGAATAAAACATGCTGTGTGCAGATTGCAAGTTCTTAGCCACAGATCGATACACGAGTGTATCAAAAAAAAAAAAAGTTAAAATGATTTATTGACTTGAAGTTCAAACATTTCTCTGCAGTCTCAGTCAAACCATCATTTTGGCTATAAAGCCCTTTTCTCATGAGTCATGCCCAAATATATGTCAACACATTCCTCTTCCATGGTTTCCTAAGTTCTCCTTCCTTTGTCTCTATCTCAGTCTTACAGTCTTGGGCTTGGAGCTGAGCCTGCAGTTGGGGTCTCTTGCAACTTGCTGCCAACATTATTGCAGCATCCAGTAAGCTTTCACAAGTGCCCTTCAGTCCTTTTTTCTCTCTTTATAAATGTTTGTTATTTTGAATTTTTTCTAACTAAATGCACCACCTATTGGGTGATCAGTTTAGGAAATTGTGATAATTAATTAAAATATTTTACCTCCATCTAAACATGTGGATCTGAGGGCCTGGAAAGACACATGATACATAAAAGCAGGATAGGAGTTTTAACAATGATTTGGGGAATCAAAAATCAGAAACAGACCCAAGAGCCTTAAACTATGTGTGATTTCGCCAGAGCTATATTATGACCACTGTGTTTATGCAAATTAAACTCCATAAACGTCACATCAGGAACTCCATCCTTTTAGTTGTTAACCACCACTGCTTTGACTACTTTGCTTCTGTCCATATACGTTCCTCTTCCTTCCAGATTATTCCCACTTTTATGTACTTAGATTTTAGATTTCCAAATTGGAATGTCTTTTATTTATTATCTATGTCCATCATCCTCATGTACCCTGGCATCATTTCGTTACTTAAGGGTAACTTTAGCATATCTGAAGTGTCGTCTGTTATCATCAATATAGGATACTGATACCCTGATGTGTCCTGTTAGTATAGAGGCAGAAGAGTAGCAGCAGGCCTTAGGACATAATGGGAGGCAGCTTTGTAGGCAGGGCTGGGTTCAAATTCAGCTCCATCTGGAAAATAATAAAATTACCTTCTACTGACATCAAACTTGATTTAGTTAGTTAACTGCAATTGGACCACTATGTAAAGACTCCTTCAAATCCAAAAGAAAAGGCCCAACAACTTAGTAAAGAGACTACAAAGGGAATAAAGTGTTTTCAGAAAAATGAAACACAAATAGGTCTTAAAACACACTTAACCTCCCTCATAATATGATAAATACTCATTTAAAGCTACAGGGACACATCCGTGTCCATCTATCACATTGGCAAAGATTGAAAAACTTGTTAACATCGTGTTGGCAAAGATGCAGGCAACACATAACCCCTGCTGTGGGGCTATAAGTTGGGAGAACCTCTGTGGGACAAAACCCCCTAGGACAATAATATCTTTGAAATTCAATTGAGCATACTTTTCAACCCTGCAGTTCCACCTCTAGGAATTTATCTTGCAGGTACCTTCGCCCACATGCAAAGGGATGGATGTAAAGATCATTCCCCTTCATGCTGATGTAAAAGCAAATTAGGAAAAAATATAAATGCCAACCAATACAGCAAAGGTTGTTTTTTTTTTGTTTTTTTTTTTTTTGTCTTTTTGCCATTTCTTGGGCTGCTCCTGTGGCATGTGGAGGTTCCCAGGCTAGGGGTCTAATAGGAGCTGTAGCACTTGGCCTACTCCAGAGCCACAGCAACGCGGGATTCGAGCCGCGTCTGCAACATACACCACAGCCCACGGCGGCGCCGGATCGTTAACCCGCTGAGCAAGGCCAGGGATCGAACCCGCAACCTCATGGTTCTTAGTCAGATTCGTTAACCACTGTGCCACCACGGGAACTCCAATAGGGCACAGTTTAAATGAACTATAATATACCTTAAATGAGGAATAAGGAGGGAAAAAAAAATATATATATACACACACATATATATAGGCTGTGTCCACAGCATGCAAAAGTTTCCACGCTGGGGATCAAACCTGTACCACAGCAGCAACCCAAGCCTCTACAGTGACAATGCCAGATCCTTAACCTACTGCACACCAGGGAACTTCAGGAGACTCTCTATATATGATACAAGATGACCTCCAGGATATGTTCTTGTGAAACAGACAGTACAGAGAAGTTCTACCATTTGTATGGAAGAAAAGCAAAGGGGAATATCTGGGGGGAGTATTGTCTTGTGGGTGCATTGCATAGGTGCACAAGAAACTGATAGCATTACTTGCCTCTGAGAAAGGGACCTGGGTGGATGGTGGACATGTGTTTGCAGGAGACTTACATTTACAATTCTCTGGCCCATCTATTAATTTTTTTTATTTAAAGAAAACTAGCGGGGAGTTCCCTGGTAGCACAGTGAGTTAAGGACCTGGCATTGTCACTGCAGTGGCTCGGGTTGGATACAACCAAAAAAAAAAAAAACCAAAAAAACTAAAAATAAAGATAATTAACAGGCAAAATAGAGAGAGGATATCGGCCTCACTGCTGACCAGCTGTATAGCCTTTGTTTTCACAAAAGAATTCTTGTCTCCTAATTTAGTTTTGAGGACTAGAAGGACCTGGCTCGGTGGCAGGCCTGCAGTAAGCAGCAGGTATTATTAATTACACGGCAGCCCCTGCAACTCCAGTCTTCTGTGACAAACAGTGACGTCTTTATAGTGTCTTTAACTACTCACTTAATATAGCAAAGTCCTTGCCTTTTGATTTTCACAGTACTACACTGTGTGTTTATTATAGCTAAGTCCAGAATTGGCTAATATTAACAGTAATCAGGTCATCTTGTTCCAACCACCAGCTTGGAGCTTAATTTAAAGGGAAGAGACCTCACTATAGAGCATAATATTAACATTAATCAAACAGATGAATAAGCCAAAAAGGAAATCACACACTTCTTTTTTACAAATATGAATATGAAGATATTATCAGAGAAAACCTGGCAACCTCAGTGTATCAGGATATGGGAGGTGAGACAGTATCCAGGGCAGCAGTGTGTCTCTGGAAGTTTGACTCAAGGAAGCTGTGATCATTTGTATTCTGAGGATGCGGAGGTGAGATGCAGAAAGATAAACATGTCTTCAAGACCACCCATTGAGTGACGCAATTTCGGGATGAATCCGTTTGTGCTGACTGCCTTTTCTTTGCTGTCTCAGTTCCACATCATACAAATTAGCATGGGGAGGATGCAGGATTTCCCTTCTGGGCCAGTTTGGTTCAGAGTGCAAATTGCTCCAGCCAGAGCAGGACAGCAGCTCTTCAAATAAAACACAGTTAAATTCTCTTACTCACTTCAGATTGATTCTGACAAGTGCAAGGAGTGCCAATCAGCTTTACTAATAAGAAGGCAAAATAAAAGCCATATTCAAATGGCATTTATTCCTGCCTCCAAACAGCTGAGGCTAAAAGAAACCATTTCATTCCCCATCCCCGAGGCTTGACAGCTGCCTGGTTGAGTATCAGTCAGACCTGCTGAACCAGACAAGAGGAATGAATCAAGCGTGAAGGTGGAGCTGAGAGCCTCGGAGACCGCCTGAGAGACAGAAGAGTTCAGGGCCAGGTCAATGCCAGTGCCATCAAGTCTGGGGAGGGCTCCTTGAGACAGCTGGGCAGATCCTGTTGAGGCCAGAGTGGCTGCCAAGAGGATGCCCTCTGTGCCCAAGTCATATGAATGACACCTGGACAGTCTTGGAGGGGCAGCATGCTCTGACACATCTGCCTCTAGACCATCTCAGAAATGTCTTCTTGTATAGACCTTCCCTCGGTGATGGTGCTTCATTGGTCTTTATCCCTAAATACTAAATCACACTCATCAATAATATTTTCCAAATCTACTCCTTTCTTCTCTCCTTCAGCCTCAGTTTCCACACCTGTCTCTCTCTAGCTGCTGTGAGGACTGCAGAAGTTGTGCTGGGCGGGCCCAGGAGCAGCTGCAGGGGTGTCACACAGACATCTCCTCAAGTCTCTCCCAGGATTTCCTTCCTTCTTGCTATTTGTCAACTCCAGCTTCCTACCCTTAGCAGGATGCTTCACGTTAATGGTAGTTGTCACGTATCAACTGAACACGACACTTCCAGCCTCCTGGCCATGTCTGTCTACAAATTCCCAGTGACACTCTCAGGGGTCCCGGTGTGAAGGCTGTTCTTTTCCATCTAGTCTCTCGGTCTCTCTTGATTTTTCGAAACTGACTGCTCTGACTCCATGCTCAAGGGCCTTCATGCTGCCAGAGCTGGGAGTCTTATTGTCCAAATACCTGCTTGTCATCGTTTTGTTGTTTTTCCCACAGCTCTGAATCAGTAATAGCTTCCTATTCTTCACACTGTGCTAAGTCTGTCCTCAAACTCATACTTTTCAAAGTGTGGTCTTTAGCCCACTAGCGTCACAACACTTGCACATCTGTCAGCCAGGCCCATACTCAGGCCCCACCCAGACCAAACGAATCAGAAATTCTGGGGTGGGGCCCAGCAAGCTGGCTTTTAAGTTTAAAGACTCCTAAAAATTAGGAACCACCTTAACCCTAAAGTCTTTGTGGTTAAGATGAAATGTAAGAACTGAATGTGTTTCCTGCCAAATTTATTTTTACTCTTTATCTACTGATTATACCTATATCCTGCCCAAAAAGAATGCAGAGGGCTTAGGATAAAATAATAATGATGATGATAAGAAATAGCATGTTCTGAAGACTTACACTGGGCAGAATACTGTGCTGGGTGTTTCCCATATGTTAAGTCATTTAATCTTTGTAAAAATCTGATAAGGGAGTTCCCGTCGTGGCGCAGCGGTTAACGAATCCGACTAGGAACCATGAGGTTGCGGGTTCAGGATCTGGCGTTGCCATGAGCTGTGGTATAGGTCACAGACGCGGCTCAGATCCTGCGTTGCTGTGGCTCTGGTGTAGGCTGGTGGCTACAGCTCTGATTAGACCCCTAGCCTGGGGACCTCCATATGCCGCGGAAGCGGCTCTAGAAAAGACAAAAAAAAAAAAAAATCTGATGAAATAGCTATTATCTTCATTTGCTTCTGGGAGGAAAGAGAACAACCTCTGACAGGTTACTAAATTGCCTAGAATCAGATTTGGGGGAGAAAAAAAGGTTTGGTGGTTGTTTTGTTTTGTTTTGTTTTGGTTATTTTAGTAAGTTGGGTGATCATACTTTGAGTTTATTTTAAGGATACTGTATTCAAGGAGTTATTCAGAAATTATAATTCCTAAGAGTTGAGACTTACTCAGAATAGGACTGAGTGATTCTGGTGGCGAGGCTGTCCCCAGGCCTTTCCTCAATGCAGGGCACTCACCTTGGGGGAGCTGCCATCAGTAGGGTGACTCAGTTGGAAAGTTCTGGGCTCCACAGGCCTCTGCTGGCAAGAGAAACAGTGCACGCTGTCAGTGAGTGAAGCCCGTCCCGGTACAGCTGCTCTCTCAGAAGACATGTAACCAGCAGCTCAGGCCCACATTGATGTCAGCTGGTCCTAGTGGATAAACCAAGGTCCCCCTCTTGGTCTTTTATTTTGATCCATTTAAAGGGAGGTGGCTCTTTGATTTTTACTTCTTTAGAGAAAGACTTTCTTATAACAGGACTTAAATGAATAGTTACCTCTGAGATTAAATAACTATATTCTCTTTGTGCTTCCTCTGTTTAAGTTCTATGGTAGATGCATAAGCGTCTTAGGCCACTGATGCTTCCTGAGACTTTGTCCAATAAATGTTAGTGCCTCCATTTGGCAGATGAGGAAAACGGCACCCAGTGAGGTTAGTAAATGTGCAGGTGGTCATATGGGTGGTAAGTGCCAAAATGCAAGCTGATACCCAACCCAACATCCACCCCATGCCAGCAGTTTCTAAAGTACATTCCAAGGGCACAGAGACACCTCTTATAGGCTGCAAATCAATTCCCAAATACAGTTCTTCTCTTCTTTTCCTGTAGGCAAATGGGGCACAATTCTGCAGACTTTGATTTCTACTTAAAAGTAAGGCTACTTCCTCGTAACCTATTAAGTCAGTTTTTAAGAGTTGCCAGTATCTGGTGTTCATAAGTGAACATCAGAAAGGTCATTTGCTGTGTGCTGCCAGATGCCGCCTCCTGGCCTTTGCTTTCTCTACTCTGTTCCTGAGGGGGCTGAGACCCAAAGGCTGCATTGCCCAGGCTCCCTGCTGATCTTGGCCAATGGCAGGCCAGGGAGGGACCTTGGAGAGCAGGAGGAAAAGAGAAGACAGGGCACGTGTTATTTGTTCCATCTCTCTGCCTCAGACAACATCTCTGCTGCAGCTACATCTCCTCTGGCCCCCATCTCTGGCTCCAGAATGCTCCTCCCAGTAATGCCACCTTTCCACTGTCCCTTTGGCCCTGAGGTGGTAGCAGCTTCCCCTTGTTTCTAGCCTCTGGGGTGCCTCACCATCCTCTCTTTAGAGTCTCAGTGGTTTCATCATCTGTATAACCAAGTGCCTGCATTACAGTTCCTCTCTTTGAAAGACCTGGAGTTCTTTCTCTTTTATTACCATTCTGTGTGTTGGCATTGGATCTTGTCATTCTGTATTCTACACACACTGAAGCAGAGCTCACAGATCATGGATGTGCTTACAATTTTCAGGAGAGATGATTCTTAACCATCAAGGTCATCTGGAGTGGGTCATGGGCTTTAATGGCTGCTATTCCTAATTTTTACCAACAAACTAATGTTTGGCTTCATCATTATCAATTCTGTTTGTTGTAGATTATTTGGGGAACCTTGCTGTGTGCAACAATTTGAAATTATATCAACAGGGTTTTTTTTTTTGGGCATTTTATTTTTTTGTAGCTTTGGAGTACCATTTTAATTTTTCTATTTCTCTTCAAAACTTTTTATCATCCAGTTCAGTTTTTCCCTTGGGAGGTGGGAAGGAGGGAGGCACGTCGGCTATTCTCTCTCTTGTCTACCTAAGTGGATCGTAGTCAAAATAAAAAAAAAAAAGTGAATTCAGAAAACACCCAGCTAATTTCTCTAGGCCAGTGCTTATCAAGGTTTGATGAACACAATAACCACTGGGGAATCTTGCTAAAATGCAGTTTGATTCAGCAGGTCTCAGGGTGAGAGTGGAGGACTGGGGTTGCCCTTTTCCATCAAGCCTCAGCAAGTGCCCACACTGCTGGTCCGAGGACCATCTAGGAAGTATTGGGATCCACTGGAGTCTCCCCACAGTGAGCTCAGTTTGCACAACGCCTGCTGATGCTGGGGCTGAGGGCCGAGGCCAGGATCTGAGCAGTTCTTATGTAGGCAGTTCCTTCCTTCTCACAATCATGTTGTTTTGTCTAATGAGCCAAAATCAGTCTGGCATTCCTGGGCACAGCTTTATGGGGTTGTAATTTCAGAGCTGTTCTTGTGATGAGTTATGTGATTCCAGTTTGTCTTTTGATGAGTATGCACCATGTTTACAGATTTATCCATGTCATAAAAAAAATTAGCAAACTACTTATGCAAACAAGTGCCTTGAAGTGATTAGTATTCACAATGTGATAAGTAGGTTCTTTCAAGAAAATGATACAATGATTTTAATTTTTCTGCTGACTTCTTGATCCATGGAGCTTTCTATTTGCTTAAACTATGAAGCAAAAGCACTAATTTGCAATAAGAACACTAACTAGGGGTTCTGGAAGGAAAATAACTCATTCAGATGTCAAGGCACTGACCCACGAATGAGGCTATAGTTTGTTCCCTGATTTGCTCCTAGTTCAGTCAGTAACACCGGCAAATTACTTGTTTCTATTTTGCTGGTAAGTTAGAGATAATGATTATTTTTATGTTCAATACACCAATTATTGGTTTCAATACTACCTGTGGGCCAAAGACTACCAATCCATATTTCTTGTCCTGATTTCTATCCAAGTCTCAGATTAGTTTATCCCAGTGCCCACTAGGTATTGCCACCTGGTAATGTGATGGGTATCCCAGATTTAGGTGTTCTAACTCAACTTATCACTTTCCTTCCAAACCTGATCCTCTTTCTAGATTCCCTATTATGGTCAGGTGCATGATCATTATTTTACAGATAAAAAAAAACTGTAGTTCCAATGACTAAAAGTAGTCAATTCTGACTATGTTGTGATTGGTGAATTTCAAGGATTGCTTTTGATTTTTTTAAAGCTTTAGTGTTAAAAGAAATGACCATGCTTAAGATCGTGAAACTGCACAGACCCGGGATCTTTTTGTGAGCATCTTTAGGGATAACTTGGGAGTACCTAAAAAATAAGCCAGGGAAATCAAGCAGAGTCCTTCTGGAGAGCTCCAAGTTGGAAAGCTTTTCACAAGTCTCTTCACCAGAGCTATGGCTCCCTGTCCTTCCTAAGGCACCTCTCCTGTGTGTTTACTGCAATTGAGAAGTGGCGTTTTAGGTATCATTAAAGAAAATCCCTGATATATTCGGAAAAGACAAAAACTCTAATTTGAAAAGATACATGCACCCCAATGTTCACTGCAGCACTATTCACAATAGCCAAGACATGGAAGCCACCTAAACGTCCATCGACAGAGGTATGGATAAAGACTATGTGGTACATACATATGATGGAATATTACTCAGCCATAAAAAAGAATTAAATAATGCCATTTGCAGCAACATGGATAGATCTAGAGATTATCGTACTAAGTGGAGTAAGTCAGACAAAGACAAATATCATATCACTTATATGCAGAATCTTAAAACTATTTACAAAACAAATAAACTCACAGATTTCAAAATCAAATTTATAATTACCAAAGGGGAAAGAAGAGGAGGAAGAATAAATTGCACACCTGGGATTAATAGATACACACTACTATACATAAAATAGATAAACAACAAGGACCTACTTATAGCACATGGAACTATTTTTTTAAATTTTTAACATTTTTATTATTTTTTTAAGCTGGTAATTTTTTCATTTATTTATGTATTTTTTTTCTACTGACGCAGTCACACGTATATGTATACATTCTTTTTTCTCACATTATGTATTCCATCATAAGTGACTAGACAGAGTTCCCAGTGCTACATAGCAGGTTCCCATTGCTAATCCATCCCAAAGGCAATATTCTGCATATATTTATCCCAAGCTCCCAGTTCCTCCCACTCCCTCCCCTTCCCCCTTGGCAACCACAAGTCTATTCTCCAAGTCCATGATTTTCTTTTCTGTAGAAAGGTGGAACTATTTTCAATATCTTACAATAAAGTAAGATGGAAAAGAATCTGAAAAAAATATATTCTTTATTTTATATATATATATATATATATATGAATCACTTTGCTATACACTTGAAACTAACACAACATTATAAATCAACTATATTTCAATTGAAAAAAAAAAAAGAATGTCCAGGAAAAAATGCCTAAGCTGTAAATCAGAGTGGGCTCTGTTCCTTGCACATCTGTGGGAATGACCCAGAACTCACTGCCTGTGGGACACAGACTGGCCATTCCGGAGATGCCTTTGGCTTGACTTTTGATTCCATTTCATGACACATCAGGCACACTTGTATGGTTCAGAGTTTCACTGCCCATATTGCTAGCACATAGGGCACTCAGTAAATAACAAGGAATGGAGAATGAATGAGTGAGAAAGTGAAGGAATTCACACACAGACACAGATTCCACTCTGCCTTCTGTACCAGTGGGATGCTGACACAAGGCTCCTTCATTCTCATATAGCCTTGCCTGAAGCCTTGTCTATTCAGGGTGAAGCTGGAGACATGAGGGTGGCCTGGGGACCCTGCAGAACTTAGCCAGTCCATCCTGGGTGCCGACGTCCTCATCCTCACGGCCTTCTCCCCACACCTCTGCCCCATTATCCCACATGCATCTTTTGAGTTTCCTCTGAGTCATGAATTTTTAAACAAGTGAAATAAAAGCAGTAATATCAAATGAAGATAATCATGACTGAGCCTTCCCTGGGGCTTGCAGAAAAGCTCTCCATATTAACTCCAAGTCAAAACATAATCTAAAACACATCACTTCTTATGGAAAGCTTTCTAGTCATAAATCGGGCTATAGTTTTGCAGGTCACTCACCAAGGAATCAGTGCCATCCTCCCACCTTGCAGCAGCCCAGTAAGTGCCCTGATTTCAGTCTGTGACGTGAGCAAGCTGAGGCATTCTATTTTCAGGGTTTTCAAAGTGCTTCTGAATGCCATAGAGTTTTGGTATAACCACGGAATAGAGAGCTTATCCTATGATGTACTTGAAGCATTAGGGTTCTTGTTTGCAAATAATAGAAGCTCAACTCAGAAAAGCTTAAAAGAAGGAGTTCTCTTGTGACACAGCAGGTTAAGGATCATCTGATGTTGTCACTGCAGCAGCTTGAGTCACTGCTGTGGCACGGGTTTGATCCCTGGCCCGGGAACTTCCATAGGCTGTGAGTGTGGCCATTTTTTTTTTTAACTAAAACAAACTTTTAAAGACTTAAACAAAAGAGAATTTTATGGGTTCATGTAATGGAAAAGTCTAAGGGTGGTCCTCGGGCTTGAGTAGACCCAGGTGTTCAGTGTATCAATAGAATCCTAGCCCTTCTCACTGTCAGATCTGCTTTTTTTGAGAAGACCATAAATACCTTCCCAAGTGATGGCAGAGGTGGCCCAGGCAGCCCCCAGCTTTCATTCTGCCACCTAGCCAGTCCAGCAGAAAGGGAGCATCTCTTTCCAACGGCAGCTTGGACCTTGATTGGCAGGTATAAGTCATGTGACTGCCCCAGCCAGGCTTCCTAGAACATCATAGACTCAGTTGGGAAGGAGGGGGAGTATCCCAAAGAAAAGAAATTCCTGTTGCCAGAAGAATTAAGGGCAAAGTAACCACTATCCCCCACCAATACCATCATGGACACCCCCCCAGCTGCAGTGCTGAGCCCTGCAGTGCCAAGCTCCATAAGCAGTTCCTTCCTGGGGGGTCAGCTGCTCAGAGAGCAGAGCAATGTGCAGGAGAGGCAGCCTGGGGAATATTTCTCTGCTACAGTCACAGTTCTTTTGTGCTTTCAAAATTATCAAATAAATCATAAGCCCAGAGGTTATGATTTCCAAGGACAAAGTCTTTATTTTTTTTCTTTTCTGCTATATTATTCTAAATTCTAAAAATAGCTTTATAGGGTTTTTAAATAAAAATGACAGATACTTGTTGTAATTTGTTAAAATGCTATAGGAAAATTCACTGAAGAGAACCAGTGGCTCTCCACATGGGGTGCCTGTGACCAGCATGTGTGCATGGCTGAGCTCCCACTTTTGAATCCCTGCTCATGCACTTGTTCCTTTGGGCCATAGCCTAATTCTCACTGCAGCTAGATTTACTCACTTATAAAAAATGGGACTCATCCTTCCAGAGCTGTCATAAGAAACCACTGAGCCCTTGTTGTCCCAGACACTGTATTATTTGTGTTACAGCATCTAATCCTCGAAAGAGCCCTATAAGGTGGTTACTGTCATCATCCTTGTCCCATAGATGAAGAAACTGAGGCTTCAGGGGATTAAGTAATTTCTCACGACCACATAGGCAGTAAATGCCAGAGCCTGGGCGAGTCCCAACCTGCCCCAGAACCCCTGCTCTGATCCACTGCTCTGGACTCTGTGAGAATTAAATAATGATTCAAGTAAAGTTTTGGCACAGTGTCTAAGATGGAGCAAGCACTCAAATTGTATTCATTTTCATTAATAGTAATGAAACTGGTAACTGTACTTTTATACAAAAGGATGATATATTCGGTCATTCTGTCTTACAGCTGCTTTTCTTCCTCAGTGAAGGCAAGCCTCTGATTGCTGTCTCATCTACCAAACCAGAGTGGAGGAAAGGAGACTTGCCTTCTGCCCTTTGTCTACCTGCCTGTGCTGCACTTAGGGACCAGGCATGGGCTTTTCCATGGAGCAACTGGCCACTCCACTGGGGGCTTCTTTTCAATGTGAGGCTACTTTGAGGACTTTAAAATTTCATACTGCAGTCTAGGAGTGACATTGGTAAAACTTTCTGCAAGACGGACATCAGTGAGCCCAGCAATTCATAAATCCACAATTGTGGATATGTTTAACATTTAGCTGCCAACATATGCATTACAGAATTGCTTTTAGTAGCAAATGAAATGAACAAATTCAATGTCAAAAGACAAGACCACTGACACACAAAACCTGCTATGTTTACACTATGGCAAACTCTGGGGCTACTAAAAATGTTGTGGGGAAGACTATTCAACAACATTAAAGTCATTCAGGAATATTAAATGAAAAAACTAGGTTTAAAACTGTTTTTGTCCACCACTTACTAGATTGTATTGAGTGTCCATTATGTACATTGGGATACAGTGGTTTAGGTACGTGGGATACAGGAATGGAAACCTCTCTTCCATGAACTTATGCTCTATCGGAAACAGGAATTAGGTGACAAAGAAATTTAACAATTCTTAATTAACATATTAATGTACTGATTATCTTATAAGTAATGAATTATATAAAATTAAACATCAGGTACAGAGAAGAACTCTATAGAAATATGGGGAGAGAGACAAGAGAAATCCAGAGATGGGAGTAAGATAGTGGAATAGAAGGACTGGAGCTCATCTTCTCTCATAAAAACAACAGAATTACAACCAAATGCTGAACAACCTTCAACCAAATGGACTGGAAACTTTCAAAAAGATATCCTACTCCAGAAGACAAAGAGGAGGCCACATCAAGATGGTAGGAGAGGTGATTACACAATATTAGCAAACCCATACCTGCAAGATGGGAAGCCCACAGACTGGAAAGTAACTGTATCACAGAGACTCACCTACAGGAGTGAGAGTTCTGAGCCCCATGTCAGGTCCCCATGCCTGGGGATTTGGCATTGGGAGAAAGAGCCCCAGAGCATCTGGCATTGAAGGCCAGTGGGGCTGTGCACCGGAGCACCATGGGACTGGGGGAAACACAGACCCCATTCTTGAAAGGTGCAGACATGCTTTCATGTGCACTGGGTCCCAGGGCAAAGTAGAGGATACATAGGAATTGTGTCAGACCTGACTTCAGTTCTTGGAGGATCTCCTGGGAAAACAGGGGGTGACTGTGGCTCATTGTGGGGGAAGGACATTGGAGGCAAAGTTCTTGGGAATATTCATCAGCATGTGTTCCTCTAGAGATGGCCATTTTGGGAAAATCTGGCCCCATCCATCAGCACTGAGAAGCCCAAGGCCAAACAATAATCCAGGTGAGATCACAGCCCCAACCATCAGTAAACAGGCTGCCTAAAGACCCCCCCCCAGGCACACAGCCACCTCTAATCTCATCCAGAGACAAAGCCCCACCCAACAGGGGGACAGGAATCAGCCCCACCTACCAGGGGGCAGGCATGAGTCCCTCCCATCAGGAAGCCTACAGCAAGCCCCCATGCCAACTTCAGCCACAAGGGGGGCAGACATCAGAAGTAAGAGAGACTACAACACTACTGTTGGCAAAAAGGAGGCCAAACCAAAAATCTATAAAAATTAAAAGGCAGAGAACTATAACTCAGAAAAGGGAACAAGAAAAAAAAAATGAGAAAAACAGCTAAGTGATCTGGAGATTATCAGAAGGAAAAAGACTTTAAACTGATGATAGTGAAGATGATGAAGGACATTGGAAATATACTAGAGGAAAAGATTGATAATTTACAGGAAACACTGAGCAAAGAAATACAAGATTTAAAACATAAGCAAACAGAGATGCAAAATACAATAACAAATAAAAAATTCATTAGAAGCAACCAAAAGCAGAATACAGGAGGCAAAAGAAGGAATAAGCAAGGTGGAGGACAGACTAGTGGAAATCACTGATGCACAATGGAAAAGAGAAAAAAGATTGAAAAGAAATGAAGACAGTCTCAGAGAACTCTGGGACAACATCAAATGCACCGACATCTGTATTATAGGGGTGCCAGAAGGAGAAGAGAAAGTTACAGAAAAAGTATTCAAAGAGATAATAGCCAAAAAATTTCCTAACATGGGAAAGGAACCACTCACTCAAATCTAGGAAGCACAAGTACCATATAAAATAAACCCAAGGAGGAACACCCTGTGACACATATTAATCAAACTGACCAAAATTAAAGACAAAGAGAAAATATTGAAAGCAGCTAGGGAAAAGAAACAACATACAAGGGAACCCCGATAAGGGGTTATCAGAAGATTTTTTCAGCAGAAACTCTGCAGTCCAGAAGGGAGTGGTACAATATACTTAAAGTGATGAAAGGAAAAAACCTCCAACCAAGATTACTTTACCCAGCAAGGCTGTCATTCAGATTTGAAGGAGAAATCAAAAGCTTTACAGATAAGCAAAAGCTAAGAGAATTCAGCACCACTAAAACAGCTTTACAACAAATACTAAAGAACCTGTCTAGGTGGAAAAGAAAAGGCCACAAGTAGAAACAAAAATAACACAAATGACAAGGCTCACCAGTAAAGGCATATATACATTAAAGGCAGGAAGTCATCCATGCACAAATATGCTACCAAAATCAGAAGTTGTGAGAAGAGGAGGGTACAAATCCAGGACACTGGAGATGCATTTGAATTAAGAGAACAACAACTTAAAACAATCTCATATATATATCAAAACTTCAGGATAATTGCAAACCAAAAATCTAGGATGGGTACACACACAAGAAAAATCAACTCAAATACAACACTAAAGATGTCATCAAACCACAAGAAAGAACAAAAGAAGGGAAGAAAAAAGAGCAACAACAACAAAAAATCCAAAATATTTAATTAAAATGGCAATAAGAACATACATATCAATAATTACCTTAAATGTAAATGAACTAAATGCCCCCACCAAAAGACATAGGCTGGCCGAATTGATACAAAACAAGTTCCATGTATATGCTGTCTTCAAGAGAGCCACTTCTAGGGACACATACAAATTGAAAGTGAGAGGATGGAAGAAAATATTCCACGCAAATGGGAATCAAAAGAAAGCTGGAGTAGCAATACTCAGACAAAATAGACTTTAAAATAAAGAATATTATAAGACAAGGAAGGATATTACATAATGATCAAAGGATCAATCCAAGAAGAAGATATAACAATTATAAATATATATGGACCCAACATAGGATCACCTCAATATATAAGGCAACTGCCAACAACCTTAAAAGGAGAAACTGACAATAATACAAACATAGTGGGGGACTTTAACACCCCACTTACAGCAATGGACAGGTCATCCAGTCAGAAAATCAACAAGAAAACACAGGGCTTAAATGAAGCATTAGACCAGATGGACTCAATAGATATTTATAGGACATTCCATCCAAAAGCAGCAGAATATACATTCTTCTCAAGTGCACATGGAACGTTCTCTAGGATTGAACACATTATGGGCCACAAATCAAGCCTCAGTAATTTTAAGAAAATTGAAATCATATCAAGCATCTTTTCCGACCACAACACTATATGACCAGAAATCAACAAGAAAAAACTACAAAAAACACAAACACGTGGAGACTAAACAACATGCTACTAAACAGCCAATGGGTCACTGAAGAAATCAAAGAGGAAATTAAAAAATACCTAGAAGCAAATGACAACACTCCCAAACCTATGGGATGAAGCAAAAGCAGTTCTAAGAGGGACGTTTATAGCAATACAGGCCTACCTCAGGGAACAAGAAAAAGCTCAAATAAAAAAACCTAACTTTACATCTAAAGCAGCTAGAGGGAAAATAATAGACAAGACCTAAAGTTAGCAAAAGGACAGAAATCATAACAGAGCAGAAATCAATGAAATAGAAATGAAGAAAACCATAGAAAAGATCAATGAAACTAAAAGCTGGTTCTTTGAAAAGATCAACAAGATCAATAAGCCCTTAGCCAGACTTATCAAGAAAAAGAGAGAGGACTCAAATCAATAAAATTAGAAATGAAAAAGGAGAAGTTACAATGGACATCACAGAAATACAAAGTGTCATAAGAGACTACTACAAGCAACTATATGCCAATAAAATGGAAAACCTAGATGAAATGGACAAATTCTGAGAAAAGTACAATCTTCCAAGACTAAACCAAGATGAAATAGAAAAGATGAATGTGCCAATCACAAGTATTAAAATTGAAACTGTGATTTAAAAACTTCCAACAAACAAAAGTCCAGGACCAGATGACTTCACAGGCGAATTCTGTCATTTAGAGAAGAACTAACACCTATTCTTCTGAAACTATTCCAGAAAATTGCAGAGGAAGGAACACTTCCAAACTCATTCTATGAGGCCACCATCACCCTGATACCAAAACCAGACAAAGATACCACATAAAAAGAAAACTAGAGCCAATTTCATTGATGAACATAGATGAAAAAATCCTCAACAAAATACTAGCAAACTGCATCCAACAATACATTAAAAGGATTGTACATCATGGTCAAGTGGGATTTATTCCAGGGATGCAAGGATTCTTCAACATCTGCAAATCCATCAGTGTGATACACCACATTAACAAACTGAAGAAGAAAAACCATATGATCCTCTCAATAGATGCAGAAAAAGCCTTTGACAAAATCCAACACCCGTTTCTGAAAAAAACCCTTCAGAAAGTGGGCATAGAGGGAACCTATCTCAACATAATAAAGGCCATATATGAAAAACCCAAGCTAACATCATTCTCAATGGTGAAAAGCTGAAAGAATTCCTGCTGAGATCAGGAGTGAGACAAAGATGTCCACTCTTGCCACTACTCTTCAACATAGTTTTGGAAGTCCTAGGCACAGCAGTCAGAGAAGAAAAAGAAATAAAAGGAATCCAAATTGGAAAGGAAGAAGTAAAACTATCACTGTTTGCAGATGACATGATACTATACCTAGAAAATCCTAAAGACACTACCAGAAAACTGTTAGAGCTCATCAATGAATTTGGCAAAATTACAGGATACAAAATTAATACACAGAAATTGATGGTATTTCTATATACTAACAATGAAGAATCAGAAAGAGAAATTAGGGAAACAATCCCACTTACCATCTCATCAAAAAGAATAAAATACTTAGGAACAAACCTACCTAAAGAGACAAAATACCTGTACTCTGAAAACTATAAGATGCTGATGAAAGAAATAGAAGAGGACATAAACAGATGGAAAGACATACCATGCTCTTGGATTGGAAAAAATAATATTATCAAAATGACTATACTACCCAAGGCAATCTACAGATTGAGTGCAATCCCTATCAAATTTCTAAGGACAGTTTTCACAGAACTAGAACTAAATAGAACAGAAGACCCAGAATAGCCAAAGCCATCCATCCTGAGAAAGAAAAATGGAGCTGGAGGAATCAGGTGCCCTGGCTTCAGACTATACTATAAAGCTACAGTCATCTAAACCATATGGTACTGGCACAGAGACAGAAATAGAGATCCATGGAACAGGATAGAAAGCCCAGAATTAAACCCATGCACCTATAGTCAACTAATCTGTGACAAAGGAGGCAAGAATATACAATGGAAAAAAAGACACCCCCTTCAATAAGTGGTGCTGGGAAAACTGGACAGCTACATGGAAAAGAATGAAATTAGAACCCTTCCTAACACCATACACAAAAATAAACTCAAAATGGATTAAAGACCTAAATATAAGACTGGATACTATACAACTCTTAGAGAAAAACATAGGCCAAACACTCTCCAACATAAACCACAGCAATATCTTCTCAGATCCACCTCCTAGAGTAATGACGAGAAAAACAAAAATAAACAAATGGGACTTAATTAAACTAAAAAGTTTCTGCACAGCAAAGGAAACCCTAAACAAAACGAAAAGAGAACCCACAGAATGGGAGAAATATTTGCAAATGAATTGACTGATAAGGGATTAATCTCCAAAATTTATAAACACCTTCTGCAGCTCAATACCAAAACAAACAAACTCCATCAAAAAATGGGCAGAAGATCTAAACAGACAATTCCCCAAAGATGACATACAGTTGGCCAAGAAGCACATGGAAAGATATTCAACATCACTCATTATTAGAGAAATACAAATCAAAATTAGTATGAGGGACCACTTTATACCAGCCAGAATGGCCATCATCAAAAAGTCTACAAACAATAAATGCTGGCAAGAGTGTGGAGAAAAGGGAACCATCATACACTGTTGGTAGGAATGTAAACTGGTGCACCCACTGTGGAAAACAGTATGGCGATGCCTCGGAAAACTCAAAACAGAATTACCATTTGATCCAGCAATCCCACTCCTGGGCATCTATCCAGAGAAAACCATGACTTGAAAAGGTACATGTACTCCAGTGTTCATGGCAGCACTATATACAATGGCCACGACATGGAAACAACCTAAATGCTCATTGACAGAGGAGTGGATAAGGAAGATGTGGTACATATACTCAGTGGAATATTACTCAGCCATTAAAATGAATGAAATAACAGCATTTGCGGCAACATGGATGGACATAAAAATTATCATGCTAAGTGAAGTCAGTCAGACAGTGAGACTCCAACATCATATGCTATCACTTACATGTGGAATCTAAAAAAAAGGACACAATGAACTTCTTTGCAGAACAGATACTGACTCATAGACTTTGAAAAACTTATGATTTCCAAATGAGATAGGTTGGAGGTGTGGGGATGCTCTGGGGGTTTGGGATGGAAACGCTATATAATTGGGTTGCGATGATCATTTTACAACTATAAATGTAACAAAATTCATTGAGTAATTTAAAAAAAAAGAAATATGCGGAGTGAAAGTGGGAGTAAGTGCATTGAAGACATGTTGGCAGGGTGGTGGTAATTTTTAAGGCGGTCAGGGAAGGACTCCAAGTTTGAAAGCCAGGCAACTGGCAGGCTTGGCTTTGGGGTACATGGGTAGGATCTGGTGGGCAGGCATGTGAAGTCTTCCCCAGCTAAACAAGGAGGGCTTCACTGCAGGGTGGTAGTCCCTATATTGAAGTCCCAGTCCTCAAGCAGACTGTTCAATATTATTATAGAACAGGTTATTTTTGATCTAGAACAAAGCATCCCTGGACTAGCTACCCATTTGTATGGGAATAGGGATGGGGGCCTAGAGGCCTCAATGTTGACTATATGACTGTTAAATTAGCCTTCAGAATACTATGTCATAATCCAGTCCTGCTCTCTTGGCACCAACCAACTTTGTTTTTCCTATGAGTCTGCTTCTTTTTTGTTTTATTCACTAGTTTGTTGTATTTTCTAGATTCCACATGTAAGTGTTATCATACTGTATCTGACTTATTTCACTTAGCATAATGCTCTCCAAGGTCATCCATGTTGCTGCAGATGGCAAAGTTTCATTCTTTTTTATGGCTGAGTATTCAGCAAACGACTTTAAACTGGACCTCTCTGTCTATGAGTCCCAGCCCTTCTGCTTGTTTTGCAGGACAGTGTTCTCTCTGTTACTTTTATGCTGTCACTCACTTTCAGTTTTTCAGAAATCTGTCAAAATCTCTGATTCTTGCCTCACCTCCATTCTCCATTTCTATTGATTTTTTTCCCTTTGGATATCTTCTCACACTTCACTGGCATCTGGGGAGGAAGTGCAGCTAAATGTATATGTGTTCGTTCCTCCACTGAATTAGAAGTATTTATATTCATTTTGCTTTTCTGAACTTCTAAAGCAGTATGCATTGTTACACTCATAAACAAGAAAAATAACAACAGAAGCTTTTCTTAAAATGGGAGGAGTTTAGACATATGTTCTTATCAGGCAGAAAAGAGAAGAATCACGTCAGTGTTTTGTACCCAGTGTGATAGCACTGACCAGGAAACTGCTTTCCCACAGTGCTTCAGGCTGAACAAGAGGCTGCAGAATTTTGCCCTGGAGCTCAGTGTTTCACTTGTGTTTTTTATTTTCCCAAGCTGAATTAGAAATGTTTTTGTTTGATTGGTTTGTTCGTTTTGTTTGTTTGTTTGTTTTTGTCTTTTTGCCTTTTCTAGGGCCAATCCCTGTGGCATATGGAGGTTCCCAGGCTAGGGGTCTAATCAGAGCTGTAGCCACCAGCCTACACCACAGCCACAGCAATGAGGGATCAGAGCCATGTCTGCGACCTACACCACAGCTCATGGCAACGCTGGATCCTTAACCCACTGAGCAAGGCCAGGGATCGAACCTGAAACCTCGTGGTTCCTAATCGGATTCGTTAACCACTGTGCCACGACGGGAACTCCTGAATTAGAAATGTTAATGCAGTAAATGTTAAATATAAAGCTTGCTATTAAATGTGTCATCTAGTGGCTTCAAATGGCGAGCATTTGTCAGCTTGCTCTTTGGATGGGCTTAGGTGCACAGTTCTGCTGGTCTTACTTAGGGTCACTCATACACCTCCAGGAAACTGGCAGTCAGTGACCTTACTTACCTGTCTAGGAGTTGGCTGGCTATTGGCTGGGGTAAGAGGGGTGGTTAGGCTAAGTGCCTTTCATCATCCCACAGGCTATCTTAGGCTTGTTCACATGACGACGGGTTGCAGGGCTTCTCCAAGCAGCAAGAGAGGAAGCTTCCAGGCTTAGGACTTACACAGCATCACTTCCACCAGTCTCCATGGTCAAAGCATGTCACAAGGCCATCCCAGGTCCAAGGAGTAGAGAAATAACACTCCACCTCTTGATGGAAGGAGCTGCAAAGTATTGTGGCAACTCTTCCAATCTACCATTTCGTAGTTCTGTTCTTTAATTCTAATTTTCTGTTTTCTAACTCTGTGTTGTTCTCAGGGTTCTAAGGACCCAGTCCCTGGAATGGTTCTACAGTAATGTGAAGAGCCGCTTCAAACGCTTTGGAAGCGCCAAGGTCTTGAAGAACCTGTACAGGAAACACCGGCTGGAGAGCGGAGTGTGTTTTGACATCCTGGGTATGCCGACTGTGGGCTATGTGGGAGCCTTTGCGGGGCTGGTGGGGTAGAAGGACACTTTGCTTGGAGGCCCTGTACACTATGGAAAACTCACCTGGGACAGAAAGAGTGCCTTAAATATCTGGTTCTAGTGAGGAGCAGAAATAAAAGGAGAGGAGTTTCCATCTTAGCTCAGCGGTAACGATTCCAACTAGGCTCCATGAGGATGCAGGTTTGATCCCTGGCCTCACTCACTGGGTTAAGGATCCGGTGTTGCCATGAGCTGTGGTGTAGGTTACAGACACAGCTCGGATCTCGTGTTGCTGTGGCTGTGGTGTAGGCTGGCAGCTACAGCTCCAATTTGATCTCTAGCCTGGGAACTTCCATATGCCTCGGGTGCAGGCCTAAAAAAAAAAAAAGTAATAGAAGGACATACACCAAAGATTCTGTTAAGTTTTGAGTCTTTTGATTCCGGCATCTCCACAGGGCTGGATATTGGCAGCTGGGAGGATGAAAGCATATCTACATATTATGGACATTTTTTTTTTTTTAGCTACACTGATTTTTTTTAAGTTTTATTGAATTGTAGTTGATTTACTATGTTGTGATTATTTCTGCTGTACAACAAAGTGATTCAATTACACATATACACAACCCATCCTTTTTCAGATTCTTTTCCTGTATAGATTATCACAAAATATTGGATAGAGTTCCCTGAGCTATACAGCAGGTCTCTATTGGCCAGTCATTCCATATACTATTGTGGACATTTTAATTCTAAATCCCTAGAAGCTAAAGATTCTTGATCACCTTTCCCTAATGATTAAGACATTGGCAAGTCACTAGGTCTGGGATCAGAGGATATGCATGGGCCCCTGCTCCCCTTCCTTCCTACCCCCAAATCCTTTTCATATCAGGCCCAGAATTTGATGCAATGGGAGAGTTAGAAACATCTCAGCTTCTTCCCAGGAAGCTTGAAGGATGAATTCTACCTATGTCTTTAAAATAACCAATGTAGTTAGAATGAGAAATTATATTCTTTATTTTTCTTTTCTTTTTTTTTTGTCTTTTGTTGTTGTTATTGTTGTTGTTGTTGCTATTTCTTGGGCCGCTCCCGCGGCATATGGAGGTTCCCTGGCTAGGGGTTGATTCGGAGCTATAGTCACCGGCCTACGCCAGAGCCACAGCAACGCGGGATCCGAGCCGCGTCTGCAACCTACACCACAGCTCACGGCAACGCCGGATCGTTAACCCACTGAGCAAGGGCAGGGACCGAACCCGCAACCTCATGGTTCCTAGTCGGATTCGTTAACCACTGCGCCACGACGGGAACTCCTCTTTATTTTTCTTAGACCAGCCAGTAGAAAGAAATGGTTGTCAGAATATGAACAGCATGTCCTTCCAAAAAAAGGCTGTTTTTTCTATCTAGAGACAGATTTTTTTCATCACTTTGCTGACACAGGTAAATGCTTTTTAATCCATAGAAAAGAAAAAAAAAAAAAAAACCTCATCCATCTCATTTGGAGCTTTTTCACCATCATTATTTTATATTGTTGTATTCTCAATAAAGTCTTTGGTTGTGTCTTATCTAAAAATATGCCAGCCACTGAGACAAGGGGGAAATAGGATGGGAGCCTTAAATACGGAGAATCATTAGGGCCTTTTGTGATAGTTGTTAGAATCTCTGTCTTTCAAACCACTCAGGAAGCCTATAGCCAAGAGAGCAGAGCCCAAGGTTTCAACATATTATTTTGATCTTCTCTTTGCTGATTTTTCTAAAAACGTTTCTCTAGAAATGAAGGCCAAAAGAAATACAGCTTAAAAGTAATCCCATTAAGAGTAGGTTTTCAAGCCAAAGCACTCCCTCAGGAAAGTTCCAGAAAAGCATTGGCTCACTCATTTGCATCCCATCCTTGCTCTCTTCATCCTCGGGTGTGCTTCATGTACCCTCTGCATGCCACCACAGTCACGTCACATAGGTGTCCTCCACTGCTTCCTGTAGAACGAGGGGGAAAAGCAAACACATTGAGAGAACCCTGTAAATGGAGCACAACCCAAGTCTCCTTCTGTTTCTCCCTCGGGCCCCACAGGTGGAACAGGGGGACAAGAATTCCAAGTGGGCCAGCAAAAGGCTTTGAAATGTTTGAGTCACTTTCAAAGGCAAATTATTTGCTGGGAATAACTGCCATGAATGAAACAGACTTAGGTCCTGGGCTATGATTCACCACATCTTTCATCACATTATCATTCAGGTGATGGTTTACGAAGCTGCTCTCCTGCTGGACTGGGGGGAGGCGATAGCTTCTTTGTGTTCCCAAAGTGCTGGCACATCTTAGGTCCTCAATGTTGCACAATTCCACCTTCCAAGCATTTTGTGGGTACCATGACACTTCATAAAAGTATGGAGTCAGCAGCTTTAATATGATTTGTATCTCCATTTAAACTAAGATTTCATTTTCATCAACATGAAGACAAGCAGGCAGGAGACAGTTTTTGAGATTATGCTCAAATCTATAATGCCATGATCATAAAACAATGAGATTTAATCTATATACCACCTAGAAAATTGAGTTACGCCTCAAGTGTGGAGAAGTCTTCCAGTGCTTAAGTAGCTTCCTGGTTATGCTGGACAACTGGGGAGTCACTGGCCTTGGCATCTACTCATCACCCAACACCTTGGTGTGGTTGTCAGCTGCCATTCTTGATCCCGACAACACACTAGAATCAACCTAAGGAGCTTTGAAAAAACTCAGTGCAAGATTCTCTTCCACCCCCAGTCAATTACTTCTGAATCTCTGGAGGTGGGCCCAGGACAGATATTTTTTTTAAAGCTCTCTGGGTTATTTTAAGACACAGCAAAGACTGAAAGCCTCAGCTAGAATTTCACTATAATTTGTATGGCAAGAGTTTTGACTAAGATGGTTCCATCTTCAGCTCCACCTGAGGGTACTTAGTTTCAGAATTTTGATTGTCAGAACATAATCTATAGCGTGCAAAGCATGTGCTTTGCTCCAGGACTCTCAGTATAAAACTCCTATTACCTACAAAACATCTCTATTGCCTAGACCAGTGTAGTTTGCTGTTAAAAAAAAAAAACCCTCAGTCCATTGACAATTCATTGAGTTCACAGAATCTTATGGGTCACTCATCACATGCACCCCTGGCACAGCCATCAGTCCCTCCCCACTTCTCCCCGGCTCACCTACTCCTCCTGCAGCCCACGTCAAATGACCGGGCTGGGCCTAAAAAGAGACCCATTCATTTTTTCATATAAATCTAAGATGTATAAGCATTCATTGAACACCTGGTTTAAGAATTGGGGGTGTCAAGATGGGCAAGACCTTGCCATCTCAGAGCCAACATTCCAGTGGCGAAGTCAGATAAATAAGTAAATAGATTTATAAAAATCATCTTGTCTAATGAGGTAACACATGCTCCCGTGGTTTATCTGATAGATTGAGCATGACATTTTTAATAGTTATCCTAAAAGAAAGGCAGTACACGAAAAGATCAGAGTAACCCTTATTAATAGACTTAATCTCTAGACAATTTAACGATTAATTCAGACTTTTATGTAGTATTGGATAAATAAGATGGGTAAGATAAGCCCCGCTTTTATTAATTAACATATTAACGTTAACATCTATCTTTGACACAATCCTTGGAAAGGTCTCTGACACCTTTCATCTAATTTGACTGACAAACACGGTCTTTTGAAAGATGCTGAGTCACGTGAAATCGGAGGTTCCTCCAGCACATGAAAGATGTGACCTGATGTCGTCTGGCTGCTGTGTCAGTGCTTTCCGGAACAGTTCAATTGCTTTCTGGCCTTGGAAAAATCCCATCATTCTAAATGGCCCAGAAGCCCCCACTTATTAATTTAAAGGGACACAGGGAAAGTTGTACTAGAAAATTTATAATCATGTAAACCCAGAGCCTGTCCTGGTCAGCGCAGTCTCCCAAAGATGTTTTTAGATCTTCTCCCCCCACTTCACAGTCCCCACCACCTTCCTCCTTGTCTCAGCAGACAGATCACCACCTCCTTCACAGGGCAGATCTGGTGCTTCTCCCCATCTGATCCCTGTCACCTTCCACAAAGGTCTCAAGGTCACTCAGTCCTTACTTTTAGCCTATTCAGCCTCCCTCTTAACTGGTTCCTTCCTATTGATTTGTAAACATGCCCAGTCTCTCTAATTTCCTAAGCCCTTCCTGGACTACACTCCTCCACTTTGCCTGCCCTGCTTTTTCTCATCATGGGATCACTCCACAGGGCAGGCTGCACTCTGCTCTTCCTCAGTCAACACCCACCCTCTCCCTCTTCCAGGTTGTCCTCCACACAGCAGCCAACATGCACTTTAAATGCACACACCTGACCACATCAGCTCTGTGGAGCCTTTACTAGCTTCGAGTGGCTTCAAGTTGGAACAAAGATTAGAGCACTGTTGTGGCCACCATGACCTTCGAGGTCTGCTCTCAGCCCACATCACCCCAAGCTCCCGCTCCTCTCTGCAGCCCACTGGGATGGCTTCTGGTTTAGCTCTTCGGGTGTACCTTGCTGTCCCCACTGCCTGTCCCTGTGCAAGCTGTTTGCTCTGCCCTGCATACCCTCCCACCTCCATACCCTTTTGGCTGGTTACTCACCACCTAGGTCAGCCTTCCCTGCCAAATACTTTCCCTATTCTGTGAACCACTCAGTCAGAGCCCTCAGCATATCTGTAATTTTATATTTATTTCTGTAAAGCTTTGTTTAATGAATTCTCATCCTCTAGGCTATCAAGGTTGTCAGGGCTGCAAGGATTTGGGGCTTTGCTCACCAGTGCACCCTAACATCCAGCCCAGAGCCAGACATCTACTAGATTCTCATGGAGTATTTTCTGGATGAATGAATGGATGCTGTGCCAAAGTGAAATATTTGTACTTAGATGTATACAGCCTTAAAATGGGGGTGATGACTTATTATAAAGCTTTATTTTATAAGTGAGGAAATGGAGACCCAGGAAGATAACGTCCTTACAGTCACGGAGCTAGAATAAATGGACTTCAGGCCTTTTGAAAGGCCGGTCACAGAGGTTTGTCTATGGTCCGACCAAATCACTGTGGCAGGCTGTAAATTAACAGCCTATTTCATAAAGTTGATGGCCTACTAACCCACTGCAGATGCCTTAGAGTTCCCACATGCCAGCCCCATGCAGCCCATCCAAGGAAGCACAGACTGTGATGTATCGAAGGCCTACAGCTGAGTTTGATTGGTGTCAGTGGCATTTCCCCCTTGTGAGCTAAGACATGTAGACTCACAGTTACTCTCCTGTTTCTGTCAAAGATTGTTTTCCATCAACATCCAATTCAGTAATTTTTTTATGAGCCCCCAGCCATCTAGGTGCTGTCTTGGGCACTGGAGATACAATACAGTGATGTTAAAAGGAAGAGACCATCAACCATATCTCCACACCTTCAAAGATTTCATTTGATGAATTAATATGTGAACACAGATTCCTAACTTAAAAAGATTTTAGCCAACTGTTCTTCCAGCCTGGAACTAAGACTAGGGTGTGTGTTCAATTGAGAGAAGGCCAGGAAAGAGGCAGGGGCCTTAAAAGATCAAATGGCATGGCTTACCTTGTCTTGCTCTGGGTTTGTTTCTGTTAACTCCTAATGACAGTTAACTCATTGGCCAAAGGCAATGGTTTGGAATGATACCATGGACATCAGCTAAAGACCAGGCATGCAGTGTCCCATCACCCATCATGAGGAGAATTGTATCATCATCACAGTTTTTCTAGTAAGGAAGCCAAGTGTCTGAGAAGTTAGGTAACTTGATCAAAGTCACATAGGTCCAGGAAATGACTTCATATCTCATAGACTTTAATCTGATATTCCATGTTTGATTCCATACTGCCTCCAGAGAAGCTCTGGAAGAAAGTGAGGGGTGGCAGCAATGCTATACCAGGAATCAGTATGAAAAAGAAAAATGTAATTGGTTAAAATCTGTAGCGTTACTGTGGAACCTAGTGATTCCTTAAACCTTTTTGCAATCGAAGTGGATAACAGTGGTCTGCCATTTCAGTGATATGGAACATTGGGCTCTGAAGACCTTGGATAATCTTCTCTCTCTCTCTCTCTCTCAGGAGGAAGCTTTTTTGAGGCAAACCTGGAGAATGAAGGCAGTATTTCAGGCAGTGACTCAACCTTTTACAGGCAGTCAGAAGGTAAGGATGCTTAATAAGAGTTTACACATAATGGGTGGTTGGAGGACTAGAATCACATGCAGATGGTCAGGGGTCTCTGCTGCACTATAACTGATGATGCAGCTCTGTTATTGTGTGTGAATCTCTCTGGGTCTTCTTGTTATTGCCATTTATGTGAATCTGTCAGCGAAAGAGGTGAGTATATCTAAGGTGTGACCTAGAGAAGTATATTCTCTATTAGCCACTAGACACTTAGGATCAACTAGTGTGTGTTTTCCTGGAATTAGAATAGAACAATCAACATACTCACATGTGAAATTCATAGTAAAATATTCTTATAAAGAATGTACCACTTACTGATCAACTTTTACTTTTTTATTCCAATATGATAGTCCCCTTAGAGCAGAGGTTAAAAGCAAAACAAACTTTTTCTTGTTTCAAACAAAACCATCTCTAAACACTCCCACTCCTTCTCCAAAGTACTGGGTATTGGTACTCCTGTAGCACCCACTGTGCTCTCGCGCTCCCTCTGTTCTACCTTGGGCACCTTCTCATGACGATCCCATCCTCTTTCACCCTTGCACCTGGTATTTCTCACTGAGTTTTTACATGGCCTCGGTGCATCTCCGTCTGAATGCCCAGCCCTGACTTCAGCCCCGAGTTCTAGACTCAGATCTCTGATGCATGGTCCTCAGTATCTGTAACTCCTCTAGGATCTTAACCCCAGCGTGTCTTTATCAAGCTCTTCGGCCACTTAAATCCACCAGCAAGACGGATCTTTCCCTACTTCCACCCAGTCACCAAGTTCCTTTCGGTTCTATTTCCAATCCTATCCTTTTCTTTCTATTCCAAGGTCTCTGGCCTGAGTACCTCCCTGCCCACAGCTCTCCTGTATTAATATTCATTTCGGTGACCATCTGTATCAACCAGGGTTCTCTAGAGTAACAGAACCAATAGGATATACACATATAACACACAGAGAGAGGTTCATTTCAGGGACCTGGCTCACACAATTGCAGGACCAGACAAGCCTGTAGAATAAGTCAGCAGGCGAGAAACTCAGGAAGGAGTTGATGCTTTAGTCTTGAGGCAGGATTTCTTTCCCCAGAAACCTCTGTTCTTGTTCTTGAGGACTTTCAGCTGATTAGGTGAGGCCTACTCACATTTTCAAGGATAATCTCCTTTACTTAAAGTCAATTATTGTAACCACTGTGTGAACCACACCTACAAATTTTGCACTTGGGTTAGTGTTTGATTAGATAGCTGGGTGCTATAGCCTCACCATGTTGACACATAAAACTAACTCATCTAACTGGTCCTCAAACTTCGGTCAGTCTATCCTCTTATCCTTCCTCCACACCCCACCAGTTTTTCTCTCTGAAACACCAACTCAAGCCTTCACTTTTAGCCCAGACATTTCAGTGCTTCATTCCACCTCATCCCAAAATGATAAACATGGCTGCCAGAGCCTTTCTGGTGGCTCCAGGTTCTTCCTTTCCAGGCTCCTGTGGAAGCTTGTGACTGTCCCTGTCATAGAATTTCCCATCTGCGTCTTAGTTACGTAGGCACCTGATTACCCAGCTTATCCATTGGAGCCTCAGTGGGGCCCTCATGGAGCCTAGCACTGGGGAGGTCTTAGTGCACTCTGATTCAACAAGAATTTGTGGGGCACCCCTTCTGTGAGAAATCCTTTTTGATTGGTATCTTGAAGAAGCAAGATGGGAGATACACTGTCCATCTCCAGGAAGCATGGAGCTAAATTTTCCAGAATTTTATGGAAACACTGAGGAAGCCGTACAGTCAGCCACCCTGAGGGGTGCTGAGCTCTGTGCCGGGCTGCCCACCAGGTGGCTCTGGGAGGGCTGTCACAGCTGGCTTGCAATGTCCTCATCAGCTGCCTGGCGAGGTGGCTTTGGCTTTAACTGGGTTGGTTTGGGAGATTTTCTTTTTTTTTTGTCTTGTTTTTTTTTTTTTTTTTTTTTTTGCTATTTCTTGGGCCGCTCCCACGGCGTATGGAGGTTCCCAGGCTAGTGGTTGAATTGGAGCTGCAGCCACCGGCCTACGCCAAAGCCACAGCAATGCTGGATTCTGGATCCGAGCCGCGTCTGCAACCTACACCACAGCTCACGGCAACGCCGGATCCTTAACCCACTGAGCAAGGGCAGGGACTGAACCCGCAACCTCATGTTTCTTAGTCGGATTCATTAACCACTGCGCCACTGACAGGAACTCCGGGAGATTTTCTTATGTTTGCCAAGTGCTACTTTCTGACCACGTTGTGTCTTTAGAAGCCTAAGAAGCTGGAATTAAGTTTTTTAATTAAGGGATTGATTAATTAATGAATTGATATATTTACACCTTGTCTCAGCCTACCAAGAATCCAAGGCAGCTTTCAGGAGATTTGCATGTGTTAAATAATGCATGACTAGGAGATTATACATGGAAACAGGGTGTCAAAATCGGAAAAAGGAGACACAGGGCAGCAGCAGACCTCTGTTCTTGCACCTGATGTGAGTTGGGCTTCTGGAGTAAATTAAGAGGAATGATAGAAATTCTCTCTTTTGCAAGAAACAAAAATTGAATATCTCCAGGAGGCAGAACTCTTCCCAGTACTTGGCTCCAAGTCCTTATCACCTGCAGAAGTCCTTTGACTTGGGGACACCTCCTCCCATTTGTTACCATATGCAAAAAATAGATTCACAAAATACATGATAGCATTATTTTAAAAATCATGTTAAAACTTTGTAGTTAAAATCACAGGATTTGGAGACAGAGTCCAAAATTCATATCTTAACTTTGTCTCAATGTGCAAACATGGGCAAGTTACTTGACCTCTCTGTGCTTCGGTTCACTCATCTATGAAATGGTGCTGACTCAGTGGGTGGTTGTAAGGATCCACTGTGACCATGTATGAGACCATCAGTCTGCAGCCCAGCATGTGGTGAGTCTCAGCAAGATTCACCAGTGTTATTGATAGTATGGGTTTAGAGTCTAAAAAATTCCTCTATGGATTTTGTATTTGCATTAAACCATGAGCCCAGCCCTTATAAGATTTCACAATTTTCCTTCCTATCATCACAATGATACATTATACACACAAAAATAAAACATTATCTGAGAAAGCAGATGAAGAACCATGATTTCCTTATATTAAGTCCTTTGGTCAGTCGTCTTTAAGCCACACTTTGGAGCTGTGCTTAGAGCCTGGACACAAGGTGACTGAACCAGCCTTGCTCTCTGACAGTGACCTGTGGGAGGGGCAGAGGAGCAGAGCCTTTCTGGCTCTGATGGAAACAGGCCCACAACCTCCAATGGACGACCAGGCAAATAGGGGACAAGGGAGAGGCACTCTGAGAAGGTTTTCTTGAAGAAGAACCCTTGGGGTCTTTGGGAAGCAGCTCAGTTATGAAGCAGGGAGGCGGGGCAGGAGGAAGATGATGGAGTTGTGAAGAGAGAATAACAGGTAATGGAGCAGAGGATGTGATGGACAGGTGGGAGACAGAGAGGCAGATGAGAAGGTAGGGGCTCGTGTGCAGGGGGCACAAGGAGCTGCTCTCAGGGCCTCCAAATACTGATGCAGAAGAGCTTCTAGGGGAACAATCATTAGCTTCCCTTGCCTTTCAGAAAGTGCTCTCTGTTCTGTTTCCTGTCTAGGACATAGCATGATGGACACACTGGCTGTCGCCCTCCGGGTGGCTGAAGAAGCCATCGAGGAAGCAATTTCCAAAGCAGAAGCCTATGGGGACAGCCTGGTATGCCTGGCCTCCCATCTGGGGGAAGGTGGGGGTAGGGTCTTGGCTGCCAGTGTGGGGGGCGGCTGGGGGAAGTACAGGTGGTCAGGAAACCAACATTATGATAGCCATTTTTTTTTCTCCTTTTCTGGCCGTCCCTCAGAATATGGAGTTCCTAGACTAGGATTAGATCTGAGCCACAGTTGTGACCTACCAACTGAGGCAACACCCGATCCTTTAACCCACTGTACAGGACTAGGGATCAATTTTGAATCTTGGTGCCCCTGATCCTATTGTGCCGCAGTGGGAACTCCACAATAGCCATCCTTGACTAGAGAGGCGCCCAACCTCCCCCTGCATTTATGGTGAAGACTCCCAAGAAAGCGATTGCCAAACCTCTGAAATCACCCACAGCTCACATCATCCTCTTCCCTCCCTCTGCAGGACAAGCAGAATGAGGCCAGTTATCTGCGGGACCACAAGGAGGAGCTGACTGAGGAGTTGGCCACAACCATCCTGCAGAAGGTAGGTGGACCCTGGCATCCAGATAGCTGCCATTCACCACTCTGGCCTGGACCAGGGCCTCTGGTGAGCCGAAGAGCCTCTGCGGGCACCATTGTTGATTGGGCATCATTTGTTCCACTCCTTCTCACTTTGGGCTTCTATACTCTGGGGCTAATGCAGAGGGCTGCACTGCACTGCAAAAGCTATGCAGTATGAACATGATTGCCTTCAGGGAATGAGCTAGCGAGTGAAGAGCCAGGAACTCAGACCAGAGACCTTTGTGCAAATGGACTCATTAAATCCAAGTAGCCATGACCAGCATAGTAGGTGGTACAAATGAACTGAGGCCATCCCTGATGACACTCAGTATCTGCCCCTCCTTAAGGTTCCTTAGGGATTCCAGACACTTCCTAAAGTCAGGATGTACAGCCAGAGACTCTGGGTTTGAGATCCAGCTCCACTGTTTATAAGCTGTGTGTCCTTACCTGATAACATGTGAGCCTAATTCCTCATCTTTAAAATGGGAGTGTTATGGTGTGTAGCTCTTAGAACTGTTTTGAGAATTAAATGAAGTAAAGTGTATATGGTGCCTAGCAGAGTCTGGCATGGTAAGTGCTTAATAAGTACAAGTTGACAGCATAAAAAGATTACTCGTAAACTGTAAAGTGTTACAGAAAGTTCAAGGTTTTAGTCGTGCTGTTTTATCACAAGGCAGATCTGAAACTGCCTAGCATTCTGTTAAAACTAAGCTCTTAAATGGCTTAAAAAAAAAAAACAAAAAAAACCAAGAATGGTCCCAGTTACTCCATGTAGCATCAGAGGCCTCTCCAATAACTTGTCCCCTTTTGTCACCTGCCTCCTCCTCAGATCATAAGAAAACAGAAGAACAAAAGTGAGCAGCACATGGAAGAGGAGCCAGAGTGGCCGCAGCCCCAGAGCTGCAGCACGAAGGCTGCTGACGAGGGGACCACAGCCTTTCCAGGAAGCCACCAAGCTTCCACCACCCTCTGGGTGAGTCCCCACACTGTGCTGGCCCACCCCCGATAAGTGCCCTGTGTGTGTGCACATCAGAGCCATTCTCCCCACAGAAATGGGGACACTAGGCTCAACATCCATGGTCAGCACATGTGCCCACCAGACAGCATAGTTCCTGGAGGGCGGGGAGAGACTGGGAGAGAGTATTGTGGGGGGGCCTGCAGGAACGTGGAGGTGGGTTTTTACACAGAGACCAATTTAGGAAAAATATGTCAATAGGCTTTTTAAAAATTCATTCTGAAAAGAGTTGTATGGAGTCTTGTGGAAAAATTAGTTTTCTGGGGGCCATGTGTGTTCTTACAACTTCAGCACTTGCTTGATGGAAACTGAGACTTGACAGTGAGAGAATTGCCTTCTGAGGTCACAGCTGGACGTGGGCGGGAACTCAAGATGGACAGATCTTTTTGTTCATCATCCCCAACCACAAAGCACAGTGTCCTTCCTGTGACCCAAGGGTCTGGGCCTGCCATGTCTGCGGTAGAGTCACCAAGCCCGTAAATCCTTTGGATCATGTTTAAGCAGCCCCGGGGAGGACAGGTGAATGGGATAGGGGCTGGGCCCTCAGTGTGGAGACTCAGCAAGAAAGAGCAGGACTGGCCAGCAGGGCTGGTGTTGTGTCAGCTAGGTTTATATACAAAACAGAAACAGGAGTTCCCACTGTGGCTCAGCAGTAACAAGCCCGACTAGTATCCATGAGGATGCGGGTTTGATCCCTGGCCCTGCTCAGTGGGTTAAGGATCCAGCATTGCCGTGAGCCGTGGTGTAGGTGGAAGACGCAGCTCAGATCCTGCGTTGCTGTGGCTGTGGCCTAGGCCAGCGGTGGCTGCAGCTCCGATTTGACCCCTACCCTGGGAACCTCCATATGCTGCATATGTGGCCCTAAAAAGCAAAAACAAACAAACAAACAAAAAACAGAAATAGACTTACGTAGAACTTATGGTTACCAAGGGTGAAAGGGAGACAAGGGAGGATAAATTAGGAATATGGGATTAACAGATACACACTACTGTATATAATATAGGTGAACAACAAGGATTTACTCTATAACATGGAGAACAATATTTAATTGCTGTAACTTATAATGGAAAATAATCTGAAAAAAATATACATATATGTAACTTTTCTGTACACCTGAAACTAACACAATATTGTAAATCAGTTATACTCAAATTGTTAAAACAAAAACAAAAACTGGAGAAAGGCAGACTTGGGAAATGCACCCCATCACACATTATTTCTTTTACTCTCCACCAAAAGGTGGGGATACAGGTATTATTGGTCCCATTTTACAGGTGAAGAAACTGAGGCCAAAGCTTTAGCATAACTTACCTACATTCCCATAGCTAATGACCAGTGGGGCCGGGAGTTGTATACCTTTTTCCAGCTCCAAAGCTTTTGATCTAGCTTCTTCCCCTATAAAATGAGATTGATAGACTCAGTGATCCCTGAGGCCCCTTTTATCCCAGAGGTTTTAGGTCTGCACTGTCCAGTATGACGGCCACAAGACACAAGTGACAATTTAAATTTAAATTAACTAAGTTAAATTAAAAATCCAGTTCTTCGCTCACACTGGCCACATTTCAAATCCTCAACAGCCCCCAGGGCTGGTGGCTACATTATCGGACGGTGCAGATATAGGACATTTCCATCCTCCTTGAAAGTTTTCTTACCCAGCTCTGGTCCAGGGCATTAGATAAAGAAGGAGTGGGAAACAGAGACCAGAGAAGCAGAAATGCTTCTGGACAATGGCCAGAGCCTGGATGTGGACCAGCAGGCCAAGCCCTGGTTCTTGGGTATTTCATGGAGGGTGGCTCTCCTGCCTTTCCACGAGCTGTTCTCACCCTGGACGCTTGTCTACATCACCTGTCTGAGCTCCACTCTGGGGCCGCCAACTCACAGTGTGGAGCCTGGGCAGCTGTCCATCCACCCAAAGGTGGCAGGTGATGCCAGCAGGCTGCAGGCTTAAGGATGTCCTCTTTGTGATATGTCGAGAAGGGCACCCTGACCTATAGACCCTGGAGGGCCCTGAGCCAGCGGCCTCCTGGCAGTGCTTCCCCTCGATCCTGAGTTCTCTGATCACATGGAAACTCTGACTCGGGGAGTGACTACGCAGAATCCCATAATGCTACAGTTCCCCTTACTCAGGCTTAACTGCAAACACCAAACCTAATCCACCCCATTCAGCCAGGAATTCTCACCACTTCTCTTGAAAGAAAGCTGAGCATGATTGTCCTCTTTTTTTTATGTCCTCCCTTATTGCATGTTTTTCCACTCGTAGGGAGGTGCAATCTGGCTTTCAAAGGCTTGAAATGCAATATCCTAAAAGGCACCAGTGCAGGGGTTATAATTCATCATGCATATATATAAAAAATCATCTCTGTAATAATGTTGTCATCCTGTAGATAATAATGATGACAGCAGGGACCGGGCATACAATGTGTCCTGTGACTGACTGTCTCTCTGTCTCTTCTCTATCCTTTTCTATTTTCCTCAGCCTCCTCTCTTTGTGTTTTGGTCATTTTCCTCCCTCCCATTCGCTCTCTCCTGTAAAGGACTATAATACAGATTTAAAGTGTTTTTCATCATTGTTATAATTATTAGATTGAATTTTGTGGCTATGCCTAACCCTATAAATACATAGCAAAGCTATGTCTCAGTTGTTATTCATACGAACACTGTTATTGATCCCTTTGCCCAAATACCCTTCATACTAAAAACATTCTCTTCCTATTTTATGTTGTGGACTTGAGAGCAAAGACTATTTTGAAGCCATATGCGGTGCCTCAGGGAGCCTGCCCTGTTGTCGATGATGATAATCATTGCAGTCATAGCAACAGTATACCATTTCAAGAGATACAGGTAGAATAGGATGCTGCTGCCCACATGGGGGACCAGTGGCTGCAAAGGAGGCTTTAATAAAGGTAATTGCTGATCACACTGTGAGTTTCTCTTAAAGCTTCAGAACCAGCTGGTTTGGATGGCATGTCCTGCTGCTTGGAGCATGTCAGCCTGGACTGTGTTGTCCCCAGGCTTTCAGACAGAGCACCAGCAGCATGGGGGAGCATCACTTTGGAGCCAGACAGACCCAGGCTGAAATCCCGCCTCTGCCCCCCACCCCCTGTGCTTGGGCAATGTCCTAAGGCGTCCCCCATTGGACCGAGTGAGGGGATGGCAGTGTTGCTCAGCCACAGAGCTTAATAAATGCTCTTGTTTTTTTTTTTTTTTTTTTTTTTTTGGCCATGCCTACAGCATATGGAAGTTCCTGGGCCAGGGATCAAACCTACACCACAGCAGTGACCCAAGCCACTGCAGGGACAACACTGAATCTTTAACCCACTGAGCCACCAAGGAACTCCATAAATGCTCTTCTTTTGACTAATATTTACTGAGTGCATTCTGTGTGCTAGGTGTGACACAAATTCCTTTCTGTGAGCAAACTGAGGCCTAAAACAGTTGAAGTTCCTCCCAGGATCCCCCACAGTAAGAGGAAGAGCTGGGACAGACGCCCTGCCCAACACACTGTCCATTCATGCCTGAAGAGATAAGAGGCCCAGCCTGCCTGAAATTCTCAAGTCCATCCTTGTGAGGCTTTGCTGACATGCTATCATTTCTGGATTCACAGACTCCACCCCCCCATAGCCAGCCCCCCAGCATATGGTAACTCAGGCCAGCCCTTCCTGACATCCCTGGCCCTGTTTCTTCCATGGACCCCCAGAGGAAGAGGTCCATGTGTAAGAGGAAGAAAAATAGAACCTATTGGTGGGAAGGAAAGGATAGGTAGGCACAGAGAGCCTGGCAAGGTAATAAAGCAAATGAGTTGATCAAATAATCCACCACTTCCTGAGAGCCACAGGGAACAACTGGGAACCAGCTGGCAAGTAAAAGCGTTATTGTGGCGCCATCTTCTGGGCTATATGTGTTCATTGCAATGAGTTTGTGGCGAAATGGAGCTTTAGTCTCAAAACTGGGGCTTTCCCACTCTGGCTGGAGACAGCTGGCCAGACATGTTGGGGGGAGATTTTTGGAGATGTTTGTAATTGTCAAGGTGTAGTTTTTTTCTACATTGTGAAACAATTCCTTGCCTGAAATAGATTATAAAAGCTTGGTGTCCGTAACACATGAAAAACAGATCCCATCGTCCCTGCTAGAACCAGAGGACTTTTCATTTCTTGGTCTTGCCTTTTGTAGGTAAGGGAGCACTTCTGCCCTATAGAAATGGAGCCCAGCCATCTCCTACAGACATGCACATGTAGAAATAAAACATAATTTGAACCACTGTAAAATGAAATACTAACAATTATTTCCTCCTTTTATTTTTTTTTCTTTTAAATGGCCTTACCTGTGGCATTCAGAATTCCCTAGGGCAGAGGATGAATCGGAACCACAACTGAGGCCTATGCTTCAGCCACAGCTACCTAGATCTGAGCCACATCTGTGACCCACTGTGGCAATGCCAGATCTTAAAGCCACTGAGAGAGGTCAGGGATTGAACCCACATCCTCACAGAGACAACATCGTGTCCTTAACCAGCTGGGCCACAACAGGAATTCCTGTTTCCTCCACCCCCTGGCATATGGAGTTTCCAGGCCAGGGATCAGATCCAAGCCACAACTGCAGTAACACTGGATCCTTTAACCCATTCTGCCCAGCTGCAGATCAAACCTACATCCTGGTGCTGCAGAGACATTGCCAATCCCATTGTGCCACAGCAGGAAGTCCGCTGTAAGAAGTTTTAAGATAGAAAAATAAAGCCTAGGGTATATAAAATATCTCAGGTGAAGCTGCAGTAATACTGCACCTGGCAATAGGCCATCGGCTCCTTATGGCGAGACCTGTGTCTTACATCCTACAGATTCGGTCACAAACAAGGGACCAAGGGTCACACCTAAAAGACCATCCCTGTCTTCAAGGAGTTCACAGTCTGTAGAAGAGTCAACAAGTTGGAATATGAGTGGTGCAGAGACAGGAAGGTCCATGTGATCACAAAGAAGGGGGGGCCTTTTGTCAGTCCAAAGTGGGAAGCATATCAAGGATATGTCCCTCAATACACAGGGGTTTGCCACAGAAGGATTTTTTTTCTTCACTTTTAATAATTTCACTTGCAGGAGTTCCCATGGTGGCTCAGTGGAAACAAATCTGACTAGCATCCATGAGGATGCAGTTTCGATCCCTGGCCTCGCTCAGTGCATTAAAGGTCCGGCATTGCCGTGAGCTGTGGTGTAGGTCACAGATGTGGCTTGGATCTGGCTTTGCTGTGGCTGTGGTGTAGGCCAATGGCTACAGCTCTGATTTGACCCCTAGCCTGGGAATCTCCATATGCCACGGGTATGGCCCTAAAAAGACAAAAAAATTTTCACTTGCCAGCTTACCATCAACCTTGATCTCTGCCTCTGTCATAGCCACTCAAGAATTTCGCAAAATTATAGATGGCTCCCTGAATACCCAGTCCCAAGAAAAATGGTTATTGTCAAGCATAAGAGCTGTTCAGGACTCCAGGGATAGGATCAGTGCCTGCTGTGTCCTTGCAATGACGGAGGTGGCACCTGTCAGCTTGATGTGTGTGTTAGCTTGGCTCTTGTCCAAGTAAGACCTTGCTCTCCATGATGTGAGGATGACAGTGGGCTGCATCTATGTTCCTTTTGTTCCCCAAAGTTATTCAAGAAGTTAGCAAAATAATAATAATCAGGCACTTCTGAAAAACTATCCTATAGCCCACCGCAAGTCACATTCACTCCATAGTAAACATTCATTGATTTCCAGTTCTGTACCAGTTACTGTGCTAGGGGCTGAGGATGTCAACATTAATAAGCCATTAACTGCCCTCCGTTGCTTGCAATCTAGTGGGGACATCAGCCAAAAGCCAGATGTTTGCAATAGAGTGTAATATAACAAAGCAACAACAGAAGCAGCCGGGACCCTCAGCCCAGCTTGAGGAAGGGCGTTTCCCACAGACCATGGCCTGTTTGTACCAAATGCACACAGAATCCTACGTAATTGATAAGCTGGGGAGAGCTCAGCCACCCCTGGGCTGTGTTGACCTGGGGCTGCTGCATTGAATGGCAGGTCTAGAGACCCATCCTACTCTCTTCTGTGATCAAAGGGATGGGAGGCAGGTTGTGACCCTTGATACACAGCTTAAAGGGTTCCATATTTGTTCTGCAAAACTATCTTCCTCCTGGACCGGCATTAAGGTCTTGTGAGGGGAAATAAAAGATGTTTCCTATGACTCTTTCTGAATCAGAACTGGCTGAACCACCCTCTCCAACAAAGTGTGTCAGACGCTCTGTATTTGAGGGCTGCTGGGTCCTGGTCCGGCTTGCGATGCTGGGATGCCGGCCTTGATCCTCAGCCTCTCTGAGTCTCAGACTGGTTACCCATCCTTCCAGCAAGGCTACTGAGAACATTGTCCTTTCCCTAAACCCGTCATGAAGCTTAGTTTTCTCACCCAGATATTTGGAGCTGGTGTTTGCTGTTTTCCTTCGTTATTATCAAACACTTTTTTAAAGCTCTTATTATGCATGTACTGTCTGCAGGGCAAGATTAGATTTCTGCATCTCTTAAGAAATTAAGTCATCAGCCAAAGTGTTGTAGCCAAGGTGGTCTTAGAGCCCAGGTTCAGCTGAGTCCCGAGTCCAGCCTCAGTCCTGCCCACGGCTCTCCAAACACGCTCCCCTTCTGTCTGCTACTCTCAGCACCTTTGCCGGAGAGAAGACGTTTGTACCAAGATGAGCCTGTTTCTTCGTGGGAGGAAGCAGTAGGGCTGTTAGTGTCGAGGTCTGCCAGCAGATGGCGCCAGACTGCTTGGGGCCTGAGTCCGAGATAAGGACTTTGCTTCCCTTCATAGTCAGAGATGCTTGCTTGCGTACTTGCCTTTTTGTAATGATTTTTTTCCATTATAGTTGGTTAACAGTGTTCTGTCAATTTTCTACTGTACAGCAAAGTGACCCAGTCTCACACACACACACACACACACACACACATATATACACATTCTTTTTCTCACATTATCCTCCATCATGCTCCATCACAAGTGACTAGATATAGTTCCCGGTGCTATACAGCGGGGTCTCATTGCTTATCCATTCCAAATGCAACAGTCTGCATCTATTAACCCCAGATTCCCAGTCCATCCCACTCCCTCTCCATCCCCCTCCCCCTTGGCAACCACAAGTCTGTTCTCCAAGCCCATGAGTGGAAAGTTTCATTTGTGCCATAATTAGATACTTTCATTAGAAAATTTCATTTGTGCCATATATTAGTTTCTATCTGTGGCTTGTCCTTTCCTTCCTCAGTTTCATTGATACAAAAAGGGCAAAGTCAATCACCAATGGAAGAGAATTCTTTCATTAGATGACAAAGGAAAAAAAATTAATCTTGCTGTCTGATGAAATTCCCTATATAGAACATTTGAGTTTCAAATTCGCTAACATTAGTAACATCGAAATAATACATTTGTAACATATAGAAATAATACAGTTCAAACATATTTCCTGTCAGTTGTTTGAAATTCTGTTTCTACTACTTGTCCTTAGGTTAGAGTTTACCTTCTTTAGCTAAATGGAAACATGTTGTAATAGTTCTGGGCATATGGACTGACCGTCTTAATACTGATTTATCTGAGACACTTACATTGTGCTAAAACTTTCTACTTAAGCTGAATCACTCAGGCTTGAAGGTCTCTGAAGGGAAGATGCTCTTGTTTTCATTACACACGGTTGGCCCAGAAGCCCGGGCTAGGAGAATGGCTGGATTAGCAGGAGTCGTGTGAGAACCAGTTCTGTCTGATTCCGCTACATCTCCAATGCTTCCTGGAAGTCCTGGCCACTTGCAATGGAATAAACATTTGGGCCATTATATGGCAGGATATACTGATTCGCAACTGCTAGACTTCAACATGAGAAAAGCCTATACCATCAGATGTGTCTTCTCCGCACTGTGGGGTGCCTGCTGGATCTGAAAGCACTCCTCCTGGGGACTGTGCTTTACGAGGTCACCCCTTCCCCTCTTCTCTTCCCACAGCGGTCTCAATCTGCGTTCTCACTCAGCAGAGAGGATGCCCTGCGGACCTCTTCGCTGGAGGCTGCATCGAGGCAGCCGAAGGACCAGCAGCCAAGGGAGGAGGCGGCGTTGCCCAACTGGAAGAGTGTGGACAGGCTGGATGAGACAAGTAACTGTTCTAAGCAGCATCTGCTTGGTCTGTGGGTTTCAAAAATGCTGTTGGGAGGCTCCTTGACTGGTGTGTGGTTGTTCAGCCTGTCCTCCCATGGGTCTGAGTAGGAGTGTGTCCATATGGGCAGCTGGGCCGCTGAGTCACAAGGGCTTTCACACGGCTCACAGTATATAATGTGAGCATATTTCCCACATGGGAAGTTTTCCTGCTGAGACCAGTGGGACAGTAGGCAAGTGTGTTAAAATCACTAGGCTCTGTAGTCCCACTTCAGCTGCCTGTTCTGTGCAGACTAGGAGAAGGTGTCTTATTATATCTAGGCCAGGAGCACCAAGCCAGCCCAGCAGGCATTCATTTCAGTGTTTAAAGAGATTTGGTTTCCAGCATCAGTTGGTTTAGGGGTATCCCTTCTGAAACCTGTCATATTACTGAAGGTAACCCTTGCTGCTATAACAAGTAAACTAAACATTTAGGTGGCCTAATGCAGTTGTTTTGTTTCCCATCACACAATAGTGCAGTACAGTATCCTGGCCATGGAGGCCTTCAGAAGCCTAGGCTCCTCCTACCTGTGGCTCTGTGGTCCTCTCGGGCCTCTGAGTCTTCTGCTGGGTCATTCACATTGGCCAGCAGATGGAGGAAGAAAGAATGCAGAAGGCAGAGGGAAATGGCACACACCACTCTAGCTCCCATTCCATGGGCGAAAGCACTAGTCCTGTGGCCCCACCTGGATGCAGAGGAACCTGAGAAATGTAGTCCTGGTCAGGCAGCTGCATCCCAGAAACACTGCTCTGCCATGAAGGGGGCTGGGTACAGAGTCTTTGATGGGAAGCTGGCCATCCTTGCCATAGCTGAGGATGGCAAGCTGTCCACTTTTCCCGCTCCTGGTCCTAGGATGTCCCACGTCTGCATAGGGCAGTTAAACTCGCATCTCTGAAAACTCCTCAATAACTACAACACTCAGTCCTTTATAAAGCTGTTAAGTCATGCAATCCCTAACAGTGAAGAGACTCAAATTAGCTGTGTCACTTTCCCAGAGTCACACATCTGAAGGCTGTGAGATGCTTGGAACCACATGAGTAACAGCTGAGGGCCATGAAGCCCTGTGCTCAGGCCAACTAGGTCTTTTGGGCCCTGTGACTGACTGAGAAAAGATGTTCACCCCACTCCAGGATAGGTCCCTTTCCTCACCTAGATACGTGTACCTATAATGGAAGCTAGGCACATTCGTCCTCACAAGAAACCACTGAAAGTACTCTCTTCCATGTTTTACATATCTGGACCACTTTCCTTTTCAACGATGACAACAAATTTGCAGCAAAATACTCATTTTAGAAATATCCTTTTCAAAATTGTGCTATCATTTTTACTCTATAAGGGAAAATATTTAACTAACAGCTGTATAAACAAATTCCATTATTATCACAGTGAAAAGAATCAAAAAACATTCAATGGAGTTCCCGTCATGGTACAGTGGAAGTGAATCCGACTAGGAACCATGAAGTTTCGGGTTCAATCCCTGGCCTCACTCAGTAGGTTAAGGATCTGGCGTTGCTGTGAGCTGTAGTGTAGGTCGCAGACACAGCTTGAATCCCCCATTGCTGTGGCTGTGGTGCAGGCCAGCACTATAGCTCCAATTGGACCCCTAGCCTGGGAACCTCCATGTGCCACAGGTGCAGCCCCAAAAAAAGCAAAACAAAAACAAAAACATTCAATAGTTTTTTAACAGTCATTCTAAAGATTTTCCAAGAGAGATCACTTCTGCATTAACTTTTTGGTGCCTGTCAGTAGAAACTGCTGATAGAGATCCTATGTGCACATAAAATTTCTTTCTTTATGTATGTTTTTGTTTTTTTATTTTTAAGTGCATTTTTTCTAGAGATGCTTTTCCTTCCTCTTCCTGTCTGGCATATCCATTGATGCATTCATTCATTCATTCATTCAGATTGTCTCTTTCTATCTCTCATATCCAAATCCATTGATGCATTCATTCATTCATTCATTCAGATTGTCTCTTTCTATCTCTCATATCCAAATCCATTGATGCATTCATCCATCATTCATTCATTCCTATTCTTTCTCTTTGTCTCTCATATCCGTACCCATTGATTCATACATTCATAATTAATTCATTCATCCATATTCTTTCTTCCCTTCTCTCTTTATCTCTCATCGGGGGTTGAAAGTTCCCACAGAGAAGGGACTCATAGATTCCACAGGGCATATAAGAATAGCATATAATAGGTCTTTAGTAAGCAATCATAACTATCTTTTAAAAAGCACTTCACAATTTTTTCAATTCATAGAGTCCCTGTACAGGCACTATTTTATTTATTCCTCCAAAGTATTGCTATTATCTTGTGAGGAAGATAAGAACTTTGAAGGACCGTGAGACAAAGTGACTTGTCCAAGATCCTACAGCTGATGTGATCCTCAAACCCAACATCAGGGCTCCGATTTGCAGGGTTTTTCAACTACTGCATGATGATAAGTGTTTCTACACCATAAAAATAAACAAACAACAACAAAGAGCATTTCAAAATTCAGACTTAGAAACTGATAACTTCAGGGGAAATTATAAGCACTTCTAAAAGACACTCCTTTTCACAAAATAGTTCTTGCTGAATTATGAGCAATCCAAATAAATTTGCAAAGGATCTTGGTTTTCCAAACATGATTTTGTGCATAAATTTCTCTAAAATAAGGAACCCATGTGTCATTTGTCAGTTGCATAGAAACATAAAACTTAGTTTGACAGTATCACACACAGAAAAAGATTTCATGCTTGGCTCAAAAACCCATGCATCTCTCAGGATTAAGATTTAAAATGAAAAATATTAAGCACTTGTGTAGAAAAGTGCTGATTTTTCTGAGGACAGCTGGGCCGCTGACGTGCTAAAACGTCCAGGCCAACCCCAGAGGTCTTGAAAGATGTCTGCTCTGTTTAGCAGGAAGCAGGTTATTCCCTGGGGCACTGCTCAGTCTCAGCAGAGCAGAAATGTAGCACAGAGGAGCCCCAGAGGCAGAGGTCATCTTAGAAGGTTAACGTCATCTGGGCTATTTTCAGCAGTCCTGTTTATGCCTCAGGGGAAAGGTTGGTTCCGGAGCCTGCTGGTCCAGAGTTGAGGTCAGCTGGAGGGACACTGTGGGCTAAGTAAACCCACCTTCAGTCTTCAGTCTTGACAGTGCTTATAGTAAATGATGCATTTCCCCCCAAACACAGTTTCACTTTGTAGACCTTGATCAAGCAGCTCCTGTATACACAGCATGTGCTCAGTCCTGGGAAATAAAGATCAGGGGTGGTCCCTACTCTTGAGTTTCTCACTGTGAGGTGTCTGCATAAGCCTGAAAGAGTGAGGATTTGGAGAAAGGAGAGGATGGAGGGGAACAGGGTGATGCTCCCAACATGCTAGGGGAATGTGGTACTGGTGGCCAGGCAGAGCTTAGAGAATTTCCCACCGTGCAGCTTGACAACCAAGGTTTTCATAGGGTTGAGCATTCATGGCACCACCCGTGCTTCTCAGATATAAAATTTGACCAACTTCTACTTCCCCCAAGGAATATGCAACCTGGGATTGTGAAAGGCAGGAGAAGAGAGGAGCTGGCAATGGGCAAACCGCAGCCTCCCATGTGGTGGGCATTGGAGGCAAGCTCAGGACCACGTTCACAACATGCCAACTCTGGAGCCAGGTGCAGAGTGGCATTATCAAGGCCTTGCTCTTTGGCTTCCTTCCATGGCCCCAGGAGAGGCTGCAGACAACCGAGCTCATGCAGAGCCGCATATCAAGAGCCTCATCTTCCCCTGAAGTCTCTGTTCAGTAGCGAGTGGTCTTTACAAACCTAGGATGGGTGCAGAACTGGCCAGGGGCTAGGAGTCTAGCAGGGAAGCACAGGCGGCTCTGCCCTCAAGGAGCTCACAGTCAGGGGTGAGATGGGATCAGGGTAGACAACCAGAAAACAAGCTATGATATAGTTTACCTTTAAAAAAATGAAAGCTTTCTGGCAAAGCTCAGAGAAAAGAGCAGCCAGCTCCTCAAGGAAGAAGGCCAAGGGTGTGCCCCTGAGGAAAAACATCAGATTCAGAGTCCCAAATATGGTCCAGAGGGCAGGCTTAGCTACTAGTTGTAAGGCAAAAGGACATGCCAGTTCATAGAGCCACACTCCATGTCTGCTTTGCATCATGTCGCTGTCAGTTTGGCTTACCCAGAAGCAGACCTAATATAAAGATCTGAGGGCCTTTAGTGTATGTGGAGGTGAACCCAGGAACCATGGAGAGGGGAGATAGGACAGGAGACAGAGAAGGCAAGGCAGGCAACAAATGACTCATTATCAAGCAGGGTATGACCATGGGTGGCAAGCTTTTCCCCCTGGGGAACTCCAAGAGACCCAGGGGGCAAGGGGGACATGGGTATTCATCCACCAGCTCCCCAGTCCTCAGTTAGAGCTGCTCCTAAGAGATGGTCATTCCATTCTCCCCCAGGACAGCCAGCACAGCCTCTGGTAACCCGAGAAAGCCTTAGGAAAACAAAGACTGCTGCTCACTGGCCACTACTAGCTTCAATGAGAGAGAGCCTGAGCACTTCTGGGGAGATCCAGAGAGGCTCTTAATCCCTGGCTTCTGCACTCCCTCGCTGGCGATCTTGGGGCATGGCACTCTGGAAAATGCCAACCAAAGAGTAACTGTTTTTTTCTGGAAGACCTGCTGTTATCACAAGTAGAGTCCATAGCATGTGAAAGATAATAACACCCTGGTTAGCCTCTCTTCTGAGTGTTCACACAGTCAATGAAAATATATTGTATTGAATAGGAGATAGACATTACCTGCTTGCTATACACATGTACAAGGTGTACATGGGTGCTGATCCTTAGTTGGATGTTAAATAATAATCCAATTCAATGGAGAGAAGATAAAACAGCTGGGGGCCCTCAGTGTAGCAGGCACTATGATGGATGCTTCACATGTGCTAGTGAACATAATGATCGTCCAACAGCCTAGGAAGATCACACTGTCTCCATTGACAGGTCAGGAAACAGGCTCAGAGATGCTCTCTGACCAAGGTCACCTGCTAGTAATGGCAATGACTGGGGCTCAGTCCTGGCTCTTCCTGAATCCAGAGTTCTTGTTCTTTGCCCTGCTCTACAGTGGCCTCACTGGTGGGTCCAGGGGAAAGAGCTGTTAAGAATTTGTTTTTGCTCTGAGCAGGTACGTGTAACATTTTATGAGCCTTGCCTCATTTCATCCAGTGCCCTTTTCACCAACCAGAGCCCCAAGCTCAGACACTCACTCACACAGCAGCTAAGTAGACGAGCAGCTTTCTACCCAGGCCCTCTGATTTCACAGCCTCTGCCCTTTCCTCTGCACAAGCTGACCTGGGGACAGTGAAGGCCATGATGATGACTGAGACCAGATCTCCCGCAGGGCCCTCGTCATCAGGGAGAGGGCTCTGCCCTGTGCCTGATCAGCCAGAACACAAGCCAGATCATGCAATGAGCCACTCCAGTTGTCACAGCCACTCAGAGAAGGAGGAGGCTACATCTGGGTGGGAGGCCAGGAAGTGCTCCAGGAAGAGGGGCACAGAGGAGAACAGCCCCCTGCTCTGAGGCGATAACAGCCCTCTCTCGTTTCTCTCTCCCTCCTGCCTGTAGGTGCTGCCCCAGTTTTGCAGAGCCCTGATGGAAACTGGATGGCCCTGAAGGATGGGGCTCTGCCCCCGACCCGCCTGCTGGTCAAACCTAAGAGCGGCACCTTTCAGGCCCTGGAGGCAGCCTCCAGTGTGGCATCTGCTTATGATGAGATGGGCTCCGACAGTGAGGAAGACTTTGACTGGAGGGAGGCCTTGAGCACGCTGTGCCCTCAGCCCCAGGGCCTGCCCAGACACCCCCAGCCTCAGCCCATGCAGGTCCAGGGCTCAGATCAAGGCCTCTCTGCCGCCTCTGCCTCCTCCGGGCTCTCCCCCAACCCCGAGGCCATGTGCTCTGATTCAGAGACCTCCTCCGCAGGCTCTTCCCGTGAAGCTGGGCACCAGGCCAGGCTGTCCTGGTTGCAGAGGAAGGCCCCCAGGAACCCCGTGGCTGAGAAGATGCGCCTACAGGGAGAGCTAGATGTGAACTTCAACCCCCAGGCAGCCAGCAGGGAGACATCAGACAGCAGTGAGCCTGAGGAAGCCCCCCATGCTGCAGATCGGCGGGCTAAAAGGTGGAGAAGGGCCCGGGGGGGCTCAGAGGAGCCAAGCAAGGAACTGTCTTCCCCCAACGCCCATCCTCCAGAGGGGGACACACATCAGGTAATAAAGCTGGGTGTGTGCAAGTGCACACACATAGTTCTCTAGGCTGTGCCCTCCTTCAAGCAGGAGTGGCATAGAGTCCTGGGTTCAGAAGCCACAGATCCAGGGTCTCATCTTGGTTTGGCTGCTAAGATGCGTCACATCAACTCTTGGAGGTACCACATCCTCCTCTCTGGAGATGAGAGCTTAGAGTTCAGAGAGAGTTTGCAGAGTGTCCAATAGCAGACCAACAGCAGCAGCAGCACCTGGGAACTTGTTAGAAATGCCAATTCTCAGGCCCTGCTCCAGATCTGCTGAATCAGAACCTCTGAGGATGGAGTCCTGGCATCTCTGTTATAACAAGCTCTCTTGGTAATTCTGCTGTGCATTAAAGTTTGAGGGCCACTGGTGTGGGGTTAAAGGTATGGGGTTTAGAATCAGCCTGCCAGAATTCAAATCCAGCTGTGTGACCTTGGGCCAGGCATCATTTTAAGTCTCAGTTTCCTCATCTGTCAAATGGGGATAATATCAGAACCCACTTCAAAGAATAGCTTGTGATGAGTGAACAAGATAACTTTATAAAGAGCTGAGCTCTATCCTAGTACACAGCACAAGTGCTCAGTAGGTGGTATTTCAATGTGATCACTCAGGGCACAGTTTACTAACATTCTGTGATTCTTAGTTCACATCACAAGCCTTCTCAGAATCCTCAGTGCTCAGTGCCTTCTTCCACATGGTTTAGTTCATGAACCCCCTTTGGGAACCTGGTTAATGCTCTAGATTGTCTCCATAGAAAAATGCGCCTGTACACAAACACACACACACACCTTACAATTTCAGGTAGTTCATGGACCCCCAACCAGATTAATTTCATATTCTCTGAATACATCCTGCTTGTCCCCCACTCCAAGCCTGTGATCATGCTATGTCCTTGCCCTCGCCTCTTCCTGGCTGTGATCACTGTGGACTGAGTATTGAACTTTGAGATGCCAGCTCTGGCCTTCCCCTAGCAATATTTTCTTAACTCAAAAGTGACACATGTAGCCTGGAAAGTTTAAATGACCTTATATAAGCCACAGATTGCACTATTTGCAACTGTGAGCCTGATGGAAGATCTAGTTATGGTGTCTTACCTTCTGTAGACACATCATCATTGCTACTCCCACGACTATCAACTTGACTTTTTACGCTCCTAGAGAAACCACACCCACCTTCTGAATGTCACTGCATCTCCTATAGTACCCTGCTACCATGCCCTGCATCTTAGTTTGAGTTCCACCAAAAAAGCAGGTCCTGAGATAAGGATTTGGATGTAGGTTATGTGGGAGGAGATCCCAGGAAGCCCAAGAGTGAAATGGAGAAACGAGAATACAGTATAGGCAACTGGGGCTCCATCCCACCAGGGACCTGCTGAGAAGCCGTGAGGACCACAGCTCAGATTTCTCCCACCAGAAGATGGGGAGCAGTTGTCCAGTCTCCCATCTGCCACTGGGAGAGCGCAGTCCCACCTAGGGTGGGCAGAAAATCCACACACGGCCAGGTTTGCATGGACGACGCCTGAGAAATCTCTCAGATAAAGAAGAGAGAGATCCAGGTCTGAGATGGGAAACTATCAGTGGGCCAGGAACTGTCCCCCGTGGCTATGGGTCCAGGGAGATACAGCCTGGGACATCACCAGCATCTTTACAGTGACTGTCTATGACTGGCTCAGTCAGATCCCTGATCCTGGGGCCCCCATGAAGATAGTCATGAATTCAGAGATTCTTGGATCACAGAATTTAGCAGCAGTATTGCCTGACCTGCCTGTACATTACCTAGAAATTTGGTCCAAGCTCTAACTTTCTCCTCTGTAAAATACAATTACAAATCTGACATGTGAGATTGTTGTGATCATAAATTAGAAATGTGAAATTCTATTCAGTGGCGAATCATTATCTAAATCAAGTGGAGACTGTTTTCTAGGAACTCTGGGTTACTTTGCCCCAAGGAATATTCTTGAGGGTTGTCTGCATGATTCACTTGCAGGTTTGAAGTGCTATGTATGCCCCACAACTAGATGCCTGAAACTTCCTCTTTATTCTGAGGTGGCTTGTAAATTGTCTTCTGCTGTTAATCTTTGCTGGGCATCAAAGGGAGAAGACAGGGGCCAAGGAAAAGGATCATACACACCTAGAACACTGTTCTTCCCTCTCCCCCTTTTAGCTGTGTAACTGCTACACTTTGAATCTCAACCCAGGCATCACCTCCGCGAGGAAGCTTTCCCTAACTCTCAGCCCTCCCCCTCACCTGTTGCAAGTGTTGGAGTCTCCCTCCCCATCCCTTGCTTCTCCGCACTGATCAGGGTTTTAGTGCGTCTTCTCCTCTAGGGGGCGCGCCGGGGCTGCCGGCCAGGTTTGTTCAGCTTGGCATCCTCAACATCAGCCCCGTGCTGCCCTAGTGCGCACTCGATGAATATTTTGCCAAAGTAAAACAGAATTCACTTTTTCTGAGCACAGATGCCCACCTGACTAAACTTTTAACGAAGTACTAAGATACATGTGTTTGAGAAATTAAAAGTAAAAAGTAGGAGTTCCCATCGTGGCTCAGTACTAACGAACCCAACTAGGACCCATGAGGACTCGGGTTCGATCCCTGGCCTCGCTCATTGGGTCAAGGATCTGGCATTGCGATGAGCTGTGGTATAGGTCGCTGATGAGGCTCAGATCTGGCGTTGCTGTGACTGTGGCATAGACCAGCAGCTGCAGCTCCGATTGGACCCCTAGCCTGGGAACCCACAGCCATATGCTGTGGGTGCAGGCCTAAAGAGAAAAATAAAAAACTAAAAAATTAAAAAAAAAAAGCCCATCTATAGGAAAAGCAGATCAGGTAAGAGAGCTTCATTTTCCTGCACTATCCTTTACTTGGGGATTACTGGGAGCAATAAGCAACATGATGGTAGCAGCAGTGTCTTCAGCTCCTGATTCTGCCTTTCCCTTAGGTGTCGGGTGATTTATCAAAGACCGACATCAGCAGTGAGGCTAGGCACCCCAGGTCCAGCACGGACCCATCAGAGCAGAAACTGAGAAACAGGCTGTACGAGTTGGCAATGAAAATGAGTGAGAAGGAGACTTCTTCTGGGGAGGAACAGGAGTCTGAGCCCAAAACAGAGTCTGAGAACCAGAAGGAAAGTCTGTCTTCTGAAGAGAACAGCCAGAGCGTCCAGGAAGAGCTGAAGAAGGTAAGGGCTGTGGTACCACCTGCAGTCGTTTCAGCTTCTGCATCTGGGGTGTGGGGGAAGGTTCTGTGTTTTGTGCAGAGATGTACTGGCCTCCCAAAGGACACTCTCTAAAATGCCCATCCTTGTGCACTTAAGAGAGGCCAAGGAAACCCTACTTGATTAGAACTGAGTTGTTGAATCAGGAAAACAGCACTAGGTGTCCTTGGACATCTCCCAAGACCTCTCATCTGCTTCTATCCTTCATCAAGACAGCCTTTCTGTTTCAAGTCTGTAATGTAATACGCATGGTCACGGGTAAGGAGCCGTGTTGTTTCCAGCCCCACTCTCTTCCTGAGGAGTGTGTCCTATGGGTTGAGAACATCTAGCCAATCCTCTTTTAGTCAGTGATGAAGCTTCATTTCAGTATGAAGTCTCTGTGTTGAGAGTGGCCTGCTGGATCATTCATCTTGGCAGTTTTCAGATTTGGGCTTGTTTGACTTAGCTAGAAGCCATTCTCAAACAAACCTTACCTGGAGTCCAGTGTTTTAAACAGATAAAAACACTGCTGCTCTTAGAGTCCCCAAAGTCCCAACCACTTGATCTTCAACCCTCCCTGCCTTCCCCCAACAGGCCACCAAGTTCCAAGGGACACTGTGTGAAAACCAAAGAAAATAGGCTCTACCTCTGTCAGAAAGGGATCAGACTTTCTGCCCACCATCCTCTGGCAAGTGCCTGGGTTCCTGCTACAGCCCTTCCAGGTACATTCATGTTAGACATGGCCCTTTGGTCAGGATATTCCGGCTGCCTCCAATGGGAGGGGAAGAAGCTAGCATTTGTTCAGTGTCTCCTACATGCCTGGTACTTTGTACGTGTTCGTTCATTTAATATAAAACATTTGAGGCAATCACAGCCCCATTTTGCAGAGGAGGAAACTGAGGCTAGTCCTGAAGGTACTCACCCAGTGCCCACAGCTAGTACATTTCAGAGCTGAGGTGCCTCACAAACCTGCTTGGTCTCAAATCACAGGCTTTTTCCTTTACAACAAGCTGCTCTTCTGGAACTCAGATAAGATCTTTGTCTGGTAACATCTAGATTTGCTTTGTACTTATGATGATCGGTTTTTTCCCTATTCTGAGAAGAGGTTACATAAGCTAACAAGTTGCTGGTAACTCATGTGCATGAGGAATGAGCCCCCTTGGTTGGCTCAACAGCCACACTGGGGCCTTGTGCCAGAGCCTCACCAACCCAGGAAGGACCACAGAGGGTCGAGAGCAGCCCACAAAGGAAGTGCGGACCATCTGCCATGGCTGAGCCCCTGAGCCCTGCAGTATCTCAAGACTCTGCCTTTCATTCACCCCATCCCACCTTCCACAACCATCCAGTCCTCACTCCTAAACCTGCCAGGTCCTTTGCCTGGGGATGGTGCATACCTCCTTCCCCTGGCATGTCTTGTGGGTGGAGAGCAGATCTTGGCCTTCCCAGGCAGCCCCCCACTCCACCCCACCTGTGGCCTCCACCCCATTGATTCCTCAGTGGTTATGGGCTCGGATCCTCTCTGTCACTGGACCCGCTGTCCCATTACAGTCACATCTGTCTGCTAGAGCTGAGAGCTAGATGGTAACTGAAGAATATCTTATTATATCTTACAATGGCTTCACATCCTACTGGCTTTTCTGCCTGGTGGCCCCCAAGGCTCCAAAAGCTCGTGCTGTACCAGTGGCACCCCAGGCTGGAACGCATCACAAACATCCATCCTCATCAGCCGGCAGGCCTTTCCTTCTGGAGGCACAGCCATGCATCTGTACTGTGCTCTCCTAGGCAGAATGTGAACAGGAAAAGGAGGAAAATCCTGGACACTTGGATAAGTCCTCCATCCTGCCCCCATCCTGCCCTGTGCCCTCTCTGAGCAGGAAATCAGGCAAGTTGCTTTTATTCTAAGTCCCAAATGTGTCAGTTTCTCAAAGTTTCTTTCCCACTGCCTACCATGAGTCAACAAGATGTCACTTGCTATATGTGAAAATCCAGATAGCAAACAAAGAAGAAATGAATACATTTTTCCCCATCAGTCATGGGCTACTCTGATAAAAGGAAAACAGAATTATAGGTATATCTATTGAAGATTGTTTAGAATCAGGAGGGTGTTAAAGGGGAAAGGTAGGGGAGGGATAAATTAGGAGGCTGAGATTAACACATACGCAGTACTGTGGAGATAACCAACACGAACCTACTATATAACATAGGAAACTATGCTAAATATTTTGTAAAAACCTATTAGGGAAAAGAATCTGAAATATATTTATATATGTATTTATACACACACACACATATATATAGATTATATATAACTCAATCACTGTGCTGTATACCTGAAACTAACCGTGACATTGTAAGTCAATTTAAAAAAAAAATGAATTTTTTTGTGTGGGTTTCCAGGGCCACACCCATAGCACATAGAGTTCACAGGCTAGGGGTAGAATCAGAGCTATAGCTGCCGGCCTACGCCACAGCCACAGCAATGTAGGATCCAAGTTATGTCTGTGACCTACACTAGAGTTCATGACAATGTGGGATCCTTAACCCACTGAGCGAGGCCAGGGATCAAACCCTTGTCCTCATGGATACTAGTCAGATTAGTTACCACCGAGCCACAATGGGAACTCCATTAAAAAAAAAATAATAATGAATTTCTTTAAAAAAGAAATAGGAGAGTATAGAGATAGGCTTCAGGATTAGACTGAATGTGGAACACAGTCACGCAGTTAGCAAACTCTGGACTTTGATTCTCAGTCAAGGCCATTCTTACCTGCTTGCTACACCCCGCCCCCTAGCTGCCCTTTCTGACCCCTCCAATCCTTTCTCCACTCAGTAGCTGGAGCTGCCCCCGAAGTCCTTGAACTTGCTTCCAGCATTGACAAGATTGTGTCTGTCTTGTTTTTAAATCAGTCTCTAGAAGCCAGTCTAGGTCTTCATTGTTGATTGGGCCTATACATGTTGGCCTTATCTGTAAAATGGGAATAACTATACCTCTCTGTAGAGTTGGAAGGACTGAGTGATGCAGCACGAAGGCAGCACACAGCTAGAGCCCAACTAGAGCCCAGCTAGAGCCCAGCAAATATTAACAACCTCATATCCCTCTTAACTACCTCAAGGAAAACAAACTTCCCTGTCATGAAATTACATCCAAGTGCCAGCACTGAAGGAACAGCTTCTTGCCTATTTCCTGTCCTCATTGCAATGTCAAGCTGGGAGAGGTCTGCAAACACATTTAGTGTTTCATCATGTTCTGCAGAGTGTGGCGAGGGAAACACCACACCAGAGTCTCCAGGGTTCCCATCTTCAGAATCGCAGTAACTATGACTTCCCCTGTGATCTGACCACAGGTAGTCTGTCCAGCGCAAACACACATACACACACATAGCACGGTTGGAGAGTAGATCTGGTCAATGAAACCTTTCCAGAAGCTGTCAGAGCTCACCTTATCTTTTTTTTTTTTTTTTTTTTTTTTTTTTTTTTTTTTTTTGCTTTCTAGGGCCGCACCTGAGGCACATGGAAATTCCCAGGCCAGGGGCCGAATGGAGCTGTAGCCCCAGCCTATGCCACAGCCACAGTCATGTGGGATCTGAGCCAAAACTGCAAGCTACACGACAGCTCACAGCAACGCCGAGCCCCCAACCCACTGATCGAGGCCAGGGATCAAACCAACATCCTTATGGATACTAGTCAGATTTGTTTCCACTGTGCCACGAAGGGAACTTCCAGAGCTCACCTTATCTCTTGACTGTGCTACTGCACACTGCCCCAAGGTCCATCTGCCTGGGGGCTCCTGTTACAGCAGAAGTTCCTCTTCCTGTGCAGAAGGCAGGCTGGGAGCCAGAGAATAACACTCCCTTCCCAGGAGCAGCCCTAACCAGTGACTGATGGGAAGAGTATAAATACTCCAGCTCCTTGGCCTCCATTGGGGCGGTGACCACAGGGTATGCCCTACACACTGATGCCCCGGGTTCCTCAGAAGGTTTGGCTCTGGGCACCCACAGTGATGACCGGCTTGATCAGGCTGCCTTCCCTTCCTGGCCTCACTTCCTCACTCCTCCACCACTGGTTCCTGGGACCACCTCCCAAATAAACTCCATGCACTTGAATCCTTGTCTCAGGGTCTGCTTCTGGGAAAAGCACACTAAGACAGTAACCAAAAAGGAAAACACGAAGGATCCCCAGCTCACAAACACCACAGCATTGTAACTAAGCATTGGGGAAATCTAAATGCCTAACTGGCTGCTCAGAGCCTCTGCCTGACCTGAGGATCCCTGCCTCACACAGAGAGGCCTTTATCCAGACTTCAGCATCCCTCCTGCCTCCACAGTGGGTTCTGACCCCTGGGAGCCAAAGCAGATGAATGTGCACATTCCCTAAGACACAGGGACATCAGTGGCAGTTCAGCATCCTTAATATGACAACCCAAGTAGGAATTAGGGCTTCAGAATCCTGTTCAGCAGAAGAAGAACCATTTTAGAAACATGTTTTTCTTGACTGGAGTCAGCCCTTAGAGTTGGCTTACTTTGCCTGGGTGTTGGGGGTCCAATGATGATTCAAAAATGGTCACTGCCATCTGAATTTTAACACCCTAAAGAAAGAGCTTGTAAAGCGTGGGGCCAGCCCAGAGACTTGGATTCCCAGAGGGTCATGTTTTAATTGAAGCCATCTTGGTTCCATTGAACCTTGGTAGTCAACCTTCCAAACTCTGGGGTCCTTCAAGCCCAGGAATGAGTTCTTGCTTTTCCTCTACCACTGGGCAGGTGGCCACGCCAGTGGTTGGGGAAGAAAGTCCTGGCTGAAGTGGCTTCTAGAACCATCTGCCTCTAGATAGCAGATGTTGCATTTCTGAGAGAAGGCTGCAAAGAAGGGCGAAGAACCTTTGGCCTGAGTTTAGAAACTAAAGGCAGGGACTGCGTGTTCCACAAACCTTTAATATCCCCAGGCTTAGAACAGTGATTCCCAAGGTCCCTGCTGGCTCCAAAATCCCATGGTACTAGACATGTAAGGGATTAAATAGTTTTCTGTTTCCTGACATTAGTATCATTTAGGATACTAGTGCGATGACAAAAGATGCCCTATGTGTCAAGTTTTTGGAACTTGAGTGTTTGTTGAAGACCCAAATTAGTAAATTCTTGCATTATAGTCAAATTTGTATTCATGACGTTCTGAAACATTTTTATTTAAAGTATCTTTATTAATTATCACTGGTAGCTGAATCATTGGGTTTTATTTTCTCAAGGGAGTCACCAGCAGGTATATCCCCTAGTCATACTTTCATGGAATAATTCTCATCAAAGAACACAGGCTTCTCTAAAGTAATAAATGTCTTTCTCTTCAAATAGGAGACAAATGTGTACATCTTCTCATGGCTGCTCCCCGTTTACTAGGATCAAGTTGCACAGAAACTCAGTCCTGGTCAATAGTCAGGCAGACAGATTTATTGACTGTTGTCTGAGAAAACCCAGACCTATGGGTTTATGCAATTCAATGTGTTTGCAAAAACCTTTTTGTTGATACCACAATGTTAACATAAAGTATTATCCATGTGTGCCTCCTCTTATAAAGTGGCTCACCATCCACATGAGGACTCAATGTCTTTCATCCTAGGTAGCATCTTATTTGAGAAGCTTGTCTCCATCTTCATTTGGTGCTCAAGTGAATATAAGGTGAGGTACCCACTTGTGTCTTACAAGCTACTCTGATCTCAGGAGACCTTATGCCTGTTAAGGAATCAACACCTATTTCCTAACTTTCTATTAAAATGGAAAAAAAGAGAAGCGTTAGCTGTCCGCTTAGAGCTACAGCTCTTATCCACAGTGCTTGAACAGGTGAGGTTTCATCTCACTCCTCTTGTGGCATCACTCATTCCCACACCTGTATCCTGTGTATTTGGGGGAGGGGCCTGTGCAGCTGGGAATAGAGTTCTGGGTTCTCTCCTGGATCACAAGGGCCTCAGCAGAACATCTTCCTATCTAGGCAGGAGGTGAAGTGAGCACTCAAGACTGTCCAAAATCCCCATGCAATGATTCCTTAAACCATTGTAAAATGCAGGTATTATCTGAAAGGCCAGGGAAAACCAATGTTGCCTCAGCCACAGCTAGAATGGAACATAGGACTGATGTGGTTTGGAAAGAGAAAGGCAGACCTGATCTAGAAGGTTGCAAGTAGAAAGGTCTAGAAAATAAGGCACTGGTTCAGAGCTGTTGCCCCACAAGACCTCAAACGTCAGATGCCCTGGGGAGAAGAGATCACAGGAGGTAGGAGGGGAGAGAAGGAAAAGAAGATACTGTGTGTCTGGAGCTTTGCATAACAAGCAGGATCCTACTCTTGGAAAACATTTCTGGGTTGAGAAAATATAAAAGCAAAAGAAAGAAAGAAAAAGTATATACCAGTCTTGCCTACAAATACCAATACCAAAATAAAATACTAGCAGGCTAAATCTTCCAATATTAAGAGAATCACATGCCACAACTAATATATTGTTCTGGAAATGCAGAAATGAAGGTAATAGCAGGATAGCCCACTGTTAGAATAAATCATTTACTAAGGACTATTTTTAAAAGCAAATAATAATCTCAACTCATGACAAAATGGCCTTTGGAAACATTCAACACATAGAAGAAAAACTCTCAATGGATAGAAAGATAATTTTTATGAAGAATATCCACATCAAAGAACTACGATTTTTCTCTCATCCAGGAGTTTTTTCTTGGGTGAGAACTAATTGTAAATATATAAAAAAAAAAGCATCTTGGACATCATAATATTTTACTATTGATCAAATGAATACGTGACAAGGAGTTGTAAATGCTTCTACATAAATATGTATGTTGTTCATCAAAGAGCATTATGTACATACATTTGAAAAAAGTGAATGTGTATCTCTAAAATTTGTTTTATATTATAAGTGAATAATTTGTTAATTATAGTAATTTTTAAAATATTGACTATTTCCAAAAAATTATATAAACAAAACTAGGTCTAGAAGGTTATAAAACCTAAACAGACTATGGAAGAATTTAGGAAAGTGGTCAAAAGAATTATTCCTCAGAAAGAAGCTAATTCCATGGAAGAATTTAGGGAAGCGGTCAAAAGAATTATTCCTCAGAAAGAAGCTAATTCCATGGAAGAATTTGGGAAAGTGGTCAAAAGAATTATTCCTCAGAAAGAAGCTAATTCCATGGAATAATTTGGGAAAGTGGTCAAAAGAATTATTCCTCAGAAAGAAACTATCTTTACCAATAAAATCCATCAAACATTCATGGTACTAATTACTCCCATACTATTTAAACTGTTCTTGGGCATTAAAATAATTGAAAGTATCCAAGTTCATTTTATTTATTTAAAACCTTGATCTGAAAAAAAAAAAAGGTGGAGTTCCCGTTGTGGCTCAGTGGTTAATGAATCTGAGTAGCATCCAAGAGGATGTAGATTCAATCCCTGACCTTGCTCAGTGGGTTAAGGATCCAGCGTTGCCGCAAGCTGTGGTATAGGTCAAAGACATGGCTCAGATCATGCGTTGCTGTGGTGTAGACTGGCAGGTACAGCTCCAATTAGACCACTAGCTGGGAATCTCCATATGCCGCGAGTGTGGCCCAAATAAAATAAAAATAAAAATAAAAATAAATAAAATAAAAATAAAACCTTGATCTTAATCTGACCCAAAACCTCATGCCACCAAAAATTTATATACTAACTTGCTGCTTAATAAACGTTCAAAAATTCTCAATATGTTAGCAAAGATTTTCCAAATACATATTAAAATAATGATTTATGGAGTTCCTGTCATGGCACAGTGGTTAACAAACCCGACTAGGAACCATGAGGTTGCGGGTTCGGTCCCTGCCCTTGCTCAGTGGGTTAACGATCCGGTGTTGCCGTGAGCTGTGGTGTAGGTTGCAGACGCGGCTCGGATCCCACATGGCTGTGGCTGTGGCGTAGGCCTGTGGCTAGAGCTCCGATTAGACCCCTAGCCTGGGAACCTCCATATGCCGCAAGAGCGGCCCAAGAAAATGGCAAAAAGACAAAAAAAAACTACTACTAATAATAATGATTTATAATAGCTGAATAGGATTTAGTTTAGGAATGTAATGATATCAGTTTTAGGAAATCTGTTAACATTTTAAAATTATATTTACAGGTAAAAGGGGGGAGAACAATTTTTCTTAAATTCCTAGATTGGTGTTTGACATATAGCAGGAGATTCATAAATATTCACAAATATTGAATGAAGAATGAATTTTAAAACAATAGGTGATAAAATAGGAAGATAAAAATTCACCAGCAGTGCTCTTGAGGCTTGCAGATCTTAGGAATTAAATGAAAGCCATGAACCCTCTCTCCATAAAAGTATAAAGACTGCAAATGACTTGGATAAACTTTCAGGAGGAGTCTCACCTGTGCATCAGGTAGTAGGCATGGAGACTTCATCCCAGCTCTGGGCCCTAAAGTGAGCTGTGAACCAGCTCTAGCCCTTCTCAGCCATGGTCTAGGAGCCTCAGAGAATTCTGCCTTAGACAATTATGCACATCTGAGGCTTTGTGGAAGTACAAGAGTCCAGCAGAGAAGTGCTAGCACACTGTGGGAGCAAAAAAATAAAATTAGATGAGATAAAATGAAATGAAATACAATAAATCCAAGACTCGACACATTCAAGAGGGTAACAGTTTGACTTTACCCACCTCGTCCCTCCCCAGAGGCAGCACAGCTCAGTGCCAAGAAATCCTGTCTGTGATTTCTCCCCAGTGGAAAGTGAGAGCATGAGTGAGCACTCAGCTTCCACAGCTGTGCAGGATGCTACCAAAGAGGTCCGTTTCTCTCTCACCCCTCCCAACTACTGAGTCATAAGCTCCTCAACTGGTGGATGGCGAGCAGCTGGGAGCACAGCAGCCAGGACCCCAAATGCATCGAACAAGCTCAGATCCCACTAACTGCATCACACACTCCCCATTTCATAACTAAGATTTACAGATGACTCTTGAACCAGATTGGAGGGGTGGGGAGATAAAATGGAAATTAATTCCACCCATAATACGAGCGAAAAATGGGACGTTTAAACTTAACAAGAAAACTGAAGATCTATAAGAAACCTAGCAGTTTGCTGGTAGGAAAGATGGTATAAAGAAGAATATAAGAGGGTAGATATTTAATGTAATTCAAGTCAAAATCTGAACCAGAAGTTTTTTAACTTCTGAAAAGGGTTCAAAAAATCACCTGATTATAAAATAAAGTCAAGAATGATATAGAAATGTTTAGAAAAAAAAAAGGAGAGGACCTATCTATTAAGATAGTGCCTTATGTTTTTCGTTTTTTGGTTTTGTTTGGGGTTTTTGTCTTTTTGTTTTGTTTTGTTTTCTGTTTTTGCTTTTTTTTTTTTTAGGGCGCACCTGCAGCATATAGAGGTTCCCAGGCTAGGGGTCGAATCGGAGCTACAGCTGCCAGCCTATGCTACAACCACAGCAACACCAGATCCAAGCCACATTTGCAGCCTACACCACGGCTCATGGCAACGCCGGATCCTTAACCCACTGAGCAAGGCCAGGGATTAAACCTGTGTTCTCATGGATGCTAGTTAGATTCATGTCCACTGAGCCACGACAGGAAATCCAGAATAGTACCTTATGTTTTAAAGGCCGAGTGTAAATGTGTGAGATATCTGTGCAGGATGCTGCAGTAGTCCAGAAGTATGGCTACAATATGCTTAATTTAAACTCACGATTTAGCTCGTAATTACCACCCAGCTCTCACCCCTGGTCAGGAAGAGATCATTTTTAAATAAATGTATAGAGACACAGGTCCACTAGTTCTCCGGGGGAACAGGGATGTGTCAGAAGAGCAAGGTCCTTGATGTTTACACCAATGAAGGAATGAATGGCTTTTCCTGGTTTTCTGGTCCAGCAATACATTCAGGAGACAGTAAAGGAAAACATGCCCACTTCCCATGAGAGGTGGTGACGCAAGTTCTGAAGCTTTAATCCCCGTTCATTTACCATCAAATAATTGTTGAACTATTCTAAGGTCTGCAATACAGCAGAGACCAGAGAGGAGAGGTCCCTTCTCTCGTGGAATTTACCCATTGAGGAAGACAGCTGATGAGTGGTAAACACACAGGGGAAGAGGTCCAGAGTGACCAGGGCTAAGGAGAAGATTCAGCAGGACAGTCATGGAGGAAGTTGGGAAGAGGATGAGCCCTGGATGGTCTGGACATTTCTTACCAAGTGTGTTTTCCATTGGAACCCAAAGGACAAAAAGGGAAAAGGCAGGCAAAGATCTAAAGGAAGAGTTTTCCAGGCAGAGAAATACATGCAAGGCCCTTAAGGTGGAAATGACCTTGACAAGTTCAAGAAATGGCTTAAAGAGCTAGGGTAGCTGGAGCAACATGGCCAAGAGGAGAGCCTTGGGGAAGTGAGAGAGGGTGCAGGGCCAGAGCAAGGCAGCCCTGTGGGTTGTGCAGAGGACTCCAGGTTTCAGTCTGGGTAAGACAGGAAGCACCTGGAAAGGCTTCAGCAGAGATGTAACAAGGAGGACCCTTACATTTACCAAGCTTGCCCTGGTTGCCACGTGCCACCTCCTTTCCAAGGGAATGTGGCGGGTGGTTTCCTGTCTCATTGGGCTACTTCAGAGCCAAGCACATGTCATGGCAGAGCCCTGGTTACTGCAAACACTGGGGAAGTGAGATCAGGATCTAACTTTCCAAGTAACAGCCAGGATGCCAGAGCAAAAGAAACAGATGGCCACAATCACCTCCTCTGCCAGGAAAGGAAGTCCTGCCTGCCCTACACCTGTCCCAGCAGGTTTGGTCAAAGGCTATAATGGCCCCAGTACTCCCCACCTCTCTCACTGTCACCAGATCAGTCCTGGAGTGAGCTTGCTCAGGCGCCTACATCAAACAACAGAGACTCCACCCGGAAAGGGAAAGAAAATGACCTCGGGGAAACATCCAGTCCAGTGGGTTTAATTCTGGGACTAAACTGCAAATAGCTCATTATCAAAATTTCATTTCTGTCATTATCATTTAAAAAAAGAAAATCTTGTTTCTTTCATAGATGGTCTTGACCATCAAAATATAGATGATTTAAGAATCTAAACATTCCTAGAGGTCCGTTTTCTAATCTCCATTGTATTTCATATTTCAGTTTATTTCATATGCTAATTGATGAGATTCATGCTCCAATTTCTTTCGACAATTCTGAGCCACCTTCTTTCATCAAGTCACTCTTCAGGGACATGAGTCTGTTCATGGAGAATGTATTTTGACGGGTTGTAGCGGCATCGCCGAAGCGCCTTATGTTTCATGAGAACTGAAACATATTTGCATTGAATTTTTTGAGCAGATTTCTGTCAACTATTTAGGAGGACATATGGAGTTTCTTTTCTTACCTTTGAGAAGGAAAAAAAATACATGAAATCATGGCATTTAGACAAATTTCCTTGCTTGCTCTGATGGTTTGATAGAAGCATTTCTTAAAGCCAAGACAGCATCTGTAATGAGGGACAGAACAGTAATGAGCAGGCTGTGAAGTTTGGATTGCACTTAAAGCAGATTTCCTCCAAGACCACATTCTTGTTCACTCTCATTGTCCTTGGCAGCGCCATCTCAGGTAGGCTCAGTCAGGCTCAGACAGGAGCTGGTCACTCAGGAGATCTCAAGCTCTGTTTTGTGCCTTGGTCATTATTGTGTAAACCAACGAGCTCGTTCTGGTTGATGTCACTTAGTGGAAGCTGCAGGCCCTTTTCTTGCTGACTTGTTGTTCATGGATCTGATCATTCGGCTAGATTCTGTTCCTCAGTCACTTTCTGCAGTCCATTGAGTCTCAAAGCATAGTGCCTGCTTCTAAATCTCACAAAAACATGGATATCAATGTCCCTTCAGCTTCTGTTTAGCCTTTTTGCTCTTGTTGTGGGTGTCAGAACAATCCCCAAGGATGAGCTAGGAAATTCCCCCTCCTGCCTCAGAAACCTGTACACATCATTTAATCCTCAAGGCTTTTTTCCCACATTGTATTAGGTTCTATCATATCAAGACTTACAACATGTCAAGTCACATAGATACCCCAGGCCTCTGTCGCAGCCCCAGTTTGTCCCCACACCGCCAGACACGGAATCTGTTTTGGCACGGCTGAGCCTGGCAGACACACTTTCAAGCATGTGTCCAAGGGTAGAGCTGGGGCCGGGAGCAGGCCCCTGTCATTCCACAGACTTCTCTTCCCATTAAGCCAGGCATCTAATGAACCCCTGCTGCTCACATGTTCACAAGCTTGAGCCACTCTGGTAAGGAGCATTCTCGCTTATTCCAGCTTGAAATGAGTTTGCATTTCTTTGTCCAACACCAAGCTTTGAAATGAATGGCAAGACTGGAAAATTCTAGGGGGAGTTTGCAAGGACTGGTAATAAGCAGATTTATCTGTGTTTAGGATGAAAATATTTTCTCCTTTAGAATTCTTGAGACTCAGACTCTCCCCCTGGCAGCACTTAACATGCTGCATGGCTTTGGAAAACAGTTTTTATGGAAGAGTAAATGCAGGGAGAATTTGTTTCTAGCTGCATATTTTCATAGGAAGAGAAAGGGCCCTGCTACAGGATAGAGAGGTTGATCGGGCTAAGGTTTGTGGGTAGTGAGATAAAAGTAAAGGAATCTGCTCTCCCTCGTGGTCCCTAGAGAGAAATGAAAAGATACAGCTGGGATATATGACTTGGGTCTCGACATGGTCTTCTTCTTTCTCGGGTCCATTGAAATAGCCCCCCCTCTGAGTGAAACGTCACCTCCTTAGAGGTCTGCATCAGTCCTATTGTTGGTTATAGTCGGGCTGAAGCCAAGCCTTTGTTGAGGTTGATATTTGTTTCGCTGCCTCGTGCATGAGTGATCGAGGAAACACTGGAGGTTTCTCATCACCTTCTGCACCCCAAGCGTGGACTGTTAGTTCCAGCCAGTGGTTGTGAAGTTGACATTATGGGTGTGATGCTCCACATGGGACTGTGATACAGACTAGACCCTGGAAGTGGACAGTCAGATTCTCACTGGCGACCATCCATGGTTGGGAGACCAGGGAGTGTGTGTGCATGGGGCAGACACATCCCTGGGGGGATCAACTGCTGAAAGTACCTGCTCCACCCTGAAGAAGCCATGTTGGCTTTGCTGGGCATTTTAAAAGGGACTCCCACGTGTATCTGGCACTGAATTGATTTGTTGTTTAATTGTGTTTCTTTGATTGCTAGAAGGTTGAATTTGGCTGCTACATGAGTCCAACTGGCCATTTTTCATTTCATCATCTGTGGGACCCTTGGCCACAAGTGTCTTCAATGCCACCCTTCCTGTCTTGCAGTAGCCCCTATTCTGTCAACTGTTTTTCTCCACACGCTCACCTCTCCATTTGATACCATGGAATTGTCACATTTGATCCATCTTGTATTTAATGTCTAGAGTAATGTCAGAAGCCGTTAGAACTCTCATTGTGCTTTGTTTGTGCCGTTCAGCTCGTGTCTTGGGGGCTGTGAGCCATAAAGCAAGGAGGCGCCTTCAGATTTTCATTTCTCCCACATACGGGGCTCCCTGCCAGCACCTCTGAATCTTTACCAGCTTTTCATCTGAACAAGAACCCTGTCCGGTGCTAAATATAGCTTGATTTCACACAATTGTAGAAGGTGCTTTCTACTTTTAAATCTAGACTGGGCAGGGAACAGGACATTTACATAACAAGCTGGTGTTAGCCCTGTGACAGATTTTCTAATCTCTTACTGGATAGTGAGTAAACTAAGAAACAAGGAGGCTAGGTGCCCCGCTCTGGTCACACAGCTAATTAAACCCCAGCTATCTTCACTCCGTGCTCACATCCAAGCAAACAAACAACACTCCTGTAGGCCAAGCAAGAAACATCTGCTTCCCCGGAGGCAGGCTTTATTCCTCTGCTTATGGATTCTACTTTGTGTCTCCCAGTGGAAGACAGAACTGGGACACCAACCAGAGAGATCCTGTCCAGTTTTCATATAATTTTTTTTTCAGTCACTTCCCCAGCTGGAGGTTGGTTCTCTTGTGAAGTGGTTGGGTCTTTGCACAGACCACAGACCTTCCAAGTGAAGCTGTGGTGCTCTCCACAGACCAGCTGCCGGCAACTCCTCACTCTCACTTAATGACAAATGTAAATACCTTTGGGGGCCAGGAAAGTATGTCACCATGTCAAGTGGCTGGGGTAGAGTAAAGGCACACTGTGGGGGGCAGGGCCTTCATCCATTGTTCACTGCTTCATCCCAGCACCTGGAGCAGAGCCTGTGTATCACAGGCCTCCAATAAAATATGTAGAATGAATGGTGAGGACTGCACAGAACTGGAAAGTGCTTATCTCACAGAAGGCATTCTTGTCAAAAAAGCATGCCTCTAGGCAATATTTGGCTTCCAGCTTGCAACTCCTATAATTGGATAAACAGGGCTATTTATGGATGGACAAGAACATCAATGTCCAACTTACTGCTTTGATATTACATGTCCAGTTAGAGTCAAGATACAGATAACACTTTCTGTTTAAGCACCTCTCAAGTCCTTCCCATTAATAACATTGGCCCTTTAATGGATCTGGACTAACTGGAAATGTGTAGAACTTTTCACACTTGCCCTTCCATCATGCTATGGTCTTTTTTTTTTCTGAACCCCTTAGTCATATGTCTTTCCTTTCAAAAGATATACAGAGGCGCCTCTTCTACAGAACAGAGGACAAACCTCCTAAATACAAGCTTTATTTACTAAGGGAAGAGTAACAAATCTGCTTTCATACACACACGTTGCCTCTTATAAAATGGACATAAGCAAACAGTGCCAGTTCTTTCATGCCAAAAACGGTCTGAGCCCAATTCATCTCCAAAACATGCCACGTGGAGTTACGGAGTTTTGGAAAATGGAGGACAGTTTTTGCAAGGTTTTCCTAAGGGGAAGAGCTGGCTTGGCTCTCCCTCGGACACTTCCCTTATTCTGGTGGGTCTGTGTCATTCTCCCTCATCCCACTTTCATGATAACCCAGACCCTTTCTTAAATTTTATTTTATCTTTTTTTTTTTTTGGTATGTAGTAAAGTCCCTTGAACAAAAAGGAGCATGATTCATGATTCTTGGGTCAGTCAAGCAGCTGGTGTGAAACAAACAGGCTGGAGAAGAGCCCTCTGAGCCCAAGGGCCCTAGCCCTAGGATGACTGACAGGTATAAGACCATGTGCCAGAGCCCAGAGCCACCTTCTAGACTGTGGATTCAGCCACAGACCTGTCTACTTAAGACACTTTGATTCCCTAATGAAGTTGCAGGGCTACTGAAAACTTCCCCTAGTGAGCCTAAACCTGCAATAACATTTACTTGGAGGAACAAACTTTGCAAAATCTAGCCAGAGCTATCATTAATATTTTGGTCAGAGTATATGAATCAGATAGACCTTGAGAAGTAACAAAGGTATTAAAATTCCAGTCTTTCTTGAAACATTTCACTGGTTAAAAAAATGCCCTTAGGCAATATTTGACTTTCAATTTACAAACCCTATGATGAGCTAAACAAAATTGATTATAGATGGACATCACTGCTGCCAAGCAACATTGATCTCCTGCCTATTTCTTGATGCTATATGTTCTGATAAACTCAAAGGTATAGATGATTCTTTGTTGCTGAAATACCTCTGCTCCATTAATGACCTTGGCCCAAATCTTTATGGATTGTAATTTTGAGCCATGAATGTAAAAGCCAGAAGTGACTTGTGTCAGTTAGGAATAGGTTCAATCACAAATAACAGAGAATCTGGCCAACAGGAGCTCCAACAGGTAGGGAATTATTTTTCTTATGTGTCAAGGTGTTCTGAGGCAGGGAGTGACTCACAGTGGTTTAGCTGATCCAGTGCTATGTGGACCCAGGTTCTGATCCACCTGACACAGCATTTTGGTATCATCCTCATTCTTTTTTTTTTTTTTTTTGTCCTTTTAGGGCCGTACCCACAGCACATAGAAGTTCCCAGGTTAGAAGTCAAATGGGAGCTATAACTGCCAGCCTACACCACAGCCACAGAAACGCCAGATCTGAACTGTGTCTGCAACCTACATCACAGCTCACAGCAATGCCAGATCCTTAACCCACTGAGTGAGGTCAGGGATCAAACCCAGGTCCTCATGGATACTAGTCGGATTCGTTACCATGGAGCCACAATAGGAACTCTCATCCTCTTGCTCGTTGGCTTCCTAACTGCACACTTGTGATCAAGGTAGAGAGAAATGGGGACAGGAGAGCATCAGCTGCATCTGTTCACCTTATGAGGAAAACAAAAGCTTTGCTAGAAACCCCCTCCATAGGCTTTCCCTTCAGGCTCACTGGTTAGAATGATTTCACATGACTGCCCCTAGCTGCAAGGGAGGCTGGGAAATTGAGTATATTTCCTGTTCAGCCTCAATGGTGGAGGAAGACAAGGAAGAATGGGCTTCAGAATATATGCGTGTGGGCTAACACACTGTAGCTACCAAGAGACTGCAGGAAAACCCTTTGCAATCCTGTCATTGTACTGATGACAACACTGAGTTCCAGAAATTGGAAGTAGCCTGGCCAAGGTCCCATAACTAGATGAAGTTATAGCTGGATCTAGAGCCCAGGTCTCCAAACTCCCCATCCAGAAAGCTACCCACTGGACACATCTTGAATGTAGTTTGATAGAGTCTGTGACTGAAGCTCTCTTGAAAAAAAAGAGTATCATCCAGAAAATAAAGTAGTGAATATGAAACTATTAGCTCCCACTTGAGTTCTCCTTCTTATCTCCACAAGACTATGAAATAATTCATTGTGAGTCATAGAAGCTAGGCCAAGTCACATCAGGCCTCCTCTCAGTTCTCTCAGGCTAGGTAGATATTTTAGTGCCTCATTCCTTTGGCACATTGATATTCGTGTGTGTTATAACAGAATCCATCTCAGGATGGGCACCGTAACAATATAGAACTTCTACGTCATTGTTAATGTGCTGTTCTTGTCTTCTGTTCCCTCTGTTATTGGACCAAACAGAAGTATTCTGCTGTTTCTCTCTGCAACATCTCCACAGAAGTCCTGAAAGTCATCAATGCCACGGAGGAGTTGATAGCAGAATCTGCAGGGCCTTGGGAGTTCCCGCCTGTCCCTCCTGACACAGAGAAGGGGATGTTTCCTCTTGGGACAGACCAAGTGAGACTGGATGAGCAGCTGACTTCCCTGGAAGAGAACGTAAGACTGTGTGAACATGCTCTGTCTAGGGTAGCATATGTGAGAAGAAACAGCTGATGATGTTGAAACGCATCACAAAAAGGGCAAGGACATGAACCCACCACCACCAGAGCAAATATATTCTCAGAAGGGTTCCTCAGAAGCAGATCCTGAGTTGAGGGTTTGTGTTCAAGTGATTTATTAGGGAAGTGCTCTAGGAAAGGCTGATAAGGGAGTAGGAAGAGGGAAAAAGCCAAGCAGGCTATGATCTCAGACAAAGATAGCTTCCTGCCAAACCTGCAGGAAACTCCAGGGTGTAACTTGCATCTCAGAGTTGTCCTGATCTGAGGCAAAGGAACTGGCCCTTTCTACAGCCATCAGACCCCTCAGTGTCTCTGCATGCAGGTAGAGTATCCGCAGTAGCCCAGAGGCAGTCTTCTGTCTAGATCTGAGCTGTTAGAAACAAAAGCACACTGCAGCTTGGAAGCAGAGAGTGGAGTATGCGCAGAAACTATATAAGGGACCTATGGGGATCCAGTGCCACTACAGAGAATGAGGTTGGTTGCCAGCAGAACTTAGGTTACTACAACTGGCCTGCCCAGCTTCACAGATATGTCTGCTCCAAATGGATTTTTCTATCCTTTCAACTTTTGAGGAAAGAAAGAATGTAATAGATTTTTACCTATAACTATCTACCATCACAGTTGAGACCTCAGTAAAGGTCCAGTGAGAATTTTCCAACATTGCTAACTAGGGGTGACACATGAGCCACTTAGACCGTGGTTACCATCACCAGTTGGCATAATCTTGATACCAAATCCAGTCAGGTAATACCATCTTTCCAGGCCCAGCAGAATCAACTCTGATATGAGGATGCGCTAATGAATGGTGTTTCAGAAGTCAGGAAATGTTATTAGAGAGATTTTTTTTTTTTTTTTTGCCGGAAGTTGAAGGAACAACAAATCAAAATGACTCAAAGTAAAAAAATTCCAATATTATTTTCACTTTGAAAGTTGAAGACTCTCCCTTTGGACTCCCGTAAAACCTAAGTGGTCTGCTTACCTCACTTTGTTGCCCTTCCTGTTCACTCATCTATGTTGAGCAGCATCCCTGGTCTCTACCACTAGATCCTAGAAGCTGCCCCCTCTTAGATGTGACAATCAAAGATGTCTCCAGACATTGTCAAATGTTAGATGAGGAATAGGGGAAGACAAGGGCATGGTCATGCTCAGATTGGGAACTGGGTATATAAATTTCTACAGAACAGGATTTGCTGCCTTTCCTGTTTACAGCTGTAGCTGTTGGCCCAGGGCCTGACACAGAGAAAGTACCCAGTGTTTATCTGCTATAAGATTGTATCAGATGAATAAAGACCTTTTTTAAAAGGAATGTTTTACTTTTGATGTGCAGGTCTCTGTTTAAATATGCCTAAAAAGTAATTCTTTCAGGTGCTAATGGTCCTAAAATGGCCCTAATCCTGTACACACAGAATTGAAAAGATTAAAATAAAGATATAATTCACCAGGAAAGGGAGGCACTTTTTTTTTTTTTTACAAGATATGGCATCCAAAAAACTTAGGGAGTTCCCATCCAATCCCGCATTTCTGTGGCTGTGGTGTAGGCCGGCAGCTGTAGCTCCGATCAGACCCCTAGCCTGAGAATATCTCCGTATGCTGAGGGTTGGGCCCTAAAAAAAAAAAAAAAAAAAAAAAAACTTAGAATGCGTGAAATAATCCAGATTTAAATGACAACGGTCAGCCCCCATGGCACAGTTAAAGATAGCATGCTTCCCCCCCCCCCAAGAGGTATATTGAAAAATATAATGCATTGGAAGAGTTTTCATTTTGTAAGATCCTTTTATTGTACATCATGTTTCTTTTCATGGGTTCATTAACACTTTGAGTTGGAAACATATCCACATAGCCACTGATTCAAGATGTCAGAAACCCCAGCAGTGGAAGGCTGGGAATCCAACTTCCTGCTCCATGTCCAGCCCCTCTAAGATGCCTCTCTTGTTCTCAAAGAGTTAACTGCCTACTTCTACCTCCATCCCTTCCCCCATTCAGCTTTTCAGATTTCACCTCCAGAGAGACTCCATCTGTGTTCCTTTGAATTCCATGGGTCTTTGAGTCACAGAAGGGAGGACTTTTTTCTTTATCCTTTCAGTTCACCAGATCACAGAGCAAGGGGAAGGTTGCTTGCTCTGCTGTTTCAAGGATGGAATTCAGTTGAGCAGCAGGAGAAGGGCAGGGCTGATTCTTAAACTGGCCTCTGGCTGCAGCTGATTGAATTAAACCATGGCTTTTGTCTGTCTATGCTCCAAAGAGCTCCCCTGCTCCTCCGTTCCTCCACTGCCTTTCTCCTTTGTGCTGAGGAGCTCAAGGACTTGCAGAAATAGAAATGGTAACCCTTAGTCTACCTTCTGAACATTGGCTTCTGCAGACCAAGATGCTGAGATAAAAGAGGACATGTGCAAGAAAATGTTTGCCTTTAAGAAGACTTCTTAAGATTTCAAAGCTACATTAGAGAAAACAAAAAACATCACACTCAGATGTCTAACCTCCTATTTTCATAAAGTGCCTTGTTAATCCACTAAGCGAGGGTAGGGCTTGGGGATTTTAGAATTTCCTTAGTCTCTTACTTTGACATTTCTCACCTGCTGCCTGGCTGTGAAAACAGCTCTGCCTCCCTTAAAGGCAGGAGGAACTTTGGACCAATCTCAGCCTCACCTGCACAGACAGTGGGGGCTGGGTTCCTCAGATTGAATGCCCAGGGATCTGGGAAGCACAAAGTTCCACTGATAGACCTGTGGAGGTCTAGCTAGAAGAGGAGAGGTTCAGGAAAGGAGTATTGACTCAGGTGTGGGCAAGGTTAAGGGGTGCTGCAGTGCCCAGAGAGCAGGTGGAGAGGAAGTGGTCACTACCCCCAAGCAGTATAGCCCAGGGAGAATTGGAGCTTAGAAAAGCACTCTCTGGTGGGAGCTGTTGTCATGGAGCCTAGAAAAGGAGACAGCGGGGGAAGAAAGGCTCTAACGTCTTTCTCCTCCTGCCTTTTATCTCCTGATGATGCTTCCCATTGGCCAAACCCATCCTGGCCAGCAAGGGAGCCTTGGTGGTCAAGTTCATCCAGGTAGAACAAAGCAGAGAAGAATGGAAAATGGATCTAGGGGTCACAGAGAACAACCAGTATGACCATTCTCGGACCTGTGGTGTGAAAGGTAGGGACCCACCAGGGCCACCTTGTGGATTTATGTAGGGTTGTGAGTGAGAGGGATGAGTCAACTCCCTCACCCTCCCACCCCCATCTGAAGACCTTCCTCATTGTCATCTTTGCTAAATGACCGAGATAGCCTAGGGCACCCCATAATTCCCATCCACAGAGCCAATGGAGGGACAGTCTCAACTTCCTTTTAGCTCTGCCAAATACATTATACTATACAACCAGCAGCAGCAAGCACAGTGGAATGACCCTGGGGGACCCTGCCCCAGAATCCAAGGCCAGGCAGAGGAGGTTGTTCTTCCTTCTCAAAGCCCTTGTACAACCCCCATAACATAGAAGAGGATGTGGCACTAGAATGTCTAGAAGTTAGTCATGGCTACTCGGGTGGCTCTTTGCTCTCAGAAAGCAAGAAAAGAAATAATATCTGTTACTGTCTAATCTTAGCCCCCCAAAGAGTAGTTCATGGAAGCCAATTCCAACAAGATGATCTAAGATCAAGTAAGTTTGAGAAGCCCATATATTCTTTCTAGGAAAATTGAGAAGCATATTAGCACATTAAGGACTCTGAGACATCCTGCAAAAAAAAAAAAAAATGTTTCATGTTCTTCACCCTGGAGGCTTTAACCATGAAGTCCTTCCTTGATGAAACACCTATTCTTGTCTCTTAAACCACTTTGAGAAAGTTTTGTTGAGCCAGGATACAATCAATGGGGTCACAGGCATTAATTCAATTTTTTTCCCCTCTGATGACTAGTTTGGAAAGGATATAGATTACTCAGACATGGTAACCACACTTCTCGCCAAAGGGGGACCTTAATTAAGCAAGCAACTCCAGGCTTACATTTTTCAAATGGGTTATTTTCTTAAAAATAGACTAGAGGGAGTTCCTGTCGCGGCGCAGTGGTTAACGAATCCGACTAGGAACCATGAGGTTGCGGGTTCCGTCCCTGCCCTTGCTCAGTGGGTTAACGATCCGGTGTTGCCGTGAGCTGTGGTGTAGGTTGCAGATGCGGCTCGGATCCCGCGTTGCTGTGGCTCTGGCGTAGGCCGGTGGCTACAGCTCCGATTCGACCCCTAGCCTGGGAACCTCCATATGCCGTGGGAGTGGCCCAAGAAATAGCAAAAAGACAAAAAAAAAATAGACTAGAATAACATTTTCATTATATAGCATGTTAATTTTTGTTATTGCAGCCCAGTAAGAGAGCCAATATCATGTCCATCTATAATCACAGTAACTCTAGTATCTTTACACCAATGTTTAAAATGTAAATCGTCGTCGTGACATTCCAATCGAGATTAAGTGTCAGGGCATCATAGGGCAGGGTGGATAAAGGCATAGGATCTGGCACCAGCCCTCTGGCTCAATAAATATGTATCACAATCATCATCATCTTCACCATCGTCATCATCCTCCAGTCCTTTAGGTGCCGTCACTTTGCTTGTAAGTTGTTGTTGTGCTGGTCTCTGTGCCAAACCACTGACTCTCCCCATCCCCCTAGTGCCAGGAAAGCAGGCTTTTAGGGAACACAGAGTAAAAGATGAACATTCTGGCCTTGCTGAGGACTTGGAGCGATTTCATATTGCTTTGTCTTGGCAAAAAACATAAGGAACATTAGCAGATGACTGTGGGTGACAGAACAACAAGGTGTTATTAAGTTAATACAGCCATGGGGTATGACGACATTGAGTTTTGTATGATTCTGTAAATATCAAGGTTCTCAGATCACAGTTATGTCATCATGTTTAACCATTGCCACTCTCAAGTTATTTATTTCATTTCAATAATAATTCCAGATTTTGTTTCATTGTGAAAAACTATAAGTTTATGTTTTAAATTAGCTTATTAAAATAACTTCACCTTTGGTGTGAATACCAAAAGTTCAGTATCCAAACTCAAATTGTCCTCTGATCTTTCTCCTCTCTCCCTTCCTTCCTCCCGCTTCCTTCCTCCCCACTCTTCTCCTTCTCTCTCTCTCTCTCTCCAATTTTTCTTCTCCTCTGATGATAAGGTTTTCAAACTCACAACTTTAGGGACAAATTGTAGTGATTTCTCTACCCAAATAGCTTTGAAAATTCATCATTTCCTTCATGTGACACAGCGTTCATGTTTTGAAGATCAAGAACAAATGGCTGTATTAAACGTAAGGATCTTTTAGAAACAGAAGTTCTCTAATACTTGCATATGACAAAGAAATGTAAAACTAAGCACAAACTGGTATAGGGCAATTGCCAGCAGACATGTGACTCATGACCTCCTGTATGACTGATGCATCACTCAGCATGACGTCTGCTGTGTCAGTCACTGCTGGAAGCTCTCAAGGCCCAGCTAACCGTGCCTAGTGATACACAGTCAAATTTGCTTTCATCAAACCTGCCCTTGCCCTTGCTCCACTCTAAAATGTTTTGTAAAATTGCCAGTTTTCACGAAGATGCCTGAATCACACCAAGGAATTGACGGAGATGCTCAGTATTCTTTGTCCTCCTCACCAATACTCGGCATCACTCAGTGCAAAAGATGTGCATGATCTGTGTGAGCAGCTCTTCGCTTGCCAACTGCTATATTTTTAATTCAAGTTAAAGGGATTGTTAAAGGACTGACTGTATATATTATTCGAATCAACTTGAAATGGCTGTGATTACCATGTTTAGAGCTTTGTATACATTGATTAAACCTCAGGAGCCTTTCTTTAAGTAATTACCTTCTTTAGATACACCTAGTTCCTTGGGCTGTATTGTCTGTTGTTTAATCATATTTTTAATTAGGCTGAAGGAGCATTTGTTTCATTCACCATGGCCGGCATTCATCGGCCTGAATTATTCCAACGGTTTTACTTTCTCTTTGCTCACCTTTATGAGGTCCACCTCATAAATTCAAAAGCCAAAGTCATTTTTCCTCTAGTCTTCCTTCAAATTACTTCCTTTACCTTATTTTATCTTTAATCTTCAGCAGGTTTCAAAAATCTATCTTAATTGACCATCAATAGATTTTATATTCTTCTCAACATCACACTATTTGCTAAGATATAAAGTATTTTCCTGCTAGAAATTTCAGGTGTATTTTCATTCTCTTAACCTAATTCTCAACCTGAAAAATTTTGAATCTTTCCCATTACTAAATACCAATCAAAATTTGTATTGGAAAAGCATCATGAGTTTTTCTCTTTGTTTCTTCTGCCTTGATAGTGTAGTTGGTATAGTGGGTAAAATCACAATTTATGTAGTCGATGTCATGCATTTTTGTCTTATTTTTATCATACTTTTAAACTTAAAAGTTACTTTTTCTTGCAGGAAGGATTGGGGGAAGAGGAGGTGTGGTTGACAGTGAGGAGGCAGCCAGACCTCTGGCTACCATTTAAGCGCAAAGAATGTTTATAAGTGGGGCCCTCCCTGTCTCTTTCTGCCAACATGGAGTCTAGGTCTCTCACTCCCTTGAATTACGGCATCCCATAAAAGGACCCCACCAGGAGTTCCCATAATGGCTCAGTGGTTAACGAATCCGACTAGGAACCATGAGGTTGCAGGTTCGATCCCTGGCCTTGCTCAGTGGGTTAAGGATCCAGCACTGCCGTGAGCTGTGGTGTAGGTCGCAGACGCAGCTTGGATCCTGTGTTGCTGTGGCTCTGGCATAGGCTGGCAGCTACAGCTCCAATTAGACTCCTAGCCTGGGAACCTCCATATGCCACGGGAGCGGCCCAAGAAATGACAAAAAGACAAAAAAAAAAAAAAAAAAGGATCCCCACCAGTCCTGGGTACACAGACCTGAGCTCAATGGCCACATCTCCTCTACAGGTGTACCTGGCGGCAGGCACTGTGTATGGACTCGAAGGCCAGCTAAGTGAGCTAGAGGATGCCGCCCGCTGCATCCACAGTGGCACTGATGAGACTGAACTGGCAGATCTGGAGGACCAAGTGGCCACGGCAGCTGCCCAGGTCCACCACGCTGAGATCCAGGTAAGACCTCTCCTCATGGCTCAGATTGGAGACCAGCTGGCAAAAGAAAAGTGCACCCCAACTTCCACAAGAATCATTTCAAAGCCTTTGTTTCTGTCAGTTCCTGCCATCTCCAGCAGACTCGTGTGGACATGGTCCTTCCAGGTGATTCCACCACACCCTCCTTTTTTAAAGTGCACCCTTCTTCTCCCCACACTATGGCTTTGATAATATATCTCTTTAAAACCTATGCCACTTTCCTTTTTGACAAATTCTCTGACCCTTGCAACAGAGCCTCCAATTCCACCCCAAGACCACCCTTCCCTAACCTTTATCACACTGTTGATTACTTGTTTAATGCCAGTTTCCCCCATGGTAGACTAAAAGCTCCTTGAGGATAGGACTGCAACTGTCTAGCTTAACATAGTAACTCCAGTGCCTAGCATATTACCCGACACGCGTTTGGTGATCGGTAATTAAATGAATGAAAAATGAAGCATAGATTTCTTAGACCAGTATTCTGTATGATTTATATATGGCTGCTTTGTAATTAGTTACCATATTATCTATAACTTTCTGAAGATACTTGCTCACAGTTTTCATGGATATTCCCTTGGCCTCTGACTCTGAATCAGAACTGACTGTGGACTAAGTAACTGATTCTCAAACTGAGGTCCATAGACATAAGTATACTCAGGGACCCATGAGAAATGCTGGTCTGTGCCTTATAAGCTCAGTATAGACCCCTGGTTCACTGATATTTCTGTAGACACTGTGTCTTACAACTGCAGCCTTGGGAGAATTGGGATCAGTAGAAACCACCTCTACATGCAAGAGGTAACAGTCTTAGGTGATAATTATTGTTTAATTAATATTTTTATTTTAAAGAGTCAAAAAACCACAACAGCTGCTGACATCATTAAGCACTCTTGAGGAGGGGAGGGCACCAGTTCTGTGCTAGGATCATCACAGATCGCCGTATTGACTGTTTATTACCAGTGAGAATGGCAGAAGAACAACTCTTTCTCAAATAAAAATCATTTTCCACAAATGCCACTCAACATTTAATCAATTTAATAGTCAATCTTACATAACATAGGATCAAAATCTTTTGTTTTCTAGGAGTATATTTTGCCACAAATACTTCTCGAATGGTTTAGCAGGCAGCACTGTTGTTTATGGGTGTTGGAGAGGGTTTTCTTGCATAACTAGTTATTTGTGCTTCCAAATTTTTCTAGGCTTAAGTTACTGGAACCATGTTTCATGGCAGAAAATCCTGGAGTCCAAAATGTCCATTTTCCATGTGTTTGAATGTGCCTATTAATTTATTAGTCATTGTTAAAGATTATATTAATGTCATCAATAACACTTCATATCAATGACTCTTAGTTTGTGCCAGGAATTGTTCTTAACCTTAACTTTATGATTGTATTTTGTATTTAGTTTTTTTAGCAACCCTATGAAGGGGCTGTTGTTATTCTCCCTCTTTATATCTGGGGAAACTGAGGCTCAGAATGGTTAACCCAAAGTCAAATAGAAAGTAATGAAGTCAGGATTTTAACTCAAGTCTTTCTGACCTCACAGCCCACATTCTTCACCAGCCTGTGCTCTGTGGTTTTCCGAAAAATGTGCTGGTTCTGCCCTCAGGCACGTATCCACTTGCGTAAAGGTCCTTACTTTGCATGGCAGACTATCACCCTGCCGTCATCTTTATGGATCTTCAATGTGGGGACCTTTGTTAGTGTGGAGTGTCTTTTTGTCCTGCTGTTGCTGCCAGAGAAGGAAGCTTCAGATTCCTTGTTGTCCTTGTCCAAAACAGAGTCTCACAGAAGATATCACAGAAGGTATCCTGCAGGATGGTAGGAGGGTCCCTCCCCACTGAGGAGGGTAGATGTGCTGAAGTGTGGTCTTAGATAAGGTCAGATTCTAGAGACACTTTTTTTTTTTTTTTTGTCTTTTTAGGGCCACACCCCTGGCATATGAAGGTTCTCAGGCTAGGGGTCAAATCGGAGCTGTAGCCACCAGCCTACACCACAGCCACAGCAACGGAGGATCCAAGTCACATCTGCTACCTATACCACAGTTCACAGCAGCACCGGATCCTTAACCCACTGAGCAAGGCCAGGGATCGAACCTGCATCCTCATGGATGCTAGTTAGATTCGTTTCCACTGAGCCATGATGGGAACTCCCTCTAGGGACATTTTCACCTTGGAGTTTGCCTTTGGGATAGGATTGCCCAGTACTAGAGGAGACTTCAGGATGATCCATGGGGAGTGTGCTAAGGACACTGTCCACTGCATCCTGCAGGGCCATTTCTGTGGGCATTCTTGGGGGAGGTCTCTCTTAACTCTTAGTATCAGGAAAAGATATTCTTCTGAGTTCTTGGTCTTTATCTTGTGGACATAGAGTCCTACACTGACTTTTTGCTGTGGGTCCCAGGAAACTCAGAGCTGAATTGGTCATCCTCTTATAACAAATGTAAAGGTCCCTGGATATGAAGTATTAGGAATTAACTGAACAAAATTGGATAGAAGATGATGGATAGATAGATAGATAGATAGATAGATAGATAGATAGATAGATAGACAGATAAAAATGTAGGCAAAATCAGCCTTCAGCAGTCTCCTTTCTTCTTTCTTCATCCTTTGACCCAAGGACTAAAACTGGAAAAATTAACTATTCTTATTCCAGAGCCTGGCAGTCAGCAACTGCTCCACCATTGACCTGTCTCCCAGGGTCTGCTGAGCAAAGCCCTCCGTCAAAACTGCTTCCAGGAAAGAATGTGGGCATCTAATCCACACCAGCTGCAAATGCCTAATAAAAGTTTAGCCTGAAATCTTGCTCAGAGGCTTGTGCAATTTATTGATCTATAAACCAAAGGAATGCAGTTCTCAGTGTGAAATTTAGAATCAAAACAGGAAGGCATCTGGGGTCAGGGAGGGACAAGGACTGAACAGTGGCCCCTTCCGTGGCCCCTTCGGGGCCTGGCTGCTGAGCAGCTTAACTTGGGACTCTTTCACCAGCTGCCACAGTCTTGGCCCTTCCCTGCCTCTTCCTCCTTCTCTAAGTAAGATTACCACTCCTCCAGGATAAGGAAAGCATCTCCTGTATTTACTGACCTTTCAGAGCTCCCCTCTGCACTTCCTATAGCAGCTACCCCAATGGGCTTTGTCCAAAGATGCCCTCAGTAAATGGCAGCAGAATTAGCATTTGCCTTGAGCAGCACAGAATAACTTAGAAACAGGGGAGGCGATGGAGATGGGGTAGAGGGCACACCCATTGGCGGTTGGGCCCACTTTCAGGTTTCCTGTCTGATGCCCCCACAGCACTCAGGCTGTGCCATCTCTGTAGGACAGCTGTGATCCCAGCCTCCTCCCTGGACTCTGCCAGCCTCCTGCTGCCTCCTCCAGTGTCCCCCTTGCCAGGGCCTTGACAAGGCCTCTGAGAATGGGTCAGTGTGGCAAGAGCATGAGCATTGGCACTACTTCTCAGCTCTGCTGCGAGATGTTGGGTGTGTGTCACTTATCCATCTACACCACCATTTCCTCATCTATAAAATGAAGAAAATGGTCCCTATGTCATAGGATTATAAATGAAGCAGGAGTGTTTTCATGTATTTTTAAAGCACTCCACATAGTGACAGCACATAGTAATGCCATTTACTAAGAGCAAGGACCATGTCTTCTTCACCCCTGGGGACACAGATGGACCAAGGTTCTTTCCAGGCACTGAGTGGGCTTGAGCTCTTAAAACATTTTTGGGGAAAAAAAAAAAAAAACCTGAGTTTCTTCCAACCTTCCAATATTATGGTCAAGGAAACTGATGCTCATGATCATTGTATAACTACAGATGTGATAAATTCATTTGAGTAATAAAAATTTTTTTAAAATAAATAAATAATTTTTTAAAATTAAAAAAAAAGGAAACTGATGCTCAGAGAGAGGAGGGAGTTTCTTGAGGCCACTTGGCCTCTTAATAGAGGAAATGGTCTTGAAGGGGGAGCTGCTGGGCCGCCTTCTTAAGACCTGTCGCTATGGTTTTGGATTCATGGTGTCACAGAAGGAAGCAGGACCTCCAAATCCTACTAGCCTTTCAAAGCTCACATCAAGTTCTGCCTGCCATGGATGCCTTTCCTGATCCTTCCACCCCTATACTAAGCCAGATGGCCCTGGGTCAGGGTTCCCATTGTGCCCTGGGCTTCCATGTATCCATTGGGGTCCTGTAACAGGGTTGACATGCTCTGGAGCTTCCTGTAACAGGGTTGACATGCTCTGGAGCTAACAACTGGAAAATTAAATTTACAAGGAAAGGCTTATATTTTATTTCCTCACTACAGTGGTAGATAGAGAAGTTCTTGGTGGAACTTGAATGAATGAATGAATGAATGGGCATACATCAAAGCAGAGCTGTTCTTTATAGATTCATAACACTTTAAACAAAGATTCTCCCCTCCTGGACTTTCTTCCTACTGATTCTGTCTTTCTGTTGCATTAAGATTTCTGATATTGAGAGCAGGATTTCAGCACTGACCATTGCAGGATTAAACATAGCACCCTGCGGGCGCCTCACAAGAAAACGAGATCAGAAGCAAAGGAACCAGGTATGTTTGTCCCTCCCTCGATGGAATATTGCATGACCTGGAAAATGCAAAAGATGAAATATCTCTTGCTTTGTGAAGGTGTCCTGATTCCTGTGTTCTATTTTTAGGTACAAACCATAGACACGTCAAGGCAGCAGAGGAGGAAACTGCCTGCTCCACCTGTGAAAGGTATGCTTAAGTCACACCACAGAGCCACCAAAGAATTAAGCTTGACTCATTCGCTTGGAGTAACTCAGAGATCTGAGTTTGAGAACCAGCTCTAATGGGTGTTCTCACCCAGAACTTTGTTGTGGAGAGTCTCTCTTGACTTGGATCCCTCCAACAAGCAGACCCTGAGACAAAGATGTGTTTGAGGAGGTAATTCCAAGAAACACTGATAAGGGAAAACAGAAATGATTCTGGGAAGGAAATAAGCCAATACAATGTACTTAGTTGTATGCTTAGTCATAACCATTAGTTAGATTGTAACAATGTACTTAGTTGTAACAACCAGTCATATGCTTCTTTGAGCAAATGAAGCTAAACCCTGCTGGGGTCTTCTGAAGTATTAACTGTGCTGCTGAGTTTTCTGCTCAAAGAATATGAAATGAGGTATTTCAACCCCATCTTTATTTGAACATTATTTCTGGTGGGGACATTAGCTCCCTGGTACTTCTGACCTGCCCCATTTATGGGCCAAGAGAAAGTGGTGGTGCCTGCAGTAGGATGCTGTCAGAATGTGCTGGCATGGTGACTGTCAGGGAAATGTGGGCAAAGCACCAAAAGCATCCAACATAAGGGCCCAATTGGGAAGGGTTTTCAATGATGCCAGTCATATCACCCTTACTTGCTGGACATTTTTAACCTTTTCCCTGGATTCGGAAGCCACAGAATGATGATGCCAAACTAGAAGTTCAGACCTACAAATTAGAAGAGTAGAAAGTCAGAAGATAATGTTTGAGTTCTGGTCCACCATTCATTGTTCAGCAAACATTTGTTGAATGCCAAATTTATATTCCTCAGAGCCTTACACAACTAAAATATATTACAGATCCACAATCCCTTACTTGAAATCCTTGAGTCAATATGTGTTTCAGAATTTTTTGAACATTAGAAAGATAATATAGTCGGTGTACTGTATATTTCAAAATAGCCCCTTCCCCATGACATCTGGGGCTGCATCTGATAAACACATTAATGTCTTTGCAGCAAAGCATGAGAATGCCCAGTGGGAGGGACAAGAATTTGAAATGGCCACTTAGTCTAAATCAGGTTTTGCCATCAGGCAATTTTGACTCCAAAGTCATAAAGATTTGCCATTTCTAGAGCCTTTTATATTTCAGAATTGCAAATAAGAAGTTGTAAGCTGATTATCTCAAACTACCTTTTCTCAGAAAGCCAATAATGATGTCTTGATTTATTTGGTCCACCATAAAAATAGACACAAAACAAAAGATTCCACAGTCTGACCTATGGACCAGAATGAGATGCCATGGCTAGAACAAAAATATAAGTAATATGAACACCTAATCTTTCTTCCTTAACCATTGATTCATTTTCTGGATAATACTTATTCCTATTTGTTTCTTTTTAGCTGAAAAAACAGAGGCGTCTTCAACGACAACCATTAAAACATTTAACCGCAACTTCATTCTCCAAGACTCCTCAACAAATAGAACTAAAGAAAGGAAAAGCACCACCAAGGAATTGATGGTAAGTCATCTCTGTCTTAATGCTGGTTACTTTCACTGTTGATGGCACCTCCATTCTGTAGCCCTTCTTTTCTTTTCTTCCTTTGCTCTTTTTTTAGGGCTGCACCTACAGCATCTGGAGCTTCCCTAGCTGGGTCAAATTGGAGCTACAGATGCTGGCCTACACCACAGCCACAGCAACCCCAGATCCTTAACCCACAGAGTTGAGGCCAGGGATCGAACCCTGGCATCCTCATGGATACTAGTCAGGCTTGTTACCACTGAGGCACAGAGGGAACTTCCTGTAGCCCTTCTTTTCATAGCTTCCCTGTCAGACCCCCAAGCAGCATTCTTCCTGCATGGTCTCATGGTCTGTTGGTTGCGTGAGGGGGTTCTCATGTTGCTAACCTCTTTGATATGTGGATACATTCTCTCAGCTATATATCCAGCTCCTTATAGGAACCAGGTTTGAGATAAGAGAAATAAAAATACATATGCAGCAGTGTAATGGTTGAGATGTAAGAGTTTTTATTCTGTTTTTAATTCATACTCACTCTCCCTTAAATGTCTTATTAACCACTAATTAGTTGTTGTGTTCCTGGGGGGAAAAAACAAAAAAACAAAACAAAACAAAAAACCTCAGCAGCTGCCCATAAATGCAGCAAAGAAAGGGAGAGTAGATATTCTGCATAAATCTGGAGATCATATAGAAGGAGATAATAGATTATTACCCTAACACTAACATATGCTTCAGAATTTTGGCCAGTGCTTGATGCTGCTTGTATGGGAGGTGATGACTCAGCTGAACTGCCTCAGTGATACCAGCTATGCTGAGGGCAGATGTTGACTGGGTGACAAGATTGAAGCAAGGGCAAATCTATTCTGTTTCCTTTTATGTATCACCTGTCACTTCCCTCCCATTCCTCCCCCTCATTGTGCCTGTGTCATGAGCATGGAAGCATCAGGTAATGGCATAATGTGGACATTCCTTTTTAAATTCCAACTTCTGTGTCTCTTAGGCACCCATGTAGCAACAGTGCTATCCGGTGCCTTTGCTTCATTGGCCAGCCATCACCCCTGACCTTTCAAAATCCAGCTACCTGGCCGTTACGTCAAAGAGCTAAAGATGCATTATCACACTAAAAGAGCACACTACTAGGGCCAGGGAAGGAATCTGTTATAAATAAGGTAGTTAAAAATAAATTACCTTCTAGAAAGATAGAACACAGATAGTGGTTGCCAGGGACTCTGAGGAGGGGGAGTAGGAAGAAATGCTCAGTAGGTGAGAGGTTTTACTTGGGAGTGATGATATGTTTTGAAATTTGATCAAGGTGGTGGATGCACAAATTGTCAATATACTAAATGCCACTGAATTGTTGTTATTTTGTGTGCGTGTGTGTGTGTGTGTGTTTAGGGTCGCACCTGCAGCATATGTAAGTTCCCAGGCTAGGGGGTCGAATCAGAGCTGTAGCTGATGGCCTCTGTGACAGCCACAGCAACACGAGATCCGAGTCGTGTCTGCGACCTACACTGCAGCTCACAGCAACACCAGATACTTAACCCACTGAGCAAGGCCAGGGATCGAACCTGTCTCATGGATGCTAATCCAGTTGGTTACTGCTGAGCCACAACGGGAACTCTGAACTGTTCATTTTTAAATGGTTAGTTTTATGTTCTGTGAATTTCACCTCAATAAATTATTTTTTAATACATTGACTTTAAATAACACAGAGAAGTTAAAAAAGAAGGAAAGGACAATATTTGCTAAACAAATGTAAACAAAAAAGAAAAGGCAGGAGTTCCCGTCATGGCTCAGTGGAAACGAATCTGCCTAGCATCCATGAGGACACAGGTTCGATCCCTCAGTGGGTTAAGGATCTGGAGTTGCCGTGAGCTGTGGTGTAGGTTGCAGACACGGCTCGGATCCCACGTTGTTGTGGCTGTGACTGTGGCTGTGGCATAGGCCAGCAGCTGCAGCTCTGATTTGACCCCTAGCCTGGGAACTTCCAGATGCTGCACGTGCAGCCCTAAAAAGATAACAAAAGAAAAGAGAAAGAAAGGTCAAGAATGCCACTTTCAAACAAAATAGAATCCAAGGCTTCTTAGCACTCAGAGGAAACAAGGAGGAAGGATGTTTTAGATATTGATAAAGTAAAATATGACCCTTTCTTGAATTGGCAAACAATAGAGCAGCACAATTTATTGTGCTATGAGTAATGACTTTAAAATTCCCTTATTAGCCCTTGGAAGACCAGTACACCACAAATAATACAAATCAGACAGTTTTAATAGTGTAAATATTAAGCTTTAATTAGGAAATAGGGGTTCTCATGGTGGCTCAGCAGTAATGAACCCAACTAGTATCCATGAGGATGAGGATTTAATCCTTGGCCTTGCTCAGTGGGTTAAGAATCCAGTGTTTCCGTGAGCTGTGGTGTAGGTCTAGGACACAGCTCGGATCTGGCATTGCTGTGGCTGTGGTGTAGGCTGGTGGCTACAGCTCCGATTCCACCCCTAGTCCAGGAACTTCTATATGCTGTGGGTTCGGCCCTAAAAAGCACACACACCAAAAAAAAAAAAAAAAAGAAACGAAAAATATATCTAACTTTATACCTCAGAGAATTCTTTTTCTTCCCAAGCATCATCAATGGCTCATTTATCAAAATTGATTTTTACCAGCTATACAGAAAACCTCAATAAATTCCCCATAGTAGGAAGTATAAAACTATTCTCAGTGACCTAAATGCCAAAAAAATAATCTCAAATAGCACTCAGTATATCCAAAGGAACTTTCTGAAATGATGCTGGTGTTCTATATCTGCAGAGTTAGCCATGAACTACAAGTTGCTACTGAGCTCTTGGAGTGTGGCTGCCTTGGAGGGATTGATTTTTAAATTTTATTTAATTTTAATTTAAATGTAGACATCCACAAGTGACTACAATACTGGATAGGGCAAATGTAGAAAATAAGAACAAGAGTTAAAATAGTCAGAAACCTACTCGGACGGTATAAAGCACATGTGCCAACAGACACAAGTATACACATACATTCACACAACATATACATCTCATGCATTTCTGAGTAACTATTGAATTAAAGAGAAAAGCTAATTCCCAGAGCTTTTACAAAATGAAAACATTACATATATCAAAACAAATGGAATACATATAGAGCTACACTGAGTCAAATTAACAGCATTAAATCTTTCTTCATTATTAAAGAAGGAAGAAGTGTGAACTAGACACTGAATTCCAGACATAAAACATAAATGCATAAACCAACTAATTAAAACCAGAAAACTATAAAAATGATAGTAAATGCAAGAGCTTACTCTTTGGAAAAATCGAAAATAGAAAAAAAAATTGTATGCTAATTCAAGACAAAAATAAGGAGTTCCCTTGTGGCACAGCAGGTTAAAGATCTAGCATTGTCATTGCAGCAGCTTGGGTTGCTGCTCTAGCATGGGTTTGATGCCTGGCCGAGGAGCTTCCTCATGCCGTGTGTGCAGCCAAAGAAAAAAAAGAAAGAAAAAACCAATAAATAAAAAATAAGAGATTCTAATACAGAGTTTTAAGAGATTTCTAATAGAGTAAATTTTTATTTAAATATGCAATGTGATATAAATCTATGCTAATACATGTTAAAGTCTTGTTTCTAATTAAATTAGAATCAAATCAGAACATTAGTAAAAACTGACTTAAAATTTCAAAATTTATTAAAACTTCAGAAAAAGATTCTCTGGTCAAATGATTTTCATGATAAAATTTTCAAGGAATAGTTAATTCCCATGCAATATAAAATATTCCAGAACACTGAAAAAAATTGAAAACTAAAACATTCATGTTGTGAATCTGTTAAAACCCCAACAACCAGAGCCTGACATGGCTGGTAAGTGTGTACACATCTTTATACCCACGCACACACACAGGCACACACGGATGCATTCAAACCACCTTCAGAGAAGTGAGGCATGCTAAAGAAAATATCAGCAAACAAAATGCAGTGGTACATTAAATAATAAAATACCAGGTAAATTTTACAGCAAGGCAGTGATAACTTTAATATCGAGATATTGATGAATAAATCCCACCCACAGCTCATTTTTTCCCAAATTAATTTCTATTTTAACCCAATTCACATAAAATTCTCAGTGGTATTTTCTTGGAACTAAAGTTCATATCAGGTTAAATCAGAAAGAAGAGACAAAAAGTATTTTACAAAATTAAAGTGATTTTCCTGCCAGATTTTAAAACTAATTACAAGCTGTAAAGAAATCGATGATTAATGAAATAGAATAGAAAGCTCAGAAATAGATACAGGCACATATGAAAATGCATTATATGATTTTTTAAGAATCAGGAACCAGTAAAAAAGGTATAGGTTGTTTGTTTGTTTTAATTGTGCTTGAGAGATTAGCCGGGGGGTTGGAGGGGGTGTAGTGGAAAAGAAATCCTTTTGCCTTATTCCGTATAGCAAAATGAATTTCAGATGGATTAAGAAGTATGTGTAAGAAATGCATCACTTTTTAAATATTGTGAAACATTTAGTCAATGGGCATGAATACCTTTTACAATGTAAGAAATGCAGTTTTTGTTCATAGCCTCGCCTCACTTTCACTAAGTGGCTGATTGCATTTGCTCATTGTCTCAGGAGCCCTCCCTGGAGTCTGCTGTAATGTATTAGCACCATGGAACTCCACTGCCAGTGACCCACTGCCTCCGGCCATACACGACAGTGCCTTGACCCAACAGCCATTGAATACTGTACCGATTTCCACCTGAGGAGAGGGCCTGGGGAGGCCACAGTGCACCCCTGAACAGGGCTGTCCTGATACCTCAACTGGAAAGCAGACCCAGACTTCAGCATCAAGGTCTTGCCTACTCTCTGCCTTAGGCTCCCAGGGGAATCCAAGACAGAAAACCAAGATGCTGGCTTTCAATAGCAGAGCTCCATGTTCAAAAGATGCATCTTTTCCCTGTTTGCCTTGCTACTGTGTATTGTCTTTAAAACCTTTTTTTTTTTTTTGATCCCTTTGATTTGACTAGAATTACATGTCAACCATTTGTCCCCCCAAATATTGTTGGGGTCAGAGGATAGTGGAGGGAAGGGTATTAACATTTAACTCATCAAGTCCTACTCATCTCTCACAAGCATCTTTATCCCACAAATGCTAAGGAGAAAAGTGAAATGCCCCTGTAGTGAGCACTATGGGCTGTCTAAATTGTGGAGCACTCAACTGTCAAGGTCTCCTTCCAGCTGCCTCCTAGTCCACTGCACCCCCAGTTCCTCCCACTGCTTTGCAATCCCAAGCCACAGGACAGAAAGCTCTGACTCACCCATGCCATGCCCAGGTCTATCTGAAACAGTATCTCATCAAGAATTCAGGGTTCTTCCTTGGACTCACAGAGAGCTACCCTGCTCTGAAAGGGAGAAGGGCTTGAAAAAGCCTACCATTGGTTTAACTTTAGGGCACTGTCCAGAATCAACATATGGTTTAGCAATGACTGTGTCTAAATGAGGTTTAGGTAACTGGATAATTGCAGAATACATCCACCTGAGGAAATGTTGTCCTCCATAATTTATTTCCCAATATAATTATTCAGCAAAAGTAGTAAGATGACCTTAAAGATAAAAATGGTTAACGAATAGCCTAAGAAAACTTGTAGATATGAATAAAGCAAAGACAAACTGTGAATTCAACAGATGCGAGAGTTGCCACTAACTCCACGTGTGTGGTCTCAGATGCATGACTAGTAAAATGTGTTTATAAAAGCACATGAAACTGGAATTTCATTAAGTTAATTAAGCAATAGCAACCTTTTTAAAAATTTTGCTCCTGATATAGTCTGAACCTGAAGAAGGAAAAAAAATGGGAGTCAAGGGAATAAAATGACTGATATGTATTAAGCAACTGCTCTGAAGGAGGCAATATTCTCATTCTAATCCTTATAGCAACCCTATTCAGTAGGTATCCTCATTTCAGATTTGGAGACTGAGGGCCAGAGTGATTAATTTGCCAAAGTCAGACCTTTAAGCTAAGTAGAATTTGAATGTCTGACAAAAGCTTCATTCTGTGTTGTTTTCTACTTCAATGTTCTTTTGCTGCTATGCACATTTCCAGACCTGACTTGCTGCTGAAATGTGTGTTATGATTCATTCCTGATGGGGGTCTACCTATCTTCCAGTAATATTCCTTGCTGATGTTGTATATGTGTTATCCACAGAAATGACTCCTTTGAAATAAAGTAAATTTTTGGCTTTTTGTTCTGTTGGTGTGATTAAAAGCAAACAAGTACAAATTTTAAAAACACAACAAAAAAGATCTGAGTTCCAAATAGAGCGTTTTCTTTAAGAGGCATGAAAAGCAACTATTGTTGTGTTACAGTGTTAAAATATTCAGTTTTCTTCGACAAAAAAATGTGTACTGTGTAAGCCTTGCAAAAAAATGAAAACAAAACAAAAAGAAGAGGTCTGCTCTATGGCATTTGAATTTTTATAAAGGTTTCCTTGTGCCAAATAAGTGCAAAGATTTAATTTACTATTAAAATCCATAAGCATATGTTATAGTTCCAGAAGAATTATTTTGTCATCAAGTGATTTTGATCTTCAGTGTCAATATTTATATTTAGATTAATTTTTATAAATGAAAATATTTTAATGGTTTAAGAAAACGAGGCCAATAGGACCATATCTTTGATGACTTCTGAAAGTATGCTTGCCTTCATGTTATATGCACATTACCAAGAATTACTGTCAAGAGAAATGATGAAGTAAAAGTCATTTATGAAAATAATGTTTGTGAGTGTGTGATTTTATTTATTTATTTATTTATTTATTTATTTATTTATTTTTGGTTAGGGAAGACTGGGAGTGAAGAGGGGATAGGGTAAGAAGTCAATGGCTAGTCAGTGGAGGGGCCAAGTTTCAAAGCCACAGTTGCCCCACACCCCGTGTTCCTTCCAATTGCACCACTCTCCTTGCCATTGCCTGTTCTCCTGAGAACAGAATTTCCTAGGACCACCTCTACCAACTGGTCACTTAGGTAAGGCCAGCACTTCTCAAAGGATGGAGGAGGAGCAGTGTCACTTTGTGCCTTGGGGGACATTTCTGATTGTCACAACTTGGTGGGTACAGGGCCTGTGTATATGGATATTGGCTAGGGATGCTGCTAAACATCCTACAGTCCACATATCAACTCCCCACAACCAAGAGTTATCCAATTCAAAATGTCAATGGTGTAAAGCTTGAGAACCCTAGGTTAGGACCCTAGAGGAAAACCTGGGCATCAGTGGAGAAGCTCCTGCTGACCTCTGTGGGGACTGTGTGTAGCTGAGTGGGAAGCAGGGCAGTGACTCTCCCAGAGTCATTCACAGGCTCAGAGGCAGTTGTTGGTTCTCTGAGGCTGACCAGTCTGGACACTGGCCCCTGCCATCCCCAAATGGGAATAGGAAATCTCTACTCACCTAAAGTGAGTAAGTGTGTGTGTGTGTGTGTGTGTGTGTGTGTTGATCTTTTACAAAGGGTCCTCTATTCATTGAAATTTCTGACAAAACTTTAAAGTACAGGAGGCATTTGGTGCATTCCTTTAAAAATAACTTCTCAAACAACAACCATCCTATCTTCTCCCAGGGGAAGTATCTCCCATACAAAATTTGCATTTTGCAGAACAGTTGGTTGCGTGAGCCTTCTGTCTCTGCAATTAAGTTATAATTATGATAAAGTGCAGGTAAATGGAGTTGCATTTAAAAGAGCTCTCAAGGCAGTGGAAAACCTTAGTACCCACTTCAAACATTGGAAACCTCAAAGAAATTATCCAGAAGGATCCAGTGTGGTAGAATCGAGTCCTCGAAAAAAGACAAATATGTTTTCTATCTAAGTTAACATGTTTGATAAAGATGAAAGATTGAAGGCAGTGCTTCTCAAACTTTAATGTGCAAATTCTGACTCAGCAAGGCTGGTGGGGCCCATGATGCTGTATTTCTAACAGGCTTCCAGGTGACGCCAATGCTGCTGGTCATAATGTGAGTAGCACAGTTCAATAGAATCCCTCAGAGGGGTCCCTGCAGGATTGAAGCCCAGTACCACAGTGGTAATCTGTTCATTGATAACCTCTTTTGTGACTTTTTTCCCCTTCATCCTCTAATGTTCCCTCTCACTCAGCATGTACTCTGGGGTTACCTCCCAAACAAACAGCTCAGCGCAGACTCTCTGTTGGGGAAACCCCAAACTAAGACATCCCCTGCACTGAAGTTTCATGTTTGATTATCTTTCTCCTGCACTGACCTGAAAGCTTCTTGAGGAAGTGGGTTCCACTTATCCTGCACAGGGTCTGGCATAGAGCAGGTACTTGAAACAAATTTGTTTCACTTAGGGTGGTGATGGTGGTCTTAGCTCTGGGCTGTGGTTACCCCATGCTCAAGTGACTGAACTGAAGATGATGCACAATAAGGAGCAGTCCCTCTCATGCCATCCTGGGGTTGTGGGTGAGCATCCTCCCAACACTGAAGTGTAGAGGAGGGATGTCAACACCAAGGTGGAGGAGCAAGAGGCTCCCCTAAACCTCTACCTCACCCTCCCCCCTTTTAAAGATAGTAGAGCAACCCCAGGTGGTGGTGAATGGTGCAGGGACCTCCTGGCTAGAATCTAAAAGCAAAAGCTCCTGTATCCACAGATGCTTACAACATGTGGGCCCCAATGATATGCCAATAACTTTGGTTTAGTTTAGCTGGGCCTCTTAAAATTGTCTCTAAGCTGATCAAGACTTAACACAGAGTTCTTAGATGCCATCACCCCTTCCTGCCATCACTGATAAGTCAGAGAAGATGTTGAGATGCTCACTCTTTTCACTGACTTCTTTGAATAAGACCCATGTACCCAGCCACGACCCATCTTTTCTGAGTGGGTCCCTCCCCTACATCCTTTGGCCACAAAAATCCAGAACTTGGGGAACTCAAAGGTTAGAAGAGCAGTTTCCAAAACTGGAGTACAGACAGCACAAGGGTTGTAGAAGATGGCCCATTTAGGGGAGGTGAAAGAAAATATTAGGTCGTTTATCCATACTTATTTTTATTCTTTATCTAGAAGTAAGCTTTAACAATATTAAATATATGGATAGAGGAAAGCACATGTAAATAATTTATAAATACATAGACATATTTTGGAGATGCATTGTCAAACAGTTTTTACTGATGGGATGAGTGGTCCAAAAAGCTTGGAGACCACCTACCAGTTAGAAAACCCAGTAAGCTTCTGATGACTCAAATTCCCCTTCAGCCATCTCGGCCCCTGTCAGGAACAGTATTAACTCAAGATCTAAAACATTGCTTAAATGGCAGCTGAAAGAAGGGTAGAATTGGGAGATAATCCAGAGAGCCCCATCTACTGGCTGAGCCCTGGGATGCGTGTTGTTCCATCTCTTTACGGAAAAGCTTTCTGTTGGTCTTATCTGTTTCCCTTATTCTCCTCCCCAGTCCTCACTATTCAATTATCCTAACTAAACTTCTGAAAGACATCAGGTTATTGTTGCCCAGAAACAAACAAACCAATGGGCAGCCTTGAGGAGTGGGGATTTTTCAATTAAGTTTCCCAATCTTTGAAGTGGACAAAGTTAAATGTCTGCTAGTAGAGCCAGCTTATGAGCCAGGTGGACCAGGTAACAACTACCTCCTCTATCCAGCCCTGCCTTACTTCATGTCACAGTGCCCTAAGCCCACTGGCCAGGCAGGGGCGGCAGTTTATAAGCCCAGTAACCTGAGAACCTCTGGGAAGTTTACCTGTGCAGGGAAAGTTCACCTGACATCCCCTGTACACCTGTCAACTCTTAAGATCTTCCATGAGTCCAGGAGAATCTGTCATCTGCTGTCATCACAGCAAACTGGGGAGTATGCTTTTGGCATCTGACAGATAGTGCTACCTAGTCTGTGGAGTTCTCAGCTTTGTACTTGCTCAGGGAGAGACAGGACTGGGGGCATCGTGGCCTCAGACTCAGAGCTACCTTCTCCTCCACGTATTGTGCATATCAAATGACGAGGAGCAATACTGGCCCAGGGCCAGGATGTGCCCTAACCATGAGGTGCTAAGGGGCGGGGTGACAAGATGAAAAGGCGTGTAATTGCTGTCCTCATTCGCTAAGCAATGTGGTAATTACTTAATTGAAGATGAAAGGGCTATTTACAGGCAGTGGTGGTGGTAAGTGTTTTTTATTGCACTTCTATCTTCAACATGCCCTTTACTGAACCTTGGTAATGACAATAATTTGCACTTTCAAGCCTGTCCTTTCTGATTTATTCTTCCCTACTATTCCATTCATTTCATGACAGACCCACTGCAAAGAAAGAAAAAGATTTTCATCTCTACAGAAGCCCAGTCTTTGGAGACAAGTATTCTTTGCCCTGATAATGAAAACCATGTGTCATGAATGTTCTACCACAGAAAACAGATGCTATGAATCAGCATTTCCACTGTTTGTAATTTGGGTCTCTGTAGAATCATCCCGGCAATGAATGAGTTGCTGTCATCAGTCTGGCAGAATTGAGGTTCTTCTTTGTCTTTAAATGACACTGTTATTGTCTTTTCTCTGTCCAGTAACAATACTTCCTAGTGACCCTGAGCTGTTGAAATGCTGACTGTCTGTGGTACAACAGCTCTGCTGATGCCATTTGACCAGATGTCAGCTTGGTGCCCATTGACCATTGAACTGCCTGATGACAAAGGAGTAAGTCATCCCCTCTTCACTTGAAGCAGATAGGATTCTGCTCCCCTAGCTTCCACTCTGTCTTTAATTGCAGGGGAAAATGGGCATTTTGGCTAATGCTAAAGAGACAGATCTAAATGTGGTTGGAAAGCCTGTCCAGGCACTGTCAGAGCTGGACTGTAACTGAGTATAATTCTGGACCTCAGCTCCTTCCATGGTCCAGTTTACCCTCTATGGGTCAGAAACCATTAAAACAAGGATCTTTTCAACTCTACATCTTCCCATGTTATATAACAGTCCCCTGGAATGCTTCCCTCTGACTTTGAAAACCCTTACTCATCCTTTAAGAAGGGTCAGTTCAAAAGTCACGTCCTCTCTGATGGCTCCTGACCCCTCCCTGGAAAATTCTAGTGTAGACGTGGAGAATCCTAGTGCAAACCTGATCAATGGAGTTGGGAGTAGACTCCATGCCACGAAAAATGTAGGTTCAAATCTACACCTTGGAGGCCAAAACCTTTCCCAAAGCCTGTGAATTTGTGCTTTTGAAGACCAATGGTTTTTGGTCTTAGCTTCCTTGTCATAGCCTCTGTTTTGCACTACATCAATTCAGATCTCCTTTACCATTTTCACTTAAAACAACAACAACAAAGAGATCAATCACTCCTATAGCAGACCACACTAAAGAGCCGATGGGCAGTAAAAGCTGTTAGAGGCTGGGGGTAGGAGAGAAGTCAGGGAGCAGGGGCACATAGCATATCACCTAACAGCTGAAAATCCAGTTTAGATATTTAGATATTCCTGTTCATCAAAATTTAGAATTTAGATATTCCTGTTCCTCAAAAGCCCTCTTTCCAACCTCTCCTCATCACGACATGCAGAAGTTTCCAGGCATGTGGAACAATAGCAGTGACACAAACCACAGCAGTGATGTTGGATCCTTAACCACTAGGCCACCAGGGAATTCCTTCTCATCTTTGACCTACTGAATTGCCTGGCCAACTCCTAGATCCTCTTTGATGTTTTGGCCCCACTGAAAACTCAGAGCATAAGTGTCCCCCTTTCTGTTCCAAGCACTTGCCAGAGACAGTTCTCCTACCTGCTCAGGGTGTGGAAGTCACTGTTAAGATATCATTTCTCACCTAGATACATGATCCACTCCCTTAGCTGTATACAGAACATTTTGCACGTTTCTCTATTTTCATCCCATTTGTCTAGATTGATGTGGTGCATTTTGTCTTTAATCCATAATTTCATAGTGAGACACTGAAAAGTTCAGGAAGGAAGTGAACTGATTAGATCCTTCCTGAGTAGATTTGTGAGTTTATTTTTTTTAATAACTCTGCTTTTTAACGTAAGGAATACATTGTATAAGGCCAAAGAGATTGTGGATAAACAAATTAGGAGACTTCTTATAGAGTTCAGAAAGGAATCAAGACAGCTTAGATTAGGGTAGTAAGTAAGAAGAATTTGGGGAATTGGTTGGATATGGATAGGGAAAAAGATTGAGATGCGAAGGACGCCCTCAGACCTCTGGCTGGAGCAAGAGATTCTATTCATTGAGGATGGGGAAGGAAGACAAACTGCTTTTTGGATATGTTTGATTTGACATGCTGGCCAAGTACAGACGTCTGGGAAGTAGGTGGATCCACACTGCAAAGTTCAGGGCTAGAGCTGGGGATCAGAGAGCTGTTGGGACCCAGATGGAACTGCAAGTTGTGCCTATGGATGAGATCACTGAGGGGGCTTATAAAACAGAATTAAGACTGAGGGCCCTGGCCCTGTGGAACTGGACTGGCAGGGGAAGAGCCATCAGAAAGAGAGAGGAAAAGTCAGAAGAGAATCATGCCTCAGGAAGCAAGGAAGTTTAAAAAGGAAGGAGTGAGTGGCTACTGAGCAGTCAAGTAGTATGAAGACTGGTTAACATCAGGGCTCTGACTGCACCGACTGATACAGAAATGGAAGCACAGGTTGAGCAGAATCTCGATAAAAGGATCAAGTTGGGTCATATTGAGTTTAAGGGGGTTCTGTGACACGCTAATAGAAATATCTACATGAAGATTATAAACACACATTCGCTCTGAATTCACTGAGTTTGACAACATGGGTTAGTATCTAAGCTTTGCTGGGCTGGTACCCAATACTAGAAAGGTAGAAAGACAAGATATAATCCTGCCCTCTGGAAGCTTGTGGTCTGGGAACGGAGATAAGACACGAAATTTATGATGTCGGCATGCCCTTTAGAAAAAGATGCACAGTCAGAAGTGGGCAGAGTCGCACTACCCAGAGACAGGCTCAGGGTGGGGGGACAGTGGGGTTAAAGATCTGTATTAAACATCTCAAACCCATGTGTCTGGCTTGCCCTGCTTTCTTTTATGTTCTATCACAGTTTCTTCATGGGGCCTTTTGCTTCTTTATTTTGACTGAATGACGCATTTGGGGTTTGGAAAATTTGTTCCTGCTGTGAAAGAACTTGTACACCCTATGATCTTGAGCATCTGTACTATTCCCTGAGGCTCTGAACTGCGTGGAGGGAAGGGAGACTCAGCATCCCCTGCGGTGATTTCTAAGAAGACACATGCCAGCCGCCAGCCCCCAGCCCCCAGCCCCCAGCCATCAGCCCCCTTACAAAACCCTAACATTTCACACAATCCCTGCCCAGGCCCAAGACACTAGGGAGGCTGAAAGTAGGTGTTCCTGAGTTGGAGGTTCACTCAGAGACAAAGCAGCAAGAATGGAGAGGAAGGATGAAAGGAGTGGCAAGGTCCTGCCCAGGCTATTGGGTCAGTGGCAGCTCCATTAGTTGAAATAGATTTGGGGATCAGTAGCCCTTTCTTTTGCCCTGAAGTCGGCTCAGATTTTTGCTCGAACTGATGTTGCAATCTCCCACATTTTGTAACTAGCTTCTGTGAAAAACACCTAAAATGATCACTCTGAGTAACTAAAAGAGGCCCTTTGTGGACTCCTTGTTCTATTTCCTCCGCTATTTGTAACTGAGCGTTCTGGCTCTACAACATGGTGACTGAGTTTACGGCTAACAATTTCTAATATTTTCACAACATCCTTGCTCATGCATGAAGACAAATCTCATCCCATCTGTTTTTTCTACTAATGGGTCAGTGATGTCCCCACAGCTAATTATAGCTATTACATAGAAAATAACATGTTTACTTTGAAAAGCCAGATTTGGTTTCTGTGACTGGGTAGTTTTGACAGATGCACAACTGTTTCTAACTCTTTTTCATCTGTAAGAAAGAGCCACATGAATCCTTTTCTGCAGTTACTGTGAAAAATGTTATTGAGGATACTGTCTGCTACATTGTCTGGGGTCCTTTATTTATTTTGGAACTATATCCAAGAAATGATGACATGGCCCTCCAAACTCATTGCTATTACTGACATTTCTGCAACTTCTCATGTTTCTGTAAAAGAGTATTTTTATTATCAAAGAGATCTAATATTCAAAAGGAACTGAGGTGAGCTGAACTGAAGAGATTTTCTTTTATTTAATCTGTTTTCTCACCCTCTCTCCATGTCCTACCCCATTTCTCAAAGCTAAATGGTTTTCTTTACATAATTGTTCATCTTCTCTTCCTCAAAGATGTTTCTGATGCAGAATAACTTACTCTCCATGTTTATTTTTCTTTAGCTCGAGGACAAGTTCTAGTGCATTTCCTTCTCGCTGGTAGCTTACGATATCCAGCGTAACCCAAGTGGAAAAGATCTGAGACACCCCCTGTCTCCTCTACTTCAGCTCTACCCACTTCATCCTGACACCATGATGCCACTGAATGCAACTGTGAGGTTGCTAACCACTGGGCTCAACTGTCCTCTTCTGGTGGAAGCCGCTCCTAACCCAGCCTTTGGGATGCACCTGTCCTTCCCTTGGCTTCCAACACACCATCTCTTGACTTTTCCTCTTATCTTAATAAACACACTGGTACAGTTTGAGCAAAGAAGGAGCTGGCAAAGAAGCTGAACATAGTTTACCAATGAGGTGGAAGAAAACCAAGAAAGGGTGATGTCATAGAACCCAAAAGAAGAAAGGAGTAGTTCACGTTGTCAAACGCTGTGGAGAGGGTCAAGTCAGATAAAAACAGTGACATGGTATTAAGTTGGCAACATAGAGGTCACACACACTTGGGCATGGATGGTTTCAGCATAGCAGTGGAGATGGAAGCCTGTTTGCAGGGGCTGAAGAGAGGTGAGGCCTGAGCAAGCAGAGAGGGTGACTATCAACAACTCTTCGAAAGAGTAGAGAAATGAGTCCTGGCAAGAAGAGAATGTAAGTCAAAGGAATTTTTGGTTTTGTCCTTTTAAGATGGAATATTCTAGAGAATATCTGCATCCTGCTGGAACTAATTCTATTTATAGAGAGAGACACTATAAATACAAGAGGAAGAGGCGGGTACTGTAAGTTTGAGGAGCAACATCTCTGAAACAGAGACAGAGGAAAACAGGGGAAGGAATTTGGCTTTGAGAAGAGAGAATATGTATGACATCATCATTACAGAGAGTGAGAAAAACAGCATTCTAGGAAGTGCAGTAAGAAGTGTGACGCTGATGGCCCACTAGGGATTTGTGGTTCAGAATTTTTAACAAGACTGAGGAAAATAGAAATACTGTGTGGAAAGCACTTAGCCCTGACCTGGTACATAGTGCACACTCAGTAAATGCAAGCTATTACTATTTTGCCACATGAATATTTTTCTCTTTGCTTAGATGAGATACAAATCCTATAAAAAAGAAAGACAGACAGACAGAAAGAAAGAAAGGAGGGAAGAAAGAGAGAAAGGAAGAGGGAGGGAGAAAGAAAGAAAGACAGAAATTGAATCTTGGTTGAGACTGTTTTACCAGCATTGTAAATCCATTAAATAAAGAAAATGTTTGCAATAAAGAAAGGTGATTAAACTCAAAAGTCTTGAAAATGTAGACCCAATGACCTAAGAAACTGACAAAACATGAAGAGCATGATCTCAATTAAATAAGATTTTATAAGGACATGGTGCCACAAGTTTGCATCTCCATGTGGCTATTACCAGTGCTTTGTACAGCCCTGTGATGTAAGGAAGGACATGATTGTTTCAGAATTACATACTGTGGTGGGCAGACTACAATACGGGCATATTGAATTAAAAAAAAAACTGTTGGCTCAGTTAAAAGAGTAATAGAATCAATTAAGTAGCTCATATTAATGTGAGCTAAGAAAAGAATTCAAGCAAGCTATCATTACAACGAAAATATCAGCACAAATCTGAGCCTTGCAAAAGGTCACTGGTCTACCCTTGAAATGAGAAGCAACAACCTCCTGTGTCATTCCGCTTCCAGAAATTGTAAGAGATAATACAACATGCAGCCTTAACTCCCACACTGTGATCCTCCACCTTCCTTCAATGGGTGGGGGGAGGGGCAGTATCTTTGGAGAATAGCCACATGATGCATTAAAATCTCTTTTTTTCAGAGTTCCTGTTTTGGTGCAGCGGAAATGAATCCGCCTAGAAACCATGACGTTACGGGTTTGATCTCTGGCCTTGCTTAGTGGGTTAAAGATCTGGCGTTGCTGTGAGCTGTGGTACAGTTCGCAGACGGGGCTTGGATCCTGTGTTGCTGTGGCTGTGGCATAGGCCTGCAGCTGCAGCTGATTCAACCCCTAGGTTGGGAACCACCATATGCTAGGGTGCAGCCCTAAAAAGCAAAAAAAAAAAACTTTTTTTCATCTTATTGAGACAACCATAGAGCTTGTGTCTTTTGTTATAAAATCAACTTACCATAAATGCAAGAACAATTTCTGTACTTGCAGTTCTATTTCACTGATCTGGATGTCTATCCTTATGCTAAAACCACACCGTCTTGACTATATAGCTTTGCAATCAGGTTTTTGTTTTGTTTTGTTTTGCTCTGCTTTTTTGGCTCTGCCTGAGACATGTGGAAGTTCCTGGGCCAAGAATTAAACCTGAGCCACAGCAGTGACCTGAGCCACTGCAGTGACAAAGCTGGATCCTTAACCTGCTGCACCACAAGGGAACTCTACTTTGTACTGTTTTGTTTGTTTTATGGCCATGCCTGAAGCATGTGGATGTTCCCAGGCAGGCTAGCAGTCAAATCAGAGCTGCAGCTGTAGGTCTATGCCACAGATTGCAACAATGCTGGATCCTTAAACCAATGAGTGAGACCAGAGGTTGAACCCGAATCCTCACAGACACTATGTCCGGTTCTTAACCCACTGAGTGACAATGGGAGCTCTAGTAGTAAGTTTTGAAGTCAGGAGTATGAATCTTTCAACTTTGTTAATCTTTTTAAAGATCACTTTCACTTTCTGGGTCTCTTACATTTCCTTATTAATTTTAAGATCAGCTTTTCAGCTTTTGCAAAGAAGACACCTGGGATCTCAGTGGGTATTATGTTGAATCTGTAGCCCAATTTGGGGAACATTATCATCTTAACAATATTAAGTCTTTTGATCCATAAACATGAGATTCTTTTCATTGATTTAGTTTGATTTCTTTCAAGAATGTTATTTAAGAGTATAAGTTTTGGAGTTCCTGTTGCAGCTCCGATTTGACCCCTAGCCTGGAAACTTCCATATGCCGCAGGTGTGGCCCTAAAAAGCAAAAAATAAATAAATTTTTAAAAATTTAACAAAATATGTACAAAACTTATACTCCCTCCCACCCACCCCCCCACCAGCTCTTTAGGGCCACACTTGCAGCACATGTAAGTTCCCAGGCTAGCTGCAGCTGTCAGCTTACATCACAGCCACAGCACATCCGAGCCACATCTGCAACCTACACCAAAGCTCAGGGCAACACTGGATCCTTAACTTGCTGAGCGAGGCCAGGGATTGAACCTGAATCCTCATGGATACTAGTCGGGTTCATAACCCACTGAACCACAATGGGAACTCACCATTTTGTTAAATTTGTTGCTAAGGACCTTATTAGTTTTGATGCTATTATAAATTATTTCATCTTTGCTTTTAGATTATAAAATAAATTGGGAGGCTTTCCATCTTTTTCTGTGCTTTGGATCATTTTATATAATGTGGGATTTCTGACGCTTGATGAAACTGACTGTAAAACTATTTGGGCCAAGCTCCTATTTTAGAAAAGGATATTTTTCTACCTTCTAATAAGTCAATTATAGGAACTTATGAAAAATCAATTTGCATCTAGATTTTCAGACTTATTCCTATGAAGACAAGTAAAGCATTCTCATAATTTTTAAAAAGTCATCTGTATATAGTACTTCTCTATTATCAAGGTTACAAGACTTCTCCCTCTTTGTTGATCACAATTGCCACATATTTGTCTATTTTAACAGTCTTTTAAAAGAAGAAAATTTGATTTTTTTTTTGTCTTTTTGCTATTTCTTGGGCCACTCCCGCGGCATATGGAAGTTCCCAAGCTAGAGGTCGAATGGGAGCTGTAGCCGCCGGCCTACGCCAGAGCCACAGCAACGTGGGATCCGAGCCGCTTCTGCAACCTACACCACAGCTCACGGCAACGCCGGATCATTAACCCACTGAGCAAGGGCAGGGATCGAACCTGCAACCTCATGGTTCCTGGTCGGATTCGTTAACCACTGCGCCACGACAGGAACTCCCCAAAATTTGATTTTTAACTTCCCAATAAATTATACTGATCACTACTCTTGTTTTGCCCAGTGTATTAACTTCTGCTTTTCTCATTTTTTTCCATGTTTTCAGACTTTTCTTGTTCTTTTTCTAATTTTGAGTTGAAATACAGTCCATTTATTTTCCATATTTTCTCATAAGAGCAACTAATACTACAAAGCTTCCCCTAATACCACTTTTCTTAAGTTTAGATGTAAATTGCTTTTTTAAAAAAATAAATTAATTCTTTAAAATTCACAATTTCTGGGAGTTCTCCTGTAGGTTCAGGATCCAGTGTTGTCACTGTAGCGGCTCAGGTCACTTCTGTGATGAGGGTTTGATCCCTGACCCAAGAACTTTTATGTGCCTCAAGTGTAGCCAAAAAAAAATTAATAATTTCAATTTTGACATTCTATTTAATCCAATAATTAATTATAAGCATATACTTAAAACATTTCCAGGTAGTTTATTTTTTCTACCTTCTTTTGTTAATAACATAATTTATTGAATTTTGGTCAGAGAGTATGTCCTATATAGTTTCTACATTTTAAATTTTATGGAGAGTATCTTTATGAAATAATACAATAACAGATTTTTACAATAATACATTTTTATAAATATGTTGTGGGTATTTGAAAACAATTGATATGCTTTGCATTAGGTACAAAGTTTTACATATATCTCTTGAAGCAAATTCATTTATTATTAAAATATCTGTAGCTAACTTTCGTTTACTTGATATGTCTGTATCTGAAACAGATGTGTTACTGTAACCTATTAGGACTGCAAATTTGTCAATTTCTCCACCTTTTCCTTTTTTGCCTTATCTACATTTGGCCAAGTTGCTAGGAATACAAAAGTTTGTGACTCATATTCTTGGTTCAGTGTAACTTTAATCCAAATGAACTATTCTCCTTAGTCCTGTTTAATGTGATTCTTCTTGAATTCACTTTTTCTAATAATAATGTTAGACCCTACTTTTTAACTAGCAGTTGCTCCCAATAACTTTTTCAATCTTTGTCATTTGACCTTAAATGTGTTATAAAGAGCAGCTAGATGAAGTTTTGCAACCATTTTTAATTGAAACTAAAGAGGTTGACTTTTAAAAGAAAAATACAGGAGTTCCTGTCGTGGCACAGCAGAAACGAATCCAACTAGGAACCATGAGGTTTCGGGTTCAATCCCTGGCCTTGCTCAGTAGCATAAGGATCCGTCATTGCCGTGAGCTGTGGTGTAGGTCACAGATGTGGCTCAGCTCTGGCGTTCCTGTGGCTGTGGTGTAGGCCGGCAGCAACAGCTCCGATTAGACTCCTAGCCTGGGAAACTCCCTATGCCATGGGTGTGGCCCTAAAAAGACAAAAGACAAATAAATTAATTAATTAAATAAAAATTTGAAAAATAAAGAATAGTACATTTAAACTTGTGATTACTGATAACTATGTAATTTTACATCTTTATTATGATTTAATGCTTTAAACTTACTATATGATTTCTTTTAGCTCTTTTTATATCTTTTCCTGTTTTTTGTTGAATTGAGAAATGCATGACATTTCTATTCTTCTAGAAATCACTCAAAATATTTCACCATCTTTACATACAAATATGATTTAGACATATCCGTAATTTTTACTTTTATCTTTATACACCTCTATTCTTTTATCCTATGTCTTTCTTTTCCTTAGGGTTTTTTTCTGGAGTGTATCATCAATATTGTCCATGGGAGTAAACTTTCCGATTTTTTAAACATCTTGAAAATGCCTTTATTTTGTCTTCCTTCCTAAACATTATTTTGCCTAAACTTAGGATTTCAGGTTCAAAAGCTCAGAATTTTTAAAATATTTCCTAATCTTTAATATTCTAGTGGTGCCAGTGTTTAAGCAATGCAGCTTCCCCCATCAGCTGATTGCTAGGGATTTTTTTTTTCTTTCTTTTTTTCTTTTTCTGGCTGCACCCATTGCATGCAGAAGTTCCTGGCCCAGGGACTGAACTGACACCACAGCAGCAGCTCGCAGCAGCAACCCAGGCCACTGCATTGACAATGCAGGAGCCCTCATCCACTGAACCACAAGACCGAGTTCTACAAAACTCCCTAACTGATTTCTGTTTTTGTCCTTTAGGAGGAAAGAAATGTTTGATCCATTGATGGCACATTCTTGTTGTTTAGTGCTGGATTAGTCTTCCCTCAAATAAATCTTTTCTGCTATCATTAAGGATATTTTGATAGTGAAGATACTGAGTTAGCCATCTTGAGCCAGTTACTATTCCCCTCTTTTTATTTTTTTAAATTTTTAATTTTTTTTTTTTTGTCTTTTTAGGGCCGCACCTGTGGCATATGGAGGTTCCCAGGCTAGGAGTATAGTTGGAGCTGTAGCTGCTGGCCTACGCCAGAGCACAGCCACACCAGATCAGAACCGCGTCTGCAACCTATACCACAGTTCGTGGCATTGCCAGATCCTTAACCCACTAATCAAGGCCAGGGATCAAACCAGTAACCTCATGGTTCCTAGTCGTATTCATTAACCACTGAGTGATGACGGGAACTCCTCCCCTCTTTTTAAAGATAGTGTAGGAGTTCCCGCTGTGGCACAGTAGTGGTATTGCTGCAGCTATGGTCTAGGTCGTAGCTTGGGGCTCAGATTTGATACATGGCCTGGGAACTTCCACATGCCATGGGCAGGGCTGAAAAAGAAAAAAAAAATAAAAACTAAAAATATAACGTAACAATTGTGTAACCCTTTAATTTTAATGATCTATTATTCAAGTTCTCACTGCAGGTAAGTAGATTTCTGGAGACATGATTTTACTTTTGGCCTATGCAAATACTCATAATAAAGACTTTTCCTCTAATAGAATTCTATTTTCAATGATAAAAAAGGGTTAAATCCTTAATTTACAATGTTCTCAAGCATTTCATTTATATCACACTTTGCTAATATAACAATCCACTGTTGACGATAATAAGTTGAGATTTTTAACTGACTTTTTCTGACCTAGACACTAGATCTGGGTCCTCCTAGATAAGGAGTCCCACGTATCTCAAGAACTGTCCTGCATTAGAATCCCTGTTGAGTCACCAGCAGCAGCTGGTGGGAAGTGTGACCTTCAAGATATTGAACTCTGAGGGCAGCAGCTGGGGCCATTGGTCAATGATGCTCACTGAAGCAGGAAACCCGAGCACATATCATCACAAGACCACCACAACCAGCAACCTCTGGATGGATGAGGACCCTAGGTCCTCACCTGTTAGCATGTCTTCATGACTAGACAAGATACGAAACAGCTGCATTAAAACCCACCATTGTCTTTACGGCAGGCAAACTCCTGGGGACACTGTCCACTACATCACAGTGTACCCTTTATGAGAGCCCAAGAAAAATACCTCCTGTGGCTCAGGGCCAGGCAAAGTCATTCCTCCTGCGCAACTGGTATGTTTTCATTCTGTAGATGTACAGATTTTCTAACTGATTTTCTCTTTGTCCTAATTATTAGAAAATTAAAAGCTAGATCTAGGATCTATCTCTAGTTTGGGGGCTTTCATTTTTCAACTATTCTAACTTTTTATTTTTTATTCTCTGTAGGAGATCTAAACTCCCTTTGGAAATAAGGCAGGAACTAATCACCTTAAACTAGGCTGGAACTATTTGGAACTAAAAATACTAGATTTTAAGCACGTTAATTTGTTCCTTTTATAACTTTACATATAGGTCAAACCCTTTCACACTAAACCAGCACTGTCCGATAGAAATAGTATGTAAGCCACATGTAATCGGAAATTTTCCAGTAGCCATATTTTATTTACTTATTTATTTTTCTTTTTAGGGCCGCACCTGCAGCACACAGAAGTTCCTAGGACAGGGATCAAACCAGAGCTGTAGCTACCGGCTTAAACTACAGTCACGGCAACACAAGATCCAAGCCGAGTCTGCAACCTACACCACAGCTCACAGCAATGCCAGATCCTTAACCCACTGAGCAAGGCCAGGGATCGAACCTGCATCCTCATGGATACAGGTCGGGTTCATTACTGCTGAGCCACGACGGGAACTCCTAGTAGCCACATTTCAAAATGAAAAGAAACGGGTGAAATTGAGACAACCAAAGTCTTTGAAAGATCAGTATGTACTTTATACTGAAAGCTCATTACAACTTGTTCCAGCTGCACTGCAAGTGCTCAGTGGCCACATGTGGCTAGTGGTTCCTGAATTGTACAGGTCAGGTCTAAGCATAAAGGATCTGAAATGATGACCATAGTGTCGGGGGGAGTTTTCCAGGTTATAATTACAAGTGCATCTGACCTATATTCGTAGTTGGCTTTGATTGAAGATTTCTGAGCTCCTGGGAGTTTCTGAAGCAAACACTAGGTATAAGAAAGTATAAGATCTTCTGACAAGGGTAATGACCATGCAAACCCCAAGATTTCTGGATCTTTCTTAGCTTCTCTGTGGCTTTTTTTTCCCCCTTGACTGGACCATCCTTGGCTCCTTCGAAGAAACAACATAATATAAAATGGTTTGGGACATCTGCTAAGAAAGAAAGAAAACAAATGCATTTTGTTTATTCTGAACTTCATCCAGAGAGTACTAAAAATGACCTTAAAGTGTGCTAATAAAGGTACAAAGTCAAAGGGAAGAAACACTGCAGGTGTAATCAACAAACGAACAACAAAATTTTGATTCTCGTTTTAGAACCAGCTCTAAAATTTTACACTTTAGTTTGGATAATAAAAGTGTTGTTCATTTAAATCATGAGTAAAAGACCAAAAATGGATTTAGATACCTGAGCATTGAGAATTTGATATTTTTAGACAAATTATTTAACCTGTAAAAGCCTCCATTTCTACCTGAGTATAGAGTAACAACTACATCAAAGAATGGCTACAAAGATTAATAATATTATGTATAAAGCTTACAACCAGTTAATAGTATGCATTCAATAAATGGTACCTATCATTATAGTTGATCACAAAAGATTATTAAATTCAAGTATTCCTAACCTGGGGTCTGCAGATCCTTGGTCCATGGCTAAAACTGCAGGGGGTGGGAGGGGAAGGGATTCCTAAAATTGGATGGGAAAAAAGACTACCTACATTTTCACTAATCTCTCGCCAAAATCTAGCTTTTTTTCCATTATGAATGCTGTTAACATCCCAGAATTATCTGAAGCATCTTCAACTTGGCACCAATAGAAGTTACAGACATTTTTATATTACACTTCTGATGCTACAGACATCTCAAAGTATCTTTTCCTTGGCACCTTTTTGAAATTCCAGCTGTTGTTAGACCTGCTATTAGAGCTTGTTAATTAATGCATTAGTAAAGAAGTAATACTATGTTATCAATGTACTGTTTTTAACTTTAATGTAATAGGTTTCCTTTGTAATCCTACATGTTTTATTTCTTAAAGCATGATTCTGAGGGGTCTATAAACTTTCACAAGTCTGCCATGGCACAAAACAAGGTTAAGAATCCCTAACTTTTTAGTCCATATTTGCTTTCAGAAAGTCAACCAAGTTTGACAATTGAACACCTGCCTGGGTGAGCCTATTCTCACGGCCTCAGGTTTGTTTTTCTGTGTATAGTTTGTTAGGGAGATATTACAGTTCTGGTACCTATCAGTTAACCTTCCTGTTCTGTGTTCAAGTTGTCAAGCTGGTTTTCTGGTATGTTCCATGGAGCTCGGGGATATACTTGGGCCCCCACTGAAGCTAGGCAGTGGTTCTTAACTGCGGTCCCAGACCAGTAGCATGAGCATCGCCTGGCAGCTTGCTGGATTTGCAAATTCTAGGGTCATGCCCCAGACGTCCTGAAACAAGCCCTGGGGAAATGCCCACTGGAGTTTGAGAATCGCCGCGCTAGGCAATCTGAGGGCAGTCCAATCCTGAGCGAGAGACTCTCATATCGCCTTTCCAGAGGGACTTACAGAGCTCCTGCAACCGAGCGAGGCAGGAGGCGGGGAGGTAGGGTAGGTGCTGAGGGGCTGCCATATCGAAAGCCGGGGCTACGAGCCTTGTTTTGGTCCTCTAACCCGGATTTTACTTACATTACACGGGGCTTCGAGGGTGACTGATGATCATCGCCCCCCTCAGCACCAAACCCTCTGCGCAGGCACTGTACGGCCAAAGAAGGGGACTCAAGGGAGAACCTGCGAGCGCCCCACGAAAACTGCTCTAGACCTGCAGGTTCGGGCCAGTTGGGTCTGCACCCCGCTGGACCTCTCCCAGCCCCACCGCCTGGAGCTGGGGAGCGCACTCCCTGCTGGGAATTGAGGTCCCGTAAGCCTGCTCGCCCCGAGCTTTCCGGGGTCTCTCGCGTTATGAAAACTACAAGTCCCAGAGCGTCTGGCGCGGGAGGGTCACGTGTGGGGCGGCGGGCGCGGCTAAATAGTGTCCGTCCGCCATTTTGTGGGAGAAGCCGCAGCGCCGCCTCTTCTCTCGCGTTCTCGCATCCGTCGCCGCCGCCTCTTCCTCCGCCTCCTACTTCGCCTCTTCCTGCCTCCTCCCGGCTTCCGCCGCCGCCGCTCCAGCCGCATCCCTACCTCGGGGCGAAGCGTCTCCTTATTTATTTCCGTTTTCTCGCCACTCCAGCCTCCTGACACGGTGATCCGGGCGGGCCCCGCAGGAATTTTATCCCTTCACCGGCCTCACACTAGTATCGCATGTCCACTATCCAGAACCTCCAATCTTTCGGTAAGATCGGGCCCCTCACGTTCCCCGCGCGCCTCTCGGCCAGCCGGCCGCCCCTGCCTGTCCCCACCAGGGCCGCTTGCCGGCCCCCCTGGCCCAGAGGGCCCCCAACTGCCCTCCCCGCACCCCGAGTGGGGCTTTGTCTCGGCGCCCGAAAGATGGCGACGGGCCCCTGGCGACCCCCTCCCGAAGGACGGCCCCGGACCCCGTCCCCGAGCCCCGGCCTCGGGCCCCGTGCCGCCCTCTGGCCTGCCCCTAGATTTGTCTGCTCCTCGCTTCTGCCCTCTGACACCTCTTCAACCGCGATCCGCCTGCAGATCTGCCCCTGCTGCTCTCCGGGGGGAGGCCGACCCGGAGCTGGGGGATCGGCGCCCATTAGCGGTCGGGACTGTTTGCGAGCGACTCTCGGGGGCTTTTAGTAACAGACGCAGATCAGGCCTCTCATCTGTCACAGGGCAGTGGCCAGTCTTCTCCGCTCCCGTAGTTATTTGTAAAATTACTCTTGATTGCTGTATATATATCTTCCTTACTTTTTTCGAGGCAGAGTTACGGTTAAATGATTGGAGTGGCATCTGTGAATGTTTCTGTTATCAGAATAGTCGAGATGACGCACATTTTTATAGTGGTTATAAAACTATAAAATCTTTTTTCTCTCATTAGAGGATTTTATTCAACAATAACATTATCTTCCTGTAACAACGTTTTTCTGTTCGGGTATCAGTGGACATACGTGTTTAAAATCTCTTTGTGAGAGTACCTTGGAGATTTTATTAATTTTTACCCTTACCACCCCCCCATCCTCACCTGCAGAAAAAAAAGCAGAGGCACCAGAACCTTCTTTGCGGAGTGCCTAGATGGTAGCGTACCACCTCTCTGGAGATTACTAACTAAAAGATATTTTCCTGCTTTGGATTTTTTTGTATCCTTTTGCAGACCCCTTTGCTGATGCAACTAAGGGTGACGACTTACTCCCGGCAGGGACTGAGGATTACATTCATATAAGAATCCAGCAACGGAACGGCAGGAAGACACTGACTACTGTTCAGGGCATTGCAGATGATTATGACAAAAAGAAACTTGTGAAAGCTTTCAAAAAGGTAAAGGTGTTAGGAGGAAGAGACTAAAATGTAGTTATTGATGCACACCTCTAAATAGGATTACGTTTCACATGTATACTTGACTGTCAATGTGGGTGAAAATGATTAGATCCAAGAAAACTGTTCATGCTCCTAATTAACATTCAGATCTACTATGGTCTTTCATCTTAAAATAAGATTTACATGGCTCTCAAGCAAAATAAAATAAAAAATGCTTAGTTTCCATGTTCCCAGTAAAAATCATTTTCTCTGTGACCTGCTGATTCATTTTCAAATTAATTCAGGGGTTATAGGAGACAAATGCTGTTTCTTAAATGTAATCAAGTTTACTGAAATAGCTAATTTTAGTCTTAGGGTACAAATAAAATCTCATTGTATTTAACTCAGTTATGTTGAACCTACTTCTCCAGAAATTTGCCTGTAATGGTACTGTGATTGAACATCCTGAATACGGAGAGGTTATTCAGCTTCAAGGTGACCAAAGAAAAAACATTTGCCAGTTTCTCTTGGAGGTGAGTGATTGGGTGGTTTATGTATAACTGAGGTTGTATTGTATTTAAAGGCAATGTGAATTATTACGTCCTTAGTAAAAAATCATGTGAATGAAGCAAATTAGTTACCTCAAATACAAAGTTGGTACTTAATTTGAAGGCAGGAGGGCCAGTTTATTTTGTCATTAGTGACCTGATCATTCCTATGTCCATTTAGGATGTTTTGTGGCATGTCAAGTTATTACAATGTGTGTTGAATTGTTTGTTATTAACCATTATGCCACAAATAACAGTGTTGCAATAACCTATTAACAGTGATTCTTTTTGGTGACTGCTCTATGTTTTCTTAGGGATGAATTTATATATTATTCAGAGTGATTCTGCTAAATTTTATTTTGCTGCAGGTTGGCATTGTCAAGGAGGAGCAACTTAAGGTTCATGGATTCTAAAATGAACCTCAATACTTGGAGAATTTCTTGAGTAATTTTGTTCTCTAAACCCAGTTTGGCTGCCTCGTGAAATGATTCTCCGCAGTAAATGGACTTTTCATTTATTTAATCATTCAAACTTCCATTCACATCTGCATGATTACAGAAAACATGGGGTATGTAGGCTAGTAACACATAAGAAAATTTCAGTAAGATGGTAATGAAACCCCGTATTCATCTTAACATGTTTCCAATGGAAAATATTTTGTTTTGAGTGTTTATTTGTTTTATTGTTCAGTTTATTACTTTTCACTTGATTAAATGTTTTTTGTTGTATTAAACCATGTATGTTGCAGCTTAACAATAAAAAAAAAAAAAAAAAACTATGAATCCTTTTGTGAGCAGTTAGGCTCCCAAATTTAAGCAAGTGATATACACATATATTTTGTCTTTCAAAATTGGAGTTCTCATTCTGTTTATTCTTTCCAGTTAATTTCAGATGCTGTTAAAGCTAAAGGAGAACCTTTATTAAATGCAACTTGTGTTCTTCATTTACTGACTTAAGAATAGAACAGGAGTATAAACTTAGCCAGAGCCAAGAAATTGTCAGAATGTACTGCTTAAATTTTTAAGTGAGGAGTTTCTGTTGTGGCACAGCGGAAACAAATCTGACTAGGAACCATAAGGTTGAGGGTTCAATCTCTGGCCTTGCTCATTGGGTTAAGCATCTGGTGTTGCCGTGAGCTGTGGTGTGGGTCACAGACGCAGCTCACATCTGATGTGGCTGTGGCTGTGGTGCAGGCCAGCAGCTGTAGTTCCAGTTAGACCCCTAGCCTGGGAACCTCCATATACCACAGGTGCGTGCCTAAAAAGCAAAAAAAAAAAAAATTTTAAATGAAAATGAAGCGTAGTTTAAACTTAATTACTAGCATGTAGAGTTCTTTTATTCATTCTTATTAGTTGTATTACTGGGATACCAACACAAGTCCCTCCCTAAGTGCCATATAACACAATAGGTTCCTGACATACACAGGCACTGCCCCACAAATTTGGGTGGGTAGGTGGTACCACTGTCCTACAGATGGAAGACACTGACGTTGGGGTTGACTTCCCTAGAGTGCCAGAAGGTGACAGAGTTGGGGTGCCAACACAGGGGTTCCGACCAGAAAAGCATTGCTCTTTCCTTAAATCGTTTTGGTATGTATTTCACCAAAGGAATTGGGAGTCACAAGAGATAGTATGGTATGTGGCTGTTGGGGGTAGTACGAGAAGTAACAGAATTTGCAGTTCATAATTATGTGATTTCTACAGCTCCATCTCGAGTCCTAGACTTCTCCTTTTTATTGAATCGTGATTATTTGCTATTACACAAGCCATGTCATTAAAACCATTTAGCTAAGACAGAGAAATGCATCTGTAGTAGCCCCTACCTTATCCAAGGGGAGTACATTTTAAGACCCCCAAAGGGTGCCTGAAACTGTAGACAATAGCAAACCTCGAAAATACTGTTTTTTCTTGTACTAATGGTGGGTAGCATATACAGTGCAGATACTCTGGAGAAGGAATGAATCACATCCCACTCAGATGGAGCAGGATGGCCTGAGATTTCATCTCAGCACGCCACCCAGAAAGGTGCTCAGATTAAAACTTCCAAATTGTTTAGAATTTTTCCATTTAATATTTTTGTTTTGAACCATGGGTAACTGAAACTGCAGAAAGTGAAATCTCAGCTAAGGGGGAACTATTGTATTTGTACTTCTTAGCTTAAGGCAGGAGGAAAGTGGTAGTGTGAAAAATGTCTGTGACTTGGGTTACTACATTCTTTACCAGCTGAACCCTTGCCCCTGTTTTGATGGTACTGCTTTTGGGGAAAAAATCAGCCCCCAACAGAGTTTACCTCTTCAATATATTTCATAGTTTTTGCTACTTTCTCAACACATCCTACCTCTAGTCAAGAAAGATGGAATCTTGGAGTTCTCTCATGGCTAAGCAGAAACAAATCTGACTAGCACACAGGATACAGGTTCGATCCCTGACCCCACTCAGTAGGTTAAGGATCTGGCATTGCCGTGAGCTGTGATGTAGGTTGCAGACATGGCTCGGTTCTGGAGTTGCTGTGGTATAGGCCAGTGGCTACAGCTCCAATTCAACCCCTAGCCTGGGAGCCTCCATGTGCCAAGGGTGTGGCCCTAAAAAAAAAAAAAAAAAAAAAGACTGGGAATCTGGAGGAGTTCCTGCTGTGCCAGAGGAGGTTGAAGATCCAGTGTTGTCTTTGTGTGGTGTGGGTTCTATCCCTGGCCTGGTGTAGTGGGTTAAGGATCTGGTGTTGCTGCATCTGTGGTGTAGGTCACAGCTGCAGCTCAGATTTGATTCCTAGCCTAGGAACTTATATGTACAGCCAAAAGAAAAGAGTATAGTGTCAAATTTGGTAAGCTCATTTCTGAAAAATGGGTATATAATTTGATGAAGAAGACAGAGGTTTGGGAGAATCCTCCAACTTAACTGAGAAATTCTCACTTTTCTACATGCAACATTTTGTAATGATTCCACCTCACATTGAGAGGAGCTATGGAGATAATGTGAGCACTTAACATGCACATTTGAGTGTTGTCTCTACCTCCACTGACATCTGAGCTAGTGCCCAGAGAAGAATTACCTGCTAAAGTGAGATTGAACGAGAAGGTAGGCAGCAGACAAGGGAGAAAAAAGGCCCCTCATCTTAGCACCCATAGATAAGCTCCTCGTCACCACATGTGTCAGGACACTCCCACTAGATGGGATCAAAAGCCCTGAGCAACACCTCACTATAGAATTTGTGAGGAGCACCTCTCCTGCTTAAGCCTGTGAGTCCCAGATACCTAATTGGATTTGTCATGTGTAGGGCAGTCCTCACCCTTAACCCTTTACTGGTCTTCAGCAATGCAATGGAAATAAGGAATATCTACAGATTTCTGCAGTTGTACTGAAACCAGCCTAAGGGTAAAGTTGAAATATCACCCTCATGTTGGAAAGCTGTCTGGGAGCCTCAAGAGATTCCTAAGCATGGCTCAATGCTCTTGTCTGCTTCAGTGACAAGAATGACTAGGCCACATTGTATAATCGAGGAAGGAAAATATGCCTACAAATGCAGCAAAAATAACTAGCCAAATGCTTTCTCGTGCCACCCACACAGGAAGACTGATCTGCAGTTCTGAGTGGTGTGTGCTTTGATGGTGCACAATGAAAACCACTGAGTAGAGGACTAGGAGATTTGCCCCTGAACCTCCAGACTCCGCAGAGGTCTTAGTGAAGCCGTTAGGAAATTGACCTTTGGTTGAGGCACAGCCTGAGTAAAGTGCTGCCATAGCAACAATGTCTTCTGCCTTTCAGTCTTGGCCTCACCTGAGCAGGGGAAAGCATGGGGGAGCAGCCTGCCCTACCTCCTGAGGAACTCAAATAATAAATAGCTAACCTTTGAGCCATCCCAGAAAGGGGGCAGCTCTGATCATATGGAAGGAACAGTTCTAGTCCCAATAAGGATTCAGTCAACCAAAATAACTTGAGAAATACAGAATGGTAACAGATTCTGTGTGCCTGCTGTCACCAGCTGGGCTCAGCTAATGGAATGGGTAGTTACAGCTCAGGAAAAATCAATCTCGTTAGATTGCCCACGTGGACTTGTTCCATTGGGCCTGTGAGGTTTCCCCACACCAAGCCAGAATTCCACTTGGGAAGGAAATGAAGCAGGCTCTATCTATAACCAAAGAGAATTCTCACTTGCGGTAAACAGCAACCAGCTGCGCTTGCTTGACAGGCAGGCGATAGCTGGGCAATACTGTGCTTGTCTAGGATCAAGGGGCCAAGTGAATCAGCCAGAATTTAAAACATGTAAAGGGCCTTCAGCATTGACAGCTCTTTTCACACGGCTATGAAGGCATTTAACTCCCTTTTCATCTGGATAGTGGAAGCTTGGGGAAAAGAAAAGTCATAAGTCAGAGGAATGGCTGTTTTTCTTCACTCCTGGAAAACCATTCAGGGTGGAATTAGTTCCACAAGCAGTCCTCAGATGTTCCTAATCCAGGTGTTGTTGTGTCAGATGACTTGTGGCCTGTGGGGATTCTCTGGCCTATGTAGAGAACTTTAAGGGCAATTTAAACTTAGCATTGGCAGTGAGAATGCCAGGGTGAGGTAAGCAGCTCACCTATTAGCTCATCAGTCTGATTTTGAACCTAGCAGGATCCAAGTCATGGTGGTGCCTTCATCTCAAACCAGTGAACAACCTGCAGACTTCTTTTCATGCAGAAAGCAATTACATAGAGATAGGAACCATTTATTCAATGCACAAAGGAGATAAAAGTTCAAAGCCAAATTCTACTCAGAATCCAAGTGACTTTGGCCCCTGCACTGGGCTTCAGCTGCAGCCCTCTGCTGTAGCTTGGAGGGTCTCTGGGCCTACAGAATGATCCAAATGGAGGCTACCTGAAACCCCCAGGTTTATCTTCATGTGTCCTTCATCCATTATGAGGACCCCAGACCCACCTCCTCAGTCCTTTGGGTAAGTAACAACATATAGTCTGGAGAGCAAAGATAGAATTGGAAGGTACTTTAATCCATGTTAATCATGACAAATTCCATGGGGAAAGCATCACCAAGGATTTAGAAGTATAATACTTTGGAGTAAGAAAAAGGCCCATCTATTCCCTGGTCACAAACATCTACTCTGAGTGCCTTGTTGCCCTTAATAGAAAGCATTAGCCTTATATTCAGATTAGACTTTGAGAACCACTTAATAGACTAAGTTATTAAACAAGAGTACCCAGGGAATGATTCTATTAAGGAATTGAAATGGTAGTGGGAGGGAGGGACTCATTAGAGCAAGTATGTAATCCTTTAACACCCCCTTGTGGCCATTTAAAAAAAAAAAAACATGATTGCTCTTGGCAGTTGTGCTGAAAATGACGGGAGTTTTAAGTTGTTGCAGGCATCATTAATACACCAGCTGATAAGTTTAATTTTGTCATCCCTCAAATATTACACAGAAATTGACCTAGGCAGTCCCTATTATTGCAATCCATAGAAATCTACTGCAGTTTGCTTTTACCTGGGAGAGAGAAGAAAATGCTTTCACAGTCTTGCCCTGGGGATGTATAAAGCTACCTCATCCACTATCTATCACAGTGTTATTAGAAGGAATTTAATTCAAGTATAAACAGAGACATCTGTTTATGGCCTCCAGAGAATGGATGATTAAGCTAGAAAACAATCGAGGATCCTACTAAACTGTCACCTGTTGAGGAACACAATCTGGAGTTTTACACACACACACCATAAATATACAGTGCTCTCAATTTAAATCGGTCTTAGACCAATACACAGGTGAGTGTGCCTTTCTGGCTACTAGAGTCACACCCACTTAGAAAGTAACCTGGGATTTCCTGTCGTGGCGCAGCAGAAACGAATCCGACTAGGAACCATGAGGTTTCGGGTTCGATCCCTGGCCTCACTCAGTAGGTTAAGGATCTGGCATTGCCGTGAGCTGTGGTGTGGGTTGCAGATGCAGCTTGGATCCCGAGTTGCTGTGGCTGTGGTGTAGGCTGGCAGCTGTAGCTCCAATTAGACCCCTAGCCTGGGAACCTCCATATACCATGGGTGTGGCCCTAAAAAGACAAAAGACCAAAAAAAAAAAAAAGAAAGAAAGAAAGAAAGTAAGCTGAAGATTAGAAACTTTTGTCTGGAAAAAGTGAGTTGATTCCTTTAAAAGCCACAATGTTGCCATTCCATTAGGACTAAAGAACCCAGAACAGGACTCACTTGGCAGATTAATCATTAGTAATATACTCACTTGGAAGACCTCTGGAAGAGCTCACCTTCACAAGTGAGAGATGCCTAATGGGAGCTCGATGGTAACCTGGGAATTGTACTTTATGTATTTGATTCTACACAAGTCAATGACAGCATCACAAGGTGGGCATCTGACCAAGGAATCCCTCCAGAAAGGCACTGGGAGGTACTGATCCAGAAATAATACTATTTCTAAAAAAAAGATGCTTTGACCCTTCCATATTTTTACCGAGCATTGCTCCCTCATCCTCTCAGTTCCCCTGCAATGAAAGTAAAAATGCTAACCTCCTTTTAACACTTATAACTTAGTGTTCTGAGTACCCTACATATAATTTTACAGACTTCATGACCCAGCATAGCTTCCCTGGCTTACCGTCATAACTGCCTCCTTGAAAACACCCTCATCTCACTTTGATCTTGCCTCCTTCCTTTGTGCTCATCTGGCAAAACTGCAACCCTTGTCAAACTCCACCCAGGCTCCATACCTGCACAGGACAGCTGATGGCTGTTGGAGGAAAATAATGATTTTTCTCTCTTTCCCTTCAGCCCAATCCTCCATCTTGCACAGCTGAAGACTTTGTCTCATTCATTATTGAGGTATTTGAAGCTCCTTCATTTTTCTATCTCCAAATCTTCTAAGGCAGTGATGCACACTCTGTCTTCTTCTCTGTTTACTGGATGAAGTGTATTGGTTCCAATTTAAACAAACCCCTCAATTTGTGTCCTGGGTATCATCTCCACTTCTCCATGAATTACCACTGTAATTACTCTCCCTTTTTGAAATTGTCTATTTCTTCCTCTCTACTGGATCCTTTTTATCAGAAAGAAATCTCCCCTAATAGTTTCCACCTTTCAGAAAAAGACATGCCACAAAGATATTGTGGCTCTGTTCCAGTCCAGTGCAATAAAGCAAATATCACCATAAAGAGAGTACCACAAATTTTTGGGTTTCTCAGTACATATAAAAGTTATACTTTTTCTTTGTACTAACAATGAAATATCAGAAACAGAATGTAAAAAAAAAAATCCCTTTAAAATCACACCCCCAAGAATAAAATATTCAGGAATAAATCTAACCAAGGAGGTGAAAGATGTATACAATGAAAACTATAAAATATTAACAAAGGAAATGAAGATGATTTAAATAAATGGAAAGCTATTCCATGCTCTTGGATTGGAAGAATTAATATTAAAATTACCATGTTACCGAAGCAATCTACATATTTAATGCAATCCCTATTAAACTACGCATGACATTTTTCACAGAACTAGAACAAACAATCCTAAAATTTATATGGAATCATAAAAGACCCAGAATTGCCAAAGTAATCCTGAAGAAAAGGACAAAGCAGGAATCCTAACCCTCCCAGACTTCAGACAATATCACAAAGCTACAATCATCAAAACAGTGTGATACTGGCACAAAACAGACATATGGATCAATGAAACAGAATAGAGAGCCCAGAAATAAACTCACACACCTATAGTCAATTAATCTTTGACAAAGAAGATGAGACTATACAATGGGAAAAATATAGTCTCTTCAGCAAGGGGTGCTGGGAAAGTTGGACAGCTGCATGTAAATCAAGGAAGTTAAAACACATCCTCACGCCACACACAAAAATAAACTAAAAATGGCTTAAATACTTAAACATAAGACATGACACCATGACTCCTAGAAGAGGTCATAGGCAAAATGTTCTCTGACATAAATCATACCAATGTTTTCTTAGATCAGTCTCCAAGGAAACAGAATAAAAACAAACATAAACAAATGAGACCTAATCAGATTTACAAGCTTTTGTACAGCAAAGGAAACCATATACAAAATGAAAAGACAGCCTGTGGGCTGGGAGAAAACATTTCCAAATGATGTGACCAAGAAGGGCTTAATTTCCAAATATACGAACAGCTCATACAAATCAACAACCAAAAAAAAAAGAGAAAGAAGCCCCAAACAACCCAACTGAAAAATGGACAGAAGAGCTAAATAGACATTTCTCTAAAGAAGAAATACAAATGGCCAATAGGAACATGAAAAAGTTCTCAACATCGCTAATTATAAGAGAAATGCAATTCAAAACTATAATGGGGAGTTCTCCTACGGCACAGTGGGTTAAGGATTTGGTGTTGTCATTGCAGCAGCTTGAGTCACTTCTGTCGCCCAGGTTTGATCCCTGACCTGGGAACTTCCATGTACTGTGGGCATGGCAAAAAACAAAAACAAAAACAAAAACAAACCTACAATAAGGTACCACCTCACACTGGTCAGAATGCCCATCATTAAAAACTCTACAAATAACAAATGATGGAGAGGATGTGGAGTAAAGTGAACTCTCCTACACTGTTGGTGGAAATGTAAATTTGTACAGCTACTACAGAAAACAGTATAGAGGTTCGTTAGAAAACTAAAGGTAGGATTTCCCATCCTGGCAAAGTGGAAACAAATCCGACTAGGAACCATGAGGTTGTGGGTTCAATTCCTGGCCTCTCTCAGTGGGTTGAGGATCCGGCATTGCCATGAGCTGTGGTGTAGGTCGCAGATGCAGCTCGGATCTGGTGTGGCTGTAGCTGTGGCTGTGGCTGTGGCGTAGGCAGGCAGCTATAGCTCCGATCAGACCCCTAGCCTGGGAACCTCCACATGCCGCAAGTGTGGCCCTAAAAAAAGGGAAACTAAAGATAGAGTTATGACTATAGAAGCACTATTCACAATAGCCAAGACATGGAAACAACCACACATATGACTGGTACCATCACCCCACACACCACAGCCTGGGGGCTCGGCACTGAGACTCAGCATTGAGACTCAGGCTTCAGAGGTCAGTTACAGGGAGAGGACTAGGGTTGGCTATGTGGAGACAGCCTTAGGGGACTAAGGAGTGGTGAAACACAGCCAAGGAGCTCAGGAGGAGGCCAGGGCTGACAGGAGAAGTGAGGCACCTGGGAGGGTGAGAAGAGGGACCACTATAGGAACTTCTTTGCAGGTGCATGGGCTCTCAGGTGGCAGGGCACATCTTGCACAGGCTATGGGGGCAGAGGCAAACTGCCACAGCCATCTCAGGCTCCAGAGGTGGGCACAGCCCGCCACCACTAAGGGTCCTGTGACCAGGCACAGCCTGTATCCCCAGTCACCACAAGGGCTGCCACAGAGGGCCCTTCAACTGAGTGCCACTCAGCGCCCCCACCTCTCTGGTAATGCATATGCTCCTGCCGTTGCAGCTGCCAAGGGCTCTGAGTGCCACCCCACCTTCCTGAGAGTCATTGCCACCGCTGAGGACCCTGCAACCAGGAACAGCCTGCCATCCCCACCTCCCCATAGGTCCCTGCCACTGCCAAGGACCCAGCGACCAGGTGCTGCCTGCAAGGGATCCCCATTGCCCCCACCTCTCTTGAAGAATGGGAAAGTCATACACCTTCACACCCCCTATCAAAGGGATAATGGCTTACGCACACTAAGGAAAGAGACAGCAAGCATCCAAACCAAAACCAGCTCTCATGCCAAAAAAACAGGAAGGCCTCACAAACTACCCAGGGATGCCCCCACATATAAATAGCCCTCCAAAACTATAGTAGATAATTGTTTTCCCTAAACTCACAGAGTAAGAAAAATATAAGCAAGATGAAGAAGCACTGGAATCATCCCCAGTTAAAAGAACAGGAGATGGACAGCTGCATGCAAAGCAATGAAAGAGAACACACCCTCACACCATGCACAAAAATACACTCAAAATGGATGAAAGACTTAAATATACGACAGGACACCATCAAACTCCTAGAAGAAAACATAGGCAAAACACTCTCTGACATCAACATCAGGAATATTTTCTCAGGTCAGTCTCCCAAAGCAATAGAAATTCGAGCAAAAATAAACCCATGGGACCTCATCAAACTGAAAAGCTTTTGCACAGCAAAGGAAACCAAAAAGAAAACAAAAAGACAACTTTCAGAATGGGAGAAAACAGTTTCAAATGATGCAACGGACAAGGGCTTAATCTCTAGAATATATAAACAACTTATACAACCCAACAGCAAAAAAGCCAATCAATCAATGGAAAAATGGGCAAAAGACCTGAATAGACATTTCTCCAAAGAAGATATACAGATGGCCAACAAACACATGAAAAAATGCTCAACATCGCTGATTATAAGAGAAATGCAAATCAAAGCTACCATGAGATACCACCTCACACCCGTCAGAATGGCCATCATTAATAAGTCCACAAATAACAAGTGCTGGAGGGGCTGTGGAGAAAAGGGAACCCTCCTGCACTGTTGGTGGGAATGTAAACTGGTACAGCCACTATGGAGAACAGCTTGGAGATACCTTAGAAATCTATACATAGAACTTCCATATGACCCTGCAATCCCACCCTTGGGCATCTATCCGGACAAAACTCTACTTAAAAGAGACACGTGCACCCGCATGTTCATTGCAACACTATTCACAATAGCCAGGACATGGAAACAACCCAAATGTCCATCGACAGATGATTGGATTCGGAAGAGGTGGTATATATACACAATGGAATCCTACTCAGCCATAAAAAAGAATGACATAATGCCATTTGCAGCAGCATGGATGGAACTAGAGAATCTCATACTGAGTGAAATGAGCCAGAAAGACAAAGACAAATACCATATGATATCACTTATAACTGGAATCTAATATCCAGCACAAATGAACATCTCCTCAGAAAAGAAAATCATGGACTTGGAGAAAGGACTTGTGGCTGCCTGATGGGAGGGGGAGGGAGTGGGAGGGATCGGGAGCTTGGGCTTATCAGACACAACTTAGAATGGATATACAAGGAGATCCTGCTGAGTAGCATTGAGAACTTTGTGTAGATACTCATGTTGCAACAGAACAAAGGGTGGGGGAAGAAATGTAATTGTAATGTATACATGTAAGGATAACTTGATCCCCTTGCTGTACAGTGGGAAAATAAAAAAAAAAATTAAGTTCCAAGAGGAAAAAGACACATTAGGCATAACATAGAACCTGGTAGTATTTATTGTGATCAGGCAATTATTTTCACATCATTAAAAGTTCTGGTATTGAACAATGGGGATGGAAAACAATAATGGGATAAAAAAATAGATTCTTTGTCTAGAAATACAAAACTTTTAGTTATGGAAACATGCACATACATACTTTACAATGATCCTCCATTTGTTAACAATTAAAGTATTGCAATTAAAAAAAAACAATAAGAGCTATTTAAGCCAACACATTTCCTTTTTTTCCATGGTTATATGAAAACTCAAATCACATGTGGTATTAAATTTTAATAATTATACCCCCCCCAAAAAAAACAGGAGAATTCCCCTGAAGGAGCAAACAATAAAACAGACCTCTGCAGTCTAACAGACACTGAGTTCAAAAAGGAGCAATGAAAACACTGAAGGAATTAAGAACGGATAGCAACAGCAACATAGATTACTTTAAAAAGGAACTAGAAACTATAAGGAGGAGCCAAGAAAAAATAGAAAATTCATTTGCAGAGATGAAAGCTGAGCTAAAGGCATTTAACAGCAGATTGAATAAAGCAGAGGAAAGACTTGGAAGATAAAATAATGGAAATCACCCAATCAGGACAGCAGAAAGAAAGCCAAAAAAAAAATGAAAGCAATATAAGAGATCTATGTGATAATATAAAGCATACCTTTTTTCATAATAGGGATTCCACAAGGAGAAGAAAAAGAAAAAGGGATTCAAAATATATTTGAGGAAATTATGGCTGAAAACTTTCCAAATCTAAGGAAGGAAACAGACATCCAGATACAGGAAACACAGAAGGCACTAAACTAGTTGAATCCAAACAGAGCCACACTAAGACACAGTATAATAAAAATGTCAAAGGTTAAAGATAAGGAAAGGATTCTAAGAGCAACAAGAGAAAGATGAGTTAATTAAAAGGGAACCCCCATAAGGCTATCAACTGATTTCTGTACACTACACTACAGGCCAGAAGAGAGTGGCAAGACATATTCAAAGTTCTAAAAGGGAAAAATTTGCAGCCTAGAATACTCTACCCAGCAAGAATATCATTTAAAATAGAAGGAGAAATAAAGACTTTCTCCAACAAACAAAAACTGAAATAGTACAGCAATACTAAACCCATTGTAAAAGAAAAACTGAAAGGGCTTCTCTAAATAAAAAAGAAATAGGATAGGGGAAATCACAATTGGAAAGCACTCACTTAAATAAGCCAGTATACAGATCTAAAAGGAAAACAAACAAACAAACAAAAAAAAAACTATTGTAAAAGTGACAATAAACACAAGGAGCAGCAAAAGAACAAACATGAAGAGGTTAAAAAAGGACTTCAGGAGTTCCCATTGTGGAGCAGCAGAAATGAATACAACTAGGAACCATGAGGTTGAAGTTTCGATCCCTGGCCTCGCTCAGTGGGTAAGGATCTGGCATTGTCGTGAGCTGTGGTGTAGGCCGCAGACGTGGCTGTGCCTGTGGTGTAGGCCGGCGGCTACAGCTCCGATTAGACCCCTAGCCTGGGAACCTCCATATGCCACGACTGCAGCCCTAAAAAGCAAAAAAAAAAAGGGGGGGGGGAGGATTTCAAAATCATGAAACGTAGGGAAGGAAACTAAGAAAATCTAGATTCTTTTTTTTTAGAATGTGTTTGAGCCTACATGACTATCAGGCTAAAGCAAGAAGATATAGGAAAGGGTTAACATACCTGAAAAACAAGGCAACCACCACAAATCAAAACCAGACACTACATTCACAAAAACTAAAAAGGACACAAGCATAAAAGAAGAAATCATCCAACCAAAAAAAGAGAGAAACGAACAAAGGAGAAGCATAGAATCAACTGGAAAACAAGGTTTAAAATGGTAATAAGTAGAGTTCCCACTGTGGCTCAGTGGTTAATAAACCCAACTAGTACCCATGAGGACACAGGTTCGATCCCTGGCCTTGCTCAGTGGGTTAAGGATGTGGCATTGCTGTAAGCTGTGGTGTAGGTCACAGACATGTCTCGGATCTGGTGTTGCTATGGCTGTGGTGTAGGCCAGCGGCTACAGCTCTGATTGGACCCCTAGCCTGGGAACCTCCATATGCGGCAGGTGTGTGGCCCTAAAAAAAATAAATAATAAATAAATAAATAAAATAGCAATAAGTACACATTTATCAATAATTACCTTAAATGTCAATGGACTGAATACTCCAATCAAAAGACATAGAGTGATAGATTGGATAAAAAAGAAAGAGCCTACATATGCTATCTATAAGAGACTCACCTTAGGGCAAAGGACACATATAAGTGAGGGGATGGAAAATGGAAAAGACAGGAAAGCAGGAGTTGCAACACTCATATCAGACAAAATAGACTTTAAAACAAAGGCCGTAAAGAAAGACAAAGAAGGACACTATTTAATTTTAAAAGGATTCATTCAAGAAGAGGATATTATACTCATCAATATATATACCCCTAATATAGGAGCACCCAGATACATGCAACAAATACTAACAAACATAAAAGGAGAAATTGATATGAATACAATAATAGTAGGAGACTTTAACACCCACTCACATCAGTGGACAGATCCTCTAAACAGAAAATCAATACGGCAACAGAGATCCTGAATGACACAAAAGAAAAGTTAGACTTAACTGACATTTTCAGGACATTATATCCAATGGCATTTTTAAAGAACTAGGAAAAAAAAGTCCTAAAATTTGTGTAGAACCACCAAAGACTCTGATTAGCCAAAGCGATCCTGAGAAAGAACAAAAATGAAGGCATCATAGTCCATGATTTCCAACTATACTACAAAGCAATACCAATCAAAGCAGAATGATATGAACACAAATACAGACAAATACATCAATGGAACAGAACAGAGAGCCCAGGAATAAACTCCCACACAGAGTCAATTAATCAATGACAAAGGAGGCAAGAATATACAATGGGGGAACGACAGTCTCTTTAGCAGGTGGTTTTGGGAAAACTGGACAGCTACAAGTAAAAGAATGAAACCAGACCATTTTTGCATACCATATAAAAAATAAACTCAAACTGAGTTAAAGACATAAATGTAAGACCTGAAATTATAAAAATCTTAAAGGAAAACATAGGTAGTAATAAGCTCTTTGACATTGGTCTTGGTGTGGAATTTGGGGATCTGTTCCCAAAAGCAAAGGCAACGAAAGCTGGAAAAAACAAGTGGGACTACCCCAAATTAAAAAGCATCTGCACAGAAAAGAAAACCATCTACAAAATGAAAATGCAGCCTACTGAATGGGAGAAGATATTTACAAATCATATATACAATAAAAGATCAATATTCAAAATACATTAAGAACCCAATAGCAAAAACAAACAAATAATACAATTTTTAAAATGGGCAGAGGATCTAGACATTTTTCCAAAGACATAGAGATGGTCAACAGGCACATAACAAAGATTTCAACATCACCAATTATCAGGGAAATGAAATCAAAACCACAGTAAGATGTTAGAATGTTATTATGGCTATTAATGTTAGAATGGCTATTAGAAAAAGACAAGAAATAACAAACTTTGGAGAGGATGTGGAGAAAAGGGAACCCTCATATACTGTTGGTGGGAATGTAAACTGGTGCAGCCACTATGGAAACAGTTCCTCAAAAAATTAAACATGGAGCCACCATAAAATACAGCAATTCAATTCCTGAGTATTTATCCAAAGAAAATGAAAACACTAATTTGAAAGATATATGCACACTTATGTTCATTGCAGCATAGTTTACAACAGCCAAGATATGGAAGCAACTTAAGTGTCCATCAATAGATGAATGGATAAAGAAGATGTTGTGTATATATATGCAATGGCATCCTCCTCAAGCTGGTTTATTTTCAGTGTATGTGTCACTCTCCTCAAATATTGTATTTGGATATATCAGTTTGCCGGAAGCCAGCTCCGGCGGCCAGGGAGCGCACTTCCCAATCCAAGAGGGATGCGGCGTCGGCGAATGTACAATTACAGAGACAGCCTCTTTGTCCCTTCTTCCAGGGCGCTGGACTGCTAAAACTTTATTGGCAACGGTGGTTGATTATATAGACAGTTTTTCACTACAGATTACATTATAGTGTTAAAAGTACATTGGTTAACTGTTACAAGGTATAGCAGCTATGCATCCTGTTTTAAGATCCTTGTCTTAACTAAGCTTAGTGAGTACTTTGAAGAGGCCATAAAACACAAGAATTTAGCATTTACAAACTTTGTTTGTAGACTAGTGCTTATCTTCAAAGCGTTATGGCAGGGAGACAGTGTAAGTAAATATAAACCAACTTAATTAAACTAGCTATCACTAAAAAGCTTTTAAAATCAAAGACAAAACTCACAGCTAGGTTTTTTGGATAAGATATGGCTAACTTCTACGGACCTCATTAAAATCCTAACTCTAAAAGTTTACTATATAACTAGTTAATAGATAAACACTATGTTTTAACTAAGTTGGATTTAAATAGGGGAAAAGTCCTTCAGGATGAAATTTTTATTATACTATTGTTGTAATTTTGTTAAGTCACAAATCACCACAGGAAAATAGGAATGGGAAATAAGAATAATAAGTAAATAATCAGGAAAGACTGAGGAAAACTGAATAACAAATAAAACAGCAGGAAAGACTAGGTCACCTGAGAAACAATCTATGTTCTCCAGCACAAACACGGAAATTGCTTTCCCAGGAAAGCCTCAATTCTTCCCCATCAACATCAAAGTGAGAGCTGTGTTCCTGAGGCCTGCCCTCGGCTTGTACGGTGCAGACAGGCTTTTATCCTTACCAGAGGCCCACCTTTGGCATGTACCATTCAGGTGAGCTCCCTTTCTTGGTTAAGAACCTGCCTTCAGGTTTTTCTGTCATCAGGCAAGGTCCTTTTTTTGAGTCCCTGCATTTTCTCAGCTCCCCGCATCAGTTGTTAATGTAATTCTTAGAAAATAGTGCTTCTTTTTCACTTTCTCTCTTTTTTGTTCCCCTTTGTTGCAGTATGGCAGGGATAGCTTTATGCTGCGTTATTTAACCACAAATCCCAAGGTATATTTTAACCGGGGGGGTGGAGTGAGGTTAGCTGCAGTACCAGCATATGGCCAGTAGATGATGCTATTGACTGGTTCACGGCCAGCCTTACATTTCCTAGTCATCTAATTTCTGTGTGCTCACACATGAATTTGTTTTTGAGAAAAGACTTAAAAGTCAGAAGAGATGGAGAAGTTGTATGACACTGGTTAAATTCTCAAATGCTCCAGGCTCCAGGCACTCAAGAAAAAAACTACAATAAATTAAAACTTTGGTTTAAAAAGTGTAGAAAATTGTCCATCTGGGGATTTCTCATTTCAGAAGTCCAGGACTCCATGGGAGGAAGAAGCATCTGCTTCCCTGTGTTGTGATGTCTGAGTGACCTACTCAGCCAGTCTCTGGAGATGCTTCCCTTGGCACAGTCACCTGGATGACTTGTTTTGGGCTGCAGATGAGCCGGCCTCCTGGAATTCACTTCCAAGGATTAAAAAGGTAAGAGTTTTAGTTTGGAACCATTTTCCACCAGAGTGAAACTGAATGTGGAAGTGATGGGATCTGAGGGAGGACATGTGTCCCCTTTGGAGCAAGTGTAAATTGTTACAACTTTCTGGAATGAAGTTGGAATGAATTTCATTTGAACGGAATCAAATGTCAGGGACTTTGACATGTTCAGATCTTCCCTGTCCAGATACTTTTTGAAGGAAATCCTCAGAGGGGAGTGTTAAGAATGATGGAAAGGTTTTGATCATTTTAAGAAGGTGATTTGGTCATGGGCCCATGAGCTCCATAAATACCCCAGATTTGTTGGTCTAGCCATCCCTTATCCCCATGAGATCCCTAAGAAAGATGTGTACACAAGGAATAGGGACACGCAGAACACTAAATTACTGCTTTGTCATTATGTACTTGGTGCCTGTGCCTCCCCTTGCAGGTCTCCAGGGAGCCTGGATTTTAGTTCTTGGCCCATGGGAGGTTTTCTTCTCCCAAGTCCAGCTTCTGGATGAAGAACAGAGGAATACATGAAATGGAGAGATGGCCAGGTTCCCCCTGAGACCAGGTATCCCTGCATTGTTGAGAGACCATCACAGAGAGCGGCTGTGCTCAAAGGCACCAATTCTTAGCAGCAAGCTTGGTACCATGGAATGGCACCCTCCACCCCAACCTTCCAAAAAACCTTATTATTAGATTAGAGCAGAGGCTGACTCACCCTGAAACATGTGCACTGAAGTTCTAGGGTCCTCACCTGTCCAGGCCTACTCCAGGTCCCCAAGACCGGATTTCCCTAGGTTTTATTTTTCCTTTCTTTACAGAGTGTCTCTAAAGTTGTATCAGCATCAGGCCCCTCAGACAAGAGATGTTCCTTCTCTCAGAAGCTTGAGTTGGGAAACTGGGAATAATCAAGTAGTGAGTAGCAGGCACTGCAACTTTCCGACAGGAGGAAGCTTAGAGGGGAGGGGAGCAGGAGCAATGGGCAAGCCAAAGCTCTGTATAAGTTGGAAGGATGAGGCCTCATTAGGCAGGAAGGTCTACAGTGAAGGTAAAAATGCCTCCTGGGGTTGAAGTGGGGGGTAAATGAGATGGTGAACAGAAGTCTGAGCATGTACTCTGCACAGAGTCAATGCTTGCCAAATTTTATTGTTATTATTATTATTATTATTATTATCTGCACTGTTACCATGTTACCATGAAGATCTGAAAATTCCATTTGCTGAGGTCCCCACAGTTTCCATGAGTACAGTTTCAGTCACTTCTAGGGCCTGGCACAACTAAGTTTTCTTTTGCTGATTTCCCTGAAAATCTGTCTCCTTCATTGCTCTATCGTATTCTCTCAATAAACTCCTATCTTGCAGTGGACAAAGGCCAGCTCGGGCCGGCATCATCTCACTGGCACCTCCAGCAAGGTAAGGCAGGTGACCTAAGCCCCATTTCTCAGGTGAGGAAACTGTGGCTTCAGGAGCTTCTGGGCCTCACAGAGGGTTTCAGAGCCAGTGTGTGATGAGGCTGACCCCTGACCTAGCAGGTGCTTTTCTGATCTTCAATTAATTCCAGTGGTGAAAATCTGGAAGAAGGACATCAGTTCTTGTTTTCTTTGAAGGAAGAATTCAGCAAAAGGACCAGTATTTTGAAAAATGTAAAAGCATTTTTTAGAAGTAAAGTACACACCGAAGAAACAAAGCACATGTGGAAAATCCAAAGTATGTGGGGAAGAGCACACAGGTGAGCTTGGAGTGAGTTATGAGCAATGATGGCTTAGGTTGCTTATATGCGGGAAGTTTTCCAGATTATTTTTTTCTGGCCAATCATCTCCATAATTGGGCCTGGTGTGTGTGGGCATCTCTCAACCAAGCTGGATTCCGGTTGGCTTCTTCTCCCTCCTTTTATCCTTCCCCTGGACTGAGAGCCTTCTCTGTGTATGTGTTGGGTGGAAAAATCCATAAGAATGCACCCAATCATGGCCCAGTGCTCCCACAGGTATCTCATTTCCAAGCATCAGCAGGAGAGCAGCTGTGGCTGCTCAGCCTGGGACCTACATATCTCCTACCTCACAGTGACCTCTCTGAGCAGTTAGGTCAGCTTGGCAGTGGATATAAAAACTGACTTATCAGTCCTAGTACAAAGCACTGAATAGTTTTCTCTGTGCCCTAATTATTTTTCTAGTGAGGGTTGAGGTAGGTGGAAGGAGGGGCCCATGTTCATTGAGTATGGAATCAAGGTAATTTGCAGGAGAATGAAGCAGAGGCTTTCCATGGAACTCATGCTTGATGTCTTGATGGGAAAAGGGGAGGGATCACGAGCAGATGGAGAGGGGATGCTAGGTTCTGCAGACCCCACACCCCAAGGTTTGAACAGTCATCTCTGTGACATGTTCTTTGCTTGGGTTCCCTGTACTCTTCAAAGTGCCTTTCCTTCTTCCTTAATTTTGTTTACCATTAAGTAGCCCTTCCTGTTGGTCCTCTTAGCAATGATATTTCTTACTGTAAATATCAGTCGACTTTAGGTGGTTTGTGAGAGTGTGGGCAGTATGGACCAGTTCACCCTGGCTCTGCTCTGGATGCAGGTCCAAAGCTGCAGAACCTAGTGTACCTCCTCCATCCAGGCCCACACACACAGCAGGGAGGTCCCTGGGCTAAGTACTCCTTGACATCCATGGGAGTCAGGTCTGTCCCCAAGAAACCTTTTCCATCTTGTCTTTCAAAGATGGCCACTTGCGGGGCCCAGGACGGAGAATCTGGAAGGCTTGGTGACCAGTTCGATTATACATCTGAGAAACCACTCTGCCTTTGCTACCCCAGACTCTCTCCACACTGGCTCTCTTGGTGTTTATTACCACATTCTTCAACATCTTCTTATGCCCTTTGCAAGAGAAAAAATGTCCCACAAAAGAGCCAGGGGAACTGATCACACTCAAGTCTGGGAGGGAAGTTCAAAATTACCAAGAATCCTTGTGCTGCCCTTTTGAATACTCGCCTGCACAAATGACCTGAGAGGAAACAGGCAGCCCTATCTACAGTGGAGTTTCACCTTTAATTACACTTTAATTCACACATGCTTCCTCCCTGGGGCCACATGCTGCTGGGAATTGGTGCCAAGTAACCTGGACTCAGGCCAGGGCCTCTCGGAAGAACACCCAGAGGCATCACTGAATAAAAATAACGTTTTCTGACTATTAAATCCAATGATCTACTCAGGCCAATGAGAACACTCCCAAAGGAAGCCTGCTGGAGCTGCCCACAGGCAGAGAAGACAGATGCTTTCAGTAAACACCCCTACCCCCAACACACACACACACACACACACTTGCACAAGTTGGGATTATGCATTTATCTATTTAAAATCATCTCATTTCTGGTGGAAGCCATTGTTAATACTTTGCATCCATACAGTTTTCCTTCAAAGTGGGATTATACTGTACATGCTGTTTTGTAATCTGAGTTTTCTTTTACTTCATAACACACGAACATTTGCCCATGCTATTAGATATCAAGAAATGATTAGTCGGAGTTCCCATCGTGGCTCAATGGTTAACAAATCTGACTGGGAACCATGGGGTTGCGGGTTTGAACCCTGGCCTTGTTCAGTGGGTTAAGGATCCAGCGTTGCCGTGAGCAGTGGTGTGGGTTGCAGACATGGCTCGGATCCCACGTTGCTGTGGCTCTGGCAAAGGCTGGTGGCTACAGCTCCAATTCAACCCCTAGCCTAGGAACCTCCATATGCCATGGGAGCGGCCCAAGAAATGGCAAAAAAAAAAAAAAGAAAGAAATGATTAGTTACAGTCACATAGTATTTTCCGCAGATGCTGGCACCAGCATATATATCCCATCCCAAATGCTCTTCCTAAAATGTGACACTGGCATGCCTCCATCAAGAAGTGGGGTCTTTGTTTTCTTTCTTTCAACTTGGCCGTATTTTTTTAACTGTAAATAGAATGTGACATAGATGATGCTATGTGACTTCCACAGCAGGTCATAAAAGGCAATATGGCTCTGACTGGCTTTATTTCTTTCTTTTCAACCTTGGAAACAAGCCACCACATTGTAAGAAAGTCCAAGTGGCATGGAAAGGCTACATGTGACTGTTCCAGCTGGGCCTCTAGCTGATTATCAGCATCTGCCAAGATGTGAGCAAACAAGCCTTCAGATGATTCTAGCATTTAGGTTCTCCAGCCGAGGACCCAGATGTTGTGGAACAGAGATAAGCCATCTCCACTGTGCCCACAGAAACTGTGAGTGATAATAAGTGATATGGTTAGATAACTAAAACTGCACTGCATTGCAAGAGCATATAATTCCCCTTTCCTGGGCTCCAAGTTGTCTCCAATTTTTTTTGTTATTGTGAGTAGCACTGAAATGGGCCTCCCTATAGCTGATTCTTTGCCTAATTAATCATCTACATCCTAAGAAAAAATTTAGATAAGTGCAACACCTACATCAAAGGCTGTGATCATCTTAACAGCTTTGAAAACTTCACTAAATTGCTTCCTGGAAGGATTGAGCCAATTTTACGCTCCCACCTGTAGTGTATGAGAGTGTGTGAAAGCATCCAGTGAGTCATTCTTAGTCGCCATCCTCTGGCAATTTCACATTTCTTTTCCTCAAAACTGTCATCCCCACCTCTGTCAGTCACCTTTTCAAGTACATGATTCTGAGGTTCAGAAACAAATTAGTGGACTCCATGTTGGGTGTTGCTCCAGGCAAGGAGTGGCTGGGAACTGCTAGTGAGAGGGCTGTGGGGCCCAGCAGCTTCTCACAGAACATTGGGCGGTTGCAGAGGGGGCTGCTAAAGCTGATGACACCACACCACAGACCAGAGGCTTCTCCTGCCTTGATTGGATAGGGCTTGGGACAGCAACCCCAGCCACAGCACTAACTGCAGGAAATCTGCCTGCCCTGCCCTGCTCCTTAATGGGATTGAAAATAGAGGCAGGAATATCCTTTCCTGTTATTTTGTTGTTGTTGAGATGATTTTAATGTGATAACTTCAGTAGCACTGAGAAAAATGCTCAATGTTGAGCAACGACCTTCCCCCGTCTAGTTCCAAAACATTTTCATTGCCCCGAAAGAAGACACTATTCTCATTAAGCTATTTTCCCCACACCCCTCCCTTCAGCCCTGGCAACCACCAATCTGTTTTTTGTCTCTATGGATATGTCTCTTCTGAGTATTTCACATAAATGGAATCATGCAGTATGTGACCTTTTGTGTCTGGCTTCTTTCAAGCATAATGTTTTTGAGGTTTATCTACCTAACAGCATGTATCAGTACTTCATTCCTTTCTATAGATTAATAATATCCCATTGCATGGATATACCACAATTTGTTTATCCACTGATGGACATTTGAGTTGTTTTTTTCTTGTTCTTTTTTTAAAACAAGATATGTGTGTTCAAACTTGCCCCATGGATATAGTCATTCCTATCACCTCTCTGGCTGAATTCTTCACAATTTCTTCCACTCAGTTATTGAGGTATATTCATCATCCCTAAAAACCACTTGGCTCCTTACTTAAGCCCCTCTTTAACATGACTTGGAATCAGTTTCTCCCATTGCACTTCAAAGAAAAACAAAAACCTTTCCACAGGGTCTATCAGGGAACTAAAAAAATTTATATGGTATAGGCTTTAAAGAAGACATTCTCAGAGTTCCTGCCATGGCTCAGCAGTAATGAACCCACCTAGTATCCATGAGGTTCGACCCCTCGCTTCGTTCAGTGGGTTAAGGATCTGTTATTGCTATGAGCTGTGGTGTAGGCCACAGACAAGGCTTGGATCCTGTGTTGCTGTGGCTGTGGTGTAGGCCAGCAGCTGCAGCTCCAATTCAATCCCTAGCCTGGGAAATTCCATATGCCACAGGTGCAGCCCTAAAAAGCAAAAAGCAAAAAAAAAAAAGATATTCAAATAGAATTGAGGCAAGCTAGAGTGTTCTGGCAGGCATTTCTGCTTTTCTGGGAAATTTTGGGCCAAATAAATGGTTACCAGACTCTTCTTTGTCCTTCCACATGATTTGATAAATTAAGCACTCAGTTAAAAGGGGGAAATAAGTCAGTCATTTGAATGTTAGAGGAAAGATGCCAAAGGAAGAATCAGTGGCACTGTCTCTACAGTCTGTTTTCCCACTACTGTAATATGCTGTGGACATGGTAAATGTTGAACATGACTTTGATTATCCATCTTGTACTAGAATTAAACTGTTGCTACCCCATTCCTCATGTTCAGTCACTGGATCCATGTGGAAACTCAGGGGGGGCATGGCTGACATACCAGTGTTAAGGGCTTGTAGCTGATTCATTTATTCCTTCCAAAGATTTACTCTAATAGAGAAGTATAAAGGGCTCCACCAGTTTACCACACTTAGAAAAAGTTTATTAAAGTTTAAGAATTAAAATAATTTATGGCCAAATCTTACTGACCAATTCTAGATTGCGGGTTTTGGGGATTTGGGGAGGTTTGGGGCCACACCTGCAGCATGTGGAAGTTTCTGGGCCTGGGATGGAACCTGCGCCACAGCAGTGACCTGAGCTACTGCAGTAACAATGCCAGATCCTTAACCCACTGAGCCACCAGGGAACTCCTAGGAGATGTTGTCAATGCTTCAACATTAACCAGCAACACCTTGATCTGTTAAACAATTGAAATATATCTTTTCCAAAGTAAATGCTAGGAGAGTTGCTATAAGATGCTGTTCAATATTCTCTGGTCCCGGAGGTCAAGTATTTTGATCTGGTGAGGGTTTTCAGGTGCTGATCAAAGATTCTGAGATCAGCAGATAAGATGCCTGAGAACATATTCTTCCCCTGGATGGGCATCTCTCAACTGGCAATAAAAATCACATGGTTTATAGGTTAGATATCTTCTCTCATCCCCTGCTGTTTGGGATGTAGGCTGTTAAAAGGATGAAGGTAAGTTGAAAGGGAAGGTATTTTGCAATACAAATAGAAGCATATATTATTAGTCCAGATTGTTTTAGTCATACGTGCAAGAAACAGCACAAATTAGCTTAAGTATAAAAAGACAATTTATTGGTTCATTAAAGATGCATGGTGATAGTTGTCTTCAGTCACAGATGGATCTAGGAGCTCAAACTACATCATCCATGCTGCCTTCCTCAGTAGTGTCTCCATTGTTATTCAGTGGCTATACTATTTGAACCAAAAGATGGAGAGGGAGTAGTTCCTCAGAACAAAAGCAGGGTACATGTGAGCAAGAGATTATACCATAAGAAGTCATAAAAGTGACATCTACAAATTTTGCCCTGAGAGACCACACTGCTTGGACTCATGATGCTTCTTGAGCACCTACTCTGTACCAAGCATCATGCTAAGTGCTTAGAATATCCTGATGGGCAAAACAGGCACTCTCTGCCTTATGGAATTTGCATTTTAAGGTCAATATACTTTTTTATGAGTCCAGTCAGACTAGTCCCTGTCTTCATGAATCACTGAACAATAGCTGATGGGATGAGAGTCATAGGCCAGAACTTGAGATAAGGATTGGCTACATATAACTTATGAGAGGAGTGTTCTTGGGAGAAAGGGGAGAGAGGATGGAACAGGGGGAGGAGCTAGGCCAGAAAGTGGTCACAGCTAGAGTCAGCTTCATCCTGATCCTGTGGGAAGTTCTGGAGCATGAAGTGTACTGTGGAGGTGGTCCCAGCTTGAGGCAAGAGGGCTGGCCTTTTATACCCCCATGTCAGTCACTCATTGGCTGTGGGCTGCCCTGGGTGGGCTGCGGGTGTTAACATTCCAGGTTGATGGCTCCTGTCTGCCAAAGCAAATCTCTGAAAGGAGCAGTTGTGAATAATCCCAGCTGCTGGGATTGGGTCCCCTGGCAGTGGGACATTGACAGTGTTCACTCAGAGGGGATGATGTTAATTACATTCTTCCCTATGTGACGTGTAATGCCTATCTTTGCATTGGACAGCAGCCTTTTCTGTTTTCTTTTTTGGCTGCCCCATGACATATGGAGTTCCTGTCTGAGCTGTGGTTGCAACCTATGCTGCAACTGCAGCAACACTGGATCCTTAACCCACTGTGCCAAGCCGAGGATCAAACTTGTATCCCAGCACTCCAGAGATGCCACCAATCCCACTGCGCTATAGTGGGAACTCCCTGGATAGCAGTTTTTATTCAATAAGTTAATTATTTGACTAGTTAAATGATATGAGCAAATACAAAAATAATATTAATATTAATAATAATATGGGGAGATAAAACTATTTTTAAGCCTTTTGTAGGATCTTAGTGATTCTTTTAAGGAAAATAATAAAGACAATTAAGGCCACAGGGTAAGCTGAGTCTCAGCGAAGCCCAGGGTATTGAGGATTTAAGGGAATGACATTGAATACCATAAAGTGTGCTCTGCAGCTGCAGAGTGCTACATCTACCAGGAAGTCTTTGCTTCCTAAAAATGGAAAGTCGGGACAATTACAGTCATTAATCATGTGTAACTGAAAGCTCATAATAGAACAAAATGGGAGCCGAAAACTCCAAATCTAATTTGTCAGTAATGGACAAGAGATTATGTCCGTTGGGACATCCACTGCAGGTAAACAATGAGCAGTATTTGTCAAAATCTTATGCTTTCTTCAATTTAAATTGACTCTGCTCCTTAGGAATTGCAGTTTCACTGACTGCAAAAACTTTATAAGCTCCTTAGGAATTGCAGTTTCACTGAACCATAAATGGCTTGCTTAGAAAGACAACTCAAAGGAGTCCTACTGTGTGGTCAGAGCTGGGGATTGGTCTGCACCACTGTGAGAAATGGCCTGGCTTGGTTTTTATGTAGAGGAACTGAAACAAACACACACCTGCTTCCCCCAGTGCACACAGAGCTTATTGCCTACTTTAACTCAATTTACTATTCAATTGTATGCATTAGTATAACCGCCATGCCAGGAGACTCCTGCCCAGGAAAGTAACTTGAAAGTTCATTACATGAACTTCCCAATAGATACATCAATGCCTCTATAGGAAGCATCAACAGACGTCTTACTCCCTAAGATTTTTCGAATCCCTCACCTCAAAGTCCTCACTTGGCTGTTGCCACCAATTCTAACCGTTAGTCATGGTCTTTATCCAATACAGATCAAGCATCACACTGAAAGACCTACTTCAATAAAATTTTCAATTCTCCATAAGACCCAGCTTTGCCTTTGCCCCTTGAAGACACAGCCAAAGCTCTGTTGCAGTGGTGGTATCCCTTCCACAGTGAGCAATCAATGTAGCATCATCTTATCAATAGATGATATTTGGGAAGCTTGCATTTACAATGTTTAAATGCTGTAGCATGTCTCAAGCGTGCATCTTAGTGTGTGCTCTCTCATCCTCTATGTTTACTCCTGGGACATTTCTTGAGTCCCTGACCTTCATGTTGTGGTATTTTCCATTTTAATCTCAGCCCTTTCAAAGAAAACAACAGGGAGATAAATAAATTTTAAAGGTAGATAGAAAAATTATAGAAGTGAATCTTTAATGCTAGGTAAAAAGTGAATGCTTTTTACCTGGCATTAAAGCTTTGAAATATATAAAACAAAAATAATAGCTGTATGTGAGCAAATGGACAAATCCACAATCTTTATGACAAAATTAAGAGCATATACAAATAAATAAGAATATAAAATATCTGTATAACAATTAACAATATATATTAAATGTTATACCCTCAAAACAAATTATATATTCTCTCTCCATGATTCACTTTCTACACTTGGCCTCCATTACTCTTTCCTCTCAGATTCCTCTCATTTTACTGCTGCCTCATTCTCAGTCCTTTGCCTGTTCCTCTCATTCTCCTAGACTTAACATGTGTGTGTCCCACAGCCTAGTCCTTGGGCTCTTCAACCCTCTATCTACACTCATTCCCTGAGTGACCTCATCTAGTCTCTTGGTTGTGAATACCAACTACCTACTGACAGCTCCTAAATTACTATCTCCATTCCAGCCTTCTCTTCTGAATCCCATATTCATGGATCCAATTGTCTACGCAACACATCTCCAATTTAGCATTTTAGAAACTGAGTTTCAGATCTCTAGCCCCCAACCTGAACTATCTACAGTCTTCTGCATCTCAGTGGATGGCAGCTCTAGAAATCTACTCAAGCCAAAACCATTGTGTGGTCCTTGACTCCTCTCTTTGATTTCCAGTCACTAATCTGTCAGGAAACCCAGTTGGGTCTAACTTCAAAATATATCCCCAATCCAACCACTTCTCCCCACCTCTACTGCTGCCACCTTGAACCAGACCACCATCATCTCCCACCTTAACAACGGCAATAGCCTCCTAGCCATCTCCCTGTCCTCCTAAGGTCAGTTCTTCACAAAGTCATCAGTGTGAGCCCGGAAAAACTGAGATCATGACACTTCTCTGCCCCCACCCACTTCACTAACAGTCAAAGTCCTGCAAAGCTCTACAAAGCACTTTAGGAAGTGTGCACACAAATGTGTACACCATACATACATACACACACACACACACACACATGCCCACCTCCTCTATCCTCACATTCCAAGTCATCTTTTCAATGAGGCTTTCCCTGACCACCCTAAATTTAATTGCAGTCTGTGCTTACATCCTGCACTACCCATCCCACTTACCCTACTCTATTATTTTGGAAAACATTTTTCCATAGCACATATAACATTACTTTAAAATTTGCTTATTCATTGTGAGTATTGATTATCACCTGTTTCCTCTCTCTTAGATGAAAGCTCCACAAGAGCAGGGATCTTTGTTTTCTTCACTGATGGATCCTAAGAATCTGGAACTGTGCATAGAACATCATAGGCCCTCAATAAATATATGTTGAATGAATATGTACTTTTTTCATGCTAAGATGAAACACTAGCAAATTTTGACCATCAGGTCACAAAGGTAATGCTAACAAACTTCAAAAAGCAAAAACAATAATGATCAAAATGCAATATAATTATAAATTAATAACCATATAATGCTCTAAAAAATCTTCCATGTTGATATTAAAAATTTTTTTTTTTTAGGGCTACACCCAAGCCATATGGAAGTTCCCAGGCTAGGGGTCAAATCAGAGCTGCAGCTAAGGGCCTATACCACAGCCACAGCAACTCACCAGCTGAGCCGCATCTGTGACCTACACCACAGCTCATGGCAATGCCAGATCCTTAACCACTGAGCGAGGCTAGGGATCAAACCTACTTTCTCATGGATCCTAGTCGGGTTTGATAACTGCTGAGCCACAATGGGAACTCCTTTTAAAATACTTTTGATGTCTTTCTTTTCTTTTTCCTTTCTCTCTCCCTACCTCACCCTTCCCTGCAGCCTCCCAACAAACTTGTGATTCCCTGGGAATACTCCGGTGCTTTGTTCTACCAACAGCCACTCATACCCTAATACAGACCACTGCCTGTTCACAAGATCATCAGCTCAATGAAGGAGGAAATTGCACAGGAGGTAAGGGATAGTGACTACTTTGTTACTGTCTGAGATATGGGAGTCAGGCAAAGGGCCCATACCTATAGACTAGACTGGGTTTTTCACACTGGCTATGAGCATTGGTCCATCTCTGAGTAAGTTGGTTACGTGGCCCATGTGTCTCCAAGAGTAGTCATGACCATGGGACTTGGATGTCTAATGCTCGTCATGCTCTCTTTCATTTTACTTTACTGAATATACCTTTTTTTTTTTCTTTTTTGGCTGCACCTGTGGCATATGGAAGTTCCCAAGCCAGAGACTGAATTCGAGCCACAGCTGCAACGTACACCACAGCTGTGGCAATGCCAGATCCTTAACAGTCTGCACCATAGCAAGAACTTATGAACACACTTTTAAAACTGAAGTGTAACATCCATTCAGAAAAATGTATGAATCATAAGTGAATAGCTCTGCTATGGATTGAAGTGTATTCTCCCCTACTAAAAATGTATGTGTTGAAGCCTTAATCCTCAATATGACTGTATTTGGACATAGGGCCTGTGAGAAGACGATAAAGGTTAAATGAGGCCATAAGGGTGGGGCCCTATTCCTATAGGTCTGGTGCCCTTATAAGAAAGGGAAGAGACACCAGAGTGTACTTTCTCATTCTCTCCCAACCCCTCTCTCTGTCCTGTGAGGACACAGGGAGAAGGCAATGTGTAAACCAGGAGAGAGAGCTCTCAAATTCACTGATATGTTAATCTTAGACTTTCCAGCCTCCAGAACTATGAGAAAAGAAATTTCATTGTATAAGCCATCCAGTCTATAGTATTTTGTTATGGCAGCCTAGAATGACTAATAACAAACTCAGTGCATTTTCACCAAATGAACACAACCATGTAATCACTATGGGGGTCAAGAGAGCATCCCAGAAGCCTTAGTCATTTCCTCATTCCCCTTCCCAATCCCCCTCCTTCCCAAAGTTAACCAATATATTAACTTCTAACATCATAGAACAGTTTTGCCTACTTTTGGACTTTAAATAAACAGAACTATATAGGAATTTTTTTTTAAATTTCTAAATAATTTCTAGTGTAAGGGACCAAGAAAAGGAAAGAACAGGTTATTTTATTAGAAATAGAGCATAGTCTATAAAAAAACCTGTGTTGCAACTTAGTCGTACCTAAAAGTTTTTAGCATTACAGGAGTTCCCATCGTGGCTCAGTGGTTAAGGAATCTGACTAGGAACCATGAGGTTGCGGGTTCGATCCCTGCCCTTGCTCAGTGGGTTAATGATCCGGCGTTGCCATGAGCTGTGGTGTAGGTTGCAGATGCAGCTCAGATCCCAAGTTGCTGTGGCTCTGGTGTAGGCCGGCGGCTACAGCTCTGATTCGACCCCTAGCCGGGGAACAAACCTCCATATGCCGCGGGAGCAGCCAAAGAAATGGCAAAAAGACCAAAAAAAAAAAAAGTTTTTAGCATTACATACATGTATTAGAGCAAAAAAAAAAAAAAAATCGAAAAGAACTAAACTCAATAGTCTATAAAAAAAGACCAATCTAAATCAAAGCCAATAAGTTATAAGAAAGGAATTAATAAAGGCAAAAAAAGAGAGATAAAACAGAAAACAAAAAGTAGCATAGATCATTAAATCAAACACTTATTCTTTAAAAGGAAACCCTACACAAATCTTCCATTTGCTTCACCAGAATTGTCACTCTTCTCCACCCTATTCTGTGTCCCAGGAGACTGATCTCTATGGAATATATCCAGGGTTCCCAATTGGATTTGACCAGGGGAGCACCAGCTGGAGTTGAGAGGGAGAAAAGAGAGTCAGGTGAATGTTTATTCCTCTGTCTCCCTCCCTGCAAGCTGTGTCTTCCTGTGTCTCTCATTTTCACATCAGAGCTCCTTCTGGGAGGGTATTTGCTTTTCTTTCTCTTCTCTACCCACTACCTTTGTCCTTTTCTGTTTATTTTCTACCTTTGTCTCCCTTTATAGCAGCACTATTCACAATAGCCAAGACACGGTAGTAACCTAAATGTCCACTGATAGATGAATGCATTAAGAAGACGTTGTACAGGAGTTCCTGTCATGGCTCATCAGGTTATGCACCCATCTAGTATCCATGACGATGTGGGTTTGATCCGTGGCCCTGCTCAACGAGTTAAGGATCCAGCATTGCTGTGGGCTGCAGTGTAGGTCACAGACACAGTTCATTTCTGGCATAGCTGTGGCTGCAGTGTAGGCTGGCAGCTGCAGCTCTGATTTGACCCCTAGCCTGGGAACTTCCCTATTCCACAGGTGCAGCCCTTAAAAAAAAAAAAGAGTGGTACATACACACCATGGAATACTACTCAATCATAAAAAGAATGAAATAATACCATTTGCAACAACACGGATGCAACTAGAGTTTCTCATACTAAGTGAAACAAGTCAGAAAGGGAAAGACAAATACCATATGATATCACTTGCATGTGGAATCTAAAATATGGCACAGATGAACCTATCTACAAAACATAAACAGGCTCAGAGACAGAAAGGACAGAGTTGTGGTTGCCAAGGTGGAGGGGAGAGAACTGGTAGTTTAGGGTTAGTAGATGAAAACTATTACATTTAGAATGGATAAGCAATGGGGTCCTACTGTATAGCACAGAGAACTATATCCAGTCTCTTGGGATAGAACATGATGGAAGATTATACGAGAAAAACAATGTGTGTGTGTGTGTGTGTGTATGACTGGGTCACTTTGCTATACAGCAGAAACTGCTATAACATTGTAAATAAACTATACTTTAATAATAATAATAATAATAATCAATAGTGTTTTAAAAAAACAGTTCTCAGCTTCACCTATCCCCACCCTCACTCTCATATGGTGCTTCTTCAGAAGCATCTACTTTCAACTCTCTCAGCTGCTTCTTCTCATACTTAGCCTCACATTTCCAAGTGGGATGCTCTTTTTGCTACTTCTAGATCATTTGTTTTAGAGTATGTCAGCTAATTTCCAATTTAAGTATTTGAGAGTTTTGTCCTCTTACACACCATGACCACCTGCTTCCTCTTCTTAATCTTCACAATATGGTTATATCATACTTTTCTGGTTGAACAGATAATCAATATAAGTATTACTCGCTGGTGATCCAAGTCGTTCCATCATTTCCTTCCTTCCTTTTACAGTCTTCCATTTTTCTCCCGTTTTTATTTACTTAATTTTCTGTATTTTTCCAGTGATCCAAAAGATCTGTTACATGTCCAATAATAATTTTTCCAAATGCCCAAACACATCAAATTTCCCTTAAAACTTTTTAAAACTTCTGCCTATCTTGAGATTATCAGTGCTGGTTGTCAGGTGCAGTACCCAAGGTGATTCACTCTCTTCCTAAGAGACTCCTTTGTTCACACTAACTTTTCACTGAGACTCTTTACCAACACAGTCCTACTTGGAAAAAGGTAAATTAAAATGTTTCGGAGTTCCACTCGTGGCGCAGCAGAAATGAATCTGACTAGGAACCATGAGGTTGCGGTTCAATCCCTGGCCTTGCTTAATGGGTTAAAGATCCAGTGTTGCTGTGAGTTGTGGTGTAGGTTGCAGATGCAGTTCAGATCCTGCGTTGCTGTGGCTGTGGTGTAGGCTGGCTGCTACAGCTCTGATTAGACCTCTAGCCTGGGAACCTCCACATGTCATGAGTGCAGCCCTAAAAAAAAAAAAGAAAAAAAAAAGGTTTCCTCAAGGGACATGCCTGCCTCTCCAGGAGCTGCTAAAACACCCTGATTTTTGTTCCTTCGAACACCTTCCCTGGCTTCACAAGGTTAGTGGGGCTCAAGGTGCAAATCCACTTCATTTACACCAGAACACATTTCAACATATAAAGCTGCCTTCGTCAGTAGAGAAATATTCGTTTAGGTGCCTAGAATCATAATGGATTTTGCAAAATACCAGATGTTCCTTAATGGCAAAGATTTTGCAAACAGGCTCATTAACAAAAGACTCAAAGAGAAATAACAGTTCTAAGTGCTACAGTTTTTCCCCTTTCCATCTCTGAGATAATTTCTATTTCTCTCACATCTTAAATATAGTGACCTTTGTCAAATTCTCTGTTTGTTCTTTTCTTCTCTTTAGTCTCTTACCCTGTATGCCAGCTATAACATTAACATCTTACTGCACAAATCAGGTATTTTTGTAATTTTTTAGAAACTCATTTTGCCTCCAAAGCTTACTCTCTGCCTTTAACAAGCTAATTAATCTTGTTGCATTTCTATTTCTTCATATGCAAAATGGGAATAATAATAAAAGTTTTCTTATAAATTTGTGAGCATTAAACAGGATCAATGTGAAGAATTTAACTTACTTCCTGACACTTTGTACACAATCAATAAATATTAGCTATTGTTTGCATATTAGAATTATTTTTACTATCATCACCATTTTATTTGGTTATAGAGGGGAATCTTAATGCATAATTTCAATATCTTCTGGTATTCAGTGTTGTTATTAAGAAGCTGAATGATTTCCATTTCTTTGTAAGTAAACTGTCTCTTTTTCCTTCTCTCTTCCTCTCTCTCTCCAGTGTCCTCTCTATCATCAATGTTTTGAAAATAACATAGCTTGTTTGCCTCTTTTTTCATCCACTGTGCGGGGTGTTCAATTTAGCAGTCTCATTCTGGAAATTATTTTTTCTCTAATTCTGGGGGGTTTCCTTGTATTACATCTTTGATCATCTCTTCCCCGCTATTTTCTCTGCTCTGTTTCTGGAACTTGCTACAGAATGCTGTACTTCCAGAACTGATCCTCTTTTTCTCATAATTTCTCTTCCATTTCTTTATCTGTATTTTTTATAATACATCCTAACATATTTCCCCATCTTTTTTTTGTTGTTGTTGTTTTTTGTTTTTTCTAGGGCTGCACCTGTGGCATGTGGAGGTTCTCAGGCTAGGGGTCTAATCGGAGCTGTAGCCGATGGCCTATGCCACAGCCACAGCCACAGCAACGCAGGGTCTGAGCTGCATCTGTGACCTACATCACAGCTCATGCGGTAGGCTGGATCCTTAATCCACTGAGTGAGGCCAGAGGTCAAACCCACAACTTCATGGTTCCCAGTCAGATTCGTTAACCACTGAGCCACCACGGGAACTCCATATTTCCCCATCTTTATCTCCCAGTCACCTTGGCTCTTCTCTTCATCTGTCATGTTTTAAATGCCCAACAGAGTCTCATGCATTCTAGCAGTTCCTGTAACACACCAGCTCATTCACAGCAATGGTAGGTACTGTGACGCAGGTACTATTCCTGTCCCCATTCTACAGCTGAGGCACTGGAGGCACAGAAAGGGTGTCACCTTCCCAAAGTCACACAACTAGTAAAATAGCAATGCCTGAATCACTACCATCTAGTTACACTGCCTTTGAGACATGAAGGAGGCTATGGCCCATGGGACATGCAGCATTTCTCTTTTCTGCCTGTACTATCATTTATGGTAACACTAATGAAAGAGGAGAGAAAAGAAAGGGGAAAAGCAAGACTCCTCTTGCCCAGTTCAAGGCCAGTAGTGAGCAGTACTCATTTTCCTTTGGATGTGTTTCTACCCAGGACAGTCCTATAAAGAGATAGGAGAAATAGAAGATGGCCTTCGTCCTTCTAAAAGTTGAGATTTCAATACCCACCACTGTCTCCATTCTGATTAAGTGGGATGAAGCACTTAATCAAGCAGTACTGTCCCAATGAAGTTAACGTTGTTTTCCAAATGAACATCTAATGTGATTAAAGAATGGAAGTTATTAAAAAAACAGATAAAGCTCACTGGGGCAATGACTTTCATTATTGTGCTTGAAACAAATATAAATGTAGCCAATTCACTCGAGATGTTGCCTCATCCTAAACCTGGCAATTAGAGATCTACAGAACATCCATGACTCAGCTCATCCATTCACAGTGTGTGGTGTGTGTTTCTGGTATTATATTCAGTGTGTCACCAAGAAGGGCAAACAAGACTCGGCAGCACACAAGCATGCACCAGTATGCTCATGCCTATCACCTAGAGTAAGAAGCCTCACTTGGGAGCCTGTGCTGTGCCGTTCCTTTCATATAAAGTTCAAGAAAAGGCAAGACTCATTCATGGTGACAGATGTCACAATAGTGATGACCCCTGGGAGGAGGTATGAGGGGACATTCTGGAGTGATGGAAATGTTCCGTATCTTGAACTAGGTGGTGTTTATGCATTAAAAATTCATTGAACTAATAAGCATTTAAGATCTTTTCATACAGAAATAAAAACAAAAATAAACAAATGGGACCTAATCAAACTTACAAGCTTTTGCCCAGCAAAGGAAACCATTAAAAAAAAAACAAAAACAAACAAAAAAAGACAACCTATGGAATGGGAGAAAATATTTCCCAATATTATGACCAACAAGGACTTAAATTCTAAAATATACAAACAGCTCATACAACTCAACAACAAAAGCAACAACTCAATTAACAAATGGGCAAAAGACCTAAATAGGCATTTCTCAAAGACATCCAGATGGCCAATCAGCACATGAAAAGATGCTCAGCATTTCCAATTATTAGAGAAATGCAAATCAAAGGTACCACTTTGTGAGGTACCACTTCACACTGATTAGAATAGTCTACAAATAACATTATCAAAAAGTCTACAAATAACAAATGCTGGAGAGGATGTGAAGAAAAGGGAATATTCCTACACTTTTGCTGGAAATATAAGTTGGTAGAGCCACTATGGAAATCAGTATGGAGGTTCCTAAAAAAATCAAGGATAAAGTTACCATATATGATCCAGCAATCCCACTCCTGGGCATATATCCAGACAAAACTACAATTCAAAAATATACATGAACCCCTACGTTCATAGCAGCACTATTCACAACAGCCAAGACATGGAAACAAACTAAATTTCTATTGACAGATGAATGGATAAAGAAGATATATATACACGATGAAATACTACTCGTCCATAAAAAAGAACAAAATAATGCCATTTGTAGCAACATGGATGGACCTGGAAATAATCATACTAAGTAAGTCAGAAAAAGACAAACACCATATGATATCACTTGTGGAATCTAAAATATGACACAAATGAACCTTTCTATGAAACAGAAACAGAATCACAGATAAGGAGAATAGTTTGTGGCTGCCAAGGGGGAGGGGGCTGGGGGAAGGAAGGAGTGGGGGGATTGGGTCAACAGATGTAAGTTATTATATATGGAGAGGATAAACAACAATATCCTACCGTATAGCACAGAGAACTATATTCAATGTCCTATGATAAACCATAATGGAAAAGAATATTTTAAAAAGTATATATATATACACATAGATGTATAACAGAATCACTTTGCTGTACAGCACAAATTAACACAACATTGTAAATCAATCTACTTCAATAAAAAAAGGTCTGTGCATTCTATTGTATACCTGTGTATTCTATATTCATATATATGTTTTTTTACTATGTTCTTCAATAAACTCGCTTTACTCTCCTCCTTCACTAGAAATTACTAACCAGGTAGTACCACAATAATGGAGGTCAGACAAATCAGGAGTTACTTTTATCACATATTAGTTGGGGGATCTTGGCCAAATCACTTAATATCTGTTAGTCCCAACAGTTATAAAAAGAGGCTATGGAGTTCTCGTCGTGGCTCAGTGCTTAACAAATCCAACTAGTATCCATGAAGACAGGGGTTGATCCCTGGCCTTGCTCAGTGGTTAAGGATCCAGCATTGCTGTGAGCTATGGTATAGGTCGCAAACACGTCTTGGATCCTGCGTTGCTATGGCCGTGGCATAGGCCAGCAGCTACAGCTGATTCAGCCTGGGAACCTCCATATGCCACGGGTGTGGCCCTAAAAAGACAAAAGACAAAAAAAAAGAGGCTAGTCATAATGTCTACCCTCAGGTGTTCCTACCTACACCCCCGCCTAGACAAAAAACTATGCTATACTCATGAATTTACATATACATATATATTTTAATATATATTTCTATTTTATATGTGTATATAAATATATATACATATACAACAATCTTGATGGCCCATCAGTACTGGAGACAGAATTATCAGCATCTAAAAACTGGTTCACTGTTCCTAAAGGTGGGAAGAACATTATCTTCAAACAGTCCCAGAGGTGAGTGGGGAGAGGCTCAAAGCGGTGTACACCTGGTACTCCAAGCTTGGAAGGTGACCCTCTAGAAGTTAGGGAGAAAAAAGGCAAGAAGTGGGGAATGCAGGGAAGCCTGTGTGTCCAGCCAGACCCAGGCCACTGCGTTTGGCTATAGAGATTGCACACTACACAGCTTCAGGGCCATAGTCCATTTGAATGGCGCCCCCTGCAGTTGTGTTGGACAGGATCGCTGGGAGAGACACCACCAAAAGGGTGAGGTCTCACCAGCTGAATGTCCCACCTTCTCCAGAAATTTTCCTACTCTCAGGTCACAATCTTAGCTTAGATGCCTCAGCCCTAAATCTGGTGATTTCTCAAAAGAGCAAAATCCATCATTGCAATGGAACTTTGTTCTGTTCCTATCTGAGTGCCCAGCTGCATTCAACTCGACCCAGTAATGTCCCAGGAAAACATAAACCTGGTGGTGCCCCCTGGACACCTACAAGGTTGGAGGTGTGAAACCCTGCACTTGTACTTGGAGAGGTGGGAACCCTTGATCTGAGTCAGTTAGTGACACACATCTCCACTGGATCTGCTAGTAGCAGTGATAGTAGTAGTAGTAATAGTAGCTGAAAGTTTCAAGCTTCTAATCATGCTTGGTCTTTCTGGTGAACAGCCCCTATCCAGGAGGCCACCAAGAGTTACCTCATTAGAACAAAATATGTTCCTATCACCTGGGAAATGCCAGAGGATTTAAGAGCTCTCAGGAACCAAGAGCAGAGACCATTTCTTACTATGGCACAGTAACCAATAAAAGCATAAAAATAGAATGTATATATTGAAAATTGGTGAACAGAAAAGAGGGAATAAAGAAAAATCAATAAATTCTATTGAAAGATAGGAAAGAGGGGAAGAAGAAGACAAAGAAATAAAGCAAAATAAATACAGGTCACTAAATAAGATGATAGGAATAAGTAAAAATATGTCAGAAATTACAGATTTACTCAAAAATGGAATAGTTTTAAAAGGCGCATAAAACCTGCATCCCAGCAGAATCCACAGATGAGATGGTTTAGGGACAACCCACAGAAGAAGGTAGAATTCAGGAAATAAAACAGCCATGAGGAGTTCCTATCATGGCTCAGCAGTAACAAATCCAACTAGTATCCATGAGTACACGGGTTTGATCCCTGGCCTCATTCAATGGGTTAAGGATCCTGTGTTGCCGTGAGCTATGGTATAGGCAGATGTGGCTCAGATCCCGAGTTGCTGTGGCTGTGGTATAGGCCGGCAGCTACAGCTCAGATTCAACCCCTAGCCTGGGAACTTCCGTATGCTATGGGTGTGGCCTTAAAAAGACAAAACAAACAAACAAAAACAGGCATGAAAAACAGAGAGAAGCTGTTGCCACTCTGAGGGGAAGAAGAGTTTTACCCTCAAAGGATACTGGAACCCTGGAGGAGGGATCTCCACTGGCCCTACAGTCATGGAGGGAACAGGGCTTCCACCAAAACGCAGCTTAGAGTGAGGAGGGAGGGGCAAGAAGTACTTGAATTTTCTCTTCTCCACTCTTTTTTTTTTTTTCTTCAGTCTTTTTACCATTTCTTGGGCCGCTCCCAGGGCATATGGAGATTCCCAGGCTAGGGGTCGAATCCGAGCTGTAGCCGCCGGCCTACACCAGGGCCACAGCAACTTGGGATCCAAGCTGCGTCTGCAACCTACACTATAGCTCACAGCCACGCTGTATCGTTAACCCACTGAGCAAGGCCAGGGATCGAACCCGCAACCTCATGGTTTTTAGTCGGATTCGTTAACCACTGTGCCACGACGGGAACTCCTCTCTTCTCCACTCTTAAATCTCTTGCCTCCCCTTAGCAACCTAACCACAAGGCAGCTGTCAAAGGAGTTTGGGCGATGCAATCTGTGAGCCAGAGCAGGGAAGAAAAGAGTGGGGAATATATCTGGTGGGCAAAGGGCATGACAGTATTCATATGTGATAAAAAGGACTTGGAAAACATTATTAGGAATGAAGAGAAACTTTGCTTAATGATAAAAGGAGTAAGTTGCCTGGAAGATATAACAATTCTGTACCTATATGAGTCTAACAACACAGGCTTCTTAGTATATAAAGAAAACACTATAGGAATTATAAGCACACAACAACATATATACTCTCATAGTGAGAAGTTTTAGTATAAATCTCCCAGAAAGTGATGGATCCAAGAGACAAAATTTTTCTAAGTCTATAGAAAATTTGAACAACACAAAAGTCTTCATATAATGGACATATATAGAATTCTACATATAAGGCTCCCAATAACTTAAAATGTATATTGTTACTGAAAACCTTATAAATGTCCCTCAGCTGGTGAACGGATAGACAGTTATATATTCATACAATGAGATACTATTCAGCAATAAAAGGGAATGAATTGTTGATATATGCAGCAACATGGATGAATTTCACATGCATTATGCTGAGTAAAATTAGTTGGACTCAAAAGGTCATATACTAAATGATACCATTTACCAAAACGTTCTTTTTTTGGGTGGGGGGCCACACCTATGGCATATGGGGGGCTAGGGGTCAAATTGGAGCTACACCTGTCAGCCTAAGCCACAGCCACAGCCACAGCAATGCCTACACCAGTCTGCGACCTACACTGCAGTTCATGGCAATGCAGGATCCTTAACCCACTGAGCGAGGCCAAGGATCGAACCCTCAACCTCATGGTTACTAGTCAGATTCGTTTCTACTGTGTCACAACGGGAACTCCACAAAACATTCTAAAGGAAACAAAATGAAAGGAACAGAAAACAGATTAGTGATTGCCAGGGGATGTGGGTGGGGAGAGGTTGAGCAGTAGAGGCTGCTGGAATGGTTCTGGTTCTATTGTGGTAGGTAGTCCTAGACTTTCTGCATCTGCTAAAATTTGTAGAACTGTACACCAAAAACAGGAATGTTACTGCATACAACCACATTTTTAAATTGAATTTTAAAAACATTAGTCTACTCAAACTCAATAAATTATCTACAAATTTGACCAAGTACATGACCACAAAGGCAATTTTAAGAACTATTAAAGACGAATATCATAAACACTAAATTTTCTAACTACAGTACAAAAAACTCTGATTTATGGCTGATTTAGTTATAAAAATTTTGTTCCCAAACTTCATAATCTGGAAAATAAGAAAATACATTTAAATAAAATCAATGGGTCAAAGAATATCATAATAGAAAATCACGAAATATTTACAGCTGAATAATAACAGAAGTGTTCATTTTGAAAATTTGTGGAACATAGATGAAGAGACATTTGAAGCAAAGAACATAGCCTTGGATGCATATATAGCATAATCCTGTGGGGGGGGGGCAGGGATTTTTTAAAATAATAAGTTAACCATTTTGTTCAAGAAGTTAGAAAAAGGACAATAAAAAATTTTAAAGTAGAAAGGAGGAAAAAATTTAAAATTAGCTGTAATTGTAAACAAAGGCACACTGTAGAGAGAATGTTATAAAATGACAATAGAATTGTGGCTGACAGCCAGACAAGAAAACTATGAGAAGAATGCAGAATCCAATCAGGCGGAAAAAAAAAAGATAAATTGAAGCAGTCAAGTGAAGAGGAAATTAGGCATATTCCAACTAGGAGTGCAGAATTTCATTCCCCCACCAGGTGATAAAAATTGGAAAGAGATTGCAATTAAAATTGTTCCCCAAGGGGACAAGCAAAGCTCTTGTTTATAAATCTTAACCCATTTAAAAGTTTTGGCTGGGCCATCCATGCCCGCCCAGTCCCTGGTACAGGCAGGGCCCAATTCTAAGAAAGGGCTTAGTATGTGCCAATCTGTGACTCAGGTAGAATTGATCCAGAACAAGTTCCCAGGATCCCAAAGAGCTTTTAGTTTTCACCAGTTTTAGCTAGCAATATTTAATCCATTCAAATTTTTAAATTTTTTATTCATTTAAAAATAATAATCATAGGAGTTGCCATTGTGGCACAGTGAAATGAATCCAACCATGAACCATGAGGTTGTAGGTTCGATCCCTGGACTCATTGGGTTAAGGATCCGGCATTGCCGTGAGCTGTGGTGTAGGTCGCAGACTGGTGTAGGCATTGCTGTGGCTGTGGCTGTAGCCAGCAGCTGTAGCTCTGATTCAACCCCTAGCCTAGGAACTTCCATATGCTGTGGGTGCGGCCCTGAAAAACAAAAAAATTTAAAAACATTTTTTAAATTAAAAAAAAAAAAAAAAGTTCCCATTGTGGCACAGTGGAAACGAATCCAACTAGTATCAGTGAGGATGCAGGTTTGATCCCTGGCCTCACTCAATGGGTTAAGAATCCGGTACTGCTGTGAGCTACAGTGTAGGTCACAGACATGTCTTGGATGCAGCGTTGCTGTGGCTATGGAGTAGGCCAGCAGATGCAGCCCAATTCGACCCCTAGCCTAGGAACTTCCATATGCAATAGATGTGGCCCTAAAATAATTAATTAAAATAACAATCAGAAATCCAATACAACATTGTTTACAAACAATGCAAAATGGAAAAAATCCAAATATCCACAAATACAGAAAAGCGTAAATGAACTGTAATTTATTTATACACTAGAATACTACACAACTTATTTCTAATTAATCTATAGCTAACAACTTGGATAAATCTCGGTGCGGGGGGAGGGACTTTTGAAAGGAAAAGTGAAGTGGCAAAAGAATAGAATATACAGTACCATTTAGGTAAATGTTTTAAAGCAGAAAGAAATTAATTGGTAAAAGCAGATCTTTGAATGCCAGGCTAAATTTGGGCTCATTTCAGTAGGGAGTAAGAATTCAATGTTGAATGAATGAGTCATCAAAAGATTTTGAGCTGGAAACACATAGCTATGCTGTAAGACTGATCCAGCAGGCTCTTAACCTGAGGTCCACAGAACTCAGGGGACTTATGTCTCTGCACATGAGGAAGTACTTCTTTATTTTTAGGAAATGGAAATAGTATTCAGGGTATAATCAACAAAGCAAATGGTATTGGCAAGACTTGTGACTTTGTCACCAGTAGAAATCACAGATATTTTCATGTCACATTACAGTTGTGGAAGATGTCTTTATCCTTTATGCTCATCACACTTTGAAATTAGAGTAGGTGTTGGATTTGCAGCAGGATCTCATTACTGAATGAGTTAATAAAGAAGCACAGACATCACAAATTTGATTTTTAAAACATTTGAAAATGCACTTCAATATAAAGATTCCCTTTGCAATTCTGTGTGTTTCATTATTTACATTAAAAAAAAAAAAATGATTCCAGAGTTCCCGTTGTGGCTCAGAGGAAACGAATCTGACTAGTAACCACGAGGATGAAGATTTGATCCCCAGCCTCACTCAGTGAGTTAAGGATCTAGCATTGCTGTTAGCTGTGGTGTAGGCTGGTGGCTACAGCGGTGGTGTAAGCCAGTGGCTACAGCTCTGATTCGACCTCTAGCCTGGGAACCTCCAAATGCCACAAGTATGGCCCTAAAAGAGAAAAAAAAAAAAAAAAAAAAAGAAGAAGAAGAGAAAAAAAAATGATTCCAAGAACATGCATCAGCTTCACCAGACTGCCAAAAGGGTCCATGGCACAAAAAAGTGAACACTAAGTAAGATGGCTACGAGGTGACAGTGGGGGCAGATCCTTGGTGGCTGTGCAAAAAGTCTGATCCGGTGATAACAGGGCTGGGATGAGGGTGTGAAGGGTGGGAGTGAAGCTCAGTCCCCCAAGTGTCAGACTCATTTCCCACTCAGACTCAGCACACAGAACAGTGCCTGGAACACAGAAGCAACCAAGGCAAAATTTGTTAAATGTATGGAAAATGGAACTGGTGTGGGAGGTAACTGTGGGGTGGAATACACTGGGTTGGTCCAGTGAGTGAGCTTCTGAGGCCAGAAAGAAAGAAGGGTCCAAGAAGGGGATAGAAGGTGTTACATCAAACCCAGCTGCGATCAGTGAGGTCTGGCACTGCAGCAGGTATAGGAGGCCAGAAACTTGCAGTAAACTACAGCAGGTAAAGGATTCATTCAACTCCTGAACCTCCAAATACTAAAAGCACACAGTGGTATTGGGTTTTAATTTCACCAATCTTATTCCAAATTTGCCTTTTCTCCTTTATAAATGGGACTCTTGAGCCATTATTGCAAAGCGCATTTGTCAGTCTTCCTGAAAGTCTTCCACAAGAGCAGGTTGGGATGAGGCTTTTTCTAGCCCAGAACTTCTATTGCAAGGCACGGCTTGCCCCATATGACACCACCCAGGCAAGACCTGGATCTGGGGATGGAAGTGTAGAATTCAAGGAAAGGAAAATGAATTTTGCAATGGATAATTTTATGTGTTAACCTGACTGGATCATCAAATGCTCAGATAGCTGGTTAAACACTGAAACTTACACCATCAGCTTTCCTGGTTCTCAGGCCTTTGGACTCAGACTAGATGTACACTACTGGTACTCCTGGGTTCTGAGCTTGTCAACTGCAAATCCTGAGATTTCTCAGTCTCCATAACCACGTGAGCCAACTCCTCTCAATAAATCATGTATATATGTATGCATGTATACACTTACATGTGTATATATGTGTATATGTATTTGTATACACACAGACACATACACACACCCCTACACATAGATATGTTTCTGTTTCTTAGGATAATCCAGACTAATATAGATTCTTAGAAATATCAGATGGAAAAAATCTTCTTGGTCACAATCTTCTACCTACAAAAATGTTATATAACCATAAACTCAGAGAAAAATTGTTCCTTGTATTTTATTAAACTTGCTCAATCAAAAACAAAATCAAGAAAAATGAGGTGATAAATTTAGGTAGGACATAAGTTTGGTTAAAATGGTGAAGGTGAGGACTGCTTTGAAGGGGAGCAGAAATTAGGGTCCTCTGGGGCACATGCTCACACTTGCGCGCACACACGCACACACACAAATGCTCCATTTCCTCCTTACCCACTCTTCGTGACCTCTGGAAATTTGATTTTCACCCCAAGTCACTACCCTTAGACCTTTACTCTTGATCATCTCTAGTCTCTCCCCAAACTCCAAGCATTCCCATTGTGCTAAGGATGTACATCTCTAGCCTTGAGCTTTCAGAAATAATGGCATCATAGACAGATACTACCCAATGCCTTCATTTCACAGATTAAAAAAAAACAAAAAAAAAATCACCTGCGGATCCTCAAAGTCTAGAGATGTATCCAGGGTCATGTACCTGCTGGTACTTAGAAGAGATGAGACAAAAAACCAGGTTTCCTAAATACCAATCTAGCAGTCCCCTGGATAACCCAGTTGTTTTTATGGTCTATATTCTAGGCAGCTATAAACCATTTCCAAATAGATATCTTCTGTTCAACTTAGATATTACAAGCCTCATCATGCAGTCAGAAAGACAGCAGTCACTTGTGAAAATGTTTAGTCTGAAATGGAAAACTTGGGAAAAGTATGTGTCAAGTAAGACAGTCAAAGTGTTAATATCCTTCATCCGTAAAAGAGCATTCTGTTTATTCAACACATACTTACTGAGAGTTCACTAGCCACTTGACTGTTGTAGACATTGAGACTATAACACTTAGTAAGAATAGTATGGATTCTGCTTGTATGGGGTTTTCTGTCTAGTGGAGAGACAGACTAATCAGAAATTGCTGTTGGGAAAGGCAGACACATGCAATCTAGAAGGGCTGCCCTAGGCCTGGAACATTTCCTGACAAAGAGATGAAGAGCCATCAAAGCCTGTAGCAGCCATACCTCTTTGCTTGAGAACATCTTCCCCGGTTCTGGGTTTGAGGTGTACTTTGTTCTGCTGAGCATGTGGGTCACTGGCCCAGAGGCATGCCATGTCCCCCAGCTTTCTGTATTTCAGAGCCCCCCTTGGGGGAGGGGAAGGAGTCCTTCACCTGCATACTGTGTTGGCTGGGGGGTAAGACCCACTAATCATGGGGCATGGATGCTGACCTATTGAAACACCTCTTGCTCTGTCTCTTCCCTATGGAAGGGAAGTGTTATTCCACCCAGAGTCTGTGCAAGTCATATCTTTCTTGGCGACCCTGACACCTGCAAATCAGGCAATGGGTTGACATGCTGGGACTGCTGCTTCTGGTGGTAGGCAATAGGTGTCACTTGCTCAACAACTGCCATAAAGCCAGGACTAAGTGTTGAGAAATTCTTGGGAGAGGAGCACAAACCAGCAAAAGGCATCTAGAGAGGTGGGAAAAAAAATCAGGGCATGTCATATTCCAGAAATTTCAAGAGAGTTTTTCCCCTAATATGGAACTTTCTCCAATACAGAACATCATAGGTCTTTATTGTTGTTATATTCACTAGTTTGTTGTATATTTTAGCTTCCACATATAAGTGATATCATACAGTATTTTTCTCTGTCTTATTTCACTAAGCATAGTGCCCTCCAAGTACATCCATGTTGTTGTAAATGGCAAAATTTCATTCTTTTTTATGGCTGAGTAATATTCCTGTGTGTATGTCTGTGTGAATCATAGTTTCTTTAGTCATTCATCTGTTGGTGGACATTTAGTTTGCCTCCACATCTTAGCAATTATAAATAATGCTGCTTTGAACATTGGGGTGCATGAATCTTTTCAAATTAGTGTGTTTATTTATTTATTTATTGGATATATACACCCAAGAGTGGAATAGCTGGATTATATGGTAGTTCCATTTTTAGTTTTTTGGGACTCCTCCCTACAGTTTTCCACAGTGACTGCACCAATTTACACTCCTGCCAATAGTTTATTAGGGTTCCAGTCTCTCCATATCCTTGCCAATATTTTTTATTTGTGTTCTTTTTGATTATAGCCATTCACAGATCTTTTTAAGCTTTGCTAAACTGATCAAAGAAAATGTTGAATTCTGAAACATATGAAAATATATTATAAAATATTAGTAATAAAATAACGCAGTAGTAAAAACACAATAGTATTTTACATTCAGAAATCAGTTGCATTTCTTTCTGTATACTAACAATGAAATATCAGAAAAGGAATATTAAAAAACTACTTTTTAAAATTGCACCAAAAAAATATCTAGGAATAAACCCAACCAAGGAGGTGAAAGACATAGCTGAGGACTATAAAACACTAAAAAAGAAACTAAAGAGGATTCAAAGAAATGGAAAGATATCCCATGCTCTTGGATTGGAAGAATTAATAGTTAAAAGGGCCATACTACCCGATGCAATCTACAGATTTAATATAACCCCTACCAAATTACCCACGACATTTTTCACAGAACTAGAACAAATAATCCAAAAGTTTGTGTGGAACCATAAAAGACCCAGATTTGCCGAAGAAAATCTTGTTTAAAAATATCAAAGTTTTAATTGGCAACTTTTGGACAAGTAATGAGACTAAGCATCTTTGCCATGTTTATTGGCCATTTATTCTTTTGAATATTGTCATTTGTCCATTTTTCTACTTCAGGCATTCATATATTTTTGGATTTATAAGACCTCATTATGTATAATGATTTTTCACTCTTTGCTATCACATTCTTAAATATTTCCCCACAATTTATCCCTTTTTTTAATGTCTTTTTTCAAGGCAGTTGTTTTACATTTTTATGGATGCAGGTTTGTTTATTTTATCTCCCTGCTTTGATCTCACATTAGAAGAGGCTGGCTCTTCCCAAGGAACGTAAAAATGTTCTCCTCTTTTTTCTTAGGTTATTAAATCCTTTTTTTATATTCAAACTTTTAATCTATCTAAAATCAACTTTTATTTAGGATAAGTGATTGGGATTTGTTCCAAAATGTGAAAAAGAGAGACTTCAACATCAATTATTGGATTCTATGTTCTTTCAATGTCCTCTTTTCTTTTTTTTTTAGGCCCACACCTGTGATATATGGAAGTTCCCAGGCTAGGGGTTGCATTGAAGCTGTCAGCTGATGGCCTATGCCACAGCCACAGCAATGTAGGATCCAAGCCATGTCTGCGAACTGCACCACAGCTCACAGCAAAGCTGGATCCTTAACCCACTGAGCAAGGCCAGGGATTGAACCCACATCCTCATGTTACTAGTCACAATAGGATACTGAGCCACAACAAGAACTCCTTCTTCCAGTGTTCTCTTGATGTTATATAAGATCCCATACCCATTGTTCTCATACTGGACTTTCTCTTCTGTTCTTTAGATCTCCTGGTATATTCCTGTATCCAAACTAGGCTGTTCTAATTACTGTAGCTTTATAGTATGGTTTGATGTCTGATAAGGCAAATCTAAATTACTTTAAGATCTGGAAAAACCATTAAAGTTTGCATATATGTGTGTGTTTTGTGTGTGTGTCTATGTTTGTTCCTGCTTGTGAAGGACTGATGAGAAACTGTGTGTGGGGGGTGGTGGGGGGTGTGGGTGTGTGTTCTTACACATGGAAAGTTGATGAAGAAGTATCTTTGAATGACTAATTGAGGAGCTACAAAGAAGTGTGAGAGAGTGCATGGAACATAGAGAATCAGGGAAGTTTGGAAAAATAAAAGTAGATTTGGGCTCTTAAAGGAAGTAGATACTCACACTTCCCAAGCCTGTAGATTAGGATAGCAGAGAGGAAACTTGGTGATATGGACTGATCTCTGTTATTCACAGTGACACCAGCATCAACTGCACTTCAAGGCCCCTTAGACCCAGGAAACTTAGTTCCTGGGAAACCACTGGGGATGTTAAGGTCAGCCATTCATCACTTAGAGCCTGTATTACCCAGGTCTAGATGCAATGTCAGCAGCTGTTTGTGGGTTTATGGTTCCCTAGGTGCAGAGGGTCTCTCACTTTCTGTCCTATATGTTATGTTTCATTGGCTCACGGCTTTCAATGAAAATGTATTGCAATTCAGCAAGTATTCACTGAATGCCTGACCCCAACCATAGACCCTGTACAAATCTTCTGCAAGGGCCCCTGTCCATCAAACTGAGGGTGAGTGACTATTGCTCTTGCATGCCTGTGTGTGAGTGTGTACACACATGCACAAACACACACACACACACACATACACACACCTTGGGGACTTCCTCTCTGGGATCTGAGGTCTTAAAACATTCTTCTCTGAAGACCCTCTTGTTTCAGAGATTGTTTGCCCCACCTGCACAGGGCAGAAAACTAGTGGCGCACAGGGCCTAGCTTCCTAGGACATAGTGGGGTCCTCAACTCTTCCTTCCAGACATTCAGGAGCCACAAAGAGGGGTGATCCAAGAGGAGCCTGCTCAGGCCTCTTGCTGGAATCATTCCAGGATTCCTTGGGGTTACCCAGAGGGGCCGGAAGCCTACCTATTGCTGCATTAAAAACAGACCCCAGGCATTTGAATGGTTGCATTTTTGTCATCTTTCCTATTTGGCCTCTTCCAGGGAGTGTTTGTCCTGAATTTTGTCCTAATGACACCCACATAAAACACAGTGGAGGAGAGTATTGTCAGTAACCAATGAAGATGTCTCTGGGCATGGCCAAGGTGGTGCTGCTAAAACATTTGAGAGGGAAAGTCTCTGTATTACTTTGCTCTCTGGTCCAAATGATCCAGAGACTAGTCTGCTTATTTGCCTCACCCCCAGCATTACAGGTGTTTACTGGCCTCCACTCCATGGAAAGATGGGACACAGGGCCCACATGTGCACACCCACTGAGTGCTCAGTCTCTGCCCAGCCCCCACTTGAGGTTAACAGTGGAGACAACTAAAAGATTAAAAGCCTCTTGGCCTTGACATCAAAGAGGAAGGCAGGCAGTAGACACCTCTCGCCCACCTTCCCCAGGTAGGTCTGGGCAGGATCGTGGATGTAGACCCAAGGGCCCTCGGCGCCTCTGACCCCTGCCCGCCCCCATTTCGGGTAAATGTGTTGGGGAACTAGAAGAGGGAAAGTGAAGAGGTGCTAGGCCTGAACCCGCACAAGAGGCGGGCCTGGGCCGAGGCAGCCCCGCCCTGCCTCTCTCCGCCTCTCCCCGCCTCCACAGGAGCGTCCTGCGTGCCCGCCGCTGCCGGCTGGCACTGCGGCAGCGCGGGTCGCCTTCGCGTTGTTTGCGCACAGGTGAACACAAGGGACCCTGCGCCCAAACCGCCGCAGAAGGATCGGGACGCTGTGAGGGTGAGGAACGAAATCGGATTCCGCAGGGGGCCGGAGGTAGGGACCGAAGGACGTGAGCCCCACATCGGGCGGCGGGGAGGTGGTCCCTGCGGTGCCCGGAGAGTGGACGCGTCTTTACCGAGCGCTTCTTCGGGTCCGGAGATGCGCCGGGTGCTTGACTGTTTTGGCTGTGCGGAAACGCAGTCCAGCCAGAGTGGGGCCTTCCAGATCCTGGGGAGCTGGATCCTGGGAGCGCGACATCCCTTGCAGTTGTCGCCAGCCCGCAGCCACAGATAACCCGTCTTGGGTTTTGAAAGGGCGACCTCAGGCTTGTGGGTTGTTACCACACACAGAAACCTCCCTTGCTGGTGTGCTTTGAAGAACAGCCTTTCCCCTGCCTGTGAATGTTAATAATAGCTGGGAGATTTATTCTGCCCTGGGAGGTGGGGAAATCTGCAGGAGAAGCTTGACTTCTTTTGGGAAATATTTTTTTGAGTTTAAAATTTCAGCAAACTCACTCTTCTTCCTTTCCTTGCATGGTGGGTATGGGGGGGGGGCGGTTGGGGCTGTGTAGAGATCCTAGATAGATCCAGCTTTTGGTCTATCTCAAAAGTTCTAGTTTCATCTGTTCCCCAGATTATTTTCCTTTGGAAGGAGTGAAGTGGGTTTGTGTTTTAATACAAGTGCAAGTTTTGGGAACTTAAGTCAGGGGCCACGACACGCTCTCATTCAGTGTTCTCTCACCTGCAGCTGGAAGAAGAGATGTTCACAGTCCTGACCCGCCAACCCTGTGAGCAAGCAGGTTAGTACTGCTCAGCAGGCAGCAAGTGTGATTTTGTGGCATCACATGAAAATCCCAGCTTCAGCCCACAGCTCTTCACCCACGTCTCCTGCTAATGTTGGCTTAACCTCTTTGGTGTGCGACTCAGTCGCTCACTGGGCTTTCACCACCATTCCACAGATAAAAGTAATTCTTTTTGTCAAAGCTACACAAAACAAGGACTAACATGCTTGCTTTGTTTAAATGGTTTTTCCGGTTTGCATAATCCATTAGTTTGGCCCTTGTGGTTTCCCATACCCAGCTGTGTATATGGTCCACTTAAGAATATTGTTGATTTTGTGATGAACTGTGGAGTACTTGGATCTTGCCTCTCTTGCCAGCCAAGCGTTATTGCTGCCACAGCACCTACAGCATCCCCCACCCCCACCATGGGTCTGAGTTGTTACCACTGATACTACGGGTACATGTACAGAAGGTTTTCTTTCCCTCCCTCCCCTCCACTCTCTCTCTCTCTCTCTCTCTCACACACACACACACACACACACACTTCCAAGCCTGCCCTGCCTGCCTGCCTTCCTAAGGAGCACGTTTTAGGTGCTCATGTGGAAGCCCAGAAGGGTCTGGCCTCTCCACTCTTGGGAGGCACCAGGTAATTATAGAGTGTTTGTCTAACCCTAATGACAGCACAGCTCTAGGCTGCATTTCCTAAATGAATGAGACCTGGTCTAGTCCATTTTGCTTTGTGACAGGCTTTTCTGCTAGGGCAAGGGTTTGACTAAGGTAATCATAGCTTTTTACCTGAAAACTGCTGAAGCACGTTGGACTTGAGACCAGCCTCGTGGCTGTGGTTAGCTTATATATGCTTACTTATCACCCACGCTCCGCCTCTAAATTGGGTATTCAAAACACTTTGAAATTTAAACACACATACTGTAACACCACATATTCAGACTAACTTGCTACATTCCTTCCAATTTGGCAGATTAAACCTCTACCTTGTCTTGGGGGGGGATCCCTTAAATCTCTGTAGCTGACACTGGCATACACATTCTTTAAAAGTTGATGCAAAAATTTGCCTTTGTGGATAAACCAGTTCCTGTCTGGGTCATGTCCTTTGATCTGGAATCACAGAAAGTTGATCCAGGACCCCTTCAAAGGCTCTGAAGATCAATTCCACGTTAGCTGGCCTCCCTCCAGTTGCTATGACAAACGATTCTGCAATGAGTAACCTGGTGTATAAGTCATTTGACACACTCGGGGCTAGTTCTGCGGAATACATTCCCAGAAGTGGGAATGCTAGTCAGATGGTATACACATTTGCAATTTTTATTTAGTATTATCAAATTCCTCCCCACTTCACTCCCAGTGACAAAGTAGAAGAAATAAGGTGTTAAATGGCCAACTTTGACATCAGAAAGTGTCTGTGGCAGCATCTATACTGCAAGGTAGTTAGATTGGGATGGCAAGAGTTTGCTGTTCTGAGCTATTGAGACCCACTGCATGACTGACTTTAAGTAGTGAGCATTGTGATGTGATTGAATATTGAGGCTGAATCTAACTCTTATATGGTAATATATACATGCTCTTTTATTTTCTTCCAAGAAAATGTCTCCTAGAAATAATGAAGCAGTTGTAAAGCATAAGTTATGATGATCTAAAAGTAGATATTCTAGAATAGGACAGTATCTACCCTATTGCTGTTCACAGAACTTTCTGTGATGGTGGAAATGCTCCGTAGCTATACCGTCCAGTGGCCGCCACTTGTGGTTACTGAACACTTAAAATGTGGTTAGTGAAGCTGAGGAACTGTTTTTAAATTTTATTTAATTTTAATTAATTTACATTTAAATACCCAATTGGTGAGAGGCATAGCTGGATTCTGAAATCATTGATCTTCCTTTAATGCTAGTGTTTATCGTATTTCAGCCATTTAGTGTCACCGCTTATGTTTATGCTATAACAGTTCTACCAAGACTGTTATTTAGTCAATATTTTAATTAAATGTCTTCTAATCTTTTTTTAAAAAAAACTAGGTATAATTTATATACAATGAAATAATAGATCTTGTGTCCTTAAATTGCATATTCTTGCCTTCTGTCCCTTTTAGAATAGGGACAATTTATAAGAATCCTTTTTTTTTTTTTTTTTTAAAGGAGAAATTGTACCTAAAGAGCAGGCTTACTTTGATTTTCAGTTTTTTCCAAAGGAGTTTTGAAAGTTTGATAAATTTTGACAAATGCACATACTTATATACTCCACAATCCTATTAAGATGTAGGAGCATTTCTATTATCCCAGAAAGCACCATGTGTTCCTTCACAGTGGATCCCTGCCCCAAACCTTCATGCAGTCACTGTTCTGATTTCTGTCATCTGTCTGTTTTAGAACTTCACATAAATGGAATTATTTCAGAAAATTTCTTTCTTTCTTTTCTTTTTTTTAAAATAAATGTATTTGCTACTATTTTACTATGAAGTTTTCATTTACCCACATTAGTTTGTTAAGACTCAAGTAAATATTTGTTCATAACCATGTGGTTATGCAATCAATATTAGTTTAAATTTAACAAATAGAAATAGCCCATTATGATACATTATACATAACTATATAATGTAAATAACTATATAATTATCTTTATTCATAGGCTATATATTTAGTTGAAAACTATTCATATACTACATTTTTTTCTTTTGCTTTAAAATAGGTAGACATAGCTTACACATTATGATTAAAATGTAAATACCAGAGATTACATGACCCCTTTTGGAGGGAACGCCTAAACTGGGGTCTAGTTGCTCTTTTTTTTTTTTTTCCTGCTTTTTAGGGCCTCATCCGCGGCATATAGGAGTTCCCAGGCTAGGGGTCCAACCAGAGCTGCAGCTGCCAGCCTATACTACAGCCACAACAACGCCAGATCTGAGCCACGTCTGTGATCTACACCACAGCTCACAGCAACGCCAGATCCCCTGACCCACTGAGCAGGGCCAGGGATCGGACCTGCATCCTCATGGATACTAGTTGGATTCGTTTCCACAGTGCCACAATGGGAACTCCCTCCTTTTTTTTTTTTCTTTTGGCCATACCCCTGGCATGTGGAAGTTCCCAGGTGAGGGATCAAACTCATGCCCCCACAGCAACCCAAGCCACTGCAGTGACAATGCCAGATCCTTAACCCACTGTACCACGGAGGAACTCCAGGGGTCTAGTTACTTTTCATTTGTGAAGACGTAGGTAAGACCCTATGCCTTCACTACACACACAGGAAAAATGACTAAGGTTGAATTCTGATTGAGAACTGACATATCTTAGAAATTCAAACATGGTACCATTCGCTTGCCCTCAGTCATCATGCACTGAACTTTATAATCATTGACTATATTTAAAATACAATATGGGTTTTTTGTTTGTTTGTTTGTTTGTTTTTTGTCTTTTTAGGGCCACACCCATGGCATATGGAAGCTCCCAGGCTAGGGGTTGAATTACAGCTGCAGCTGTTGGCCTATACCACAGCCACAGCAACACAGAATCTGAGCCCTATCTGTGACCTACACCACATCTCACAGCAACGCCAGATCCTTAACCCACTGAGTGAGGCCAAGGATCTAACCCGCATCTTCATGGATACTAGTCGGGTTCGTTACTGCTGAGCCACGATGGGAACTCCTTAATTTTTTTTATTTATCTGAGATTATTTTTAAATGAAAGGTAATATCACATGTTTTAATAGAAAGGTCATATTTTTCAAATCCACATTGAAACAAATGTTATTGTAAATCATCTTAGGGATGACCAATAATATGCATGATATGCCGTAGGAAATACCAGAGAACTAAATCATGGCATTCCCTCCGTGCAAACACTGTTTTAGTCCACTCTTTGGAGGAAAGATAAATGGGTGTTGGAGCCCACTTGCTGCTCTGCACTAAAAGTATGGGTCTCACTAAAGCCAGAGGAAGTGACTTAAGTATGCAGCTATATCCCCAGTCCACCAATTCTACAAAGAAGGCCAGGCCCTGTTCCTGACTCCCCCTCATGTGTCTTCCCATTTTAGGCTTCAAGGCCCTCTCCCGAACTTCAGCCATCATCGCCTTGGTGGTCTTGCTTTTGAGCATTGCGGTGCTTGTGGCAATTACACTCATCCAGATTCATCAGAGGGAGGTCCTCCTTCCAGGAATGAAGGTAAGCATGAAGAAGCTGGCATTGAAAGGAAGAAATGGACTCTGACATCGATGATTCATGAGGTACAAGAGAAGAAAATTATTTCCTCTTGCCTCCAGCTGGAACCAGGGGAAGGTGGGATAAGACCCAAGGGAGAAAGACTGGACATGCTGGGTTTGTGATGTTTGAAGTGACAGATTGATAGTGGTGACACCTTGTCCTAGGACTGTGTGGTCTTGCTTTGACTTCTGACTGTTGGAAACAAAGCTAGACTTCGTAGCCAAGAATTATAAATGGTTACCAAAGATTTACCAGCTTGTCAGTTCCGCTAGACCACACAGCCCTGCACATGAGTGGAGACTAGAAGACCCGGGCTCTTCTCTTGGCCTTAATGTGGGTGAACAAAAATCAAAGACTTGAATGGTCTCCTTGAGCTGTGTTGTGCTGCCTCTCTTGAGTCTCAAAGTATGCCATGATCCCTCTGACTCTTCCCCCAGAAAAGTTACTCAGGTCCTTATGCTAAGTTCCAGAGGCCTCTCTCAGCCCTTGGTAAGCCCATCTCCAAATGGATGGTCTCTGGTAGACTGAAAACTGTATGAATCTCTTCAGTCTTAGCTGTAAGAATGATGGGAAGTGATCTCACTGAAGACTGTTAAATGAAGGGTAAAGAGAGTCAGCGAATCCTTTAGCCATTTTGGGTAGAAGTCAGCTAACTTGCTCTGTAAATGGCTGAACAGTACACATTTTAGGCTTTGAGAGCTATTTATAGTCTCTGTTGCATATCTTCTTTTGTTTTTCTCTTCCTGTGACTCTTCAAAAATATGAAAACCTCTCTTAGCCAGAGGGCCATAGAAGCCAAGTAATTCAACTATATTATTTGAATCTCATTTAGTATTTTTCCTTGACCTCAGACTCCTTTCTACATCCTCATGCTGTTAAGGACTGTTCCAAGGCTATATTTGAAACAGGTTTTTAAAAGATAAAAAAGAAACTAATATTACGTTAGCTCTGTGGGTAATTTTGATCTACCATCCTGAGTCCACTTTTCTAAAGGATTAAAGTAAAATCTTTTCTAGATAATGGAGCCTGGTTCTTTTATAAGATATTTTACTTAAGAATCTCAGCCCCCCCCCCATATGAATAGCATGAATAAAAAAGAGCCTTATGTAAACATCCAATGGTGAGAGGAAAACAAATTATCTGATTGTCTAATGACATTAGCTAAGGCCTAGAGAAGCTTTTTTCCCCCAAGCTCCAGGCATTGCCTTCTTCTATAAACTATATAAAGTCAGGATTGCAACTACCTCCTTATACTTTGTAAATTGCTATTCAGTTGAGTGAGCATTTTTCCCTGAACTACTCATTGAACCTTTGTGCCAACTGGAAGTTGGACAAGCACTGTCACCACCATTTTGCAAGTGAGGAAACATAGGTTTGGCCAGTAGATGGCAGGAACAGAACTGAAACCCAGGAGCTTCTGTTGTGGCTCAGCAGGTTAATGACCCACTATTGTCTCTGTGAGGATTTGGGTTTGATCCTGGGCCTCGCTCAGTGGGTTAAGGATCTGGCATTGCCACAAACTGTGGCCTAATTCCCAGGTGTGGCTTGGATCCAGTGTGGCTGTAGCTGTGGCGTAGGCCAGCAGCTGCAGTTCAGATTTGACCCCTAGCCTGCAGCCATTAAAACAAACAAACAAACAAACAAAAACCCGAAACCCTGTCCCTCCCACTCCCACAGCCAGGGCTCTTTCCTTTTCTTTTCTTTCTTTTTCTTTTTTTTTTTTTTTTTTTTGGCTTTTTAGGGATGCACCCATGGCATATGGAGGTTCTCAGGCTAAGGGCTGAATAGGAGCTGTAGCTGCCGGCCTACACCACAACCACAGGACACCACAGCTCATGGCAATGCTGGATCCTTAACCCACTGAGTGAGGCCAGGAATGGAACCCTCATCCTCATGGATACTAGTTGGGTTCATTAACCACTGAGTCACAACGAGAACTCTAGGGCTCTTCTCACTTACTTCCCACCTCTCCTTGATCCTAAGTTCTGAATGGGGGACTCAGGAGGAGACAGTGGCCTCTGATGGGAGAACACATCTTCCTCTGCACAGGAGGGAAGGTAGGGAGGATGGGTGCAGATGCAGGAAGTTTTGCTGAATGGGGGGAGGGACATGCCCCCAATTGGTACTGCTCTTAGGCCCCAGCAGCCATTCTTAGACTCTAATACTATCCTTAGACCCCATAAATCAAAGGAACCAGCTCTAGCTGCACTCCAGGTACATCTCTCCAGGGGACAAGGGAATGTGCCCAGTGACAGCCATGCTTCCCCTTCGAGAGGTGCCTGGGACCCCAGAATCCAGCTTCTGTGTGGGCCTCCACCTGAGGGCAGACCTTACCACTGGTCTTAGGGGTAGAAAGGGGCAGCTGCTTACAGGGAGAGTACACAGAGCATGGATGTGGGATCAAAACTAGCCCAACTTATACAGTCAACATACAGGTTCATGAGGCTGTTGACTCTGTGAATTTGCCCAGGGTGGGAAGAGGATAGGTTGGAGGCAGGCCAGGCCAGGAGTCTTCATTTATAAAACTTTCCCTCGGGCCCTTTGAAAGTTAAGATGGGCTAGTTAGGACAGTTGCCAGCTGCTGGCTTCCAGGTGTTTGGAAAAGGGAGAGGCAAGTCCTCTGTTTGTACTGGAGGGACATGGAAGAATTAGATAGAAGACTTGAAGAGTAAACCAAGTAGAGAATGGTGGATCCCAGGGTAATATGGAGGGAACTGTTGAAGGAGGAGATCACACATGTTTAATGCTACTGTGTCAGGTGGGTTCCCCTAGTCAAAGATGCACGTGTGAGATGGTCATCTGGGGGTGACCCCAGGAAACCCTATGGGGGATGGGGGAAGTGGGATGGATGGGAAGGCAGCCAATGGCGGGGCTGTTACCCAGTACCACTGTAGACAGCTGGGGCTGTCCTGCTGGGGATCTCTGGGAGCCAATACAGAACTCACCTCAGGGATGTCCTCTACCGTGGGCATACAGAACACCTGCCTCACAGTCATCCCACTCAAGGGCATGTTTACACACAAGCTTCCATTAGTCATTGGTTGAGGGCTGCTTCCTGAGGGACTCTCTAGTATTTCTGGTATGTTGTGGGCTCGGTGAGGTTAGGCCACTGGAGAAAGTCTTCAGGCAGGTAGAAAGTGCATAGTTGGACAGCACGGTGGTAAGCTCTAAGGGCTTGTGGGCAGGGAACCCTCAGTGACTATTCCACATAGACAGATTATTATTACTCCCATTTTGAAGATGAAAAACAGAGGAACAGACAGGGCAAATAGCTTCCTGCAGTTACATAGACTGGAAAGAGTAGAACTGGCATAGAAGGAAGAAAAGAGAGCAGAGAACATTGTTCTTAGGACATGGTTTGGAAGGACCAGTAGACACACCCTCACTAATTAGCATTCAGTTCAGAGAGAGGATTTTTATTTTTATTTTTTTGCTTTTTAGGGCTGCACCCACATCATATGGAAGTTCCTAGGCTAGGGGTTGAATCAGAGCTGTAGCTGCTGGCCTATGCCACAGCCACAGCAAGACCAGATCTGAGCCACATTTGCAACCTACACCACAGCTCACAGCAACACAGAATCCTTAACCTACTGAGCAAGGCCAGGGCTCGAACCTGCATCCTCATGGATCCTAGTTGGGTTCATTAACTGCTTAGCCATGAAGGGAACTCTGGAGAGGGGATTTTTAATCTCTCCAGAATCTTGGTGTCAGGCCCCAGCTGTAGGGAACAGAAAGTTGTATAACATTGGAATATTGGCTCAGAAGTCCCATTCTACTTCACCAAATGGGTTAGATGTAAGAAAATATAGATGTTCTAGACCAACTGAACCAGGAGCAGAATGACAGCTCAGAAGGGGGCATTCCACATGCTTTTCTCAGGGTGTCCAGAGACCTATCCTTTTGTTTTGCAGTGTGTACTAGGGGCCGGAAGGGCAAGTGGAGGTGGACGTGAGTGAATATAAGGGCTTTTTCACTGTTTATGTTTCATATCTGGAGCTTTGTTTTGCCTTTGTGTGCAAGTGACAGTTGTTTTAGAGGGGCCAGCTCCCCAGTGGCCTATCTGGAGGGCCCTGGATTGGAATGCTCCTCAAGACCCACATGAAAGGTCATCATATATGGCTATTAAATCCAGCACTGGCTTATTTCACCTTTGTTTATCTTGGCTTACCTAACTTGGTTTATCTGAGTTTAAAAGGAGAACTGTTAAAACTTAGCCAAGGGTAGAAATATCCTCAATGCCTTTTTCATTGTTACTGATCTGACCTGCTCTATCAGCTTGAAAAGTAAACATCAGGATGTCACTCAGACCTCCCCCTTCCTCCACGCTTTATTGTCGTTAAGTCCAGGATCTTCCTCTTTAGGTTTCACTCTCCGAATCTCTGTCACAATTGTTTAGAAGCCCTGGAACTTCTCAGTCCCACCTGATCAATACCCCACTGCCATTGCCACAACAGCCACAGGGTGTCACTGCTGAAGAGGGGCCTGCAGAGCCCTCCTGTTTCGGGAACACAGCTTTTATGCCATGATCTGTTCAGGTCACATTAGATATCCACATTGGGTCACATGCTTGGCCATTACTCTCCAAAGTACAACTACTGGGCCAGGCTGTGTTAAAACCATTTCCTTCCAACACTCATCCATTCTCAGTCATCAGTCTGATCTCTGGTGCCTTGTAGCCCACCCTGGTTCACCCTTTGAAGAATAAGAGCTGGGTAGTTGTTTTCTTCCTTTCTGGAAAGCCCCAGCTGCTTATTCAAATTGGCCTTTCTCCTCTCCAGCCAGATCTGCATACCACTTAACTAAGAGTTTGCTTTTAAGAGACTTTTGTCTAGACAAAGAAAGTCTGCCGTACATACTGGGTACCTTCTTACTAAATAGTCACCCCGTTAAGACTTGGTTTCCTTGAAACTCAGTGAAAGCATGGGGGATATAAGTACAGGTTTGAGACTCAGGCTTGATCCCAAGTCTGTGACTCTGGTTAACTATTTACCTGTATGAGCCAGTTTCTCCATCTGTCAAGAAGAGGTGATGATAGGAGTTCCTGTCATGGTGCAGAGGAAAAGAATCTGACTAGGATCCATGAGGATGCAGGTTCGATCCCGGGCCTTGCTCCATGGGTTAAGGATCTGGTGCTGCTGTGAGCTGTGGTGTAGGGTCACAGACATGGCTCAGATCCTGTGTTGCTGTGGCTGTGGCTGTGGCTGTGGCTGTGGCTGGCAGCTATAGCTCTGATTGGATCCCTAGCATAGGAACCTCCAGATGCAGCAGGGGCAGCCCTAAAAAGCCAAAAAAAAAAAAAAAGTCACTAAAAAAAAAGAGAGATGATAATACTTCCCTTATAAATGCAACACTAAAGCCCTTTGTGCAGTGTCTGGCATATTATAAGTGTTCAACAAATGTTTATTAATACAACTTATTATTACTTATTATAGTAATAATAATGATAATGATAATAGCAATGAACACATTTAGAATGGATAAAGAAGATCTGGTACATATATACAATGGAATATTGCTCAGCCATTAAAAGAAAGAAAGAATGCCATTTGCAGCAACATGGATGAACCTAGAGATGATCATACTAAGTGAAGTAAATTAGAGAAAAACAACTATCATATGACGTCGCTTATATGTGGAGTCTAAAAAAGTGAGAGGAATGAACTTATTTATAAAATAGAAACAGGCTCACAGACTTTGAAAACAAACTTATGGTTACCAAAAGAGAAAGGTATGGGGGAAAGATAAATTTGGAGGTTGGGATTAACATATATACACTACTACATATAAAATAGGTAGTCAACAAGAACCTACTATATAGCTACAGGGAACTCTGCTCAATATTCTATAAGAACCTTTATGGGAAAAGAATCTGAAAAAGAATATATGTATTATGTGTAACTAAATCAATTTGTTGTATACCTGAAACTAATACAACATTATAAATCAACTATACTTCAGTTTAAAATTTTTAAATAATAATGATAAATACATCTTAGAAAGCTGATCTTATGACCTTTGCTTTTGCTTTTGCTAGAAGCTCACACAGTCCTTGAGTTTTGGACCACAGGGTTTGAAGACTCTTTCCTTTCACTTGACCCAGTAAGTGTGTCTTTAGTTCCACATTCAAGCCATGTTTTTTTTTTTTTTTCTGACACTGCATTAAACAGAGGGTGACTTAACGGCATTTCATCCAAACATTACCCACTTAGTTGAACTTGAGGAAATTCATTCTCCTCTCTCCTCTCCCTCTATGGAACCACATTAAGTTGTACTGCTCTAGGCAAATGAGCTCTGAAAACTGATTAAAGACCAATTTTTCCATTTTTGAAAATACCAATGAACTATGATGGGGTGGGAGTGGATCATGTCAGTGAGAAGTAAGATTGGGCCTCAAGGCTACCCCTGTAGGCACATGAGCAGGTGCCTGAGGGGCCTCCATTTCTCCAGGCTCAGAGTACAGTCTCTGGCTGCACCCATTCTGGTCAAAATTGAATCCTATTTTTCTGGAGTTACAAATACAAATGGACTTTCTTCCTTCTTTCTGGTCTTGGCCCAGCAGCTCCGAGCATTCTTCATGAAAGGTTGGAATAAAGAAGCTTGGAGACAGGCAGGCACCCTCTAGAGTAGCTGCTGTTCTCCTCTTATCAGCATCAGGCCTGGAGGGGCTGTGGAGGGGGTGGTGGGAAGGTCAGCAGCAGAGGAAGGGAAGAAAACAGACTGCTACAGAGGCTCAGACCTCTGGAGTACCTGGTGTCCTTCAGTTTCAACTTGTGCTTTAATCTCACAGTGAGCCTCTGCCTGGAACAGACTGTGGACAATGCCTCCCTTGTGCAACATGGGGGGTGTCATGTCAGGATCCCAGGCAACATGCATCAGGATGAAAAGCTAGGTACAGAGGCTGTCCAAGTTCAAATACCAATGTACACAGGATATTCTATCTTAATAGCATGAAGAAGCTAGAGCAACATTTTTTTTTTAATTTGGTCCTGTTTCAAATGAAGCAAGCATTTGTGATAGAAAGTTCAGAATCAGGGGATGGGTAAAATCAATTATTGTATATCTCACAGTGATTGTGATGAATGTCCTAAAAATCATGATATCAGGAGTTCCCATTGTGGCTCAGTGGAAAACAAGTCTAACCGGCATCCATGAGTACACAGATTCAATCCCTAGCCTTGTTCAGTGGGTTAAGGAGCTGGCATTGCTGTGAGCTGTTGTGTAGGTTGCAGAAGCAGCTTGGATCTAGTATCACTGTGGTTGTGGCATAGGCCAGTGGCTACAGCTCTGATTCAACCCGTTGCCTGGGAAACTCCATGTGCTGTTGGTAGGCCCTAAAAAGAAAAAAAAAAAAATCATGATGTCAGTATTTTTACTGATAGGGAGAGATGTTCATAATACACTTTTTAAGTAAGAAAAGAACATTGGAGATGATTATGTGCATTGTAATTCTGTGTTGATTTAAAAACATGTTTAAACATATATGTGTCTACGTAGCTGTATGCACGTAGTATTATTTGTTTTTCTTTCCTCTTTTTCTTGCTTGGTAATTTTATTTATTTTACTTCACTGATTTTTCTAGAGAGCCTGTATTTATTGAGCAGCTACTAAGCATCAGGCAGATGGTCTCCTCTTTACTTCTGAAAGGAAGTTGTCTGAAGATGAGGGAACCCAGAGAAGCTAGACCTTCTACCCAGTATCATAAAAGTGGAAATTCATCCAATTTGACCTCTAGAACCCAATGTTATCTTCCCTCCCTCAGGCGAGGCTAACTAAATGGTGGGTGAATTGGGGAAAAGCTGCCACCCAGAAGCCTCTGATGCCCTGAGCTGACTTCAGGCCCAACCGTATACTGACCCAGGTCAGCATAACTCACTCCAGTGCCCCCAGGCTACTAATGCAGACTCCTTCCTGTACAGGTCCAGGCGAAGCTCCCCAGTACCTGCCTCAAGCTGGGTGAGATGGCCAGCAACACCAACCTCCTGCCATTTGTTCACACATGTGTCACCAAAGTGGGATAATATGTCAACATTCATTAGCACTTTGGTTTCTTCCCCCTTAAGTGGGAATACTTTCATTCTGAAGGCTTATGCAGGTATCAGTGTGTCTCTCCTTTGTGAGAAGTTTGTACCGATGGTTTCCTTTTGGTTGTTTATTCCCAGGCTGCTAGGCCTGGAAGTTTGGAGAATAGAGGGTAGCAGGTGGCTGACTATTCATTTTCCTCCTGAGACCCCAGGTGGCTTCTGTTCCCCCACGGCAAGTCTGGATGAGGAAGAATCAGGAGAATGTCTTTGCATGAAGGATGCCTGGGGTATTCATTTTCAACCTTGGCTGCATATTAGGATCAACAAGGAAGTTTTAAAAACTGGTGGTGCCAAAGATTCTGATTTAATGGGTCTTGGATATAGCCTTGGCATTGGGAGTTTCAAAATTTCCCCAAGTGAGTCTAAGGTGTGTCTAAGTCCAAGAATTGTGGCCTAGAACACTTGACCCACCTCCCTCCAAAATTCATGGAGGTAAAGTTGGTTTGGAGAAAACAGTTTTTTCTTCCTGGTCAGCTCCTGCCTAAATGAAGAAGTGTGGGTTAAGCTCTTGGGAGGAGTCAGGGTTCTCAGTAGCCCCCTGGGAAAAGGGATCCTCAGAGATGTTGAGCCTATTTCTGACTCTCCCTCCCCTCTTTTACACAGTATGGAATAGTGCTTGATGCTGGGTCTTCCAGAACCACAGTCTACGTGTATCAGTGGCCAGCAGAGAAGGAGAATAATACTGGAGTGGTCAGTCAGACCTTCAAATGCAGTGTAAAAGGTAAGGCCAAGAGAAGCATGGGAGTGTCCCAAGGTCTTTCAGAGGCCTGCAGGGATCCTGAGAGGCTGCCTGGAGGCAGAGACTGAGCATCGGGCTTGGTATCAGGGAAATATGAGACCTCCTGTTAGTGCTACTACTTATCAGTGCAGTGACCTTAGGCCAGTTCTTTGCTTTTCTGGGTTTCAGATGTCTCATCTATAAAATGGGAGAGGAGCTCAAAAACTGTGGATGGTGTTAGCTTCTACCCAGATGCATTTTCATGAATGCTGGTGGACCCAACACTCCTGGGTCTGAATCACTTACAGTAATAGCTGTAGCCTTGAGTATCAGCATTTTCTCACACTGGTTCTTTGAGTCCCAATTTGCTCAGGATGATTTAAAAAGGGCCAGATGGTACATGCTCCCACAGTGGGTTGTGTTACAGAAAGGGAACCCTGAGATTAGTGAGTCTGAAACATTTATAAAGGGCACCTGCCTTTTGCTCTGGAGGGAAACCCTATCTGTATCTTCCAAGCCTGTTTGTTATGCAAATATCCTTGAAAAGATAATCCAGAACAAAGGCAGTCATTGCCTCTTGTCACAAGACATGCAGAAACAGGAGAAACTCATGGAAAATTGTATACCAATAGGCTGTGTATGTCGGTAAGGAGGTATCACGTAGAGAGAGGTAGACAGGGGTGGACGGTAAAAATGTAAGAATATCTTAGGTCACAGGCTGGTTAAAGAAGGTGGTGAACTCTCTTTGACCGGTGAGCTGCCAACCCTTGAAACAGAACTTTATCAGCATCTTTAATGACTCTCCATACACTCCCTGCCTCTGCCACAACATATCCTGAATGTTAGGTTTACTGTTTGCTTGTTCATCTTTATGATTGTGTCCTTGGGCATTTAGTTTTTCCTGTTTTTGAAAATGAAATCAAGCACATACTTATAATTGAAACTGAACATTTACTCTTCTGTAATGTATTTTGTTCACTACCACTAGGTGTTTAAAATTCATCTATGTTGTTATGAGTTGCAGTATCTCATTTATTTTTCCCTGTTGATGGATATTTGTATTTCCCCAGTAACTAATAATGTTAAGTATCTCTGCATATATTTATGACTATTTCTGTCTCTGTGAAATGCCTCTTCATGTCTTTTGCTCATTTTTGTATTGAATTGCTTGACTTTTTCCTACTGTGTCATAGGAATTCTTTATATATATTCTGAATATGAATGCTTTGCTAATATTATTATAATATTGTTGCTAATACCCTCTCACAGTTTATGGTTTGTCTTTTTAGTTTCTTCATAATATTCTTGGTCTGCTATATGTAAAGCAGGTAGAAAATGCCTGGCATACAGTGGGCACTCAATAAGTGTTAGCTATTATTAATCATGGGGCACCACACTTTAGAGCTCCCAGTGGATATCCTTGCCAAAAGTTTACTATCACCCAGTTTTAAGATCTGTTTTTACCCCCCAGGACGGCAGTTCAGCCAAGTCAGTCTTGATGGCTTCTGACTGTATGGAGAGGTGGCACTTTCATGGGGAGGGACATAGGCAGTCTCTCAGGGGAAGGGGCCCTTGGCCCATCCTGGATGTGATTTAGGGGAGAGGCAGGGTCATGGAGCCTACACTATACCCATAATTGGATCTTCCCTTTGATCACAGTAGCCTCAGGGATCCATATATACTCAGAATGACCAGAAGACCACAAACTGCAGCTCAAGTTAAAGTCTGGCAAGTGTCACCCCCTCGAGGACATGTGGCTTAGCCAAGCATAATTTGGGCTTTTAGTTTCTCAGTTGCAAACTTTCTCAGGTCTCCCCTTCCTTGGCCAGTTTGAGGAAGTAATGAATGCTTGCTTTCCCAGTGGCATTTCTTGGATTTCTGGGTCCCTAAAAATGTCTTTCTTGGGGGTCTCTGGTGAGTATTTGTCCTCAGGTGCTGCTGTTTTCCATGAGTTCACTGGGTGCTGCCTTAGTTGCTGGTCCCCACGCTGGTGTCTGTAGAGCTGGCTGCTTGCTGTAAAGCCATTCTCTGGCTGGCACTGTTTCCTTGCCTGGCCTTCATATCTTTCACAGGGTGCAGGACTCGTGCTTACTGCTGCCTTCTCCCACAAGCAACATTCATGTTTTCCCTTTAAACCAGCAGTTAAAAATTCTTTAAACTCTACTGGAGAGTAAACTTGAACACCTCCTCCATGGCAATATCTTCAAGAGTTGCTCTAGGGACTAGGCCACTACGGTGTTAAAAAGCATCCTTTGCTTAAACACATGCCTTTTGCTTCTGTCCACCTCAAATAAGTCCTATACCATCTGTTCAACACTTTAAAATTCCTAGACTGGAATAGCACTTTTAGCTCTTTTCTTTTTTTCCTTTGGAGCATGGGGAAGTTCTGGGGCCAGGGATCGAACTGTGACACAGCAGCAACCTGGACCACAGCAGAGACAATGTTGGATCCCCAACCCACTAAACTGCCAGGGAACTCCTTTAATGCTTTTCTTGGGGTTGTGAGTCCCAGTATCCCATAAGCCTATGAACCCAATCTCCTTTTCCATCTGAGAAGCTTAAGAAACCTTATGAAAATAGGCCCTCAAGGGACATGCTCCGATACTCCACATTTCAGCATTCTAGCTGGGCTTCTAACCAGTCCCTCTCCACAGACCAGCTCTGCAGAATATATTTTGTTTGCTCTAGATTGGACTACACAATCCCCTTACTATAGTGTTATGAGCTGATTTGAAAATCTCATTGATTGCTTGCTTCATTTATGTATTTAATAAATATTTATTGGGTGCCTGCTGTTTGCCAGTGCTGTTCTTAACACTGGGAATTCTAAAATAAACAATATACAAAGCTTCTGCTGTTACAGAACTTATGAATGATGGAGAGACAATAAATAAATGGGTATAAGATGTCTGGGAGACATGCTTGAAGAGAAACCAAACCAGGTAGATAGGTAGAGAGTGATCATGCTATTTTAGACAGTATCATCAAGAGAGAGCAAAGAAGGAGAGAGCAAGCAGAGACAAAAGTGAGATGAGAGGGTGAACTGTACATATGTTTGAGGGGAAAACAAGCTGAGCAGAGGGCATAGCAAGAGAAAAGGCCAAAGGTGGCAGCTGCTCAGCTTTTTCTAGGAAAAGCAAAGGGACCAATGTGGCTGGGGCAAAATGAGTAAGAGGAACAAAGGTAAGAAATGAAGACAAAGCCGTCCCTAAGGCTGGCTCATGGAGGGCCTTGAGATGCGGTAAGGGGGTTGACTTTTACTCTAATGAATTTTTTTCAAACTATATTGGGAAGCCATTAGAAGATTCTGACAAGGGAACTAACACAATATGACATGATTTTAACACGTCCCTTTGCCAATACAGAACACATACCCAAGAGATTAAGATTAACCAGGGTTTTTAGAGCAGTGGAGAAGGGAAATGACATTATGGCGGTTTGGCCTAGACTGATGCTTCTCAACACGGGGCAGTTTTGCCCCCCAGGGAACATTTGTCAATGGCTGGGAAAGTTTAGATTGTACAACTGGGTTTGGCAGTGCTGCTGGCATCTAGTGGTAGAGGACAGGGATGCTGCTAACCATTGCACAACACATAGGACAGCCCCCCACAACAAAGAATTATCCAGCCCCCAACATCAGTAGTACTGAGGCTGAGAACCTCTGACTGAGAATAGTTCTGGGGAATAGGGTGAGAAATACTCAAATTTAAGAGGTATTTTGAAAGAAGAACCAACAAGGTTTTATGATAGAGCAAATGTGTCATCTAAATTGATGGTGTCTGAGCATCAGTTCTGACCCAAGTAACTGTGTACATGAAGGTTCCATCTCCTAGGAGTGGGCAACACTAGGGGTGGAATTGGTTGGGGACATGGCAGGGATTATGGAATTTGGATTTGGACATATTAAGTTGGAGATAACTATAAATCTTCTAAGTCAGGGACAGCAAGTTTTTTCTGGAAAGAGCTAAAGGATAAATATTTTTCACTTGTTGGCCATATGGTCTCTGCTGTAACCATTCAACTCTCCTACTTTAGCATGAAAAAAAGCCATAAATGATATGCAGAAAAACTAGAATGTATGTACTTCAAGAAAACCTTATCTCTTTTGTACATGCCTAATGGGATTATACCCTACAGACAAAAGGAACTTTAAAAAATCTGGAAGTTCCCCTTCGGTGCAGCAGGTTAAGGATCTGGCATTGCCACAGCTGTGGCGCATGTTGCAACTGTGGCATGGGTTTGACCCCTGGTCTAGGAACTTCCACATGCCACAGTGTGGCCAAAAAAAGAAAGGGGAGGGGACTTTTAAAAAATCTTGGAGGGAGTTCCCGTTGTGGCGCAGTGGTTAATGAATCCGATTAGGAACCATGAGGTTGTGGGTTGGATCCCTGCCCTTGCTCAGTGGGTTAACGATCCTGATCCGGGCATTGCCGTAAGCTGTGGTGTAGGTCGCAGACGCGGCTAGGATCCTGCGTTGCTGTGGCTCTAGCGTAGGCTGGCAGCTACAGCTTCGATTCAACCCCTAGCCTGTGAACCTCCATATGCCACGGATGCGGCCCTAAAAGACAAAAGACAAAAAAATAATAATAATCTTAAACTTTTCAATAATCCTACATTGGTGGTAGTGCTGGTATTGTCATTGTCATACTGGGACTGTTATGTGTGGATTGTGAAATAAAGCAAATGAGTCATTAAGTTGGAGGTGCTGGGAAATAGGATTTTTTAGCATAGGAAAAGGAAGATAAAGATATGAGCAGTGAATTCAAGGAAGAAAACTGTAGCTGTGAATGAGAAATACCACTATGTATGATGTATTTTCTCTTGAAATTAACTTTTCCCTAGGTGTGTCCTCTGGAAAGGCTTACAGTGAGCACCCTAGCTTCCAAATTTTGGATGCTAAATTCCACTACTCAATAAAAAAAAAAAAAAAAAAGGATTTCTTGAAGAAATGGCAGATTCCAGATCTGGGACAGGAAGTGTATAAGGTCATTGATATGTCTTATATCAGAAAGCAGAGAAGTTCTTAAAGGTTTCTGGGATCATGTCAAAAGGACTCAGCAGCCAAATTGAAGAGCTCCCCTGGACAAAGATGGGCCATCAATAATAACTGGGAGTTCCCATTGTGGCTCAGTGGATTAAGGACCAACACTGTCTTTTTGAGGAGGCAGATTCAATCCCTGGCCTCACTCAGTGGGTTAAGGATCCAGTGTTGCCAGAAGCTGTGGCATCGGTCTCAGATGTGGCTGGGTTCCAGTATTACTGTGGCTGTGGCATAGACTGCAGCTGCAGCTTCCATTTGAGCCCTGGTCCAGGAACTTCCATATGCCCCAGGTGTGGCCATAAAAAGAAAAAAAAAAAAGCATGATAACTGCAGTGAACTGAAGCATATCTAATATATCTTTAAATTCATATGTTCTTCAAGATCCAAAACTAACAAAAAACCAAAATCCCTCATTGGTTAAATTAGGAAGATACTGGAGATGTGATCTATATATATATATATTTTTGTCTTTTGTTGTTGTTATTGTTGTTGTTGTTGCTATTTCTTGGGCCGCTCCCGCGGCATATGGAGATTCCCAGGCTAGGGGTTGAATCGGAGCTGTAGCCACCGGCCTACGCCAGAGCCACAGCAACGCGGGATCCGAGCCGCATCTGCAACCTACACCACAGCTCACGGCAACGCCGGATCGTTAACCCACTGAGCAAGGGCAGGGACCGAACCCGCAACCTCATAGTTCCTAGTCGGATTCGTTAACCACTGCGCCACGACGGGAACTCCTGATCTATATTTTTTAAGCTTATAAATCAAGGGCAAGTATCAAGCACTCATCCTGCCTTCCCTGTACAAACTGTATTCTAGGGTAGCCAAACGGTTAATGATGGGGAAGTTTTCCTCTTATAAAAACATTTCACAGAATAGAAACAGACCCACAGACTTTGAAAAATTTATTGTTACAAAGGGGCCAGGTCCAGGGTGGACTGGGGGTTTGGGATGGAAATGTTCTAAAATTAGGTTGTAATGATGGTTGTACAACGATAAACACAGTAAAGTTAGTTGAATTTTTTTTAAAAAAGCATTTTAGGTAAAAAGTGATGCAAGAAGATGGAAATAAAATATCACCATTTCATAAACCCTAGTGGATCTAAGCAGTGATCTCTGATGCCTGTTAACAGCATACAGAGAAAAACAACCAGACACTTATTGGAAGTGCACATTAATCCCTATAAATTACTCTTTCTGAAAAATTCACACCTGAATCTGATTAAGCCTCTGAATTCAGTTGCCAACTTATAGGAAAAAAAAAAACAAAACTGGGACCAAATAACATTAAATGAAGCATGGGGATGCAATCAACAAATTCTAGGCTGTGGGAAACTCTATAAGGCAAATGAAATTTCAAGGAAAAAAATTTAAGTATGAAGAAAAAAATGGAAAGGGAAGGCAGAATTTATATATTAAAAGAGACTTAAGGAGTTCCCTTGTGGTGCAGTGGGTTAAGGATCCAGTGTTGTCACTGTAGTGGCCCAGGTCACTGCTGTGGTGGCATGGGTTCAGTCTCTGGCCTGAGAACTTCCATATGCCATAGGAGTGGCCAAAAAAAAAAAAAAAAAAAAAGAGAGAGAGAGAGAGTGATTTAAAAGACATATCAACCAATTATAATGGATGGTATTTTGATTCTAGTTCGAACAATCTAGATAGAAATGAGGCGGTGAGAAGGAGAGAAAAAATACGAATATGGAGGGTGCATGGGATTTGTTACACTCTTTTCCATACTTTTATTTATATTTCAAATTCCCATAATGAGAATTTTTGTTTGTTTGCTTGTTTTTAGGGACACACCTGCTGCATATGGAAGTTCCCGGGCTAGGGATTGAATCAGAGCTGCAACTGTCAGCCTATGCCACAGCCACAACGATGCCATATACTTAACCCACTGAACAAGGCCAGGGGTCAAACCCACATCCTCATAGATACTAGTCAGGTTTGTTAGCACTGAGCCACAGTGGGAACTCCCATAATGAGAACTTTTTTAAAGTAGGACTTGGGTCATTTTTTTCACCTTTGAAATACCTCCTTCCCTACTTTGGGAGTTGACTCATTGGTGTGACCACATGGCACTTAACACATACACCTGTTTTCAACCCTCTACTAAAACCCAATAATTTCCAAAGCTGATTTGTTTTGTATTTAAAAGTTGTACCACTCTTGTTGTTTCCTGGGAATGCTATGAAGTGCAGACTGCTTGCTTTTCAGGCTCTGGGATCTCTAGCTATGCGGAAAACCCCCAGGATGTCCCCAAAGCCTTTGAGGATTGCATGCAAAAAGTCAAAGGGCAGATTCCAGCCCACCTCCATGGATCCACCTGCATTTACCTTGGGGCCACGGCTGGAATGCGCTTGCTGAGGTAAGGGCTAGAATGGCATTGAAGGAGCCTGTTGGAACCAAATAGCCTGGAATGTGTTGAACCTTTCTATGACTATAACTCTATTTCTGGGAATAAGTCCAAAAGAAAGAAGCCCATATTCTGCCATAAATTCAGGCTTTAAAAATTAGGAAATGTTTAGTCTTTATTTTAATACTCAGAAATCAACGGTTCTAAAATTGATTCCCTTTCCCTTGGTGATTTTACTGAGAACTCTGAAAAAATGGAAAGGAACATAAAATCTACTTGAGACATAGACCTCTAGTTTTTACAAAAAGTAAAAGTAACCCTAACCCTAACCCTAACCCTAACCCTAACCCTTTTACTCTTTTACAAAAAGTAAAAACTGGTTTTGACCCCCTGGTATTTTGACACCTATGCACAACCAGTTCCACTAAGTTCAACCCACTCTATTACTAAGCTGTGTAGCTTCCATTCATGTACAAAATGTCACTGAGATCTGATTTCAAATAATGGGATTTCTAAACCTCACCCCAGTCAAAGCCTTTGGAGTTATTACAAAACAAACATCTCATTTCATCCAATTAAGCAGTTCCTTCTAAGTATGAAGCCATGACATAGCCCAGTTGCATTATTTTCGAATGTCCTTTCTCTTCATTTTTTTCTCCATTACATCATTTCCTTGACCTTGAAATAAAAGAACAATAGGTTTAAAAAAAAAAAAACACACACCAAACTGAAATCTATCTAAATTAAAGGGTAGAGGCTGCTCTATACTTTGAAAATAAGGCTTTCTCCCCAAAAGATGACACGCATTCTGCTTTGAAGCCACTTTGTCTGTGATCCCAGGAATGTAAAATTACATGTATTTTCTTCATTTGCCCACAGGAAGAAAATACAAAGGAATAAACAAACAGAGCCACTTTAACATGACTATTAAAAAAAAAACAAAAAAAAAACCATGACACACCCTCAGTTGGATGGGGCATTTTCTTTGCAGTTTTCCTCTCCTGTTTCTATCCCTATGCCCTGGTTGACCACGTAGAATGCAGAAGTAAGTTATATTTCCTTGCTCACTCTTGAGATCTCCGGTGTGGTTTCAAAATTATTGAGTTGGAGTTCCCATCATGGCTCAGTGGTTAACAGAACCAGACTAGCATCCATGAAGATGCGGGTTTAATCCCTGGCCTCACTCAGTGGGTTAAGGATCTGGCGTTGCCATGAGCTGTGGTGTAGGTCGCAGACGTGGCTCAGATCCCGCATTGCTGTGGCTCTGGCTTAGGCTGGTGGCTATAGCTCCGATTCAACGCCTAGCCTGGGAACCTCCATATGCTGCCAGTACGGCCCTAAAAGACAAAAAAAGACAAAAAAATTAAAATTAAAAAAATAAAATTATTGAGTTTACCTAAGATAGAAATAACACAGAAATCCCTTCCTTCTGCCTTTTCTTCCTTACGGAAACAAAGAACCCATCTTTTTCTTGCTGCTTTCCTCCCAGTCCATTCAGTGAGAAATCATTCAAAGGTTCTATCATTTATAGTCCATGACAAAACCATGGAATAGAAAGTTCATCACTTGGGAAAAAAGTGAAGGTCCCACTTGAATAAATTAAATATTAATTCCTCCTTGTAAAACTTCCTGATGGTGATCCATTTTTTCTGAGGAACTAGCTGATATTTTAATTGCTAGGAATGCCAAATATATTATTTAAAAAAAACAATAATGAGAGTCCTTGAGTTGGGAACTGATAACACTAGGAAAATTCTTAATTATTTTCCAAGCAGTAATAATTTGCTACTGAGCTAGAATGGACATCTGGTTGTAGCATTGCCCTTTCTTCTTCTTGAACCAAGAGTGAGCCAGTGCCCCTGACTTTTTTAAAACCCACTGATGAAAGGGAAGAGTCTCCCAACTGAGCTTTCTTCCATAGGTTAAAATGGCAGTAGATGAATGATATAATTGTTATATCATAGTGTTATGTTATTTTGCCATTCCTCCATGGGTGCACACAATGGATTTCAATTCAGTGACAGCCATGATGGCCATCATATCCTCTCATAATGATGCCATCCCAAAGAGCATAGCAAGGACAGCTGAAAACTCAAACTTTTTCCTTTCCTCCTACCTCCTAAGCTCCCCTTCCTTCTGGCCTTATTAGAGGGCTTCTTTTTACGGTGCCCGAAGAGATTACTTATGCCACTCCTACATCTTCACCGTTATTTCCTCTGCTGATCTGAGAGCAATAGTGATTGACCAAGAAGCCCTTTTGATTAGTTGGTTGCTACAGAGCAGAAAAGGAATAGGTAGGGGAAGAGAGAACAAGTGGTATTTTTACTGGCAGTTATTTTCCTCCTTGGCAGTTTGACAGGTAACAAGTGCATCCTGCCTTTGTGATTGCCTGGTAGACTTCACCTTGCAAAAGGGGTTGCTATATCTTATATACATCTGGAAAACTGTCCCTGCCTGCAGGGGGTTGGGAGGTTATTTTAAGATTGTTGTCTAGGCACTCAGCCTTTTGTGTTCTGTGCCTTGCATAGGTTGCAAAACGAAACAGCAGCTAATGAAGTCCTTGCAAGCATCCAAAACTACTTCGAGTCTCAGCCCTTTGATTTTAGGGGTGCTCAAATCATTTCTGGGCAAGAGGAAGGGATATATGGATGGATTACAGCCAACTATTTAATGGGAAATTTCCTGGAGGTGTGTGAAAACAAATGCATGGTTTTTAATCTTGCTGTTTATCCTTTCCCCTGTGTTGGTAGCTTTAGCAGAGGTGCATGCCAACAGAGCCATCTGTCCTGTATCATTTCTATCATATAATGCATTTGGGAAACACCTATGATACAATAGCTAAGAAAAGACATATAGCTGGGGCAAAACCTTGGGCAAGATGTTAACAGAATCAAATGCATGTGGGAAGAAAAATACCATCACTTTATTAGCTAATTAGAAACTGGAGGCTGAGGAGGATCTAAATCTAGCAGGTGGGCTATGGATCATTTGAAGGGTAGCTGGAAAATGACCCTTCCAAGAAGTTCTGTTGTCATCTGGAACTTATAGAGCCCTTAGGTAGCCTGCTTCCCAACTCATTCTGTGTCCTCAGATCTCCTCACGCTCTAGTCCCCATACCTCTCTGCTCCTTTGGTGCAGAGACAGCTGACTCCAAGAGGTAATCAGCATGTCAGAGAGGGCATAAACTGAGAGCACCCATACCATGTCCAGCCTAAGACCTATTTTCTTCCCTTTAAATATATTTTGGAAAATTCACATAAAAATCTAAATTTCTAGCTTCTCCTGACCCCCTCACTCCCCAAAAGTTGGAAGAACTGGTCAAAGCAGACTCACATTCCTGCATGGCAACAACCAACTAGAACAAAGAGTAGCTCATGCATTCCAGACTTTGCCACGGTCCCCACCATTCCCTATTGCTATGCCTAATTTATTTCACTCATTTATTTTGCCTGTCCAGTCCTTGTAAACATTTGAGTTCACCACCCTTAAAATAAAGGAGAGGTCTGGCTCTGAATGCTCCCCATGTCATATTTCTTACAATAAGAGATGAGTCTCGGGTGGAGGACCCTGGCCAGTCAGAGACGATACCATTGCTCTTTTTTCTTTCTTCTTTTTCCCACTATGTAGAAGAGTCTGTGGCATATGTGGGTGCATCCGAATGGAGTGGAGACCACAGGTGCCCTGGATTTAGGTGGTGCCTCCACCCAGATATCTTTCGCAGCAGAAGAGAAGGTGGGGCTGAACACCAGCGACATTATGAAAGTGTCCCTGTATGGCTATGAGTACACACTCTACACACATAGCTTCCAGTGCTACGGCCGGAATGAGGCTGAAAAGAGGTTTCTGGCACTTCTTCAGGTACATGAGCTGGGGCAACAGGTGTTCCTTCAGGGGTCTTGGCTGAGGGGAAGATGCCTTGCATTTTAGGGATCTGTCCTTTCCACTCCAATTAGAAGGTACATGGAAACAATAGCATTTTCCTATCTACTTGTGAGGGTTCAAGCTCTCTCTCTCTCTGATGTGTTGACCATTTCCAATGTATTTGAGTCAAAAGTCCAGGGGAGGAGTTCCCATCGTGGCGCAGTGGTTAACGAATCCGACTAGGAACCACGAGGTTGCAGGTTCAGTCCCTGCCCTTGCTCAGTGGGTTGCGGTGAGATGTGGTGTAGGTTGCAGACACGGCTCAGATCCCGAGTTGCTGTGGCTCTGGTGTAGGCTGGCAGCTACAGCTCCAATTAGATCCCTAGCCTGGGAAACTCCATATGCCAGCCCAAGAAATGGCAAAAAGACAAAAAATAAAAAAAAAGTCCAGGGGAATTCCAGAGCTCCAGCTGTTTGTAAATGATTCAGGACATGGGATCCCTTTATCCAGACAAATTGTTTTAAACCAATAGATAAATAAGCGTGACAATGTTGAGACTGCCCTGAGTATAGACGAATAATAAAAGTGGTCACAAGAAAAATGTTTGCTGACAGAGGAGACAGCAGAGCCCTCCCAGGCTCGGCCTCATTTTATTGCTTTTTGTTTTTCGTTTTTATTTTTTTGTCTTTTTGCCATTTCTTGGGCCGCTCCCGCAGCATATGGAGGTTCCCAGGCTAGGGGTCGAATCGGAGCTGTATCGGCCTCATTTTAGATGAGTCTATATTAGGCAAGTTTGAGGCCCTTTATATGGTGGGATTTTAGAGCAACCAAATTCCATCATATTGGTCAGTAATTCACATGGTAACTGCTTCATGGCACAGATGGCTACTTAAGTCATCAACTAGAAGGCTGTCACTAATATAAACTTGCCGTTAGGGAGTTCCCATTGTGGTACAGTAGAAATAAAACTGACCAGTATCCATGAGGAAGCGGGTTTGATTCCTGGCCTCACTCAGTGGGTCGGGGGTTCAGCATTTCTGTGAGTTGTGGTGTAGCCCACAGATGTGGCTCAGATCCTGCTTTGCTGTGGCTGTGGTGTAGGATGGCAGCTGTAGCTCCAATTTGACTCCTAGCCTGGCAACTTCCATATGCAACAAGTGCAGCCCTAAAAAAGCAAACGAAACAAAACAAAAAACCTTGCTGTTAGTACCGTGTGTGTCAGTGAGGGCACTAGCACCGTGGATGCAACCTGAGATCCCAAACTCCAGTGCCTGGGGGACGTCAATCTCAGCCATGACTGAGAAGGGAAGATGAAGACAAAGGGAAAATGAAGGGAAGGGGCCTTGACCACTTAGAGGGGTACAAGGCCAACAACTCAAGCCCACAGATCCTGGCCTCTGATGGGACCCAGAGGCAGGGGACAAGGGCTGGTCAGGCTAGGAGCATAGTGGACACAGCATCAGTAGGTTAACCCCCACACTCCAACCTATTTGGTCACTGAGGAAGGAAGCAGTATTCCCTAGCTACTAGCATGCAGAAAAGTTGGGTTGGTTTAAAAACACAAAGGTGTTGGGAGTTCCCCTTGTGGCCCAGTGGAAATGAATCCAACTAGTATCCATGAGGATTTGGGTTCGATCCCTGGCCTTGCTCAGTGGATTAATGATCTGGCATTGCTGCGAGCTGTAGTGTAGGTCACAGAGGCAGCTTGGATCCCATGTTGCTGTGGCTGTGGCATAGGCTGGCAGCTACAGCTCCAATTCAACCCCTAGCCTGGGAACATCCATATGCTGCAGGTGTGGCTCCAAAGAGCAAACAAACAAACAGGCAAAAACAAAAAACAAAACAAAACAAAAAACCCACAAAGGTGTCATCAGCAGAACTCACTTCTTCAGACCCCCACATTTACTGAATAGTCATGCAGAGTCGGTTGTGAGAATTCACCCTCTAATTCTGGCCTATTCCCCCAACACTTTTCTTTCAACCTCGGGAAAGTCTGGAGCCCCAGTACACATGCCACACATATTGTCGGGAGAGGCTGAGCACTGCTGGGGAAGGACAGGGCAGGGACCCTGCAGGCAGCCCTGAGCTACTCTTTCATTGCTTAGGAGACCCAGTGCCCACCCCAGACTCGCATCTCCCCCCCTCACTCAGCCAAACCAAACCCCACAGGGAACCCAACCAAACTTTTCTGTCTGCATCTCCTTGTCTCTGTCTCCTTTTATTTCTAGCAATGCTTAATGTCCTTTCCTCTAGCTCTGGCCCTGGAGGGGGAGGAGGGGGAGGGGCTCCTCTGATAGGAGAAAGGAGGCAGGTGAAATCACCCTTTTCCCAGGGTCAGTGGAAGTCTGAGAAGCTAACCTCTTAAATTTGACTGGCCCTGAGGAAGTTGGTGTGTGTGTATGTGTGTGTTTACACCCACAAACTCCTACAATGTTTGTTAAAGAATGACTGTCTATGTACCCAATAGTCTACAGTAGAGAAGTGAATAGTGCACCTGAATGAGGTCTCATTGGATTTGAGAATTCAGGTCTCAAGGTGTGAGCCTTGGACTAGGGGCAGAGGTAGGAGACCCCAGCCTCTGACTGTAGACAGATCACAGGGATGAGGGTGGATTGTCTCCAACTTGCCTGATAACATCTAGATGCCTGTAAAGGTGGCTCTGCTGTCTAAACCTTCTGACTCAGGTAAGGGGAAGGATCCAGGTGTGATGAGGATTACCCACAAATGCATGTCCCCACCTGCCTGACCAATACTTTCATGTTCCAAAGATATGTTGCCAAGCCCCAATTTAGAAGGTTCCCAAAGATTATTGCATCATGAACACTGGTTGAGTAAATGTTACCAGTCCGGGTCTCGTTTTTCTGGTCTGTAATGTAAGGGGCTACACAGTGTGGTGAGAATGACACCTAAATATATGCTTTGCAAGTTACTTCCTTAATGAGGAGTCTTCAGTCACCCTAGGGCTCAAGTCCCACTTGGAGAGCATGGTAGATGTTAGGGACATACATTCACTTCTCTCCCTCTTTAAGATCTTTTCTTCTGTTTTTTGTTTGTTTGTTTTATCTTTTTTGTCTTTTTAGGGCTGCACCTACAGCATGTGGAAGTTCCTAGGCTAGGGGTCTAATTGGAGCTGTAGCTGCTGGCCTATACCACAGCCACAGCAATGCCAGATCCAAGTCACATCTGTGACCTACACCACAGTTCAAGGCAATGCCAGATCCTTAACCCACTGAGAGAGGCCAGGGATCAAATCTGTGTCCTCATGGATACTACTCAGATTCATTTCTGCTGAGCCATGATGGGAACTCCTCTTTTTCTGTTTTAAAGTAATACATGTTCAGTGAAAAAAAATTAGAAAATACAGACATAAAAAATATAAATTATAGGGAGTTCCCATTGTGGCTCAGGAGCTTATGAACCCAACTAGTATCCATGAGGATGCAGGTTTGATCCCTGGCCTCACTCAGTGGGTTAAGGAGTCTGTGTTGCTGTGAGCTATGCTGTAGGTCACAGATGTGGCTTGGATCTGTCGTTGCTGTGGGTATGGTGTAGGCTGGCAGCCACAGCTCTGATTCAACCCCTGGCCTGGGAACTTCCATATGCTGCAAATGCAGCCCTAAAAAGAAAAAAAAGAAAAAAATATATATATATGTAACAAATTTTAAAAAAGCAAAAAAAAAAAAAAGCATAACTATACTGGTCATTTTATTATAAAAGAATGTACAATTTTATTGTAAAAATGTCAAGCTATACAAAAAGGTATTAAAATAAAAATGAAAGAATCTCCCTCCAGTCCTACTCACTGAATGTCTTCATTGATCACAGCCTGAGATGCTGTGGTTCAATGCTTTCCTGGTCAATATATAACTTATTTTCTTTCCTATTTTAATATTCCATAATTTATCAACCATTCCTCTATGTCCTTTTTTGCTACTACAACAGTAACATAGTAAACTTTATACATATAGACTTATGAATTCTTGGGCCTCCAGAAAAGAGTGATTTCTAACACCTCACTTTTGTACATAGGAGTCTTCCACAGAGACCACATTCACTAACCCCTGTTACCCTCGGAATTACAATACCACCTTCACCTCAGCACATGTGTTTGGCAGCCTGTGCACAGTGGACCTGAGACCTGAAACTTATGACCCTGACAACATCATCACTTTTGAAGGAACTGGGGACCCATCACTGTGTAGGGAAAAGGTGGCATCTCTATTTAACTTCAAAGCTTGCCATGACCAAGAAGCCTGTTCCTTCAATGGGGTGTATCAGCCAAAAGTTAAAGGGTCATTTGTGGTAAGAGCAAAACCATTGAAAGATTCCTTTTTTCCCCACTGAATATTTATGTCTCACCTTTCTGGTTTTCCTCTGCTGACCTGCTTCCCACTTTCTTATTCCCCATCCTGGAACCTCCATATTATATCCCATTCTGAAAACTTTCTTCTGTCTGACTTCCCTACAGGCTTTTGCAGGATTCTACTACACAGCCAGTGCTTTCAACCTCTCTGGGAGCTTTTCCCTACACACCTTCAACTCAAGCATGTGGAATTTCTGCTCACAGAATTGGAGTCAGGTCAGTATTTAAAGAGAAAGGATCCTGGAGTTCCCATCATGGCGCAGGGGTTAACGAACCTGACTAGCTCCATGAGGACACAGGTTCGATCCCTGGCCTCGCTCAGTGGGTTAAGGATCTGGCATTGCCGTGAGCTGTGGTGTAGGGTCACAGACGTGGCTCAGATCTCGAGGTGCTGTGGCTGTGGTGTAGGCCAGCAGCTATAGCTCCGATTGGACCCCTAGCCTGGGAACCTCCATATGCCGTGCAAGTTGGCCCTAAAAAGACAAAATAAAATAAATAAAATAAAATAAAATAGAAAGGATCCATATCGCTACAACATGGTAGAGCAGAGAAAATTCTGTTTTGGGTGCATGTATGTATGTGTTCTGAATTTACCTTTATGCTGTTCTGCTTTCTCCACATCCATAAGATGGGGATCATAGGGACCCCACATTGTACTACTTTGCAGATTAACATTCTAACCGTGGGTGCATGGTTAAAACAGTGTTTGGTACAAAATAAGCACTCTGTAAACTTAGATTGTTCTTACATGATGTTGTATAGGGATTTTTTTTTTTTTTTTTTGCAGTATAAGGGATGTGGTGTATATATACAATAGAATATCATTCAGACATGAAGAGTGAAATTTTTCCATTTGCAACATGAGTGGACCTGGAGGTTACTACGCATAGTAAGATAATTAGAGGAAGACAAATACTATATGTAATACATATATGTGGAATCTAAAAAATAAACATAAAATAGGGATATCTTTTGTTATTGTATTTTTTTTTCTTTTTGGGCCATCCAGTGGAGTTCCCAGGCCAGAAATTCCATCTGAGTCGCAGTTGTGACCTAATCCACAGGTGCCACAACATTGGATCCGTCAACCCACTACTCTGGGTGGGAACTGAAGCCCCATCCTGTTGTTGCAGAGATGCTGCGGATCACGCTGCACCACAGTGGGAACTCCTAATGTATTATTTTACAATAATTTTTTTTTTTTTTGGCTGTGCCTGTGACATACAGAAATTCTTGGGCCAGGGATTAAACCTGTACCACAGCAGCAAGCAGAGCCGCAGTGACAACACTGGATCCTTAACCAGCCGCACCATGAGGGAATTCCTATAGCAATTTAACTATGAAATTCTGGGTGATAAAATTCTTAAATATGACTGCTTAGCTAAAGTGTTCTGGAATATACATTTTAAAACTTGCCTCCTCCCTGTTTTGAATCTGCTTTCAGCTTCCGCTGCTGCTTCCCCGGTTTGATGAGGAATATGCACGCTCCTACTGCTTCTCAGCCCACTACATCTACCACTTGCTTGTAAATGGATACAAATTCACTGAGGATACCTGGCCCCAAATACATTTTAAAAAAGAAGTAAGTCAAAGCACAAGTTGTTTTCTCCTCTTTCTCTCAAAATAGACGTTTGTGTATGTGTGTGAAAGAAATGTAGAAAATAATTGTAGATTTAAACTTGCTGTAAAGGAACTGAGAAGTCTTGATCCCTGTGAACTTATGAGAAGAGATGATGGAGAATTCAGAAGAGGTGGTCGCCAAAAACCCTCCACATGAGTTAAGGACTGGAAGCTAAGAACCATGGAATCTGAGCTCTGTGGGGGCAAGACCTGCTTTCTCATCCTCATATTCCTAGCATTCTACACAGGGTTGAAAACCTGTAAAGTACTTAGTAAATGTTTGTTGAGTGAATGCATTAATAGGTTAAGGAGCTGAGACTTTTCATCCTGAAAAGAAGCTTCAATTATAACAATTTTGTTAAGAGGATAGTGACTAACTGCTCTCCATTTTACACAGATGTCAGAATGAGATACATGCTGTAGAGCATGAAGGAGTAAATAAGCAGCATTAAATAAGAGTTTGCTCTGGGAATGAGTCTGAGGTCACTGTACTCACTCTCAAGTGTGCAGAATGGTCTGATGCTGGAATGACTGCTCTTACCAGACGACCGTTTGGTGAGGGGCCTCTGTACCTTGATTTCGGGACTCAGACTTGCTGATATGCTCATCCAGCAGTCTGTTCCCTGGGTTCTGGGAGGGTTTTCTCATTTCAGGAATAGCTAATATAAAGCCTGAAATATGTCTGGAGTCAGTCTGTTCCATATTAGCTTTGGCAATAATTAGATTGAAACAAGCAATATCCAGCATTAGGCCTGGGACTGTTTACTTTTACATAGATAAAATTGAATCATCTACAAAAAAATAAGGATGTCTGGAGGCCTGTAAGGACTGTTGGTGGTATCTACTCACCAAGCTTTGTTTTTAATGAATCTAATTACCAGGAAAGTATATTATGAGAATGGGTAATGACTTTCCATTAAATACCAATTTGGGTGGATACAGAATTCTAGGTTTCAAGTTCTTTTCCTTTATTTATTAAGAATATTATACTCAGTCAAATTAGTATTCAAATATGAGGGTATAAAAAGACTTCAGAAGATTTATCACATGAAGATTTATATCTGAAATATTTTTGGAGGAAGTGATCAAATAAGAAGAGAAATAAACCCAGATGGTATAAAAATAGCAGAAGTAAGAAGAAATAACATTGTGGGTTAATATTTATATTAAAAAAGAAAACTAACACCAAAGTTAATTAATCCATTAATTAACAATTAATTAATGGATTAACTGTTATGAATCCATTTATAACAACCCAGAATTCTAGTATAGCTAAGTGATGCAGGTGAGGTAGGGGTCATAGGATACAGGGACATAAGAGTGGCCTAAAATGCTCACCTTAAAAAGGGGAACATAGTTATATCATTTTTGAGGTAATAAAGGAAAAAATTAAATATAGGGAAATGGCACTTAATGAAAATTTAAAACTAAGATATTAGTAAGAGGTCCAAATAATATCAATAATCACAATAACATAAATAGACTAAATGTACCAGTTAAAAGACATCTTTCATGTTGAATTTTTTAAAAATCAAATATATGTTGTTTATAAGAGAAATATTTAGGCTTTAAGCATAAAGAAGAGATTGAAAGTTTAAAAAATTTAACTATCAGGAAAACATTACCCAAAAGAAAATTGGTGTAGCTATTTAATATCTGACAAAGTATTCTTTAAGATACAGAATATCATTTGAGACAGAGAGGATAACATAAGGATTAAAAAGTTCAACTCATCATGAAGATTGTAAATTTCAGACATTTATACATCTAATACATAGCATAAAAACTTGTAAAAAAAAATGAAGGAACTATCAGATGAAAGTGACAAAGTCTGTTTAGACTGACTCCCTGTTCTCAGAAACTGGTTCTAGTTTCAGTAAAACATGCATCACCTTCTCTCTTTAGCTATAGTCACTTCTGTACCCAATGATAGAAAAACTCTCACTGTTATAAACTGTGCTGTCTTCATGCTTGCCTGTGATGAGGCTTGGTGATTTGTTCTTCTGGGTATTTCCTCTGTAGTTGGGGAGGTTGGGCCCTCAAGCTTTTGTGGTCACAGTGACTTGGGTTCTAACCCAGTCTCTGCAGTGTCTGAACTTAGGCAAGTCCTCTGACTTCCTTAGGCCACAGTTTCTTGGGGGTGTCGCAAGAAGGTGGCTGTGGTGAGCCCTGGAGATGTAAAACTGTGCCTCAAATGACCATGAGAACTGAGCTGTCTCCTCTGTTCCACAGGTGGGGAACAGCAGCATAGCCTGGTCTCTCGGCTACATGCTCAGCCTGACCAACCAGATCCCAGCTGAAAGCCCCCTGATCCGCCTGCCCATCAAGCCATCTGCCTTTATGGGCGTCCTTTCCTTCTTTGCAGCAGTGGCCTTGCTGTGTCTGACATACTTTGTGTACCTGTGTGTGTTGTCCAGGAATCAGAGGCACTTGCAGCATACCTTGGACCATGCGGTGGATTCTGAGTGAGCCTCACAAAGCAGGTCCTGGAGCCTGAGGGTTGCCCAGAAGGCCTGGGGGGGAAAAAGCAATGCAAGCAAAATGCCTACCTTCAGGAAACACAGCTGAAGTTAAATACATAGGTCATGTGACTCTCAGATACTGATTTATGCCAAAGCACCTCTTGGGGAGTACCTCAACCTTTCTGTGCACATTGCTCCACCAGACATCCCATCACCCACTAGTTGACCTACTGGGGAACAGAGACAAGACAGGCCATCAAAGTCAGCCTCCTTATTCCAAGTGCCCCAGAGGAAGAGTTAAGAATATGACTATTTACAGAGTCCCTGTTGTGGCTCAGTGGTTAACAAATCCGACTAGGAACCGTGAGGTTGCAGGTTCCATCCCTGGCCTTGCTCAGTGGGTTAAGGATCCAGCATTGCCGTGAGCTGTGGTATAGGTCGCAGATGTGGCTCAGATCCCAAGTTGCTGTGGCTCTGGCATAGGCCAGCAGCTACAGCTCTGATTAGACCCCTAGCCTGGGAACTTCCATGTGCCTCAGGAGTGGCCCTAGAAAAGGCAAAAAGACAAAAAAAAAAAGAAAGAAAGAAAGAAAGAAAAAGGAAGAAAAGAATATGACTGTTTAATATTGAAGAATTGACCTAAGGGCTCAGTTTACATTTTCCCTCCTTTAGAAATGCCATATTCCTCCCAACAGGTTTAGAAGCTGGCAAGTGTCTAGTAAGCATCTGGCCTAGTCAGAAGTCTGTCTCTTTGGCTGCACCCATGGCATTCAGAAGTTCCCAGGCAAGGGATTAAACCCACACCACAGCAGTGACCTAAGCCACAGCCATGATAATGCCAGATCTCTAACCATTAGGCCACCAGGGAACTCCTCAGATATATCATTTTATGGCTTCCTCTCTTTGGTCCTTAATTATACTTTCCTTAACAACTCCAAAAACATTGAGCTCCCTCAGATTTGTAGAATTTCCTATCTAGGGATGAGGGGGAGCCTTTTACCCTGAGGACAGTGGCCACAGCCAAGTTCCTCTCATGTAGGCAGAACCTTAGAATGCCTGCAAGAAAACTGTAGGCCATTCCTGAAGTGGGATTCCACTCCACCCATGGTCGTTAGATTGCCACCTGTGTATCATTCTCACCTTCCCATTGCTATGTCCCTCTGTAAGTTGCTTACTCCTAACAAGGATGTCACATTCCAGATCATTCTGCCTTTGCTAGGCTTTTGCTTAGAGCTGTCTTTCCATCATTATCACCTTGTGTATATTTCAGCTACCATTCCCACAGGTATACCTAATGCGGTCACAAGACATACTATTCTAAAATTTGTTTATTGATTACTTTCTTAGATAGTAGGCCTTTTCATAAAAGTCACAGTTTTTGACTTTAAGGAAAGAAAAGGAAGCTGCAGGGACATTTAACTCCAAAGTGGGATGGGAAAGAACTCCAGCAAGTCCAATGGTTACAAATTAAAAATCAGCATTCTTTCAGATTATAGTTTGTTTGCTGAATATGGAATAAAGGAGTCTTATTTTATTGTGACTTTCAGTGTATGTGTTTGTTACCTTGCATATGGTACTCTTTCTCCTAAGGACCTGGAAGCCTGTAGCAAGCCCCCATACCAACTTTAGCCATAAGGGGTGCAGATATCAGAAGCAACAGAGGTTATAACTCTACTGTCTGCAGAGAGGAGACCACACCAAAAATCTATACAAAATGTAAAGGCAGAGAATTATGACTCAGATAAAAGAACAAGAAAAAAAAAACCCAAAAGAGCTAACTGATATGGATATTACCAACCTCCATGAAAAAGACTTTAAACTAATTATAGTAAAGATGATTCAAGATCTTTGAAATAAACTGGAGGCAAAGATTTTTAAATTATAAAAAACAGTGAGCAAAGAAATAGAAGGTTTAAAGATTAAGGAAGAAGATATGCAAAAATAAAATAACTGAAATAAAAAATTCACTGGAAGGTGGAGTTCTCATTGTGGTGCCAAAAAACAAATCCAACTAGTAGCTGTGAGGATGCAGGTTCAACCCCTGGCCTAGCTCAGTGAGTTGGGGATCTAGTATTGCCATGAGCTGTGGTAAAGGTCACAGACACAGCTCAGATCCCGTGTTGCTGTGGCTGTGGCTGTGGTGTAGGCCAGCAGCTGTAGCTCCAATTCAACTCCTAGGCTGGAAACTTCCATATGCTTTGGGTGCAGCACTAAAAATCAAAAAAAAAAAAAATCACTAGAAGAAACCAACAGCAGAATACAGGAGGCAGAAGAATGAATTAGTGAAGTGGAAGACAGACTAGTGGAAATCACTGATGTGGAACAGAAAAGACAAAAAAGATTGAAAAGAAATGAAGACAGTCTAAGAGAACTCTGGGAAAACATAAAACATACCAAAATCTGTATTATATGGGTGCCAGAAGGAGAAGAGAGAGAAAAAGGACGGGAGAAAATATTTGAAGAGATGATAGATGAAAACTTCCCTAACATGAGAAAGGAATAACTCACTCAAATCCAGGAAGCACAACGAGTACCACATAAAATTAAACCCAAGGAGGAACACCCCAAGACACATATTAATCAAAGTGACCAAGATTAAAGACAAAGAGAAAATATTAAAAGCAGCTAGGGAAAAGAAACTAATAACATACAAGGGAACCCCCATAAGGTTATCAGCTGATTTTTCAGCAGAAACTGCAGGCCAGAAGAGTCTACCATGATATACCTAAAGTGATGAAAGGAAAAAACCTCCAACCAAGATTACTCTATCCAGCAAGATATGAAGGAGAAATCAAAAGCTTTAAAGACAAGCAAAAGCTAAGAGAATTCAGCACCACTAAACCACTTTTACAACAAATACTAAAGGAAATTCTCTAGGTGGAAAAGAAAAGGCCATAACTGGAAACAAAAATGTTACAAATGGGAGCTCCCGTTGTGGCACAGTGGAAATGAACCTGACTGGAAACCATGAGGTTGCAGGTTTGATCCCTGGCCTTGCTCAGTGGATTAAGGGTCCGGCATTGCCATGATCTGTGGTGTAGACTGTAGATGTGGCTCGGATCCCGCATTGCTGTGGCTGTGGTGTAGGCCGGCGACTGCAACTCTGATTGGACCCCTAGCCTGGGAACCTCCACGTGCTGTGGGTGTGGCTTTAAAAAGCAAAAAAAAAAAAAATTTTTACAAATGACAAGGCTTACTGGTAAAGGCATACATATAGTATGAAGTAGGAAATCATAGCTAGCAAAACCAGAAATCATGAGAAGAGGAGGGAACAAATGCAGGATACTGGAGATGCACTTGCAATTAAGAGACCAACAACTTAAAACAATCTTGTATATATATATACAGACTCCTATATCAAAACTTCAAGGTAACTACAAACCAAAAATCTATAGTAGATACACACACAAATAAGAAAAAGCAATCCAAACAAACACTGAAGATAGTCATCAAATCACAAGAGAAGACAACAAGAAAAGGGAAGAAAAAAGACCAACAAAAATAAATCCAAAACAATTAATAAAATGGCAATAAGAGCATACATATCAATAATTACCTTAAATGTCAATGGACTAAATGCCCCAACCAAAAGACACAGACTGGTGGAATGGATACAAAAACAAGACCGGTCTTCAACAGACCCAATTCATTTCTAGGGACACATACAAATCAAAAGTGAGAGGATGGAAGAAAATATTCCATGCTAACAGGAATCAAAAGAAAGCTGGAGTAGCAGAGTTCCCATTGTGGTGCAGTGGAAATTAATATGACTAGGAACCATGAGATTGCAGTTTTGATCCCTGGCCTCACTCAGGGGGTTAAGGATCTGGTGTTGCTGTTAGCTGTGGTGTAGGTCACAGACGTAGCTCAGATTCTGCATTGCTGTGGCTGTGGCATAGGCTGGCAGCTGTAGATACAATTCAATCTCTAGCTTGGAATCTCCACGTGCCTCAAGTGGGGCCCTAAAAAGCAAAATAAATAAATAAATAAATAAATAAAAGAAACCTCAAGTAGCAATACTCATATCAGACAAAATATACCTTAAAATAAGGAATATTATAAGAGACAAAGAAGGACATTACAGGAGTTCCCATCATGACACAGTGGAAATGAATCCAACTGGGAACCATGACATTGTGTGTTCAATCCCTGGCATCATTCAGTGGGTTAAGGAGCTGGCGTTGCTGTGAGCTGTGGTGTAGGTTGCAGACACAGCTCAGGTCCTATGTTGTTGTGGCTTTAGTGTAGGCTGGCAGCTGTAGCTCTGATTAAACCACTAGCCAGGTAGCCAGGGAACCTCCATATGCCATGGGTGCAGCCCTAAAAAGCAAAACAAAATAAATAAATAAATAAAAGGACATTGCATACTGATCAAAGGATCAATTCAAGAAGAAGATAGGACATTTTTAAATATATATGCCCCCAAGAGAGGATCACCTCAATACATAAGGCAACTGCTAACAACCTTAAAAGGGAAATTGACAATAACACAATAATAGTGGGGGACTTTAACACCCCATTTACAGCAATGGACAGACTTACAGCAATGGACAGATCATCCAGACAGAAAATCAACAAGGAAACACAGGTCTTAAATGATGCATTAGAGCAGATGGACTTAATAGATATTTATAGGACATTCCATCTAAAAGCAGAAGAATATACATTCTCCTCAAGTGCACAGGGAGCATTCTCTAGGATTGATCACATACTGAGCCACAAATCAAGCCTTGGTAAATTTAAGAAAACTGAAATAATATCAAACACCTTTTCTGACCACGACACTATACAACCAGAAATCAACAAGAAAAAAACTACAAAAAACACAAACATATGGAGACTAAACAACATGCTACTAAACGACCAACAGATCACTGAAGAAATCAAAGAGAAAATTTAAAAATACCTAGAAGCACATGACAACAAACAGACAACACTCCCAAACCTATGGGATGAAGCAAAAGCAGTTCTAAGAAGGAAGTTTATAGCAATGTAAGCCTACCGCAGGAAATAAGAAAAATCTCAAATAACCTAATTTTATACCTAAAGCAACTAGACAAAGAAGAACAGACAAAACCCAAAGTTAACAGATGAAAGAAATCATAAAGATCAGAGCAGAAATAAATGACATAGAAACAAGAAAACCACAGAAAAGATCAATGAAACTAAAAGCTGGTTCTTTCAAAAGATCAACAAAATTGATAAGCCCTTAGCCAGACTCATCAAGAAAAGAGAGAACTCAAACCAGTAAAAATTAAAAATGAAAAAGGAGAATATACAATGGACATCACAGAAATACAAAGGGTCATAAGATACTACTACATGCAACTATATGCCAATAAAAAAGACAACCTATAAGGATCCGGCATTGCCCGTGAGCTGTAGTGTAGGTTGCAGACTCAGCTTGGATCCTGTGTTGCTGTGGCTCTGGCATAGGCTGGTGGCTACAGCTCCAATTCAACCCCTAAGCCTGGGAACCTCCATATGCCATGGGAGCGGCCCAAGAAATGGCAAAATGACAAAAAAAAAGAAAAAGACAACCTAGAAGAAATGGACAAATTCTTAGAAAAGCACAGTCTTCCAAGACTAAACCAAGATGAAATAGAAGCCATGAATGGACCAATTACAAGTACTGAAATTGAAACTGTGATTAAAAGACTTGCAACAAACAAAAGTCCAGGACCAGATGGCTTCACAGGCAAATTCCATCAAACATTTGGAGAAGAGGTGAAACCTCTCCTTCCGAAACTATTCCAAAAAATCACAGAGGAAGGAACACTCCCAAACTCAATCTTTGAGGCCACCATCACCCTGACACCAAAACCAGACAAAGATACCACAAAAAAAGAAAATTACAGGCCAATATCACTCATAAACACAGATGCGAAAATCCTCAACAAAATACTGGCAAACTGAATCCAACAATACATTAAAAGGATTGTACACCATTATCAAGTGGGATTTATCCCAGGGATGCAAGGGTTCTTCAATATCTGCAAATCCATCAGTGTGATACACCACATTAGCAAACTGAAGAATAAAAACCATATGATCCTCTCAATAGATGCAGAAAAAGTCTTTGACAAAATCCAACACCCATTTATGATAAAAACCCTTCAGAAAGAGGGCATAGAGGGAACCTACCTCAACATAATAAAGGCCATATATGACAAACCCACAGTGAACATTATTTTCGATGATGAAAAGCTGAAAGAATTCCTTCTGAGATCAGGAACAAGACAAGGATGTCCACTCTTGCCACTACTATTCAACATAGTTTTGGAAGCCTAGCCACGGCAATCAGAGAAGAAAAAGAAATAAAAGGAATCCAATTGGAAAGGAAGAAGTAAAACTATCACTATTTGCAGATGACATGATACTATACCTAGAGAATCCTAAAGACTCTACCAGAAAACTGTTAGAGCTCACCAATGAATTTGGCAAAGTCACAGCATACAAAATTAATACACAGAAATCAGCCACATTTCTTGGACCCCTGGGAGCCTCGATGCCTCAGGCCTCCAGAGCCCTCGCCCCTCCTCTGTCCTCCCACGCGTGCCCAGCAAGGGGGCTCCCTTTCTCTCCACTTCCTCACCAACTCCGTTGGCCAGAATCCAGACTTCAAAGGAAGGTGTGTGTCCTTGACATCATGAAAAAGTGATGTCTTTGCATATGAGAGGAAACAGTCCAAGGTAGATATGATTCTTCACTGCATCAGGGATGTGTGCACCAGCTTCCAAACAAGGTTTCATTTACTCTCAGTGAACACGAATCTGAACTAATGGTCCCCCCACCCCATCACTTCATACCAAGCATGACCTGCTGAGCTAAAACCAGTTCATGCCTCCCTTAATTTTTTATGATGATTGTTGTTGTTATTTTCGTTATTATTATTTGGGGTTTCTTGTGTTTTTGGTCTTCTTTGCAGCTCTCCACACTAAAAGTCATAACATCGTGGGGAAAATCCATGAACTCTACACTGGGGTGAGATGTAGCAGGAACTGGCCCCACCACTGTGGCCGGGGCCGCCTCTCGCAATAATCACTATCGACCTAAAGCTTTATTTAGCCTTCATCTGTACCCTTGTAGTCGATAAGGTCTTGCCACATCTTATTAGTGAGGTCGAGAGGCGTATCATTTGTTTGTTGTTCTGTCCCCTCCCCCAGTATTAAACTGTGAAATTTGTGATTTGTTTAAACTCTGGGTGAATCATAGCTTAGTCTGCATGTCCAGCTAATTTGTTTCCATACATTTCGTTTGATTCTCTTTCTCCTTCTCTCAGGGCTTTTACAAAGAAAAAATATATATATATGGATCTTCCGAAAAGTTTTTCGAGGTGCAAGTCTCTCTCTTTTGTTTTTTTCTCTTTGATTTATGGACATGATGCTGAAATGCAATCACTACATGAAACTCCCAGCTGTGAAAACAAAACAAAAAACCCAAAGGGCTGTTTTTTCCACCAGCCCCGGGGGAAGCTATGTGACAGTCGGGTGCTGGTGTCAGAAAGTTTCACCATTCTTTCCACCCTCTGTTCCTCTCTTTCCTCCAGAAGGAAGTTGATCCTGGTGATTTCAGCCCAATGCATTAAACAGGAAACAATAATAAATGTGTAGAATTCATATTTTTCTAAAGGGAACTTAAAAACTGCTGCTACATGTTATGTACAAAACTGGTTTATGCTACATGAACAGAGAATCACAAGTTGTGTTTTGGTGCTTTTGTTCCTCTTTGTGTTCAGTTGTATAGTACTTCCAAATTCAAAATGAGAAGAAAAGCTGTTCTGCATCAAACCATCTAAGCAATAACTTATAATTTAAAAAAAAAAGAAAAAAGAAATCAACTGCATTTCTATATGCTAATAACCAAAGATCAGAAAAAGAAATTAGGGAAACAATCTGATTTACCATCATATCAAAAAGAATAAAATACTTAGGAATAAACCTACCTAAAGAGACAAAAGACCTGTACTCTGAAAACCCTAAAACACTGATGAAAGAAATCAAAGGTGACAAAAGCAGATGGAAAGACATACCATGCTCTAGGTTTGGAAGAATCAATATTATCAAAATAACTATGCTATCCAAGGCAATCTGCAGATTCAATGCAATCCCTATCAAATTACCAAGGACATTTTTCACAGAACTTGAAGAAAGTATGTAAAGTTTGTTTGGAAGCACAAAAGACCCAGAATAGCTTAAGCTGTCCTGAGAAAGAAAAAATAGAGCTGGAGGAATCAAGTAGCCTGAATTCAGACTATACTACAAAGCTACAATCATCAAAACAGCATGGTACTGGAGTTCTTGTCATGGCTCAGTGGTTACCGAATCTGACTAGGAACCATGAGGTTGTGGGTTTGATCCCTGGCCTTGCTCAGTGGGTTAAGGATCTGGCATTGCCATGAGTTGTGGTGTAGGTCACAGACGCAGCTCAGGTCCTACGTTGCTGTGGCTCTAGCGTAGGCTGGCGGCTACAGCTCCGATTCAACCCCTAGCCTGGGAACCTCCATATGTTGCAGGAGTGGCCCTAGAAAAGGTAAAAAGGCAAAAAGGCAAAAAAAAAAAAACCCAAAAAACAAAAAACAGTATGGTACTGGCACAAAAACAGAAACAGAGATCAGTACAACAGGATAAAGAGCCCAGAATTAAACCCACACACCTATAGTCAACCAATCTATGACAAAGGAGGCAAGAATATACAATGGAGAAAAGCCAGTCCCTTCAATAAGTGGTGCTGGGAAAACTGACTGCTACGTGTAAAAGAATGAAATTAGAACACTTCCTAACACCATACACAAAAACAAACTCAAAATGGATTAAAGACCTAAATGTAAGACCAGATACTATAAAACTCTTAGAGGAAAACATAGGCAGAACACTCTCTGACATAAACCAATATCTTCTCAGCAGTATCTTCTCAGACCCATCTCCTAGAGCAATGATAGTAAAAACAAAAACAAACAAATGGGACCTAATTAAACTTAAAAGTTTTTGCATAGCAAAGGAAACCCTAAACCAAACAAAAAGACAACCCGCAGAATGGGAAAAAAATTTGCAAATGAAGTGACTGATAAGGGGTTAATCTCCAAAATTTATAAACACCTCCTACATCTCAATACCAAAAACAAACAAACAAGCAACTCCATCAAAAAATGGGCAGAAGATCTAAGCAGACAATTCTCCAAAGAAGACAATACAGATGGCAAAAAAAAATAAAAAATAAAAAATAAAAGATGTTCAGCATCACTAATTATTAGAGAAATGCAAATCAAAATTACTATGATGTACCACCTTACACCAACCAGAATGGCCATCATCAAAAAGTATAAAAACAATAAATGCTGCAGAGGGTGTGGAGAAAAGAGAACCCTATTACACTGTTGGTGGGAATGTAAATTGGTGCAACCACTGTGGAAAACTGTATGGAAATTCCTCAAGAAACTGAAAATAGAATTACTATTTGATACAGCAACCCCAGTCTCAGGCATTTATCCAGAGAAAATCATGACTCAAAAAGATACATGTACTCCAATGTTCATTGCAGCACTATATACAATAGCAAGACATGGAAGCAACCTAAATGTCCATCAACACAGGAAAGGATAAAGAAGAGTGGTACATATACACAATGGAATATTACTCAGCCATAAAAAGGAATGAAATAATGGCATTTGGATGGACTCGGAAATTATCATGCTAAGTGAAGTTAGATGGTGAGACACTAATGTCATATGCCATCACTAATGTCATATGCCATTATATATGGAATCTTAAAAAAGGATAAAATGAATTTCTTTGTAGAACAGAAACTGACTCACACACTTTGAAAAACTTTTGGTTACCAAAGGAGACAGGCTGAGGGGAGGGATGGGCTGGGGGTTTGGGATGGATATGTTCTAAAATTGGGTTGTGATGACAGTTGTACAACTGTATATATAATAAAATTCACTGAGTAAAAAAAAAGTATTTCCAGACTTCCCATTGTGGCTCAGTGGTTAACGACCCGACTAGGAACCATGAGTTGCGGGTTCCATCCCTGGCCTTGTTCAGTGGGTTAAGGATCTGGCGTTGCCGTGAGCTGTGGTGTAGGCATTGCTGTGGCTCTGGCATAGGCCAGCAGCTACAGCTCCAATTAGACCTCCATTCTGGGAACCTCCATATGCCGAGGGAGCGGTCCTAGAAAAGGCAAAAAGGCAAAAAAAAAAAGGTTTTCTTCACCTCATTTATTTATTCACTCACACATTTATGAAACGTGCTGAGTAAGCACTGGGCTGAGAAACAGATTGGAAGTTACTTTCCTCTTAAACACATGAGACATTAAGCCCCCTGCTGGAGCCATGGAGAAAATCTTTCCTGGCTGTGCACTTTTTTTTTCTCCCTAATTAACGATGCTGGGAAAAAATCATTAGTGTATGTATATATAGATACATATATATGTGTGTGTGTGTGTGTGTGTGTGTGTGTGTGTGTGTGTGTACAGGCTGCAGCATGCAGTGGCTTTTTTTTATTTTTGGCTTTTTAGGACCAAACTCATAGCACATGGAGGTTCCCAGGCTAGAGGTTGAATCCAAGCTACAGCTGCTGGCCTACACCACAGTCACAGCAACTCAGGATCAAGCCACATCTGCAACCTACACCACAGCTCAGGGCAATGCCAGATCCCCGACCCACTGAGTGAGTCCAGGGATCAAACCTGCATCCTGATGGATACTAGCTCCATCGGTTTCCGCTGAGCTGCACGGGAACTCCTGCATCAGCTTTTTGATGTGGGATCTCAGTTCCCAGGCCAAGCTGAAGTGGTGAAAGCACTGAGTCCTAACCACTAGGCCACCAGAAAATTCCCCAATTACTATTATTATTATTTTGCTTTTTAGAGCCACACCCACAGCATATGGAAGTCCCCAAGATGGGGGTCGAATTGAAGCTACAGCTGCCGGCCTACACCACAGCCACGTGGGATCCAAGCCGCGTCTGTGACCTACACCACAGCTCACAGCAATCCTGGATCCCTGGCCCACTAAGCAAGGCTGGGGATCGAACCCACATCCTCACGGATACTAATCTGATTCACTTCCACTGCACCACAATGGGAACTCCCAAAAAATATTTTTAATATTATAAAATAAGGAGACAATTGGAAATTTAAATATTTGATAATATCAAAGATCTGCTGTTAATTTTTGTTTAGGTAAGATGGTATTGAGGATTTTTCTTTGGAGAGAATCCTTACCATTATGACTTGCTAAACGATTTCAGATGAAATGGTAAGTCTAGTTTAGCAGCTAGGATTTGACCTGAGAAATAGAAACCAGTAGATGTGTGTTAAGAAACTGTTTTTGCAAGAAACAATTGTGGGGGCTGGCGAGGCAAGTCTGAAATCCACAGGGCAGCCTCACCTAGATTACCTAGGATAATTTCCCTTACTTAAAAACAACTGATTATGGTTTTAATCACATTAGTTTAATGACTAACTGAGAACTGTGGCCTAGCCAAATTGACATAAAAAGTTAACCATCACATCTGTGAATTGATTCAAAATAATATGGAAGGAAGAGTGAAGAAGTACAGGATTGGCCCATGGTTTGAGGGCTTTTGAGACTGGGGTGATGTACATGGAGGTTCACCATAGTATCTGTCTGATTGTGCACTTCCCAGTTTTCTAAAATAAAAGGGTTTCAAAATATACTTTAAAGGCACTTGGAAATTCACTGCTCTATATTTTACTTTTGGATCTTTTTCTTTACACGTTTTCACAAAGTTAAGCTCATGCTTGCATTACAATTTTATATGATTTCTTTCATGGCATTATACTATTAGCACTTTCACACCTCATTAAAAACTTTTCCCAAATGTTAAACAAAATTATTAATAACTCAGGCTCTGACATTACACAAAGGTGGCTTGAATCCAGTTCTGCTGTCATTGCTGAGTGACCCTGGCCTAAACTTCTTAGGTTCTCTACACCTCAGTTTCTTTTCGTTTTTGTATTAATGGCTGCACCTGCAGCATATGGAAGTTCCCAGACTGGAGATGGAAGCCATGCCTCCACAGTGACCCAGATCCCCCTCAGATGGATTCTTAACTCACTGAACCATAGTGGGAACTCCCAGCTTCTTTTAATACAGTCATTCAATTCATTCATTCATTCAAGTAATATTTTGATTGTCTTCAGAGTCAGATCTTATTCTAGGTTCTGTGGCTACACCAACAAACAAAACAAAATTCTTGCCTTCATGGAACTGACATTAGTGGAGGAAACAGACACTTAGCAACTAAATACATGATGTACAGGGGTTTGCAACTAATTCAGAGAAAAATAAAGCATAGTAAAGGGCATATGGGATCAGGAATAGGGCTACCTTACACAAATAGGTCAGGAAAGTCTTTTCTGATAAGGTGACATTTGAGCAGACTTGAAGAAAATGAAGGAGTCAGCCATTTGAGTGTCTGGTGGGAAGAATCTTCTAAACAAAGGAAACAGCAAATGCTAAGGCTCCAAGGCAGTAGCATGTTCAAAGTACAGAGAAGGGGCCAGAGTGATTGGAGCTGAAAGAACAACTAGAAGATGTAGGAAATGAGGTCAGGAAGTTAACAGGAAGTAGACTGTGCAAAAGAAAGCCATTAGGGGGATTTGAACAAAGGAGGGACATCTGGTTTCTGGTTTAAAGGGTTTACTCTCTAGTTGTAGGGACAAAAATAAAGTGAAGGGGGCAAGGGAAGAAGCAGGAAAACCGATTGGTAGGCTATTAGAATCTTCCAGACAAAAGATGCTGGTGGCATGGGCCAGGGTAGTAGTGTTGGAGGCTTTGAGCATGGTCACATCTTGCAAATATTTGAAAATAGGGCCAACAAGATTTGCTGATGTATCTATGTGGGGTGAGAGAGAGAAGGAGTAAAGGATTACTCTAAAATTTTTGCCTTAGCAAAAGGCAAATATGGAATATGAGGTTGCCATTAACTGAGAAGTGAATCCAGCAGAAGGAGAGAATAAAGGAGGAAGGAGGAAATTAGGATACAGACTGCTTTCAAAAAAGCCTGCTTGTATCTGCACAAATCCACAAGCCTGGAAGCACCAGAGAAAAAGAAAACAGCAATGACATTTTGGTACCTAAAAATCTAATAAAGTAGGGGTAATAGCTTAACAAACCAAAAAAGACTAATCCTAAATCAACGACGAAATTGAGAATCAAAATTTAAACAGCAGCATCTTCAAAAAGCTCAGGGATTTGTGGTATCATGTACAGCTGGAATCTGAGTTGGTAAAAATAAAGGTGATTAAAAGATTAAAGATTTAAACAGTTTAAAGCTCTATTTATTTATTTATTTTTAGTCTTTTTGCCATTTCTTGGGCCGCTCCGGGGGCATATGGAGGTTCCCAGGCCAGGGGTCTAATCGGAGCCGTAGCTGCCAGCCTACGCCAGAGCCACAGCAATGCAGGATCTGAGCCGCGTTGCTCAGATCTGCGACCTACACCACAGCTCACGGCAATGCCGGATCATCAACCCACTGAGCAAGGGCAGGAATCGAACCCGCAACCTCATGGTTCCTAGTTGGATTTCTTAACCACTGCGCCACGACGGGAACTCCAGTTTAAAGCTCTTTAAGAATTAGTAGCTCCCTAATCCCTTCTCTCACTCTTCACTAATGAACAACTGCCTCTCCCCAACTCAGGCAGAGGATGGAAAGCAGAGGTCACAACTAAGGTTGGAGGTATCATAGCTAAAACAGCACGATTTAGAGAACCAGGGTATATTCCGTGTTTAGACCTCCAGTGCTCCAATACCATCCACACTGCTCACCAGATGGGACTTTGGAAGAGTCTTCTACTGCAGGGAACCCAAGCTGCCCAGGAATAAGGACAAAATGTGCTGACGTCTGGAGTTCCCCAATCAGATCATCCAATAGTGAAACTTTGGTCAACAACTCAGAACTTACATCAGCTTTTTATCCTACCAACCACCACCCCCACTTAAATATGAGATAATAAACAAGGATTGCCAAGTATCTAAACAGAGACTCATTATAATTTTAGTGGAGCATCAGAAAGGAATGCAATTAAGAAGTTTTTGTTCTAGCAGCCATACCCAGAGTCTGTCGTTATTCTTACCTCCTCTCTACCTTTTGTTCTTTGCCCTTCTTTCCTTGAAAAAAAGTGATATTACAAGAGGCCCCTAACTTTGTTTCTTTGTTTTCATTTGCCTAAAACTTAAATCTGAATCATCTTAGAACTTGACCTCTCATCTGGGGAAAAGTCTTACTGCCTTGCTCTGGATTACAGAACCACGGTCAGCGATAAAAATATACCCTGTGGGGTGAAGTGGGCTCTATCAAGCACTGCTGATGGGGGTGTAAATTGGTGTCAACTTTAAGGAAATTTTTAAATGAGCATATCCTTCAACCCAACAATCTCATTTTTAGAAATTTATTCCAAGGAAATCTCTCTTTTTTAATGTGAACATTATTATTAGAGATACATACTGAAATATTTATGGATACACTGATACAATGTCTAGAATTTGCTTCAAAATAATCATGTTTGGTAAGCGTATTTATATTTTCGTATATGGAAGCCAATAAGCACATGTGGCTATTGAGCTAATCCAACTGAAATGTGCTATAAATGTATAGTATGCACTGGATTTTGAAGACTTAGTACCCTCCCCCAAAAAGTTAAATGTCATTAATAGCTTGTATATTGGTTATATATTTAAATAATATTTGGATATATTTGATAAAGTAAAATATATCATTAAAATTAATTACACCTATTTCTTTTCTCTTTTTCAAATACAATTACTAGAAAATTTAACCAGTGGCTGGTTAGTTCAGTTGGTTAGAGCACGGTTATAAACGTAGTTACTAGAAAATTTAAAATCACAATTAAGTAACATTTTTATTATAAATGTGGCTTGCATTTGTGGTTTACATTATATTTCTACTGAACAGCACTGGTTCAGAATCTATATACAGTCAGTCCTCCATATCTGCAGGTACCACATCTTTCTGATTCAACCAATCTTGCTTGGGTCAAAAATATTTGGAAAAAGCAAAATTTCAGAAATTTCCAAAAATAAAACTTGATTTTGCTGCATGCTATCAACTATTTATGTAGTGTTTACATTGCACAGTTGACCCTTAAACAATACTAGGGTTAGAGGTGCTGACCCTCCAAGCAGTGGAAAATCTGAGTATAACTTAGAGTTGGCCCTCCATATCCAGGATCCTTCCATAGCTGTGGTCACCATCCATGGATTCGAGCAACCATGGATCAGGCAGTGCTGCAGTATTTACTATTGAAAAAAATTCAAATATAAGATTCCCACATCATTTAGTATTCATAACAGCTATATGAGGTAGAAATTTGTATCCTCTGAACTCTCCCCTTAACTCCAGATTTATATATCTAATAGCCTGCCAATCGACATCTATTAGCTGGAATATATGGATAGAGAACAAAACTTTAACAGGAAAAAGTGAATTGGAATAAAGAGAAATTATTAATGGAAAAGAAATTTTTAAACAAAAGAGGAAACTTTGATTAATATCCTCAGAGAAATAAAAGAAGCTATTGCTTCTATGAAATAGAGATAAATTTTTTAAATTTTGTTTTGTTTTTGTTTTAGGGCCACACCTGAGCCATATGGAGGTTCTCAGGCTAGGAGTCAAATTGGAGTTGTAGCCGCTGGCCTACACCACAGCTCATGGCAATGCCAGATCCTTAACCCACTGAGCGAGGCCAAGGATTGAACCTCATGGATGCTAGTCAGATTCATTTCTGCTGGGCCACGACAGGAACTCCTATTTTGGTTTGGTTTGGTTTGGTTTGGTTTGGTTTGGTTTGGTTTGGTTTGGTTTGATTTTGGTTTTGGTTGAGGGGGGAATTTTTTGGCCTCACCTGCAGCATGTGGAAGTTCCTGGGACAGGGATCCAATGACACTGCTGTTGCAGCCTGCAATGCACCTGTGGCAATACTGGATCCTTAACCCAGTATGCCACAAAGGAACTTCGAAGACAAATTTTTTTTAAGGTAGGTGGGATTCTGAAGAAATAGCTCCTGGAGTTCCCATTGTGGCTCAGTGGATTACAGACTAGTATCCATGAGGATGCAGGTTTTTTGTGTGTGTGTGTCTTTTTGTCTTTTCTAGGGCCACACCTGTGGCATATGCAGATTCCCAGGCTAGGGGTCTCATCAAAGCTGTAGCTGCCAGCCTTCGCCACAGCCACAGCAACATGGGATCCAAGCCGAGTCTGCAACCTACATCACAGCTCACGTCAACGCCGGATCCTTAACCATCGAGCAAGGCCAGGGATCAAACCTGCAACCTCATGGTTCCTAGTCAGATTCCTTAACCACTGAGCCATGATGGGAACTCCAGGATGCAGGTTTGATCCCTGGCCTTGCTCAGTGAGTTAAGGATCTGGCATTGCTGTGAGCTGTGGTGTAGGTCACAGACATGGCTTGTATCCACCTTTGCTGCCGATGTGGCATAGGTCAGTAGCTGCAGCTCTGATTTGACCCCTAGCTTGGGAACTTCCATATGCCACAGGTGCAGCCCTAAAAAAGAAAAAAAGAAAAGAAGAAGAAGAAATAGCTCTTGAAAATTAAAAACCTGATAGCAGACATTGAAAACTGATAGGATTGGAAGCTGATATTGAGGCAAACCCTCAGAAAGTACAGAAAAGACAAAGGAATGGGGAAAAGGAGTGAAAATACAAAAATTCTAAAACCAGTCCTCAAAGGTCCCCATTTGGACCTCAAAATCAAGAAAGACTTCCTACAACTCTGCTAATCCTCCTATTTAGCTCCCAGTAAGAATCTTGCCTTTTTTTTTTAAACCTGAAGACAAGAACGTGCAAAGCTCTTAGAACGTCCACCTGGAACACACTTAAATATTTAATACATTATTATTCATTTTACAGGGACTAGCTGGGGATTACAGAGATAGATTAAGATCTATCATCTAGATCAAGGGTTGGCAAAAGATGGGCCATGGGTCAGTTCCAGTCACTGCCTGCTTTTATAAATAAAGTTTATTGGAGCAGAGCCACACCCGTTCATTAGTGTTATCTATGGCTGCTTTTGAACTAAAACCAATGAGATGACTAGTTGTGGCTGAGATTCTATGGCCACAAAGTCTAAAATATTTACTAATCTGCCCTTTACAAGAAAAGTTTGCTGATCCCTGATACAGATTATTCATTTTCATCCTAACAGCCCTTGAAAGTTGACATTTTTCTACTTATTTTGAGGTTTAGAGAAGGCAAGTAACTTTCCCAGATTCAGAGACATTAAGCATTGGGAACATGATAAAACTGTCTTTTGACAATAACATATGGTTTCCCATTAGAGTCATTTTCCCCTCATAGGGTCTTTGTCTTGCAAGGAATCAACGAGAGGACACAGTAGTTAGTAGAATTCTAAGGTGCTGAAGTATTGAACCAGTCAAGATGTCATGAGTATTCTCACTGGAGCTAAAGGCCATCCCACATGACTGTGCCTTTAGTTTTTCAGAAATGACCCTGACCACGGTGCAGGAGCATCAACCTTGCTCTGGGATCACAACCAACCCTCTACTCATCCCCACAAATCCCCTTACATTTCTACCACCCTTTCTTTCAGCAGAAAACTCAACCTTCTGAGGTAAACTCATTCTAACTGACTCAACACAGCCATCACAAAGGACACTCTTGTACCTCTCTGCCAGAGTTCTGCCAGCCCACACTGAGAAAAAGCCCTCCTTTCTGGGCTCAAAAGAGCAGAGATGAGGAGTTCCCATTGCGGTGCAGTGGAAACGAATCTGACTAGGAACCATGAGGTTGCAGGTTGATCCCTGGCCTCGCTCAGTGGGTTAAGGATCCAGCATTGCTGTGAGGTGTGGTGTAGTTTGCAGACACGGCTCCAATTTGGCATTGCTGTGGCTGTGGCGCAGGCCCGCAGCTACAGCTCTGATTCGACCCCTAGCCTGGGAACCCCCATGTGCCATGGGTGTGGCCCTAAAAAGACAAAAGACCAAAAAAAAAAAGGAAGAGCAGAGATGAGAGCAAACTAGATCCAACTCTCCAGAGGGAAAGGCTGCCCCAGGCTAGGCTACAGGGCCCAGTCTCATCAGCTGAATTTGTCCCAAGTTGCTGGACTGAGCTGCCACAGGCTAGAGCAAAGAGCTGTCCCAGGCTAGGGTTCTTTGAGGGTAGGGCATGTCTTGCTGTTTACAGGGCCTACTTAGCATAGGGTTTGGTGCTCACACACACAAAATTTGTCTAACAAACGAAAGCTAAGATAATTATATGTACATAAAAGTTTGCTAAATAAATTAATCAACAATGATCTCAAACAATATTATAATGAGGAACCACCTCACACCATTCAAAAAGGCCATCATCAAAAAGTCTATAAGCAATAAATGCTGGAGAGGGTGTGGAGAAAAGGGAACACCCCTACACTGTTGGTAGGAACGCAAATTGCTACAACCAATGGAGAATAGTATAGAGGTCCTTAAAAAACTAAATACAGAACTACCATATGATCCAGCAATCACATTCCTGGGCATATCTCCAGTGAAAACCATAATTCGAAAAAATGCATGCACCCCAATGTTCACTGAAGCACTCTTTACATAGCCGAGACATGAAAACAACCTAAATGTCCATTAATAGAAAAATGGATAAAGAAGATATGGTATATGTATACAATGGAATATTACTCAGCCATAAAAAATAATGAAATAATGCCACTTGCAGCAACATGGATGGACCTAGAGATTATTAAAATAAGTGAGGCAAGTCACAAAGACAAAAATTATACAAGATCACTTATGTGATCTAAAAAAATGATACAAATGAACATATATACAAAATAGAAACTGACTCACAGATCTCAAAAACAAACTTATGGTTACCAAAGGGGAAAGGCGGGGGGAGGGATAAATTAGGAGTTTGGGATTAACATATACACACTAGTATAGATAAAATAGATAATCGGCATAGGCCTTACTATATAGCACAGAGAACTCTACTCAATATTCCTTTTTTTTTTGTCTTTTTTAGGGCCAAATTTGCGGCATATTGAGGTTCCCAGGCTAGGTGTTGAATTGGAGCTATAGTCGCCCGCCTACACCAGAGCCACAGCAACTCAGGATCCAAGCCACGTATGCAACCTACACCACAGCTCACGACAACGCTGGATCCTTAACCCACTGAGTGGGTCCAGGGATTAAACATGTGTTCTCATGGAAACTAGTCAGATTTGTTTCTGCTGAGCCACAATGGGAACTCCTCTACCCAATATTCTACAATAACCTATTTGGAAATGATTCTGAAAAAGAATGGATAAATGTATATGTATAGGTGAACCACTTTGCTATACATCTGAAACTAACACAATATTACAAATCAACTATACTTCAAAAAAAAACTAAAAAAAAATGCATTGTATCCACAAAGGAAACTATGATCATTATGTGTACATAAGAGTTTGCTAAAAAAATTAACAAGTAATGGTGTCATTACAAACTTCTCAGCACCAGGGTAGCTAGCCAGAGATACAGTTTTATGACTTACAAATTGTCTTTCATTTCCCTTATCTCAATTCACCCTTCCAACAATGTTTAGGGAAATACAGAAAGCTTGTAAACCTCATTTCACAGAGGAAAGGCGATTAAGAGATTAAGTAATCTGACCAACGTCATACAATCCTACAGGAACGGGAAGGAGGGTTGGAGATGCGAACCCAGAGAGGACTCAACAGACTGTGTTTCTGCCAGAGAACCAGAAGCAGTGATTGAATGAATGTGTTTGCTCACTCCTCATGATAGGTATGCCTATCTACTTTTCCCTCTCTCTTCACTCCTCTCAAAAGGTCTTTCTTTTCCTCCCTCTCCCCTGCCTCAGCTTCTATAAAAAGGATTCTTTGACTGTACTAATGATTCTAAATTAGATATTGTCGCTTTTTAAAAAAAATGTGCTTGAGTTTCTACCCAAAGTTTCTCTGCAAAGTTTCATGTCAAGTAAAGGAAACTTAAAAGGCCACTTGTATTTAAGAGCTTTATGTGCAACTCTGTTTTCTTTACTCAATCACAGTGATTGGATTTTAAATGTACTAAGAATCTCTGCCTGCCTCTTATGCTGCTGTCCCTCAACCTCATTGCATTACATGTTCCCAGGACCCACTTCCCTAGTACAAGGTCCATTTTCACTGGAAAACCACTTTAAAAACGATCTTGTAAATGGGTAGCAAATCCCCAAAACATGTTCAGCAGACACATTTTCCCTGGGCTGCTGGGGTCCAGCTCCAGCAGCCAGGAGACAACGAACAGGAGGAGGGGCTGCAAACAGGTGCGGAAAGAATTGGAGCCAACTCCCTCAGCAAGTGCTGCAGATGACCCGTTTATTGAAAGGAGAGCATCAGCTTTTATACATTTTACTTTTGTGCATGATTATACAAAACAACAATATATGTTAATTTATTATTCCAAACTATTCTTTTAGTTTTAGATTTTAAATAAAGATTACGTACAAACAGTACTTTTATTCTTAGAAAATAAGTAAATAGCAAGCAGAATAATAGGTATCTAATTTTTACTTTAACAATGATTTGGCATAAGGTGATAGATATTCTTGCCTCAAGCTACCTATTGTGCTCCTCTAGCAGGCATGAACAGTCATTAATGGGGAGTGGGGTATTCACACATGGCTTGCTTTCGAGGTCAGGCTGACCTCAGACCATTAGCAGGTTGTGGGAACATAAACTGTCTTAAATAAACCTTATCTATTATAAAAATCTTTATTAATTATAAAATCTATATATTAAAAGAATCTTGCCAATTATAATAATAATTTCCACCTGCTGGGTCCCAACAGGTAGCGTTCATTGTAGAAAAAAATATCTTGCCTTATAGTATCCACAATTGTTGGGCCATGGGCAACACCCAAACCACCCCCTAATCTGTCTCCATGGGGACGGACCAAAGTCCAACAAAACCCCCAGGCTTACGTGGCAGTTCTGCGTAATACTTACTATTACTCCTCTGAAGGGAAACTTCCCGTTCTTAGGAAAGTTCTTTATGCATAATTCAATTGTTTTCAACCTATTTGACAAGGGCTTAGGTTTACAAGTAGGTAATGGCCCATGCTTGGGTGAAGCCTCAGGAATTTGAAAAGGTTCCCATATTATGAGCCAAGAATGACTCATAACACACATAAACGTCAGACAGGAAAGAAGCACAAGAACAGAAGAGGAAATCATATTTCAGGAATTTGTACTAAACAGGTTCAGCTGGGGGATTCTTCGAAACTGCTTTGCAGCTTCAGTTTCTTCAGCCTCTGCTGTAGCTTTGCTTACAGTTAAGCCTCATGCAGGATTATTCTTCTTAGCCACTTTGTGGCTCCCAGTCTTTGAAACTGCTTTGCAGCTTCAGTTTCTTCAGCCTCTACTGTAGCTTTGCTTACAGTTAGGCCTCACACAGGACTATTCTTCTTAGCCACTTTGTGGCTCCCAGCACTGGGCCAAGTTCCAAGTATAGGTATGTTTCAGCAACTTAGAAAACATTCCAGCCCTCTACCAGTGTGTGTATGGGTCAAAGTCATCCAAGACCTCATGCATATCTGCTGTCCTGAGGAATACATGTCAGGGCCTTCCCAGGCAAGCTCTTACTTCCTTCCGGAGTGCCTATGTCAGATACTGATTCTCTCCACCCTCCAGGAGAGACATGGACAGCTATAGTGGCCAGGATGTGGCCAGAATGGAGAGGGCTGTATGAATGCCAGGGTAGGAGAAGTTCAAGTGTTACAGGACAGCAAGGATATTATTTGGCTGTTCTTGTCAGGGAACATCCATCCACCCAGCCATGGACCTCTACAGCTGTGCTCTACATCTGTCCAGGTAGGGACTATCTCCCTTGAATGCCTCAGAGAGTGCCACTTCGGCTTCATCGTTCTCCAGCAAATGCAGATTGCTTGGGATGAGGGATTGAGCAAAGAATCACAGTAAGCACTCTGCTGCTCCTGCATTTCAAAAACAACATGGTCCAGAAAGGGAATAGACCTTTTTGTGGCTCTCCTAGAGGCCCATGGTTGTGAAGACCTTGTGGGGAACGTATTGGCCACACAACCTGGGCAAAGTGGGAGGATACTCTCCTATTCCCATGCTTTACTTCATTGTACAAGGACACCAAGCTTGCGTCTCATAGTCCTTCATTTTCAGGAACTTCTGGATGACAAGGTTGGGTTCATTAGACAAGTGAATGAGGTCAGTGTCAGCCTTCCATATTTCCTGAGGCAGGAACTTGCTATGTGAAAGGTTTTATTCAACACATGCCATTATCACCAAGAAATCACACTTGGTGATGGGATAAACAAGGTCTCTCATCAATCCTGTGAGTGCCTATTTCCTGAAAAACTTTGAGGATGATTGTACACTTGGCCTTGAAAAGACTCAAGATACCAAGAAGCTGTCTACCTGGCATTTTCTCTGATGCTTCTCTGTTCCTCCTTGAAAAGGGTTCCCAGAATCTATGCCAATGTGTGTGTTGGTTCTCCACACCAACAAGCAATTCTCAGACACCCAGCATGTTGTCTGACCCTATCTACTCATAAATAGAACTACATTCCACAGGTAAACAGGATCAGTTTCACAAGACCACCCTTCACTTCAGACACCAGTTGCAATTCAGGTTGTTACCTGTGCTTCCGACCAACCAGCTACATATCAGATGTTCTCAGAAACTCCTCATCAGATCTAATTAACTTGCTAGAACAATTCACAGAACCCAGGAAAACCCATTTAATCTCCACATTACTGATTCATTATAAAAGGATATTAAAGGATGCAAATCAATAGGCAGATGAAGAGACACAGGGAAAGTTCTCAAACAAAGGAGCTTCTGTCCTCTTGGAGCATGGAGCCCTCCATGTTAGCATGGAGAAGCATTCCGGCTCTCTAAGGTGGAAGCTCTCTGAAGAGGGGTCCAAAAGCTCTCCTTATGGCTTTTTTTAGAGGCTTCATTACATAGTTAGGGTTGACTAAATCATTGGCCAATGGCAACTGATTCAATGACAGTTCTCCTCTCCTCTCCTCCTGAAATTGGGGGGAGACTGAAAGTTCAAACCCTCTAATCAGAGAGCTGGTCCTCCTGACAACTAGTCTCCATTCCAAGTCTAAAAATCACTTTATTAACATAACAAGAGATACCTTTATCACCCTCAGCATTTAGGAAATTTCAAGGGTTTTGGCCATCATCTGAATGACCAAATATAGTTTTTCCTTATAAATCACAACACCCTCCCCTTCATCCTCCCAGCATTCATCCCACTCATTCAAGATTCATGCAACAAATCCAGCTGTGTGGTGAAGTACTCTGAGAATGCCTTTAGCAGCACTGTGACTTTGCCCACAATGTCTGGAAGTTTGGCAACTAGCTTTATTGCACAGAACCAAATATTAGTGAGTCCAGCTCCTGCATCTCAGAAGCCAAGAACAAACCTTTCCAGCTGGCCAGTCATGGGATTGCCCTCTGATCACTCAAACCCCACAGGAGCTCCTTTGGTAAACCCTGGACTGCTATTCTCTTCAAGAAGAGTTCCATCAGGAGACTCTCAGTCATATCAAGCCTCTACAAAATCAATCAGATTTTAGCAAAGCTCCATCTTACCTTCTTCACTCTGGGGAACATGGCACATGAAGACGGAGAGATTTTCTTTGGAAGTGATACCAGGTCTCCCATCTATGATCAAAGTGCAGAATGTGGCTGATTTTATCTGTTTGAGGAGATGGTTCTGGATTTGGAGGCCTATTAGCTTAACAGTTTATTCTGCATTTGTTGAGCTATTTCCAGAGCACCATGTGGTATGCAGCTAATGTCCTCTTTCAACACTGGGTCCAGTTCTGTAATATAATGAGAGAATGCATATATAATCTTGGTGTTAGTGAGCCTGCTATGCAATGGAATATTCTATCTTCCACAGAAAACGAGTTTAATGATTTATTTTATAGCATGACAACGCTTTCTCAATATCTTCTTTTCTTTTCTTTTCTTTTTTTTGCTTTTTTGGGGCCCCATATGGAGATTCCCAGGTTAGGGGTTGAATTGGAGCTACAGCTGCCTGCCACAGCCACAGCAACGCAGGATCCAAGCCGTGTCTGCGACCTACACCACCACTCACGGCAATGCCGGATCCTTAACCCACTGAGAGGCCAGGGATCGAACCCGCAACCTCATGGTTCCTAGTCGGATTTGTTTCCACAGCACCACAACGGGAACTCCTTGTCAACACATTCTAATACTCAAAGGCAGCAAAAGCCTCCAGCTTTGCTGTAGTCTTACCATGTTTATTAAATCTGGTATATTTCCCAAGTATACTCATGACACTGGACCAATCTTTCAAAGGCACAAAAACCAACATTACCTCTTTGGTTGTTAAACACAAAAGACAAACCACAAAAGACCCTATCCAGGCATTTGGTGTGTTGGACAGACTTGCACTAATGAAAAAACTGGGCACTGCATCCCAACAGTCCTGACCCATTTCAGAGTACATCTAAAACTGTACTGGAACTGGAAGTTGGAAGTGAGCACCAACTGGCATGCTAGTAATGTTCCTTTGATTTCACTCAGGTTCCTGTGATTTAATAGGCCTCATGATGGACATTTTACTTATTCAAGGATATGTCACCACCTGTGGGTTGTGAGTTTGCCTCCTGCTTTGCAAAAGGAAAGATCTAAAACTTCCCCATTGATGAGACCCTCAAAGTACCTTCCTGCTATATCATTTCTATTAAGTAAAAATTAGGTCTGATATACTACTCAGCTATAAAAAAAGAATGAAATAATACCATTTTTAGCAACATAGATGCAACCGGAGATCCTCATACTAAGTGAAGTCAGTCAGAAAGAGAAAGACAAATAAATACCATATATCACTTACATGTGGAATCTAAAATGTGGCACAAATGAATTTATCTACAAAACAGAAACAGACTCACAGACATGGAGAAGACTTGTGGTTGTCAAGGGGAGGAGGAGGGAATGGGCTGGACTAGGAGTTTGGGATTAGTAGATGTAAACTATCACGTTTAGAATGGATAAACTCTGAGAAAGTAAAGCATGGCTATTCGGTGGGCAGGGAAAACAGATACAAATAAAGACATGTGTAAAGTTAACAGAAAACAATATTTTTGCCAATGAATGCTATATCTATGAAGGTTCATAATAATCCTCTTCTTTGGTGGTTGGGCACTGAATACTGCTTTCTTACAGAGAAACTTTGGCGTTTTACATTCTACCAGTAAGAATGAAACAGTTTCAATTAGCAGCCCAGGTGCAAAGCTTCAGAAAAGGAGTTTCTGGACAAACATTTCCACGGGTCCATTTTGTTGTCTAGGGCTAATGTCCATCACATTAGAAAGTCCTGCTTTTCTTTGAGTTTATCAAAATAGGGTTTCATTTAAATTTCATCTAATCTTCACATGTCCCCACTATCATATAACTCCATTTTTTCTTTCATTTGGTTAAATGTCCTGTGATGTCTCTGGTATGGCAATACAGTACATTGCAATGTACTGAAAGACCTGACTGTTGTACTACACATTTATTCCTGGTGGTCTTAGGTTGACTGGGCTTGGACACTGTCTTGCTCAGTGTCCAAGCTCCTAAAATTAAAATTTGAGGAGTGTCCACTGTGGCTCAGTCGGCTAAGAATCCAAATAGTATCCACAAGGATGTGGGTTCAATTCCTGGCCTTGCTCAGTGGGTTAGGGATCCAGCACTGCCACAAACTGCAGCAGCTCAGACTGGATCTGCCATTGTTGGGTGTTGTGGCTGTGGCACAGGCTGGCAGCTGCAGCTCCCATCCAACCCCTAGCCTGGGAACTCCCATATACTGCAGGTGTGGCCATAAAAAGGAAAAAAGAAAGAGTTTTGAAAACAAATGTGTGAATGAAAAATGCTGCCTGCCATATGAATAAACAAAGGATATTGTAGCCATCAAGCCTTTAGTCACTGCAGCCACCCACAACTGTGCACCCTGAAGGGATTCAGGACTGAGAGAACAGGATACTGGTTCTAGAAAGCTAAGGTGCTCATCAAAGGAATAGTTTCAATGAGCCCAGAATTTGCTTCTTCCCATACATAGAAAAGGACTAAATTCATTAGCTTGAGATATATGATTTTAATTTACAGTAACATTTTCATGTTCCTTGACTACCTGGTTTTTGTTGCAAAGCTCCTAAATACCCTCATTCCTCCCTTACCTATTTGGAGTAGTCGTTCAGAGTAACCTGAAAGACTGTCTTCCAGGTTTAAGTCCGCAGAGAGTCACCAAATGAAACATAATTCTCAACTTTTAGGTTGTGCATTTTTTCAGTTTCATTCCTAAATATATCATGCCAGACTGCCATTTCAGTTCCATCATAACTGGGATTGGTTCACAACTCAGAAACTTTACAGAAACAAGAAAGGTTATCAGAGCTCTGGGTAGCTTTTGCTTCACTTCTTTAAAACGTTTAGATGTCTTTCTCTTTCGGGGAGCCAGCAAACATTCCCTCTGCTAAACTGACAAGTATACTGGGGTCCAGCGGTATAGGTGGACAGCTATGGCTACGCTGACACCCGCAAGGTTTCTGGAAACTGCAGGGAACGGGGCGAGCTGCTGCCGACCGCGGCATTCCCGACCGGCCTGGACCCAGGACCAGCGATACCCTCTGCCAGGCGGCTCTAGGCGGAAACCCGAAACGCCTTGCCCCTCACTTTCATTTCTGCCACAGACAGGCGCCATGGGGACGCAGTTTCCAAGACCGCTCACGCGAAAGGCCAAAAAAGAGGAGATAAAGTGGTCTGCGGCGGGCCGAAATTTTTGTCACAAGCGTGGACCTCGGCCCGCCCCTTTCTCTCAACGATTGGAGGAGCGGTAGTGGCAAACAAGGTCCTAGCTCCGCAGGGAGAGCCAGAGCAAATAACCAGACGGGGCCAGAACACCATTTTGGATACTGGCGTCGCCCCCAGTTTCCTTTCCTCTCGGTGATTGGTCGAGTCGGTAGCTCGTCCCGGAAGGGGTGGGGCCAGCCAACAAGACTGGGCATTTACTTTGGTTGCTCCGTGTTTGAACCCTGTAGCTGCTGGTGATTTTGCTCATTCCTGGACCCCCTGGAGGTCGCAAGGTAGAGAAGGATGCTTGGAGAGTTATCTTGCCATCATAATGGAGCTTTGAGGCAATCCGAAAATAGTCCAGGGCTGCTTGAGAAGGCATTTTAGGGTGCCTGTTCAAGTATGGTGTAATCTTTCAGGGAGGAAGATGGGGGAGCACATTCTGGAAAGAGGGGGCCGACTTGCATGAAAAGACACGAGACTTTTAGCTGTAGGGGAATTAGGGGTGAGGGGTGCAGAATGGCCAGAGAGAAAAAAAGCTAGGAAAGGGTTGGGGTGAAGTTATGGAGGGCCTTGAATGGCTGGAGAGTTTAGACTTTATTCTTCTGTAGGCTATGTGATTAAAATGAACTTTTGGAGGACTTTAAACAATTGTGACATAATTATTTAGTGAACTTTAGAAAAATAACTCTGTAACTGGAAAATCCCAGTCTTTCCCAAAGTGTGTTCACTGAACCACTTGGGGAGCTTGTGAATTAAATGCAGATTCTTGCTCCTCTGCAGACCTGCAAATCAGATTCTCTGGTTGTAGAGCCAGAAAACATACATTTGGGGAAAAGAAATGCACAAATCATAGAGGGAGATTTGAATGTTCACAAGCTAAACACATATATAATCAACACCCAGATGAAGAAACTAGCACCAGCAGCTCAGAAACCCCTCTTTCTCCCTCTAGCCACTGCTGCCCGCACCAGGCCTAGTGGTGACTATTACTTTTTTTATTCTTTTAAAGGCTGCAGCTGGGGTCTGTGTTACAGCCACAGCAACACCGGATCCAAGCCACATCTGCTCCATTTACTCTAAGTAACTGTAGAAAGCCACAGGGGTTATTTTTAAAAGGAAGTGATGTGATCTGACTTACTTTTTAAAAAGATCCCTGTCTGATGAGCAGAGAATACAGTAAATGGGGCAATGGAGAAGCAGGTCACTTAGGAGGCTGCTAGAACCATCCTGGGAAGATAAACTGCCAGAGAGCTTAGAGAAAAGGAGTGTCAGTACACTTAATCAAGTGATGAAAATTAACGCTGCCATATTGGGACAAAGAGATAGCCTGTGGGTGTTCTGATGTAATGCATCAAGGTCACAAGTTTTTTTTTGTGTAAAAAGGCATAATCTGAATCTAATCATGAGGAAAACTACAACAAATCCATATTAAGAGAACTTCTACAAAATGACTAGACTGGCTTGGGATAGACCAGGAATGATGAAAGATAATATAAGAAAGCGAACGTATATATATATATGACTGGATCACTTTGCTGTACTGCAGAAATTGGCACAACATTGTAAGTCAAATATACTCTAATAAAGAAAAAAAGAAACCAACTAGACCGGGAGTTCCCTTGTGGCACAGTGGGTTAAGGCTCTGGAGTTGTCACTGCAGCAGTTTGGGTTGCTGCTGTGGCATGTGTTCCATCCGTGGTCCAGGAACTTCCACATGTTGGGCATGGCCCAAAAAAACCCCCAAAACCAAGACTGTATTTTATTTTAACTTATTGCATTAGGCACATTTATCATATTAAATGACTTCAATTAATATCTAAAAGGGTGAGATGCATTAATAATTATGAATAGTGATCATAATAGACACATAACTAAAGTAACCGATAAACACAATCCCTAAGAACAAAATAGGTGGGCTCTTGGAGTTCCCGCTGTGGTGTAGTGGGTTGAGGATCCAGTGCTGCTACAGCTGCAGCATAGATTGCAGCTATGGCTCAGATTCAATCCCTGGCTCAGGAACTTCCATATTAAATGCAGCCAAAAAAAGTGGGGGGGGGGGAGTCAGGACAGTTGGGCTCTGAACTTCCTCAAAGTTTCCTTCTTTTGCTTTATTTAATCAATTAAACACTTAATTTACAATTATTACCATACTTAAGTATTTCATGGTGAGTCAGTTGGTAGTATTAAAAGTAAGCTATTCAAAGAAGGAAGAAAAGAGCTGAGGTTGCCAGGAATGGAAGATTATAAATCAGGTCCTAATTTTAGATATTCTCTGCTTTTGGTTCTGATTCCACCCTCACAGATATATAGAGCAGAACCAAAAATGGGAGAAAACATTTTAAGCAATCTTTTTTTTTCTTCCAGTCTGTTCACCCTTAATTAGAGAATCATTGAACTAGACCCAGTACTACTAGGTATAAAATAAACTACAAAGATACTTACTACAACAACTTTTTTATTTACTTAAAATTTTTTTGGCCAGTCAGGAGGCAGGAGGAAGTTTCCCTGTCAGGGATCAAACCCTGCCACAGTAGTGACAAACCAGACACTGGCCACCTGGAAACTCCCGTATAAGCCTATATTTTTATGTATTTATTTAAAATTTTTTATTTTTATTTTTTATCTTTTTATGGCCCCACCCACAGCATATGGAGGTTCCCTGGCTAGGGGTCGAATGGGAGCTACAGCTGCTGGCCTATGCCACAGCCACTCTGGATCTGAGCCGCCTGTGCAACCTATACCACAGCTCACAGCAATGCCAGATCCTTAACCCACTGATCAAGGCTAGGGATCAAACCTGCATCCTCATGGATCCTCGTCAGGTTCGTTAACCGCTGAGCCAGGAAGGGAACTCCTCAAACATTATACCGACTATATAAAACAATGTCATTGTTTTTAGGATACAGCACAATTAGAATAAATCTTTCTTTATCTCACAATTAGAGATAAAGAAATATCGTGTGTACAGTTTCCTTTCAAATGTTCAGAAAAGAATGATAAAGCAACTTTAGTGTTACATTTGGAGAGGGTAAGAAATGTTTTGGGAATTGTGCTAGGTTCGCAACTTTTCCGTAGATCTGAATTATTTTAAAACGGAAAGTTAATAAAATTACGGGGGTCACTTAGAAAAAACTACTACTAACTAGGCCATTAGTAATAGACAAAAATCGGGAGAGTACTGAGTAGTGGAAGGAAAGAGAAAAACGTTAAAAGAGGAGGTTGAAAGGATGCAGAGTCACAATGGGAAGCATATCTTCTGTATTCTTCTTTACCCTGAAGTTCTAGAAGACGACTTTCCTGTGGATCTTCTGTGGTACCAACTAAGGCAATCCTGCCCCTCACGTTTGCAAAAGACCGGGTCGGCTCTGGTGAGCTCCGCCATGTTTTCCCAGTGACCCTGCGTGTGCGTACGTGCGTACGTTCCGACCAATCGGTGCACACATCGGCGTCTCGTTCACCGTAGGGGCGGGGCGGCCTGCTACACATGCGCACCGTCGGGCGGGCCTTCTTCCTTCTCGCCGAACGCCGCCAACATGGTGAGTATCGCTGGCGCGGGTTCCGACTCAGCTGGTCATACAGCCTCAGCCCCGCCTGGGCTGGGAAGCGGAGGCGCGGAACGGTGCCTTGCGGGTTTTAGGTAGCGAGCGGTGAGGGTCCCAGGGCGGACGTAACTCGCAGTTTGGAAGCTTTCCGGGTGTGCGACCGACGAACGCGTGGAGGGCCCGGCAGGCCCTCCGCCCTTTGGGACACGCGTGCGCTCTTCGGCCGACTGAGCTGGACCTCTGGGGCGGCTGGGATCCTGGCTAGGGCAGGCATTTGGGCCTTGCAGACCCCATAGACCTGGCTTTTGCCGTTACTTCTGCGGATTTTGTCCATCCAGGACTACCGTAACGTTTGGGTGTGTTCCCCCTCACCATTCTTTCTCGCGGTTCTTAGCCATGTTGCCTTTCAAAGCGGTAAAGCTTTGCAAACTAGAGAGTATTTTTAGTCGATCTGCTGTTCCTTTCCACCACTTCTCAATTTTAGGTGTTCAGGCGCTTCGTGGAGGTTGGCCGAGTGGCCTACGTCTCCTTTGGACCTCATGCCGGCAAGCTGGTCGCAATTGTAGATGTTATTGATCAGAACAGGGTAAGTGTAATGAAAAGTGTCGCGACTTCATATGGCAATGGATGGTACGCAGTGTAGATTATAATGATAATTGTCCCAACAGCCCTCTGAGGTAGGAATATTACGGGTGGTAATTGCGTTTTATAAAAAAGGAAACAATGCAAATAGGGGTTAGGAGCACATACTGGAATTGGCAAGTACTAAGGCATTTTGAGTATTATTTCTGCTCCTTAAACCAGCCAGAGTTTTTAACTAATAATATGCTAAAACATTGGTGATGCTTAAATTAGTTGTTATATGTAATGCGAGTTTAGAACAAAGTTAAGCACATAGGAAGAGCTTTGTTTGCTGTTGTCAGTATTTGAGAATCATATATTAAGGGATTGACCAGAAGCTGTGAATGATCATGGAGTTTCTGGGAACGTGCAAGAATTAAAAACTTAAAATTGTATGTAGGGTTATGTGCTGTACTACAATTGCTGATAGTTTTATTTATTTGTGAAAAGCACTTAAATAGTAAGGATGTGATGATTCTGAAAGGATTAGTGATACACAAAATGTTTGCATTTTGAATGCTGGTAACAGTTTTACACTGATGTCCTTGGTCTTATGTATTTTTAGGCTTTAGTGGATGGACCCTGCACTCAAGTAAGGAGACAGGCTATGCCTTTCAAATGCATGCAGCTCACCGACTTCATCCTCAAGTTCCCACACAGGTAACTGTCCACCAACCATCACCCCTGCCCTTGTTTAATTAATACTAGTAAAAGTTTGCTTGGCTTAATCCAAAGAAATGTTTTTGCTATTTTGTTGTTTTTCTCTTGAGAATATATTTAGCAGTGTGAGGAGAAAAATTTAGAGGAGAGATTTACAGTGTAGATGTAGACAGGCATTTTTAAAATGTCCTGTGATCTGGTAGTTCAGTGGCTCTTCTTTTATCCAGATTGCCCATCCTTTTTCTTTGTCTCCCTTTTAGGATTTACACCACAAAGAACTCCCCACAGAATTCTGGTTTCATGACATATTTTGTTCAATTCAGCTTCAAAACAAAAGTACTGTTATTTGCCTCTTCAAGTGCAATCAATCATCAGTCGAGCTCTTAGTATGTGCCAGTTGTTAAATATTTTAAATGTTTAAGGTCTTCCCTTCTTGGCACAGTGGAAACAAATCCCACCACGAACCATGAGGTTGTGGATTCAATCCCTGGCCTCCCTTGGTGGGTTAAGGATCCAGCGTTGCTGTGAAGTGTGGTGTAGGTCACAGACTTGACTCGGATCTGAGATTTCTGTGGCTGTGGTGTAGGCCGGCAGCTGTAGTTACAATTGGACTCTTAGCCTGGGACCTCCATGTTGTGGGTGTGGCCCTCAAAGAAGGCGGGGGGGGGGGGGGGGGGGGGGGACAAAAAAATAAAATATTTAATACATTATCTTCTTATAACAGCCACTAAAGAGGTTATATTCCCAGTTACTTACTAGGAATTTAGACAGTAATAGCATTTCATGATGTCTCAACACAGATCTTTTTTTTTTCCCCCTTGGTCATGGTGTGTAGCAGCTTGAAGTGGGGTCTCAGTTACCAGGCCAAGGATTGAATCCAGGCCGCTGCAGTGAAAGCACAGGTCCTAACCATTAGATTACAAGGGGCTATACTGAACACAAATCTTTAGGCATTAATGTGCAAAATAATATAAGGCATACAGATTAACTTTACCTCATTCTTGATGAAAAATAAATTGCTTTCTTCTCATCCACTACTGAGGAGTGATATATATATATATATATACACACACACATAATCAGAGGTGACTTAATCCTTGAAAGTGAAATGGTTTGCACACTTTTATTAAAATTGTGTGTTTGAGATTTTAAGATGTCTTAGTGACCACAATTGAAATAATAAAGTGTGCCAGGTGGTGTTCTATGGAGACAATTAGAGGTGGAAGTGGGGAGAAAAAAAAAACAGAAGGATACTTTTCTATTTTTCTTATGCCTTTTTTAACTTGAGAGGGTGTAAGTGGTGCTTTTTCAGAGGACAAAAAGGTGTCCTTGGATCTTTGTGGCCTCAAATCTGATTTCATAATCAATGGTCTTGGCTCTTTCTAGTGCTCGCCAGAAGTATGTCCGAAAAGCCTGGGAGAAGGCAGATATTAATGCAAAGTGGGCAGCCACAAGGTGGGCCAAGAAGATTGAAGCCAGAGAAAAGGTAATGACTTACTCATTTGAATTTGGACCTTTTCTGGGTTTGGAGGGTTGGGATGGTATGACAGGGATTTATTTTACTTGTTTATTTCTAACAGAAAGCCAAGATGACAGATTTTGATCGTTATAAAGTCATGAAGGCAAGGAAAATGGTAAGTTTTAAATTATTACAGGATTGTCGTATTCTAACCCTAAACTTGATTGTCTGGTAATTCTCTTGACCAAGCTTGGTAGACCAAAGTTGACTTGTTAAAAATCTTAGACATCGCGAGGGTTGTTTTCTATGCATTTACAGTTTGTATGTATAGATTGGATAAGAATTTTTTATGCATATATGGTAAACATTTGAATTGAAATTTTTCAGAGGAACCGACTAATCAAGCTTGAAGTTAAGAAACTTCAAAAGGCAGCTCTCCTGAAAGCTTCTCCCAAGAAAGCACTTGCTAAGGGGGCAGCTGCAGCAGCTGCTGCCGCTGCTGCCAAGGTTCCAGTAAAAAAGATCACCACTGCAGGCAAGAAGGCTCCAGCCCAGAAGGCTCCTGTCCAGAAAGCTGCAGGCCAGAAGGCTGCACCTCCTCCAAAAGCTCAGAAGGTTCAGAAACCTCCAGCCCAGAAAGCACCTGCTCCAAAAGCATCTGGCAAGAAAGCATGAGAGCATAAAAGGCTATTATAAACGTAATAAAAGTTTTTTTTGACATGCTGGCAAATCTACTTAATCTATGGATTAAAGTCTGTTGTTGGGTGGGTCCAGGGTTATGAGGTAGACTAATGGGATTATTAATGTCATCATTGGAAAATCAGTTCCTTAGTCCTACTCTGCTCAGATTTGAATTAGTATCCAGTAATCACAGTCATAAGTAAAGTTCTCATGGGAAATCACGGTAATTAGGACACCTAGTGACTTTTGCTTTCCTTGTACAAATGTATTTTCTATAAATAAGTGAAATCCCAGCATCTTAAGGATATACCGTAGGAAAAAAAGTATGTTATGATACATTGGTTTCTTAAAATTTTCAGTTCCCTGTCATTTCTAATCAGAAGCTGCCTTCTGAACCTTACTGGGGCAATGAAGACTAAGCTCATTTTTGCTTGGTAGTGTGAATAGGCAAGTGAAATTGTGTAGTAACTTCTGTGTTGGAGGAAATAATAGGTAATTTGGCCATAACCTGTCCGTGTCTAAAGTGGGATATTCAGCTACCACCCAGAAGAAAGATGGTATAAGGGCAGCCTCAGCAATGTAGAGAACTGGCCAGAGAAAATGGGGGCAAGTAGATAGTAAGGTCTGTGTTGGGGTGGGGTGCAAGAAGCCACAGTGTTTGTAAATGGAGTGATAACCTAAGGTTTATTCTCTAGTATTTCTTCCAGTTAGCACTCATGGGTAATAAACTTTCTGAATGCTTACTTGTCTGAAAGTTTACATTGCCCTAATGAGTTTTCTACTCAGCATAGCTAACAGCAAACACATGGGTTTGGGGTTTTGTTTTTGCTACACCAAGTTAGTACTACAGGCACTGAACTGTCCTGTTTTCAGTTGTGACCCAGGCAAGCATCAGACCCTACAGATAATAGGGTTTGCCCACACTTGAGATGGCAACTGCAAGTTGCAGGTTTAATACTTCTCTCTGCAGCCATAAATTGGTGTTCCCATGACTTCCTCAGATTTAGTAATTCTTTAGAACTAAAGTTCATTGCAGAACTTGGAAAAGCTTTGTTAGTGGTTAGCTAAAACTCAGGAAGGGTCAAATGGAAGAGATGCATGGGTCAAGGTAAAATGGGAGCAACATGGAGCTTCCATCTGCCTAAGCTTGCTACTCTGCCAGCACGTCCATGTATTCATCCTGGAAGCTCTCTGAACCCCCTACCTCTTAGAGTTTTTGTTGTAGCTGACCAAATCATTGGCACTGAGATTAGCTCAATCTCCAGCTTCTCTCTGCTCCAAGCAGTGGTAGGGTGGAGGGTGAGAGTTCAAACGTGGGAGGTCCCCGTTATGTGCTTGATTGCTCTGGTGACCAGGGCCCCCCATCCTGAAGCTGTCTAGGAGCCCCCAGCTTCCCTTCACCTCAGCTTACACAGAGATAGTCTTAATGTTCCAGAGACTCCAAAGATGTTAATGAGCTTCTATTGTCGGGAACTGGCGGTGAAGACCAAATTTGTTGTATCACTGTATTACGCCTTGTGTCTGTGTGGTAGTTTACAACCAGAAGTTTTAAGTGCTTTGTGTTAATTGACTGACTCAGTCCACTGAATTTGAGTTTGAAACTATTTTCATTCTCAACTGAGAAAGTTTAGTATTTCACGCAAGTCCCTGTGGTGAATAAATGGTGGGGCCAGAATTTGAACCTAGACTTGAGATTTTAGGTCAGAGAACAGTCAATCAGCTACTAAGCAGGAGACTGGGGCTATACATTCATTAGGTTAAATTGCTGCTAGTAAGCTTTAACGCCAGAATTCAAAACTTCACACCAATTATAATGCGGAATCTCTGTCCTTCAGAAAGTGAGGGTCTACTTGAGGTGAACAGCCATAGAGAAGAGCCCAGGCAAGAACGGTGGTCGCGGGTCTGGCTTGGGGGAACCATGGAGAAGGGCCAGCCTCCCAACTTCCTAGAGAGGCGCCAGGAGCTCCTGCCGGGAGCGCTTCCGCCTGCGCTGCAGTCCGCGCGGCTGCGAGTCTCAGGGTGAGCACCCTGGGTTACGCGACCTCGTTCCCGGGTGGCCCCACGGCTTTCCCATCCTGGGACTCGGGCGTCGGGACCTCACCCACACCGCAGAGGAGCCCTTGGGGCGCTGCGAGCCTGTGCCCAGCGGAGGGGCGAGATGGGTTTTCCAGCCCCGAAGAGCCGGCCTGACATCTGACTCGTGGTACTCAGGGTGGTAGCCGGTGACGTTCGCCTGCTTCCCGGGGTGGAGTGTTCAGATCCGGATGAGGTCTCTGGTCTGCTTGGCCAAGAGGGACATTCAGGTCTTTTCCTCCAGAACACCGCTTCCGTTTTGACCGACAGCGCGTGGTTGGTCCAGGGATCTCTGTTAACTTACTTTCTCTACAGAAGCTTGTTTGGGGTCTTTGCCATGATCACTAGAAGCATTAATAGTGGGCCAAGGATTTTTTTGAAAATCATGAATACACTGCAACGCTTGACTCTTGTTTCAGAGATTCTAGGAATTTCCATAATCACTAGGCAAATTTGTGGAGTGTACAGAGGGAGCAGTTGCAGTGCACCTTGAATCACTAGCGAGGGTGCAGTGAGAACATCAAGTATCCTAAGACTATGTTTCCAATGATAGTGGCGAGGAGACTGAGGAAGGATGAGGTAGCAAGTGTGGGAAATAAGATAGGGTCGGTCTCATTCTGATTTTCTCTTCTTAGCTCTGCAGGTTCTTGCTTTTCCAAACAGAGAGGGCTGTACAAGAAGCCAGGGGTCATCAGCCATGCACCAGACAGTGTGGTCCCAGGTGAGCTGAGCTTTCTTCCAGTTTTCCATATTCAGAACAGATCTGAAAGGGCGTTACAGGACCAGCAGCCCCACTTGGCCAGTCCTGTGCTTAGCTTTGCATCCATCAAAAAGTATGGCAAAGGAGTATGTTAGGGGAATTGATGAGGGAGTGTAGGATAAACATGGAAGGATCAGGTTGGGAAAGAGAGAAGCACCAGCCAAGAAATTCTCCTAGAAAGGGAGACTCTCCATCCATCCAGACTGCAAGTATGGTGTACAGATGAGCAGCATTGGCCTTACCAGGGGGCTCATTAGAAAGGCGGAATCTCAGATCTCCTGAATCAGAAACTACATTTATACATTATCTGGAAAATTAATGGGCAAGTTAAAATTTGGGGAGTGCTGTTCTTCCTGATAATACACAAAAGAAGCCCATCTCCTGAGCTAAAGTAGGCACTTCTACAGACAGAAGTTTGCCCTTCAGACCATGGACTCTGGGTACATGCAGGCCAAACTGGGAGCATTGAAGGAAATGTACTGATGAGGGAGGTGAAATCTTGGAGGAGTGCTGAATTTGGAGCTGAAGCCAGTATCTCTAGCCTATTGCAAAGACTACAGCTTACCCCAGGTAAGAGGCTGTATCTTTCGTTGGCACAAATTTATGCAACATTGGAAGAAGTTTTCTCACTAGAGTTTTCTTAGTAGTAGAGGATGATTTCATTGAATTTTTTTTTTTTTTTTTGGCCTTTTTACCATTTCTTGGACCGCCCCCGTGGCATATGGAGGTTCCCAGGCTAGGGGTCCAATCAGAGCTGTAGCCACTGGCCTACGCCAGAGCCACAGCAACATGGGATCCAAGCCGCGTCTGCAACCTACACCACAGTTCCGGATCCTTAACCCACTGAGCAAGGCCAGGGATCAAAACCGCAACCTCATGGTTCCTAGTCGGATTCGTTAACCACTGAGCCACAATGGGAACTCCGTCATTGAATTTTTCTTCAGAGTCCTAGAGCATGGAATGTGAAAGCTGGGTGTATCATGTAATGGATATATAATATAGTGTGAAAGCTCCACCCCAGAAACTTAAGAGCAGTGTGTATTTGGTTCCTTTTTCTGGACATTGAACCATCTGCTTCCTTTTTTTTTTTTTTTAACAGCTGCACCTGTCCCACATGGAAGTTCCTTAAGCTAGCGGTCAAATCAGAGCTGCAGCTGCCAGTCTAACCCACAGCCATAGTAATACCGATCCAAGCCACATCTGCCACCTACACTGCAGCTTGCAGCAATACCAGATCCTTAACTCCCTGAGAGAAGCCAGGAATTGTGCGTGATCCTCACATACACTATGTTGGGTTTTTAACCTGCTGAGCCACAGCAGGAACTCCTGGACCACCCATTTCTCTTTTAGCACATAAGGCGATATTGTTCCATGTCAGGAAATGTTTCGACCTCTGTGGAGGCATCTGTTCTCTCCACATGCTTTGCCCAGAGTGTAGTAGTCACTTGGGATTATATTCCACTAAGAAAACCCCAAGTGACAATAGCTTAAACAAGATAGAAAATTCTCTCTCATGGAAAAGAAATCTGAAAGAGGCAGTCCAGGACTGTTGTGGCAGCTCCATTGTTGTAACACCCTGACTTTTTCTATTTTTCTTCTCCACCATGCTAGCCCTGGCTCTCGTGCTCATTCAAGGTTACTTCATAGTCCAAGTGGCTGCTAGATCTCCAGCTGTCAAGTGTATTCCAGCTAGAAGATAAGGTGCTAAAAAAAGGGCAAATCTCTTAGCTGAGTTTGCTCTCTTTTAGGAACCTTCCCAGAAGTGAGATGGATAGATAGATTTAACTGTCAGTCTTTGCTACAATCTCTATGAGAAACATTTGTTATTTGGAATCTTCTAGGAAGTTCCCCCAATTTCATCTGTGGTTGTATATAACATCATGTACCAAGTGATGTTTGCTTTATACATAGTCATTAGCTCTGTCTTTACAAGCATCCCATGTGCTAGGTACTACTGTTATCCTAGTTTTTCTAGATACAGAAACTGAAAAAAGTTAAGTGTCTTATCTAAGTTCATAACAAATGGTTATAGGGATGGAGTTTGAACCGAGGGAGTCTGACTCTACAGCAGGGTTTGTCAGTCTCAGCACTGTTGACATTTTGAGCCCAATAGTGCTTTGTTGTGGGGGACTGTCCTACATATTGTAGGATGCTAAGCAACATCCATCCCTGGCCTCCAGCATCACCACCACCCAACAGTCATGTCAGCTAAAACCATCTCTAGACATTGCCACATATCCCCTGATGCGTAGAATTGCCCCCTATTGAGAACTACAGCCCTAAAATCTGTACTGTTTACTGTTATGCAGTGCTGCCTACCTCTGTAGCCTCCTTCCCATGTAGAGAAAACAATAGCAGTGTTGATTTTTATTTTATTTATTTATTTTTTGGCCATGGCTTGTAACAGCCTGGTGTGGAATCTCAGTTCTCAGACCAGGAATTGAACCCCAGGCCGCTGAAGTGAAAGTGCCAAATTCTAACCTCTAGACCACCAGGGAACTCCCAATAGCCCTGTTGATTTAATAATAGAGGAGGAATTGCTAGCAATGGACCAGAGCAAAGTGATCAGAGATGGAGCAGGATGTTTAGTAGCTGAATTTCAAAAAGAATAAAGAACAAAGGACATACTGACAATTAGTTGTGGAGGGTGGTAGCCATAATATGAGGGAAAATGGTCAGGACCAGACTCTCTTTAGTTGATTCGGAAGGAAGTAAACGTAGAATATTAACATTTGGAGTCATCAAAGTGTCTGTTCTCCACTGTTCAGTGATGGAGCCACTATAATAGGTTACAAGGGCCTGTTTGGTTTTTTTGTTTTTGTTTTTTGTCTTTGTCTTTTTAGAGCCACACCCACGGCATATGGAGGTTCCCAGGCTAGGGGTCTACTTGGAGCTGCTGCTGCCAGCCTATGCCACAGCCACAGCAATGCCAGATCCGAGCCGTGTCTGTGACCTACACCACAGCTCATGGCAACGCCGGATCCTTAGCCCACTGAGAGAGGCCAGGGATCGAACCCGAAACCTCATAGTTCCTAGTCGGATTCATTTCCACTGAGCCACGAGGGGAACTCCACAAGTACCTATTTAAATTAAAATTAGAAATCCAGGAGTTCCTTAGCAGCCTAGCCCTTAAGGATTCAGCATTGTCACTGGTGTGGCTCAGGTTCAATCCCTGGCCCAGGAACTTCTGCATGCCCCAGGTGCAGCCAAAAAAAAAAAAAAATTAGAAATCCAGTTCCTCAGACCCACTAGCCACATTTAAATTTCCTGATCAAGGTGTTATCCGATTTCTTCACTGTATAATTATTATTTTCCCCTTGCAGATACGAGGTCGGTGGGGAGACATTTAAAATCATGTAGACACCCTGCTCCTCATAAAAGTTTCCTCCTAGGTTGTCATCCATCAATGATTCTTGTCTGAACCAGTCTTTGCAATGATAGCTATAGTCCTCTGGTACCTCTGGTTATTTCTTCCACCCATAAGGGACTAAGCACAAAGACAATGTTGTTGACATGACAGGCTGGGACGGGACAGTGAGTCAGGGAGAGACATTATAATGAGACTAATTTATATAAGTGGTCAGTTCATTTTGAAATTTTTACTCCTTATACAACTTTGTCATAAATACGCAGATAAAGAGGAGTCTCTAGTTTGTCTATCTAAAAGTGCTTGGAGGTCCTGTCGTAGCTCAGTGGTTAATGAATCTAACTAGGAACCATGAGGTTGCAGGTTTGATCCCTGGCCTTGCTCAGTGGGTTAAGGATCCGGTGTTACCATGAGCTGTGGTATAGATTGCAGAGGCAGCTCGGATCTGGTGTTGCTGTGGCCCTGGTGTAGGCCAGCAGCTACAGCTCGGATTAGACCCCTAGCCTGGGAACCTCCATATCTTGCAGGTGTGGCCCTAGAAAAGACCAAAAAAAAAAAGTGTTTAATATCACTGATTCTCATCATCTAGATATGGGAATAATAATTCTTACTTCACAGATGTGTTCTAATGATTGAGTGAATTGATTTAAGAGTAACTAGTACAGGAAAAGGCACAACAGCCTAAAGAACTTTGAGAAGGTAGAAACGGCCCCAGTGGGAGGCAGGAAGAGACACACCTGCTGAAGAAGTCAGTGTAGGGAGTTCCCAATGGGATTCGATCCCTGGCCCAGGAATTTCCATATGCCACAGGTGCGGCCAAAATAAATAAAGGGCAGTGTTGGCAAGTTGAACAGAACTTAGATGATCAGGGGGCAGGGTCCATGCTCAAGATAGCAGCTTCATTCCATTAGAACAGTCAGATTTTTACATGATGCCCAGGGATCCCAGAGGAGGAGATTGCCATCCTGTCCCTGGAGTGAGGTGTGGTAGGTAAGAAGATGACACTGTGCGTTGTCTTCAGGGGACAACCACCTTCCTGATAAGGCGAGATGTGGGGAAAAGGGGAAACTATCCAGAATGAAAGGAACACTGCCCGTGGAATCGCCCCTCTGTTCGTAGTAAAAGACATGGAAGGGGCAGACCATAGGGGAGCTAAGTGGACCATCCTGATGGGGGCTTCAGGATGAGGGGAGGCAGGATGAAAGATACCTGCTGTGATCATTTTAAAAAACATGTCAGAAAGATGGACCCGGCTCGCAGAACCAGACATGGGGTTGCTGTGATCAAGCAGACCAAGAGCAGGTGTAGCATGTGTGCCTGGGACAACAGTATTAAGGCCCCAGAGGTGAGCACATTAAAAATGGGGATTCTGGCTGAGGGCTGTCCCTGACTGGGGTGCCCAGTCACACCCTCCCTGGGGCTCAAAGCCATGGACTCTTCCATTGTCAAGGATTGAACCAGGAACCTCTTGTTTCAGGAGCCAGTGACCTTTGAGGATGTGGCTGTGTACTTCACCCAGAACCAGTGGGCCGGCCTGGCCCCTGCACAGAGGGCCCTGTACAGGGAGGTGATGCTGGAGAATTATGTAAACCTAACTTCCTTGGGTAAGTCCTTCTTTCCTGAAACTCAGCTTCTGCCCTCGGGGGCTTCTGGCTTCCTCCTTAGTGGATCTGGGGTCTCTTATACTACCAGGATTGATGCTCCAGGAGCCAAACTCCTGGATCCTCAGTTGCAGGAGTAGCTGACGGAGAAAGTTCTAGGTTCACTTTGGTTTTATTTTTTTTAGGGCTACACCTGTGGCATATGGAGCTTCCCAAGCTAGGGGTCAAATCAGAGCTGTTGCCAATGGTTTACACCACAGCCACAGCAACTCATGATCCAAGCCGCGTCTTCAACCTATACCACAGTTCAGGACAACACTGGATCCTTAACCCACTGAGCAAGGCCAGGGATCCAACCTGAGTCCTCATGGATGCTAGTCAGAGTCATTTCTGCTGAGCCACAACAGGAACTCCTGGGTTCACTTTGGTTTTAAATGAGACTTCCCCCTTTCCTGGTGGGAACTCTTCTGGGAGGGGCTGCACTCTGAGCACTGAGAACTGAGAAGTCTCCACCTGCCTTCCTTCACTCTTTCAATTCTGTGGAGGAGATGAGCCCTGTCTCCTCTGTGTGAGAGTCTCCTAGAACCCCCTGTATGACAGTGGGAGTTTTCTGTGCTCTCAGGGCCACAATAATCTTCCTCCTGAGCAAAACAACCTGAGCCCTCCGTAGACCCGCCATCTCCACACTGGCCTCACTTCTCCCACCTGGCAAAGCAGAAGGTGGACTGAGAAGGGTCGGGGGAGACTCTCCTCAGCTTCCTGTTCCTTTTCTTCTTCAGCAGCATTTCCATTCTCCAAACCAGATCTGATATTCCAGCTGGAGCGAGGGGAGGCACCATGGGGCCTAGATCCCTGGACACCCGTCGGGGAAGAGGCCCTGAGAGGTGTCTGCACAGGTAAGCAGGAGAACCTACCATCTTCCTCTCCAGCTTGGCATCCTCTGGTCTTTTAGTGGTTTAATATGAAAAAGATTCTTCTTCTGTCATCTGGCTGTTATGGCAATGAAAATGGTTTCTCTTACCTAGAAAAGTGTCCCTTGCTAGACTTTCAGCTCCAAAGTGGAAAAGACTAGTCCAGGCATTTCTTTCTCTGTCATTCTTCTTTGAAAGGTAAATGATTTCAAACCCTTTGTAGTGAAAATAGGCTTCTGTTGGTAAGTTAAGAATATAAATAGAATATAGTAAGAACTTCTTTCTGTAAGAACATTTTGTATGTTTGTGTAATTGTACAGGAGAATGGAATTTTTATGAATTCCTAAACACTCAGTTTTAAATTAGTTTTTTGAAAGAAAGCCTGTTAATATGGGGGAGTGTTTTTTCTACTTCTGTAAAGAATACCACTGTCATCTTGATAGGGATTGCATTGAATCTATAGATGGCTTTTGGTAGTATTGACAATTTTTTTTTCTTTTTAGCCTCCCTGTGCCATATGGAATTCCCAGGCCAAGGATCAGATCAGAACTGCAGTTGCGACCTATGCCACAGCTGTGTCAGTGCCAAATCCTTTAACCCACTGGGCAAGGGACCAAACCTATATCCTGGCACTTCAGAGACGCTGCTGATCCCATTGCTCCACAGTGGGAACTTCATGTCTTGTAATTTTTAGAGTAGAGAGAGATCTTTAACCTCCTTGGTTAGATTTATTCCTAAGTATTTTATTGTTTTGGGTTTTTTTGTTTTTGTTTTTGTTTTGGCTGCACCTGTAGCATGCAGAAGTCCAGGCCAGGAATTAAACCCACAGCAGTGACCAAAGCCACTACAGTGACAATGCCAGCCAGATACTTAACCTGCCGAGCCACATGGGAACACCAGTATTTTAGTTTAGTTTAGTTTAGTTTAGTTTAATTTTAGTTTAATTTAGTTTAGTTGTTTTTTAGGTCTGTAGTCATGATACATGGAAATTCCCATGCTAGGGGTAAAATTTGGAGCTACAGCTGCTGGCCTACAGCACAGCCACAGCAACGCAGGATCCAAGCCAACTCTGCCACATACAACACAGCTCATGCCAACGCCAGATCCTTAACCCACTGAGCAAGGCCAGGGATCGAACCCGTGTCCTCATGATTACTAGTCAGATTCATTTCCGTTGCGACACAACGGGAACTTCCAAAATTCTGTTGTTTTTGATGCTGTTGTAAATGGGATCAATTTATCTCTTTCTCAGAGAATTCATTGTTTGTGGAAATTATATAGTTTTATTTTTCTTTTCTTTTTTTTTTTTAATGGCTGCACGCGTGGCATATAGGCGTTCCCTGGCCAGGGATTGAATCTGGGCCACAGCTGTGAGCAATGCCAGATCCTTTAATCCACTGTACTGGGCCAGGGATCAAACCCATGTTTCCACATCACCCCAAGCCACTGCAGTCAGATTCATAACCCACTGAGCCACAGCAGCAACTCAAAATTATATAGATTTTTGTATGTTAATTTTATATCTTATAACTTTACTGAATTCATTGATTGGATTTAACAAGGTTTTTTGTTAAATATTTAGGATTTTCTCTGTATAAAATGATGTTATTGGAGTTCCCATTGTGGCACAGCAGAAATGAATCCGCTAGTAACCATGAGTTTGCAGGTTCGATCCCTGGCCTCTCTCAGTGGGTTAAGGATCCGGCGTTGCTGTGAGCTGTGGTGTGGGTCACAGGCTCGGCTTGGATCCTGCATTGCTATGGCTGTGGCATAGGCTGGCAGCTGTAGCTCCAATTCGACCCCTGGCCTGAGAACCTCCATATGCCATGGATGCAGCCCTAAAAAGCAAAACAAAAAATCATGTTATCTGCAAATAGACAACTTTATTTCTTCTTTTCCATTTCTGATACCTTTTATTTTCTTGCCTGATTGCTCTAGCTAGGACTGCCAGCACTGTTTGAATAGGAGTGGTGAGAGTGGGTACCCTTGTTTTGTTCCTCAACTTAGAGGAGAATCTTTCAACCTTTTACCCCTGAGTGTGATGCTTCCTATGTGCTTGTCATTTATGGCATTGATTGTGTTGAGATATATTGCTCCTATGTCTAATTTGTTAAGAGTTTTTATCATGAATAGATGTTGAATTTTGTGAAAAACTTTTCTGTGTCTATTGAGGTCATCTTATGATTCATTCTATTAATGTGAAGTATCACATTGATTGATTCATGGAAAGCCTCCTTATTGGGAATGAGTGGTTTCCTTTTTTGAAAGATATTGAATTGGGTAAATGTAAAGAACCATCCAGAGATTTGGTGTATAGCATTTGTAATTCAATTGTCCCTCTCAGTCTCTAGTGCTATTTAGAAACCCTGTAAACTAAATGCTCCTTTCTAATTCACCCCTACTCTGTCTTCATTAGTGCCTTTAGATTGACCCCAGGACTTCAGGTCACCTTGACAAAAAACTTTTTGCAGGAGCCCACCTGAGGTTGTCAGTGTCTTCCTTTGCTACAACTGCACAATTGTTTATTTAGCTTGTCAATGGCTTTAAACCAACATTGCCCAGTAGCATTTTCCCCAGTGATGGAAATGTTACATATCTGCACAGTCCAATATGGTAGCCATTAGCCACATGAACACTTGAAATGTGGCTAGTGCAACCTGAGGAGTTGAATTTTAAATTTTGTTCTGTTTTAATAAATTTAAATAGTCACATATGGCGAGTTGCCACCTTATCAGATAGTGCAGCTTTAAACAGTTTTATTTTTTTCATCTTTTGTCTTTTTAGGGCTGCACCTGAGGCATATGAAGGTTCCCAGGCTAGGGGTCTAATCAGAGCTACAGCTGCCAGCCTATGACAGAGCCACAGCAATGCCAGATCCAAGCCGAGACCTCGACCTACACCACAGCTCACGGCAACGCCGGATCCTTAACCCACTGAGTGAGGCCAGGAACCGCAACATCATTGTTCCTAGTCAGATTCATTTCCACTGTGCCATGATGGGAACTCCTAAACAATTTTATATATTTATTTATTTATTTTATTTATTGCTCTTTAGGGCGGAACCTGTGGCATATGAAAGTTCCCAGGCTAGGGGCCAAATCAGAGCTGCAGCTGCTGGCCACAGCCACAGCCACAGCCACAGCCACAGCAGTGCTAGCTCTGAGCTGCATCTGAAACCTATACCACAGCTCACAGCAATGCTGGATCCTTAATCCACTGAGCGAGGCCTGGGATCAAACCCACATCCTCATGGAAACTAATCTGCTTCATAACTCACTAAGCTCCAATGGGAACTCTGCCTTAAACAATTTTTAATAACAGCCTCAACTGACTCTTGGTTTCTAGATCAATGGATTTCAAACCCTAGCGTGCATCAGAATCACTAGCAGGACTTAAAACACACACTGCTGGACACCACCTCCAGAGATTCTAATTCTGTAGGACTAGGGTAGAGCCTGATAATTTTAATTTCAAACAAGTTCCAAGAAAGTGATGGTCTGGGGATCACACTTTGAGGACCACTGTTCTTGAGCATCTTGAACAATATTTTTTAAACCCTGGATTGCAACTCCTCAGTAAGTTATGCTCAGTATTTATGCTTAGATTGCTAGGAGTTCCCATTGTGGCTCAGTGGTAACAAACCCAGCTAGCATCCATGAGGCCTTGCTCAGTGGGTTAAGGATCCAGCATTGTGGCCGTGGCTGGTAATTCAACCCCTAGCTTGGAACTTCCATTATGCCATACATGCAGTCTATAAAGAAAAAAAAAATTAGACAGTGCTAGACTTAAATAAAATAGACCAAAATAGTATAAAATCCATCATATACTCATTACTCTTATTAATTAAGGGTATTGTTTTGTAAAACTTTTGTTTCCTTTTCAGTTTTATGTGCATGCAGATGTGCAAGCATGTGTATACTGGGTTGGGATCTAAATGATGAGTCATGATCAAAAGAACTCAGGAAGGAATTCCATGGTGGTACAGCTGGTTAAGGATCTGGTGCTGCTGCAGCTCAGGTTGCTGCTATGGCATGGGTTTGAGCCATGGCCCATGAATTTCTGCACACCAAGGGCTTGGAAATAAATACATAAATAAATAAGTAGGTAAATTTATCTGTCTGTCAAAACCCTAAGGAGTTGCCATTGTGGCTCAGCAGAAATGAATCTGACTAGTATCCATGAGGACACAGGTTCAATCCCTGGCCTCACTCAGTGGGTTAAGGATCCAGCGTTACTGTGAGCTGTGGTGTAGGTTGCAGACACAGCTTAGACCCTGCACTGTTGTGGCTGTAGTGTAGGGCAGTGGCTACAGCTCCAATTTGATCCCTAGCCTGGGAACCTCCATATGCCATGGATGCAGCCCTAAAAAGATTTTTTTAAATAATAATAATAAAATAAACTCATTTCCCGAAAGGATTAACTTTAAAAAAAAGCAAAAACAAAAAACTAGAAATGTCATTTGTCAGATCTTTGGTGTTTGAAAAGGCAAAAATGGTTTCTGTGTGTAGTGCTACCAGTGAGAATGCAAGTCCTCCGTCCCCACCAGTTGCCATCTCCAGTTCTAGAAGGGTTTTGACCAGCTGTGTCTTTTTTTCCTTTCAAAGTTAAGTCTCTTTCCCAGACTACAGTACTTGGGTTTTGAAATTGTGATCCTGTTATGAACCCCTCACAACAGGCAGTGTTACAAACTGTTTTTCCCCCAGTCAGACGTGTGATAGAGAACATCTTTTTAAAGATTATAGAATATTCTAAAGCATTTGGGTAGGTTTCTTGCTCTGATTGGGCCTTGGGATATACTGTTACAGACAGCACCATCTAGGTCTCTGGATACCGTGTGGTGTGAGAGCTGCTTATGCAGCTCTCATGGCTCCAGTTTATATATCTGGAGCCAACCTCAGCTCCCTCTGCTTTTTTCATCACTCCCCTTTCCAGCACTTTCTCCACCCCATTCCTATTTTTCTTCTTCCTTTCATCTCCATTAACAGCTTCTGCTGTCTGCACTGGTATTGTTGTCCTAATGGCATTACTTGCCTTCCCCACCTCCAGTATTTTTACTCTCCCTTCTGAGGCCCATTAGGAAGCTGTCTCTCTCCAAAAAATATATATGTCCAGGGCAAGCTAATACTCCTTAATCCCTTTCCCCCATAGCATAAATAAGTGACTGTTACATTTTCTTTTTATCATGCTAGGTGGTAAAACCAAGACTGAGAATGGAGGGCAAACTGCAGAGCCGAACATTTATAAAGGACCAGAGTCACACAGACTAATAACAGAGGCACTGCTGGTGGGTGTTCCCCCTCACTTTGAGAACAGCTTAGAAAAGCTGCAGGTGTATAACAAAGGGAAGAAAACAAACTCAAAGAATGGCAATCCCACAGCTTTGCCAGTCCAGGATCATACATCCTCCACTGTTGAAAGAGAGGGGGTAGCCAGACAACTGGAAGGAAGCTGTGGTGTCCACACACATCTCATTACAAAGCAGGGCCTCTCCAGAGAACGGGTATTTTATAAATGTGGTGGGTGTGGCAGATATTTCAATCAACATTCAGACCTTTACCAGCATCAGAGAATTCACATGGACAAGAAGCCTTACAAATGTAAAGAATGTGGGAAAGCCTTCAGCTACAACTCAAAACTATCACGGCATCAGAAAATCCACACTGGGGAGAAACCATACTCATGCCAGCAGTGTGGACAAGCCTTCAGTCAAAACTCCCACGTCCTTCAGCATCAGAAACTCCATGTGGGAGAGAAGCCCTATGCATGTAAGGAGTGTGGGAAAACCTTCAGCTACAACTCAAAACTTATCAGGCATCAGCGAATCCACACTGGTGAGAAACCCTTTAAATGTAAGGAGTGTGGGAAGGCTTTCCGGTGTAGCTATGACTGTATTATCCATGAACGAATCCACACTGGCGAGAAGCCCTATGAGTGTAAGGAGTGTGGGAAAAACTTCAGTTCAAATTCAGTCCTTATTCAGCATCAGAGAATCCACACTGGGGAGAAACCTTATGAGTGTAAAGAGTGTGGCAAGGCCTTCCACCGGAGCTCAGCCTTCCTGCAGCACCAGAGGTTCCACACTGGGGAAAAACTCTATAAATGTAATGAATGTTGGAAAACTTTCAGTTGTAGCTCACGCCTTACAGTACATCAGAGAATCCACACAGGGGAGAGACCTCATGAATGCCAGGAGTGTGGGAAGGCCTTCAATCAGAAAATCACCCTGCTTCAGCACCAGCGAGTTCACACTGGGGAGAAACCTTATGAATGTAGGGTGTGCGGGAAATCCTTCAAATGGAGTGCAAGTTTCATTCAGCATCAGAAACTGCACAGTAGGGAGAAACCCGCCCAAGTTACAGGGCCAACCCGGGTTAAGCCCTACTGCTCCTCCTTAATCCTCCCCACTCTGCCTTCCCAACATGCAAGCTCTGCCCCAGCCATGCCAGGGGCTTCTCCCCTGCCTTCTCCGCATACAC